>NC_053450.1:132391284-133591284 GCF_015227805.2 Hirundo rustica
AGAGCTCAGCTCTGCCTGGATACAGACTTAAGTAACCTCTGCCTTGGCTATCGTCCAGTGCCTGGTGGCTCTTGCTCTGGTGTCATGGTAGAGGACATGTGTCTGGAATAGCTGGAGCTCTAAGCCCTTTTTATCAGGGACTGCCTCCCTCCATTGGGAGAAGGTGGCAGCAGATCCTGTCCAAATGAACAGCAAGTTGCACTATCTTGTGCTATTTTTTTTACACAGACCTGCCCTTGTTTTCTTTCCTTCTTCGCTGGCCTCTCTGCTCTCCTCCATCAGTCAGGCTCATATCTGCAATGGCTCCTGAAAAGCTGCCTCTCTCTGGCAACACACTCAGAAACCAAGCTGATAAAACCCCTTGGGAATGCTGTGGCTGTTTTGCTTCGCCTCACACCTTGTGTCATGCTTGCCACGGTGCATCGTGCAGGTGAGGAGCCAGTGGTCACTGCATGCTGAGATGGTGCCAGATGTGCTGTGAGAACCTCTGGCCCTGCAGAGATCAAAGCTGTGGTCCAGGGAGAACTTTTGCTACAGCAGCCAGGACCCAGGTATGTGCAGATGTAGCCTTACTAATTCCTGTCCAGAATGTGTAAGTCTGGGCTGGCTGCTTTGCTATAGCATCGACATGGACACATGTGCTGCTGTTAAGAATACCCCCTGTTGTTTAATTTCATATTTTGCTCTTGTAACATAAAACCGAGGAGCCCTCTGAGCAACTGTGTACATTCCATTCTGTAAACGGTTTAAAAGTATATCAAAACATTAATCTTCTTCCAAGCCCCCGTATGCCAGGTTTCTGACTGGAACAGGGTTTAATGGATGACTCATTGCAGATACATTGTATAATGGTGTGATATTCTGATAGCCAGTGATTTACAGCTACAATACTTAACACAGTCATGCTTTGGAAAATATTTTTATTGCTTATTTGTGAAACATATGGATACTTGGAATTTAAGAATATTTTCATAGAATAGTGTTCTAAGAGTCATAAAAAATCCACCATTTTTTAAGGCAGAGCAGTAATCAAACTTGAAGCTACTCCTTTAAAATGGTAAGATAAGAATGTTTGAGAATATATTGTATTGCCTTCAAACTGAATTTGAATAAATCATATCTGGCCTTCATGGCAAGCTGTAATCTCTTTGAGGAGGATCCTTTGCTGCCACGCACTGGAGAGGTTTCCCAGAGGTGAAGAGGAACTAGAATAGTAAGGTCAAATATGTTTATTTCTCTTTAAACAAAGCGTACAGCTGGAGTGATGGCTCATATAGCTGGTTAGGTTTAAAATCCGTAACCTGGGCTGACGTGTCCTCAGCAATTTATTTGAAATGTCAGTGGGGAGCATTTCAATGGATAGTGAGCATTGGAGAAGGGATATATCATTATGCATGATGAGGGGCTTTCCCACACTTGTTTTCCATAGGGCAGGCTCTCTGGAGTTGACAAGGACTGATGTAAAACACCTCCCAACCTGCCAACCTGAGTTCCCTTACCCAGGAAAGCACCCCAGGAATGGGCACACATGGAAATCTGTACAACTTTACTGTGCCAAAACACAGTCAAGCCTTTTGCTCTGACTGAATTACTAGGACAACCTCCTCAAACAATTAGCAGGTTTATTTCATATTAAATTTTGTTACTATAATTGAAAGTGGATTCTGTAGTTTATGTAGTTCAAGAGTTTTGTCTTGACTTGCCCTGATGAGTAGTGGTGGTAATTAACAGTGCAGTTTTCTGTCCATAAGCTGTTAACCAATAACCAAGGAGAGCCTTAACAGAGAAATGACAAGCAGATGTGATGAGAGGCTGCTGGATTAGCTGAGGAGAGCACTATGCCAATTACATTATTGTGCAATTGCCGGGTCCTGCATAGGCAGATGGAACTTTGGGATTCCTTTAGCAGAACTGGAACATTAACAGTGTTTATAAATTGCCATTTGTGCCCTGAAAAACTTCAGAGACACCTTTTCTATCTCTTTCTTGTAAAGGGAGAGTAAATTGTTTTATTTCTCCTCTGGGAAATGTTCCAGAATCCTTTTGAAGTGTTTTTGTTGCATACTGCAGCTGTGGTGATTACAAGAGTTCCATAACTCCCTGCAAGATTTGCAAGTGAGAAGAATATGACTGACTCTATACCTATTGACCACTTTTGCCCCTGAGTAATTAGGCCACAATCTGAAGTCACTGAAGGTTGCTTTTATGAGGAAGGAGAATTACCGATAATGGACATTTTCTTTCTTGGCTGCTGTTCTGCAGATCTGTAAAGAACTTTTCTCGGTTTCTGAGCCCATCAATGCAATGCAAACACATGGTCAGCGGCAGCCTCCTTACTCACAGATTGAGTTTCTAGCCATATTTCATTCTGCCAAAAGTGGTTCAGTCTTGGACATCCTTTCAGAAGCACAAAAGGAGCTGCTTTTTTTAAGTGGTTACCTGACTTTGAGGGCTGGTAAGTTTTCCTGATAATTTTTTTACACTTCTCCTTGCCGTAGCCATCAACAGAACAGTGCAGGACAGTGCAGAACAGTGCTGTCTGTTTCCAGGCTATCAAAAAGTAGAGCATTTGTTTGTTCTTTTGTTCAGGAGATAGGCACACCAACCTGAGCAACGGTTATGGGGCTGCAATGGAAAGGACCTGCTATTTTCTCTCAGCCTGTGCTGCTCATGAATTAAAACCCACTAGCTTCAGTCACCTGCACACCTGCAGACTGAAAAACTCATGACTTTTAACTCCCCTTCAGAGTGTCAAGGCGCTGCAATAATCTTTCCTGGATTTAACTGTGTTGCATATTGTACAAGACACGACAGGGACAGAGCTGCTGCCTCAAAGAACTTAAAACTTTTGTGTTTTCAGCAGAAAGTAAACTCCCTACACATGTTTTTTATCTCAAAGTCAACAGTCATAAAATCCTAGAATCATGGAGCTGTTTGGTTGGAAGGACCTTAAAGATCATCTAATTCCAGCAACCCTGCCATGGGCAGAGACGTCTTCCCTTAGACCAGGTTACTCAGAGCCCCACCCAATGTGGTCTTGAACACTTCCAGGTATAAGGAGTCTACAACCTCTCTGGGCAACCTGTTCCAGTGCCTCACCACCCTTATAGTAAAAATATCCATCTTTATAAATTATAGATATCAGTCTTTATAGATTATAGTAAAGATTCATAAATTATAGTAAAGAAAGCAATCAGTTATCAAGCATTGAACAGGTGGAAGATTTGTTTCTGTATCATCTTGCAGTTTTATTTTACTTGTTTCTGTAAGAATAAACACTGTATAAAAGTTATTATTTTTGCAGTTTTCTCAATTAAAATTAATATACACCAAGGTGTTGTTTTCATTTGTCATTTTTTTTATTTTTACCAATCCAACTCTTATCAGTAAAAGGTTCTCTGTTACCCAAAATTTTCTTTTACTTGCTCTGACCAAATAAAAAGTTTCTGTATCGTAGAAAAATATTTCCATTGCATCACATAGCCACAGCTGAAACGCACTGCATTTGTTACCTCATCCAAAGCACACTGATTTTTTTTCCCTTCAAATAATTTAACATCTTATCTCAATGCATTGTTGTGCTTAAACTCCTTATAATAACTTTTTCAGATAAATTCTCAAACTAATGTTACGTATGAAAGTACGAATCATAACAATCCTTAATGCTTTGCCAAGGGTTTTCTTACTCCTCTAACTTATTACATCAGAAGTGATTACATTCCTTAAGAGTCATGTGTTGTCTGCATGTCCGTTGTTCTAAACGGTAAGTAAAAATTTCATTTTTGAAGCCACAAGTCATGGTTCAAATGGACACTACATGAAATAAAGAAATGTTGGGAAATTAAGCAAATGGAGTTTAGCTCTGCAGCTGTCAGAGAATGTTTTTCTATGTGTGCATTTGTTTGAGCTACAGATACGAGTGTCAGCAAAGACTGACTTGGTTCTAGTGGAAGGTACATTCAGTCAGTCTCTGCTCAGAGGGCTGGTGAGCAGCACATACAGCTGGCAAAGGGGAGCTGGCAAAGCAAGGATCCTCCATAGTCACCTTCCTTTCAGGCTGGGCAGTATGAAACAGGGAAAGAATTAAGTCCAAATGACAGATTTGAGAAGTACCATTGATTTTACTGCAGAACTCGTCATCTGTGCTCCTCTCCACCTGCCAAGCTGAAGGCAAAGTTGTTTCTAGAGCCCAGGTGACTGGATGGGATGCTGGGACAACTTGGCCCCGGCAAGAGCAGGACCAGCCTGTGTGCAACATGCAGGCACCCCGACTCGTTCCCACTAAAGCCATGAGGAAAATGATGCCTTGAGCCCTCAGGTGACCCCTCTGACCGGCAGCTCCTCCTTGGAGACCTCTACAAGGGGACACAATGCTGGCCTAGTCCAAACCTCAGACTCAGAAGAGTGCTCTGGTGGCTCAGGAGGTTTGTTTACATTTTAGAGGGTTGGGTGGCTGGCTCATGCCGGGGATGGTGCCACCTGAATCTGTGTGCCAATTAAGGCATGCCTTGCAGGGATGAGTGATCCATAAGGAGAGAAGGGAGAAAGGTTAGCCACCAGCAGGGAGTCTGTGTTGAGTGTGGGCTAGGAAACAAGGCAATAAACTTATTGACCCAGACCTGTGAAAAACAACCCAGGAATGATATACGAGCTTTAATGAACACTTTTGCCCACAGAAAAATGAACAAATACATCTTCCCTTATGATTTGTTTTGGTGGTTGTAGCGGTGGTTGGTTGGGTCGGGTTGGATTCAGTATGCAACCCTTTTTGGACATACTTTTAAGAATTGTTCAACAGTCCGTTCTGTCCTGCATGGTGAGAAGAAAACATGAATTACTAGAAAATAAAAATCAGTTCTATCTTGTCAGAATCCTATATTCTAACCTACCAATAAACCTATATTTTCATGAACACCAACCTGCATTGCCAATATTAAAACAGAATTAAATACACGTTTGGGCAATTGGGAATGTTCTTTCAGCAACAGAAGGTGGTGGACTGGATGACCAAGATTTTCAGATCCAGAGGGGCAGTCCAGACAAATGCAAAATATTCTGTGCCCTACCTGCTGAACTGCAATAATGTCTGTTGAAAGAAACAAGTGAATCCTAATGACATCTTGTACAGCCCAGGTAGTCAGCTTGGAAAACATCTGCAGAAGTTAAGGGAAAGAAGTGTTCTCCTGCGGCCACAGATGGTGACTGTTACTTTGTTATCACGGCTATGTCCTTAGAGTTCCAGGTAGCATGTGGAGCTCCCCAGAAGCAGTGGGTCTCTGTCAGCACAGCAATGCCTGCCCACTCCTGCTGGCCCTCCTGTGTTACGGTGACAGTGACACCCAAGTGGAGGACCTCATTGCCCTCCCTAAGAAAGCAAATGGACATGAGGAAGAGGAGCAGCATTGTCCCTCACCAGCTGGCACTCCAGTAGTAGACATCCTCCACCATCTGCCCACTGCTTCCCAGAAATTTGTAGCTACAATCCCTTGTAAAGTTCTATGTCAGCAACCTCATCTGAATTATGCATGGGAACCACTTCACCAGCTCCATTTATCTCCAGGTGTCAATGTTTTTTTCATCAAAATAGAGCAAAGCCATTACCTCACAAAATGACAAAGTATCCCTGGTACTCTACAAAAGAGAATCCCTGCTGCCACTAAAAATTGCACTTTCCAAAAGAATTCGTTCATAGCTGGGGGCTGTTTAAAGCATAAATAACTCTGCCTTATAAGAGAGACCCGAATAAAAACTTAGAAAAGTTTGATCAAAAGGAAGCCACCCAAATTGGAGCTCAATGTTACTGTCTTTTTCACAACCATCCTTTGACCCCTAGAACAAGTTGTTTGTTTCAGTTCGGCATTACTGAGTTTTGAAGGAAAAATTTTATTTTGTCATACTTTTTGGACTGCTTTTATCATAATCCTGCTTTGTGAGGGCTTTAATTTAATTCATTTTATTCATTTAATTTAATTCATTTAGTTAATCTCATTTATAAAAGTTTAAAATCCCTCTCACTGATAGGTGCTGAAAAAAAAATCCAAAAAACCAGAAAGAGCTGGTGAATTTTTGTTCCTCTTTGCTTTATTATAGCCTTGCAGTAACATTTGTCTTTGCCTACTCAAATGCAAAATGCTGGTCAAGTGTGTGACTTTCTCTCATTTATCTAACAGGTAAGCTGCAAAGTGCTGCAATTCTTTCATCAGTACATGCTGGGCTGCAACTACTTCTGGATGCTTTGCGAAGGCATTTATCTTCACACGCTGATCGTGGTGGCAGTGTTTGCCGAAGAACAGCGTTTGCACTGGTATTACCTCTTGGGCTGGGGTATGTATGGTACCATTTGTAGAAAGATGGTCACTATGTCAAGATTTTTGAATTCTTCTAGCACTTATGTACCACTTATGATCTAGTTCATATCATTAGATCATAGCTTCAGACTGAGTTCTTGGACCCTAAATTTGAGTGCATATAATTACATGGGTTTAGAAACTTACAAAAAACAATGCAAAAAAGTATTTTTTATTTGCTGCATCTTGGGATTTGCAGAAGGAAATGTCTGAGCTCTGTTAAGAAAAGCTATTGGAGAAAATATATTTTTATTCAAGTATATCTCTTTTCCAGAAAAAAAAGTTGTTTAGTTTTTCACATATATGCAAAAACGTGAATGTGCGACAGTACTTATAAAGTATAATTTTCCTGGAATCAAGAGGAAAGATCAGTATCTGAGCCTCACAAAGTGAACAAACACAGCATACAAAAAGAGGAACCAGAATTTCTCTGGAAGTGAATCCAGTATCAGCTATATTTTAGCATATGTTGTTTTAAAGGAAAAAAAAAATGATTTTACCTACTAAATAGATAGTGGGTTTGCTGTCAGGACTGGTTTTGTCAAACAGCATGTGGTCACATGCATGTTCCCCAAAGAACCATGATTAGGTCTGGTTCTTCATCTCCAAATATGCAATCTCTTCTGGTTTTGCTTAGGGTCCCCGTTGCCTTTTTAAGGGGAAGCAGCAGATATTTTTTCTTTGGACTATCTGGTCCAATAAAAGATTGTATAAATACAATCAGTAAATTACAATGAAGTATCTTTTACATTTAAATCACTATTTTAAATCCAGTCCACATCAGTGTTGACAGAAAATCAATATCAAGAGCTTTTTTTCCAATTTGGCAACCGTGAACCTGTGGCCTCATTCCAATTTCTGGTAAGGCAGTTCCCCTGTCTTGAAACCACTGGTGCAGCAAAGCAGCAAACGATGGACCTTTGTCCATTGTCCCACTGCACACAGGGATGGTCCTGCAATCTCTGTCTGAAGCAGATACAAATTATTTTTGTATCTATATTTGCCATCCTCTTTGGTGAAGTTGGACTTTTTCAAGATTATTGCATTTACAGCAGAAAAATTGAAAAATAGCTCTATTGCTTAAACCAGTAAAATTAGGAATTTTTAGATGAAAATAATGGATAATTAGATAACTAGGTAATTAGATCCGAGAAAAATTACCTAGTTCTATATGTTCTGAAGAAATTTAAAGCATTCTCTTCAAACACAAGTTAGACATCCAATATTTGATCCCAAATAAGCAATAACAGCAAAGTTATCCCCTATATGGATTTTCATTTTAAAGTCTGGTCATTTACTTTCCTGTTATGATACAAATCTTAGTGCTCTCAGAATACCTACATGAGATACCAAGAAAATTCACATGATTTTCTAGTTCATATAGTTTGTAGTGCCAGATAGCAGTCTCCAGACAGGGAATAATTTGTCTTTGGTGGGTTTTGTTTGTTTGTTGGGCTTTTCTTAATGAGAACATCAGCATGCACACTTTTTTCTTATGAGAATGGCATCTTTTCTAAGATGAGAGGCACTTGTAATGCTTTTGGAATTAAAAGTATGTGAAACATTATCAGCTCTCAAATGAAGACTACCTTCCCCTGAAGAACCCTAAATCAAGTTAGAGTTTCTGGACTTTGCCAATCCAAATAGCTGAGTCCTCTTGGAGCAAGCAGCTGTGCTATCACAAAAATCTCATAGCTCAGAATATTTGAATATAAAAAGTCTCACAGGGCTGTGAAACAGCAACACATTGTGACAAGTCATTTTAAACATTTGCTTCCAGACAAAGCTTTTTCATGTCTTGCAGAACAAGGCTTCCCAAAATACTGTCATTCCATATCCAATTATGCAAGAGGAATATGATCATGGACATTTTTTTTTTTTCCCCCTGGTGACATTCAATTTAGGCAGTGCAATGTAATGCACCTGTGACATCCAGCCTGCAATGAAAGCCAGCTGTAGTAGAGCTGAGAATGATACCAGCAGCATGGTGAGGAATTCAGTGAAGTTACCTGATAAGATACACATCAGTATCTGCAGAGCTGCGCAAAAAATAAAGAGGGTAGTGGCTGTGGTAATAGGGCACTGATATCTTGAGAAGGAAAAAGTTATTAAAAATGAACATAAGTCTTGATAAGTCTTGACAATGTGTCTGCAGCTTTTTATTATGAAACTAGATTAATACTTCCACATTAAAAAAAATTAAAAAAAGTAATGATTAGTACCTCCTAACTAAAGTAGAATTATTATTCATAGCAAAATTGTCTGATTACGACAAACTGGTGACCTCTTAAGTTTCCATGAATCATTGTAATTCCACTGATTCTGGAAGGAGTAGTAACACAGCCTAACTTTAAATGTCCATCTATGTTAATCAATGGACAGAAATACGTTCCTCCAAAGGGCAATACAGAGGAACCAGAGCAGGCTGTGCTCTGAATTACAATTCAAGAGATCAAGGCAAATGTCTAAGAAGAAGTTACTCATTATTCATTGCTATTGTTAATCCCTATGCAAGGAGATCTGGCCTACTTTATTTGGAAAAACCACTAATGACATTTTTTAAATAACTTTTTAAGAAAAATAAAAATCTGAGCAAATATAAAAGCATCTACAAAAGGGTTTGAGGTGATTGAATGGAATCTGACATGGGCAGATGTATTTCAAGGCTGATGCCATCAGTTGACCCCTTCTCTGGAACCTGCTGCTGGGGATGTCACTTCTTATTTGTTATTGTTTCACTGGGTCAGGAAATCACCATTAGGCAGGACAGGAAAACGGTATTGACTCTGTGCAACAGTACAGTTCACTCTGGCTGCTTCAGACAGCTTCCCCCACATAAAAGTGAAAAGGGAATCTTTTATTTGTACAGTGCTGAAACTGAATGCCTTCCAAATTGTACTGGGAGTACTGACCTAATTGCCAGTTTGTGCTGTAAAGGACCTGGCATGATCTAAAGGGATATGTCCTATCTGTCCCTGGGATGGCTGGGGACCTTCTCTACATTATTCACTGCTTACCACGTGTCAGTGGGACTCTGTAGTGATACCTGTAACCACGACCCCACAGTCTTTGATGCTCCACTTCTCCATAACTCTCTGCTTTTTGGCACTTTACAAGAGCAACATTTAGCCCTAGAAGAGCCCATCCAGCCTGCAGCTGGAAATCTGAGCTTAAGAGAGTCATGAGCTTCTTAGCCTGTGGCCAGCTAATGTAGACTTTCCACTGCATTCTTTAGATTTGCTTTTGAGTTTGTTGAGCTAAATATCCTAGGCTAATGCATTTCGCAGAAGAAAAAAGCTCTTTTTACATCACGTGGCATGTTTTACTTGCAATACTCCAGGTCACAGTTTTCAGCTGAAGAAGTTTTGCTGTTATAGAAAAGCCCCTTAAAAACTGCATTTCAAACTGTCAACAAAACTGGCCCAGACTTGCTCCATTTCCCAATCAAAACTATTTTCTCAAGCTGTCAATCCCATGAGTTCACCCTGAGGTCATAAGCTCCTTTCTTTTTATTCTGAGATTTTTATTGTTTTGCTGTGCATCATCACCTAAAAAGGGAATCCTGCAGCCAGAGGCCAAGGCATCACTTTCTAAAAACATAAAGGAGAAGGCAATCCAGTTTGTTCTCCCACAGCTACGTTGTCCTCCCAAGGTAAATTGCAATAAGAACTCTCTCTTTTTTTGGCAATAGAGTAATTAACTATTGCTTAAAGATACCTGTAAACATAAGAGTGTCCTATATTTGGACAGGTATCTTTGGACCTTATTCTCACTCCATACAATATGGCTAAGGATCCTCCATATCTTCTAAATACTTTTATGAAACCACTAACGTGAAACAAACAGGGGCTGTGTTCTTTTAATCTCCCTTTGATTAATCACGGTATTGATAGGATATTTTCACACATTTTCATATATAATTAAAGAATATCCAAAGCTCGGAAGAAAGGTCTGTGTTTCACGTAGAACAGGCAGCAGCAGCACCAAAGGTGTGCACCAAGCTCTCTGCACAGGACAGACAAGGCAGCAGATCATGTCCAGCTGTCTCTATGTGTCTGTATGTACAAACTGGGGTCAGCACTGTGCTGCAGGCTCCCCAGTTCCAGCTTTCTAGCCCATCAGAGAGGGATATGACATTTAAGCAAGCTGAAGAGAAAGGAAAAGGAGTGGACCACACTGTTACTCTCAGCATCAGGCTGGAAATATGAACCTGAGCTTTCCGCTTTGTTAAGCGTGGCATGTTGCCAAGCCTAGTGCAAATCTGCTCCCATCAGCTCCCCGTCAAAGCTTCCTCTGAGGTGTCACAAATAAGTCAGGATATTTGGATTTATGGTATTCGCAGCTCTTCTCCCTGTTGAGATAAAGCTGCATGGAGTGGGCTTGGCTGCAGAGACGCTGAGAACCTACAGAAGATATCACAAATTCCCATCCCCCAAAAGCCTCCTGGCTCCAAACACTTTCTCATGTCATTGGCTCCAAAAGAGAAACTCTGCACTCTGTGTCTTATTGCTCCATAATCTGGCATGCAAGTCATTGTGCCTCTCTCTTGCTCAACAGTTATTTACATGATTTTAACAAGTGTCCCTGGTTTCCTAAGGGAGACTCCTCTGAGAACAGAATGATCCCTACATCCTTCCCACACTGCCTGCTCACACCCTTCCCTGCAAAAGCCGTGGCAGTGCAGGGGACCCTGGCAGCAGCTTTGAGACACCCCAGGAGAGCATAGTCTTCAGGTTTTGCATCTCCTTTTGGCCTGCCTTGAATGTAAATCCCTTTTGCATCTCATCATTGAGGTGTTGCCAGGATCTGGGTGTGATGGAATAAGTTCTTTCCTGAAAGATGTGATTTCACATCCACATGTTTTGTGAACAAGAGACTTACTAGTGTGGGACACACGTGAAATTCAATCTAAAAAATACCAAGACTGATCTATAACTTTAATCATTTCAGGTTTCCCTTTAGTGCCAGCATCCATTCATGCAGTTGCAAGGGCCAGATACTTCAATGACAAGTGAGTAGCATGTCTGTTTTTGAAGAAACTTTGCATTATTTAACTGCAGCAAATTTTATTCAAGTTAATAACAAATGTCAATGCTGTATTTCTCCTCCAGCTGTTGGATGAGTGTTGACACACACTTGCTTTATATTGTTCATGGACCTGTAATGGCAGCTTTATTGGTAAGAATATTGTTTGCTACCAACAATATATCAGTATAATAATAATTTTAGAAATGCTGTTAACCTAAACAAAATAGAAGCCTCTGTACTATAAATATTTTGGTTAAAATATTTAAGTAACTAGAGGTTTTCTCTACTCAGTGCAACAAAGAAAAGGCTCAAAACACTTCTTTTCCTGTGGGACAAATACACTGCATTTATGTGACATCAATTATTTAATTGTGCCTTAGCTGGGGTGAGCTGGTTGCTCAGCATGGGTTTTGCTGGTCACTGAGCTGGTATAGTCCAAATGTAGGGAGCTGAAAGAGTTCCAGGGGAAGAACTGGACTGGGCTGTCGGAGTAGGAGGACAAGATCCAAAGTGCAGCTTGGCAATGTGCATACATACAACATCTGGTATGCCAGTCGTGCAGTTGGGCATGGTAACCCTGACCTTCCTGACAGGTGCAGAAAGGGTTTCATTCAACCCAAGCCCCAAGCTCATCTCATTGTGCCACCCAAGATGCACTTTCATCTTTTTATCTGCCTCCTACAAGGTGCCTTGCAAACACCTTCGTGGACGTATCTGCAATAATTGCTTCAAACAATAGTGCAGTGAGTATTGGGAACACCTCTAAATAAACAACTTTTCATGTAAGAGCTGAAAAAAAACCCAAAAAAACCTTCTACTCTTTCTGGAGAAGCAGTCTTTAACATCAGCTGTGTGAAATAGCCCATCCTTCCCTGCCTTACAGGAAGCCTTCTTGTCCCAAAGAATCACATTTATTGTGAGTTTATTGGTTCAATCTTGACTTTATCTCCTATTGTAATACCAATTGCCATCTGAGAGAGGTCATTTAACCTTTATTTTTGTCATTGTGATCCCAGTCTGTGTATTTTGGCCACAAAGAAAAAAGAAACAACTATTATGAAAAAAGAGAAATCTTCCACTGTTTTCAAAATAAGACGTTATAATTTCTGTATTGTGCTTATGTCATTTCCAGTCTTATTTTTCTTATGAAGATGTCAATGTCTACAGTATGTTCTACTTGATTTGCGACAAAAAAAATCCCATAGTGGCAGAATAATTCAGAAGAGTTGAGGATTTTTAACTGTAAAGTCTTTCTTTGACTTTTCACAGTTTCTTTCAGAAAATCTAGGAGTGAAGGTTAAGCAGGGTGAGTGAAGTCAGAATAGGATGGAGTGGAGAATAAGGTTTAGATTTAATGTTGAATGGGACCTCAGAAGTAATTTATTATTCCTCTTTTCTAGTAAAGCACAAATGTAGAACAGTTGAAAGGTCTTCCAGTGTAGTTTAGAAGAGATGAAATGTTCTATCAGAGCTTGCTGATTCACTGTTCTTGGGGAAAAAAAAAAAAAAAAAAAAAAAAAAAAAAAAAAAAAAAAAAAAAAAAAAAAAACACCACAAACCAACCTGAAATTTCTGGTATATAGATGTGATTTGAGCTCCTGAAATATTTATGGAAATTATACAACTTACATACTAATTTCAAAAAATCATCAGGAAAAAGAAAGTTTATTAAAGTTCCAAAGTGTCAGTGCCTGATTTTACTGTAGCAGAGTACAAAAGAGTGATCTGGGTACCCTGGAGACCAAGACCCTGTGATGCCAGGGATGTCCACAGGGTAACCACTGAGCTCATTATCAGCCTGAGTCTGCCCTCCCTCCTCCTGCAGGCTCTCAGCACACCCCACAAGGAGCTCTCTGTGAAGCCAGAGTCAAGGGCAGGTCACTCTGTGCTGAAATCAGGTTTCCAGAAATAACTGAGGAGAGGAGATGCTGAACTACTTGGTATCATTGATCATAAGAGTCAGGGGCAAAATTTTCTGGTGTCTGGCATTTCTGCCTGAGACAGCAACTGTTACCTGTTCCCTGTGGGTAGGGTACCACAGGGTCCCTTGCAGTCTGGTGGAGGCAAGGGGTGGCCAAGGTTTTCCTCAAGAGCAGCCTTACACCCCTGCTCACAGTCAAGCCTGAAGCATTAGGCCATGGAGCATATTCCTTATGGAAATTGTGTGCTCCCATAGGTTCCATGTGCCCAGGGACATGCTGGAGTTTGTCTCACCTGGCAAGATAGCTTGGCAACTGTCAGACTCAGGACAGAGACATGGTTATTTCTAGGGGACAATTTTTCCATCCCATTTAAACTTCCGAAAAATAATATTTAGTGTTCCCTGGAAACCCTGAATTTGCTTACATCAGTGTCGAAACATCCAGTGTATCCTAGAACTGACTGCTGCCTGCCTGAAGCATGCATTCAGGCTCCGAAGTATACAGAGCTGCTTAACAGACCTTTCCTGAAAAAATTCAAGATACTTTCCAAGACCTGACTGGCAAGGAGCTGCCCATTATGAGATACAATAAAGCTAGAAAGCTACACTTTATTGCCATTTAAATGCTTTCTATTTTTATTTTGAATGTCTGTTTAAATTGAATGTTTTCACCTACAATAACTTTGTTTTTGCAGGTCAATTTTTTCTTTTTGCTTAACATTGTCCGAGTTTTGGTGACAAAGCTGAGAGATACCCACCGTGCTGAATCCAACATGTATATGAAAGCTGTCAGAGCCACTTTAATCCTGGTGCCCTTACTAGGAATTCAGTTTGTTATTATTCCCTGGAGACCAGAAAACCGACTTGCTGGCGAAATATATGATTACATCATGCATATACTAATGCATTACCAGGTATGTAGCACCTTCAGTGTAGTTGAATTTTTTGGAGTTAAACTAATTTACTCAAAGATACTGTTGCCAGGGGGTTTGCCCTGAAGCTGAAAATAACTGGGTTTTCAGTTCTTTTCCAACCATTTCATCAGTATTGGATTATCTGCATTTACACAAGCAGCCCCACTGTGTAAAGAACAGAGACAAGATAAGGGAAACAATGTAATAAGTCACCAAAATTAGCAGTTTACACTATTTCAAAACTATGGAGAGAAAACTAAGTTCACAGAGGGCTTTTATGTTGCAGCACAACTTCTGCTGAAGCGCTCAAATTGGCTGAAACTAGTGCTGTGACCGTAGTATTAAAATAAGCAGTGTTTGCAAAATGTTGTTCAGAGGGAATGCCAATACACAAAAGAAAAACCAGATACAACTAAGCTTCATTTGGGAGTTAGAATCGTATTATTAGGCAGTTTAAATTATCAGACTGACATTTTGATTTCAAAAATACTTTGAGAATTCAACATTGTTTAGTTTAGTAAGTCTAGTTTATTTTCTTTTGAAAACAAAACAAGCCAAACCAAAATGAATTTAAATGCTGGGTTATCTGTTGACTGGCAGGAATATAACCAGTCCTATATTGAATAGGAAATTCTGTTTTTCAATGCATTTTGTGAGTAGTGGTCAACATGAGTGAATATGGTGATCTACTTCTTGCTTCCATTCACGTGGAATGTAAACGAAGAAATTATTTTAATGTTTTAATAAGAAAACAGCTTAAAAATCAATAGTGCTTTTTCCTTGAATGATATGATAAATGAGACTACCAAAATCTATGCATCCTGTCAGATTATATATACTGCTTATCGTCCCTATCCCTTCAAAACTGTGCTCCTGCTGCTGCATGGATAGAATAACTGAAGTTATAGGTCTGCTTTTGAAGTGTTTGACAACTTATATTACAGTTCTGCTTAAAAGGAATGACAGCCTTGTTTCTTCTATTGTTGCCTGGATTGTTACTTTTTCATTTACAAGAGCTATAAAGGAATATCTCCAAGTTAGTTTTTTGGTGACAAATTAATTGATTACAATTCTAACAAGTTGGGATAAGACAGTGTTACAATAATCACTTTACTCTTAAAATATGTTTTAAATCCTGTGCAGTTGTTGGAGAATTGCAAAACCAATTATAATTGTCTTAATTAAAAATTCTAGTTGTGATCCTTATGCAATGGAAAGTCACCAAACTGAGGTTAAAATGGAGGTTGCACTGATGAAGGGGGTTGGGTGAGGGAGGGATCCAAGGCAGGAAAGTTTCATCCCTGATGGGTTCCTTCTGCTCACACAGAAGAACTCTTGCCACCACTGCTGTACAATTTCAATGTGCTTCCTGCTAGCATTTACCCTTTTGGAAGGACTGTGCTGTTGTCCTGCTGGCTGCAGCTGACTGCAATCTTCCCTTTTCCGTTTAGACTGGACTTTTAATTGTAACCTGAAATAAACATTCTTAATCCTTTCCCTAACATTTCTTGTATGCACATTTAAGATCGATCGCCAGCTGTATAATCACTCCTCTGGTGCTCATTTTCTTCTAGGGCTGGTTCTGTAACTAGCAGATACTCTATTAGTTTGTGTAATGGCTGTGTTTCCCTGCTAGCTATTGCCCTCCCATGACCCACAGCACAGCCAGCCTGTGCAGACACCAGCAAGGGTTTGTGGGGTTTTGCACCTCATGGCATGTCAGTCAAATACAAACGGGCATCCTGGGAAATATCACCAATCTTATTTTGGTGCAAAATGTTATGCATTCTTCATTTCTGCACCGATTAAATGAGAAAATTTTCAAGAACGAAAAGAGAGACAGATTTTCACAGTATATGACTTCCTAAGGTGAACATGATGGATTGATGTGTTAGCTATGTAATTCCTGTACATAGAAATGGTGCAAACAAGCACTGCAGTCTATTGTAAAACTCAGAGGACTGAAGATAAGAAATAATTTGTTCACAAAACCCCCATGTAATGCTATTTCTTTCAGAGAATGGTTTTCCTGGTTGAAAAACAATACACTAGTATTTTATTTTATTTTATTTTATTTTATTTTATTTTAATTTTATTTTATTTATCAACAAGGTAGGTTTCCTCTGCCGAAGTCACTTCTTAATAGCAGCAGAGGTCTGGTTTTGGTCTATCCCACTCATTTTGTGGTGGTATCATCAATGCTCACCATTTTAAGCAGAAGTGGTTTTTCAAATATGGCTCTATGAACAATTCACAAACACTGAATGTCTACTGCATGTGTCTTTCACACAATAGACCAGATTCTTCTTAACAGATCTGAAGAACAGACACACAAATGATAAAAAGATGGAAGGCTGGCTTTCATGTTGAAAATGGGAATGCACATACTTTTCCAGACCAGCTAGCCAACTACCCTTTAATCCTCTAAATGTAGAGGTTCATATCTCTTCTTGCCATCACCAATATGAGCTCTTTAGTCTCCAGAATGCTGAAATGAAAAGTACACCAGGCAAGAGAAAGATATTTCACCCGTTTTGTTGTGGTTTAACCCCAGACAGCGACTCAGCCCCACAGAGCCCCTCACTCGGTCCCTGCACTGCCATGGAGGAGAGAATTAGAAGGGTAGAAGTGAAAACAGGGAAAACTCACGGGTTGAAATAAAGATGGTTCAGTAGATAAAGCAAAAGCCACATATGCAAGCAAAGCAAAATACAAAATTGATTCTCACCTCACTGCCAGGGAGTTGTTGAGCCATCCTCAGGGAAATAGACCTCCATCACACATAAAAATTACCTGGAACAAAAAGAACCCAGCATTCCAAACATCCCCCTTTTTCTTTTTCTCCCACTTTATATGCTGATCATGATGCCATATGATCTGGAATATTCCTTGGATCAGCAGGGTTCAGCTGTGTCTGCTCCCAGCTCCTTGTGCACTCCCAGCCCACTCAAGGTGGTGTGAGATAAAAAGCAAAAAGGGCCTTGACTTTTGGAGGCCCTGCTCAGCCACAGCTAAAACTTTCCTGCATTATCAACACTGTATCCAGCCCACATCCACAGCAGAGCCCCACACTAGCTACTACGAAGAAAATTAACTCTATCCTACACAAAACCAGCACACCTCAATTGGAATGACGAGCATGGGTTGGGATGCTGTAGATGCATTGATGAACACACACAGCTATCTTATTTCACAGAGCTTCTAAATTAGGCACCACAAAGAAAACACTTGCACTCCACAAGAGCCAGTGAGTAGCAGATCTACCTTAAAGGACCTGATTTTCAAAACTTGGTAGCTGATGCTGAAAGCGCATGAAAGATGCAAACTTCCTCAGGCTGTAAAGCATTAGGGTACTGGATATGCCAGGGCCTTGCACACCTCTGGCATGAAAACACATCTGTCAAAAGCCTGGAAACCCCATCATGCTGCCCAGGGAAGACAAAATAGTACACCAGGGCAAAGGGAATGCCTCCTGTGAAGGAGTGGAGCAGCAACTGCCCTCGGTCCTGCATGTATTCTGTATCCTGCCTTCAGGTCTCATTCCGAGACAGAGTAAGAGAGATGTGCCTTGTGCCTGACGACCTGGCAGGGCCTCCTGCATCTCTGCTGGTGCTGGGGCTGAAGCTGATGCTTCCTTCATCTTTGGAACCACTGAAAATCTTTTGAGAATCCCAAGCTGTAAAGAGATTGGGGAGCTGTGCTTCTGTCAGTTCCTGCTACTGAGGATCACTACCCCAGCTTCTGATTTCTGACATTGCTCCATAGCAAATGCCTCACAAGAAAAAAGGAAGAGTAGAAAATTAACTGCATGATGCATCAGCTACTCCCACATTTAGACACAGTCCTCCCAGAGCTCCCAAACCAGCCCAGGGATGAACAAGCCTCAGCTTTCAAGTTCCCTACACCAATGGTCCTATTCTATCTCTAGCACGTTCAAGCCAGGTTTTAGAGGCTGTCAGGTTACATAAAATGGCACTGTCACTGGGCCAAAGAAGAGAGAGCTGTGGAGGTCTGTGAGGGAGGGGTGGAGGAAGAGCCTCTGAATCAACAGCAACACACAAGCAGCTAAAGCTCCACTTCTCAATACCTTGGTGACTGAGGCTCTAATTGTGTAAGTCTGGCCCTAGTGAGAAATTAAAATGCTATTCAGCATAAGGGCCTTGGTTTTTATTGGCAAATGAAAAAGATTTTTTCTGCTGAACAGAGAATAATCACTGTCTTTTTCTCCACAAATGATATCCCTTGTGTGCCACTCAGCATCTTCTGAGCAGCAGCCTCAGGACTGCAGCACCCACCCTGCCAGGCAGGAGGGTGCAGCTCCGAGGTGTCTGGTCTGCTACAAGGATATTTTGAATCTTTTAGGCCTAAGTTTGGATTGCATATATATCCACACTGCCTCCAAGTTTTAAATTCAGCTTTCTATGAAGCCTTATCCAGAACAAAATGAACCCATTTAAAAGTAGCCTGTTAAAAATAGTGAGAAATTTCAGTGTATTTTAGAAGGAGTTCATTCCATCTGTTTCTCAGTTTAAAAGGAAATAAATATCCTCTGTAATGCCAAACCAGGCAGAAATATTTTCTCCTTCTGTTCGAACTTAAGGTTATAGGACTGCTTTTGACAGTGTAAGCATTTTTTCTTTCTTTTCTGGGTTTTTTCTATTTGAATTTTTAGTAGTTTAAAAACTTTAGTATTTTAAACCAATTAAGGTTAGGGAAAATACATTTTTGTTAGCTGGATATAATAAAGTGGCACTTATCTATGAAAATTTCATGCAAAAAATGACAGTAACGAAACCCCCATAGAGAGCATGAGCATGAGCTTTGGCGGATGGGATGTCTCTATCATTTTGCAGCAGGTGGGCTGCTGTCTTCAGACCTCTCATGACAATCTCCCCACCTCAGTGGCAGCAGAAACTGCACAGACATGTTCTGTGCTTTCCTTATTTTTTTCATGTAACGTAAATTAACAATTCAGAATCCAGTCACTTACTTCAGAGGTGCTGTATGAGTGTTCTGTGGATGAAGGTGGTGGGAAATGCACTGCTGTTTTTCTCAGAGCTTTTTAAAATGAGAGGTGGGAACAGGATGTACTTCTATGAACAACCTCAGCCATGCTTTTCTTTTTTTTTTTTTTTTTTTCCCTCTCCATTCAGCTCCAGAAGTGAGAAGTGAATGGACATGGAACAACATCTGCACAGAGAATAAAAACCTGATTTTTATATTATGACCACCTGTACATTATCTTCTACCATCAATAATGAATATATAACCCCACTAAAATCTTAACAGCAACACAGTGTATAGTGGATTAGGGCAAAAACTAGGGCCCTGGACATGGTCAGGAACAGCAGGAATAAGTGTATCTACATATGATTTCTTGGTTTAATGGAGACATAAGCTGAAATGAAAAAATAAATAGAGGTATGAGAAACCTACATAAATTTGCATAGGTATTTTTTTATTTGTTTCTTTTTAACCTGAACAAATTACTGAAACTTCTCTTCAAGATACTCATGTCTTCTAGAAGAGTGAGATACAAATTAAATACCTGTCAAGCAAAGAATTTACTTAGGCCAGTATAGTCACTTAAACACTGGAAAAAAACTTACTACAGTGTCAATAAGGTATGTGAAGATCTGAGAGCTGCTGTCTCTGGACAATCCCTATGGCATGATTCACCTGAAAGCCACATTTATTTGTTCTCACATAGTTTCAGAAATAAAGAATTTCAAAAGAAGTCATTAAAGGCCTTCATCTTAAAATACATATATTCTTCATTTCTCCTTTCAACACCACAGCCAACCTTGTCTTGCTGGCAGCAGACAATAGATCCCATGTTAGTTTAACAACTCCACACAGTGGCAGAGAGGTATAATTGACTTAGACATCTTGTCCTCAGCAAGAATTATATCCTGAGCAAAAACCAGTAGCAGTCAGAATTTGGAAGATAGGTGTCAAAGAGATATGAGAAATAACTCATGGGGTTTAAATTAAAAAATTAATCTACATGTAGTCTGTCACGTTTTAATAGATCCACTGTAGAATTGCAGTCAACCCAAGCGCTCCTGGCTCTAGACAGACAAAGCTGGTGTCTGCTACTGACATGTCTGTAGTTTTACAGCTGAAGATAACAATAATCCTCTGAACTATGGGCAAAACTTTATGTATAAAAAGAAGAAATGGAAAAACAAATAGAAATAGGAATAGAAATAGAAATAATAGAAAGATAGGTGAAGAGCCCGGAGGGCCATGGCAGGTGGAAGAAAAGCAATGGGATATACATGGAACAGACTAGAGAAAATAATTTCTTCAGCCAGAATATGTACAACATGCATGGTCTCAAAATAACAAGAAGCCAGGTGTGCTTTCAGCCCACTCTAAACTAGAAGAAAAACTGAAAGGAATATGAGGCATCACTCCACCTTTCTCTTTAGCTTTTCTGTCAGAAGTTGACAGGAGAAAACATTAGTTAAGGGAACTGCACTCTAGAATAAAGTGGAGCAATTGCAGGATCTAACAGAAGAATTCCAAAACCATACAGGAACTGAGATGGAAAATGGCTTCACTTCAATAGCTCAGGTTCAATTCTGTCCTTAAGTGAACTGAGGTTCCCACATTCCCCCTAAACACTCTCACTGAAAAACAAACTTGAAAAAATTCCTTTGCTTCTTTCTCTCCCCCTGCTGTCTTCTGAATTTCCATGCCTCATGCAGACTGTCCGTTGAGCATCCCAGCTCCCAGAGGAGATCCACATCCATCTGGTTTGCCATTATGGCTGACTGCTCTTAGTGAAACCACGTTTAGCACAATAGCAGACCCTGCTGCAAAGGAGCACAGTGCAGTGCAAGAGCAAAGGTTTTGCGCAACTGTGCCCATTTCTCCAGTGTGCACAGCACAAACAGCATTGATACAGGCTGTGAGGACTTGGCCCCTTTTCCTTGCAAAAATTTTGATTTAAGAGTGTCTGGTCTGGCAAAGTCCTGTTTTAGAGTTGTAAGGTTTTATTGGAATTTGGGAGCTTCTAGGCCCAAAACTTATGGACAAGCTACTGTATTGCTTACTGCATGCTGGGATTTAAGTTTTTTGAGAATACTCATTTCTTTGCCAAAATATGAAGAGAAATGTTTTTTCTCACTATGTCTATCCTTCATCCTCCTCCTACATGCTGTTTCAGGTTGATATTTGAATTTATATCAAATTACAAATTCTGCATCAGAGAAAAATATATTAGAGAAGAATATTTGTCAATATTGAAGTGGTCAACGCTTGTCCAAAACAGCCTGTGTATCTCTATATAAGCATTTAGTTAAAAAAGTTATTGCTTATCCTGTGCTTATCCTATATTGCTTATCATGCAAAATATACATCTGAGAGTCCAAGATATTTTGCAAAGCATTATCTACAATTCAACTGGTAATCATTTAAATAAAGGTTTTATAGAAAAGATACAGCTGTAAGCCTCTTCAAAGCAGCCCTTGGGAACAAAAGCTGTGTTGCAGTTTTCCCCTCAATTTCACAAACTGCCATACATTTCGTTCATAATAACTGCTTTAAGTAATTTATAATGAAGGCATTTGGCTCCCAGTGATGTTATGTAATGCTATTTTAATAAGAGCAAGTGCCGTTATAACATGGACCAATGTAACTACATAATCCTGAATGGCAGGTTCTCTGTGCAAGAATTTCCTCTCTTATTGATTTCACACTTTCCCATCTCATATTCCTTCTATTTAATATTTAATCTTACAGCAATGGTTAAATGCTATCTGAACAACTTTGGTGATGATGAAATTAACTTAAAGCCACCTACAACCAAGCTATGACGTGCAGTGTCTTTTTTTCTTCCTCCCTACCTTCTAACTCATGTGCTGTGGTGGGATTTTTTCCTTTTTCTGGCTTCTTCTTGTATTCTTTTCATCCATTGTGATGCCCAGCATAGCAGTTCACTTATCCTGCCATAGAGTTCAATTTATGCCTTCCTGGGACATCTGGATTCTCTGTGTCTGACACTTTTGACTGGATAGCTACACTCTGATGAATGAGTAGCAACATATAGGACAAAACCTCTTCAGCAAAATCAGTGGCAGTGTGGTTCACCTCTGCAAGCAAAATATATACCTACCTTTTATTTTCCTTCTCTACATCTCTTATATATAAATAACTTCATAGCCAAAATCTAGTCATATAAGGGGAGGAAATGGTAAAACATCATGAAAAGACAAAAAAAATCCATTTATTAGCATACCTGTGAAAGATGGGGAGTGTCTGTTATGCAGAGGAAGTGGATTAATGTTTTTATATTGTATCCATCAGGTCCAAATTTCCAAAATATTATTAAGTCTATATATTCTGATCCCTAAACCTTTTAACTCTTTTCTTTTCCTTCTCTTAGGGCTTACTTGTGGCTACCATATTCTGCTTCTTCAATGGCGAGGTAAGTAATGCAGAAAATAAGCAGTACTTGTAAAATAGCCACCCTGCTGTTCATTAATGCAGATGTAAAATATGTCTCGCTATAAACTTTGAAGCTGCACCAAGTTGCTTTTACTCTCTACACACAAAGAGTGGTGCGCATTTCTGACAGCTCTGTGCAGAGTGTGACTGGAATATCTCTGAGCAGGTTAATCAGGTGTGTTACCACTACAAAGCAGATAGCACCTAATGAGGTGCAGCATGACACTTGCCCTACTATCTGCAGCTTTGAGATGGAAGTCTGAGTAAAGGAGAAAAGTGCTTTTTACTCCCCTTCCTGCCCCAGAACAGCAGGAAGGACCACAATACTCGATAAGAAGCAGAGAAGACATTCAGGGATCTGTCTGAGGAATGCAGTGGAGAGCTCAGGCCAGAGCCGTGGCAAATCCATCCCTGGTAGCACTGTCAGAGGTGGAGAAGTGCCATTATTTGCACTCCCTTGAGGATTAGCACTGGCCTTTTCACAGTCAACGCTTCTTGTGTAGCAATTGAGAAATGAAAAGCGTTGAGGCAAAGATCTCTCCCATTCTCTTACAGCTGGATCATAAATATGTATATACACCTCCTGTGGATTTTAGATCCATTTTACTACGTTTTAGGTTTTTTGATGTTGTTGGTTTTTGGTTTTTTCTTATTTGGTTTTTTTTTTACAAAAAAAGCAGGTTAAAATATGTCAAGAACCATTTAAATTCCTGCAGCAAGCCATTTTCCCAAGATGGTTGGCAGAAAAAAACTTTTTCAACACATCAAGAGCATTCAACTGTCACAAAATAAAACACCATATATCTTAGCAAAACTAGGAAGTCCATTAAAAAGTTCATTTTCAATCCAGAGCAGATGAATTAGATACTGAACAAACTCTGTGATTTACTAACACTCAGTAAATCAACCTAGAGAGATATTTGTGCTCCTGTTTATCCCTGTATATTACTAGAAACCAGCAATTGCATGTAAAGACGTGACCACACTGATGTTTATATAGAGAATGGAAGCAAGTTATCTTATTGATAAGGTGTTACTGGCTGATTTGATAACATTCAGGATAGCAGAGAGTATTAAATTCTGCCACCAATTGTCAACATCTCTGTACATTTGCCTTTGGCTGGCTCCCTGTGTAAATGTACAGAGAAACTGAAGAATTAAAAAGATGAGAGGCCTCAGCTGCAGTTCTGTAGCATGGCTCCTCAGGAGGCATGAAAGAGAATGGCAAAGTGTGAGCAGCTAATCACACCAGAACCTAACATGAAATGAGAGCGGTAAAGATCATGCTACAGAAGTTCTTAGTTTTATGAATCCAACAAAACAAAGTTGAAGACATTTGCAATTCTTTTCCTAACACATTTCTGTTCCCAGTATCTGCAGGCTACTATCATCTTTCTCCTTCTGCCTCACTGTCATCACTCTGACACAGCTGGAAAGGGCTCTGGCATGCCCTAGAAACAAAGAAAAACTTCTGATACTTCCTACTGAGGGAAAGTACAGACCAGTCAGGCAGTTTTTGAAGCATCCTCTGCCTATAAGAGTGACTGCATAACTGTCTACAGGCAGTACTCCAGTGTCTCCTCACTGGCCTCCAAACAATGTGTTACTCCAAAATCCTGGTTTGATTTGGGTATTGCCTTCTTCACTCTCCCCAGTGTGACCTCCATTTTTTTCAGATTAGCTGTTGCTAAACAAATTCCCTTAATGTTTTATAGCTTTCGTGCAAAAGGTTGATTCTCCATCTCTAATGAGAACACCCAGATATCTAGATTAAAGGTTGTATTAATGTTAAAAATTAGGAAAGGCCACAATAAAGTGCACTGAAAACGTAAAATATCTTAAAGTATATTAGTTTCTTAGTTTCATCAACTAGCTCTAATTCCAAAGTACTTTTGACAATGATACAATGTCAGAAGGGCATGCCCACCTTTAACAGCCCCAGAAATACAATTCTCAGGGTATGCACTAAGGAATATATCTGGCACTAATGAATATGTCTGAAGCATCTTCTTGACAATATGCATGGCTGATGACTCCTTGGTGGAGCAACTGATCAGAAACATGGATCGATGTCAGGCAGTAAAAACCAATGACTGTGAGGATGCAGGTCACTCAGACGTCTTGGAAGTGATTTTATCAGTGCTGGGGTGCTTTTCACCATTACACTAATTTTCAAAATCATTGCATCTCCTTCAGATTTGCAGACTGCCAATGGCAGGAGTAGTGAAAACACTCTCATTATTTTCTTGTAGGAAATTTTACTATCTTTTTTTTTAGAGCTTCCCATTAAGGTGAGCAGTGTCAAAGATGACACCTCTCTAATACAGACTTGAGACTATTTGGTGCTACTTGCATCAGCACATTACCCATAAACACACAGCAAAGTTTACGCACTGGAGTAGCTGGGCTGGGCCAGGAGAGGTTGAAAGGATTGTGACCCCTTCCTCCCATTTATTTCTGCAGTTACACAATCTGTAGATAGATAAGGCACAAAACCTAAAAAAAACACAGCAAAAGACTAATGCTAAGGTGGTATTAGGGCCTTCCAAAGGGAGCACTAACCTGAGTTTGACCAAGGAAATTGAGCTAACTTCCCCCAGTCCTGGTGTATGCAGAAGTACACAGACCAAAGACACAGTCTGGTCTTCAGCCATGATGTAAGATTGTCTCCAAGTTGCTGCATGCATCTGCTGCCATAGAGGCTAAAATTATTTCTCAAGAGAAAATTCAGTGTGGGGCAAGGAGATTAATTTTAGTACTGCAGAAGCTTGGCTAATCTGGGATTTACCTTTTCCTACTGGAAAATTTAACTTCAAGAGTGAAATACATGAAGCTTAGCCAGGACAAACAATGTTAAACTCAGAACCACTTCACTGTGTTTTATAGTACATTCATCACTACTTACTCACTAACCTCACTTTAGTACCATAAGCCCATCTATAGAAAAAAAAAATCTAAAAATAATAATAAAAATCTGTACAAATGTCTATTCATCTGGAAGAATGCATAAACAATGTTGGGGTTTTTTTTTACTTTTCAAATGAAAAATCTTCTTGTACATTTTCATATAAAATGTTGGTGTCCAGCAGCACTGTAGTTTCTCTGTCCAACAGCAACAGTTTTGTACAGATGATACAAGGTCTCTGCAATAGTCTGCTCACCAGACCACATTTTCAAGCTGAGAATTTCTTCTATACTGCAAGAATGGACAACAGAATGGAAAGTCAATTTGGGGAAAAAACAGCCATGTATCTTATGTACCAATGAGGTACGAATGGCTAATAGAGAACAGAAAAACCTTTAAAGTCTTGAAGACCAGAGTAAATAATCTTGGGCTTTTCATTGGTTCAGTCTTTGCTTTCTTTTATCTGCCATCACAGTGAAAAGCATGGCAGTCATTACCCTCTGCCTCCTGGTCCCCAGGTGCTTCTTCCATCATTAATACATTGTGGCTGTACATGTGATTTTCAGTAAGGCTGTTTACATATTTAAAATCCATGTCTGAATGGTTTTAGTTGGCACTGAGTTATGATCATCTGAGATTCTTGGAATCATGGCAGAAAACTAGATTAGCAATTTTTACTTAAATGCAGCAACTTGTACAATCTATTGTCCATTTCTGGCCGGATCCTTGTACAAGTAAGCAGTTCAGCCAAGAACAACAACAAAAAAAAGATACTTTGACCTTGTGCTCTCACTGCTCTGTGGAGCCTTTTAGACCTGTATAATGGCAGTTCTGATCATAGGCTGAACTGGAAAGGTTCAATGTAACCATCATTCCCGTTGAAGAAGAAAAGTATAAGCTCCTCATGACAGGCCCTGTAAGACTCAGGGACATTGTTCTTCCATCTCCAGTTAACCACGCTATCATCTCCAGACCTATGGTTGCCCTGGTAGACTGTAAGACTCCAGTTCAGCTGAGAGCATCTGGGGAGCTTGTCAGGAACTTCTTACCTGCACAGCAGCTCTTCTCCCCATGCAAGAGCAATCAAAGCCTTGGGGTCTGTGCAAGGGGCAGGGGAAGGAGAGGCTAGGAGAGGAACAGAAAGACTCTAAGAGCAGGCTCTAGCTGCCTTCACTAAAGACGCTGACATGAATCTGAATGAATGAAGTGCTGTGAAATGCAAGCAGCTTGGGGCAGAGGTGAGGGCCAGAAGTGCACAATGGCTGGTGGCCGTGGTGCAGTGGGGGAGAGGTGGCTGTAGGCAGGCAGAGCCGCTGTGCACACACAAGGTTTCTGCATTACCCTCCTCATCTGCCCGAGATGCCACCACCCCACTGAGTTATGGGGAAAGTCTCTGTCCTCGTACTTCTGCAGATTTCTTCTTCCAGTCCCTCCCCATAACTTCTGGGGTGACAAAGCTACAATATCCATACTGTAACATCAAAAGACAATTTTAAAATGACTAAAACCTTTACAAAGTTTAACTCGTGTAATATTTCTATATCAAGTGCTGCTGCTGCATTACTCTTTGACCCAGTAATTCTTTCTCAGTAATAAACTTGGGTGATAGAATAATAAAACTTCCCTGCATGTAGCTATTTCATTTTAATTCTCAATATTGGCATAGTAAGGCTTGCTCACAGCCCAAGTAATTAAAGTTCCATTGTGACCATATGCCTTTCCTGTGCTCGATATCTAATTAATCTCCACATAGACATTTGTTTTGGATTTTTTTTTCTTTATGTGTGACTAGCAATACATTCTCCAAAAGGCAAACCGTGCCCACTTCCATAAGAGCACAGAAACATGTAGAGTCCTGTCATCACAGTGCTTCAGTTGTACCTGCCTTTCTCTGGAGGAGAGGGTCATTTACACCAGATTATTGTGTTGAACTGCTGCTATTCTTGCTTCGTGATATTCATGATCACTGATTTAAACAAAAAGAGCCAGGATTTGCCCACTTTCTGCTCATGTCACAACACTATCAAGAGCTGCCATGCACGGACATGCAGCTGGAGAAGTTCTTATTCATTGGCAGGACTCAATAGTTTAAATAATTTCCTAGTACCATGTATAACATCACTCCTAATATAAATGTTGAATAAAATATCTTATTCTTGGCAGATGACTGTTCAAAGGTTGAAATCCTCTGCCATGCAGAGCCCTATGACCATTCTATATTTTGTGAGCACAGAACTTGTTTTAAATTACCAGAAAAAAAAATCCCTGTTTAGCTGTCCTGATCCTCTACCTCTTCCTACAAGATTAGCCCTGGCAAGGTCATGAAGTGTACTTACACTTTGCCATCCAAGGCAAAGGCTCATTACTCAAGGCTGAGCTTCTTCAGGTATCAAAATGCATTAGATGTTTCAGGGGCAAGAATCCATCTGCAGCATCACCCTTTCCTTTCCTTTCCTTTCCTTTCCTTTCCTTTCCTTTCCTTTCCTTTCCTTTCCTTTCCTTTCCTTTCCTTTCTTTCCTTTCCTTTTCCTTTCCTTTCCTTTCCTTTCCTTTCCTTTCCTTTCCTTTCCTTTCCTTTCCTTTCCTTTCCTTTCCTTTCCTTTCCTTTCCTTTCCTTTCCTTTCCTTTCCATCCCATCACAGGTGTTCATACTGTTTATCACAGTTTACACACTGCCTGTGTGTTTCTCTGGCAGGTGCAAGGAGCTCTGAAGAGGCAGTGGACGCAGTACAAAACCCAGTGGGGCCAAAGGCGCCGAGAGCACTGTTCCACACGATCTACCTCCTACACTGCCACGTCAATCACAGAGGTCCCTGTTTACCTGTACCATCATGACCCCAACAATGAACAGTTGAATGGAAGATATGTAGAAGACTCTGAACTCGTTGCACTAAAATCTGGAGAGACATCTGCCTAGCTCAGCACCAGCCACTGCAACCACATCATTTCATGTTCTGCTTGTGAAAAAAAATGGGGAGAAGGGTGGGAGTGTGGAAACGCAAGATGCTGTGTCAGTGCAGGCCTAGGCAGAAGGGCACATCCTATTCAAACCACATCAACTTCTTACAGTGATGTAGAGGGAGTGTGATGCAGACCTGGAATAGGATTTCTTCCTGTGCACTGCAGCAGGGAGTGAACATGGCTGCGTACCCACCAGGCTGCGTAACCCCCACATCTCCTGATACCAGCTGTATGAAGTGACCATCTGACATTTGTAGCAACCCCAGGTAGCCAATAGCAAATAGGAAGGAAGGAACCAGTATGTGGCAATTGGAAACTTTCAGCACTTTTTGCTTTTGGTACTTTTCTTTAACATTAGATTTTAAACCATCAACTTTCACAAAGCGTAACTGACTTGGAGTCCTTTATTACTCCCCTTTAATGAGCTTGATAACTGCTTAAAAAATTTTGCACATCGCAAGACAAATCAAACATATAAACAGCAGAAAGTCATTCTGCAGTATTGAAATCTTGATACTTTCCAAAGAATGCCACAAAATATTACCATCCCCAAAGGATACCCCAAAATATAATCATCCCATTAGCAGGGGCATAAAGCAAATTAAGGTGAAATAGTCATTGCATGCCAAGATCTCAAACACCCTCAGAGAAACAGATCAATTCTTCAGGTTTAATGACACCAGTCCTGAAGGCATCTCAAAATGGATTTCGTTGAACAATACTGGTAGTTCAATATTTATTTATAGGAAAAATTGTCACCCTATTACTCTGCCCAGAAACTCATCATTAAGCCACAATTCTCTCACTCTGAATAAACCGTGAAATTTGTTTGGGAACTGTGGTTTTATTTAATAGGCATTCTGAGTTGAGTGCTAGATGAATGCTTGTCTCTGTTATAAATTTGTGATAATGGCAGTAAATGTTCCCATGAAAGAAGTCAGAAACCAATATCTTCGCACAGGAAGCATCTACTTTTAGAATCTGGTTGCTCTCCTGAGTTCCTAATCATTAGATAGTTTTGCCAAAAACCTTTATAATCTATTTCAGCTTCTATTAAAATTAACCCTGTTAACTTGGGTGAGCAATGAACATCTTCAGTGCTCAGAAATTAGTTACACAATACAGTTCATTGTAGACTTCAAAAACATGAGGCCATTTCCTCCACAGTGGTTTGAAACCAATTTTAAATATTGTATCCAGCCAGGCTGATTTTCCTTCCCTGACACAACCAGACCCTAAGATTTACCATCAACTTGTAGATATTAAATGGAGGAAAAATATACGCGTCTAGCTACCTGAGTCATCATCTCACTGGAAAAGTCCCTTGCAGGAATGGGTTCATGAGGAAGGGCTGTGAAGCCAGCACTATGAGAAGGCACCAGATTCGCCCTATTCATGCATGAGGCAATGCCTTGCAGGGAGGGGGCTGCTCTGTTTTCACCACCAGCACACACACCAGCTGTGCACCACAACCCCTTGTTCCCAGAGCGAGGAGGAAGCTGCTGGCTCTGCCATCGTAGAACAAAAGAGGAGCTGGGGAACAAGAAGGAATTGTCTGCTGGCGGTGCAGATCATCACGTGGTCAATCCAGCAGAACACTTACAAGAAAATACCATTGTGTGCGTTTGTTCAAGCCACATATCTATTTTTCAGACTTCAAGGGATACAAAGACGGTTATTTTTTTTTTTGAAACAACAGTATTTCTCACATTGCTATTTCTTCTTTCACCATTGAACAATAGGAAATGGAGGAGTCAGTTGTTAAAGACAATAAAGTGGCTCTACTATGAATCTGTAATATTCTGAATAGCTTTGGGGCACACTGCACTTCCCAGGAGGGCAGCAGAAGGCATTCCTGCTTTCTAAAGACATAAACGAGCTGATTGTAAAAGAAATGTGCATAATATAGAGAGTTTAATAATGAACATGTTGGTTTTAATAATGCACACATTTTAAACATGTAAGTGCAAGTTGTTTCACAGCCAGTTATGTTCATGTAGATGTACAAAATGGAAATGCTTTCCCATTATATTGATTGTTTTCTTTCTTCACTAATAATATTTTCTTGCTCTGTTTAGTAGTGTGCTCTGAAAAGCCAGATCCAGGATCTGAGGTTTAGGATATTGTTTGCATCTTTGGTGTGCTTGTGTCAGTCTTTATGGAAGCTTTGGTTTCAGCCAAGTGATGATGATTTCCAGCCACAAAAAAAATTAGTATAACATACACACTGAGTTTAGGGCTGTCATCACACTTGGGTTTTGTAGGAAAGGCTGAGTTTTAAAGGTACTTACTGAGTAATTTCTAATCAAAATATTTTCCAATGGGAAATGCTATTTTTCTTCATCTCAAGATGGTTTGAAATGTCATCATTGCACACATAAGGTAAATTTAATTCTCTACTTTATAAATAGCTCCATACACTAGTGACAGTAATATTGAGAATGCTGATACAACCTCAGTAATTCCAATAATGATAGTAGGGTGGTTTGACTCTAATAGATTTCACAAGAACAGCAGAAACATATAATTAATGAATGAGTATCAAAAAGTATGGAAGGAGCTGACACTTGAATCAGTGGATTCAAGGTGTATTTTAAGAGGAAAGCAACCTCACATTTATCACCTCTGCAGTATCTGTTTCCTCTCAAACACCACACCCAACACATGAAAACCCAGTTTAGTGAGCATTTGCTCTGGCAGAAGGTTTTGTGTGGTTGCTCTGAGCAACTAAATCTATCAGAAAGACAGATTTAGATTGATGCAGTTGTTATTCTTTACGAGGTACAGAAACACAAATTAAAGTATTTGTTGCAGCATGGAATGTTGAAAGTAAGACTTGATTTTTATTTACTTAATAAATATATTTTATCTGAAATAAAACAGCATCAAAAAGTAGAACAGACAATTTCCTCTGTATTAAAATTATTAGAAATAATGCTCCCTTAATTAAAACATTACAGAGTGCTCACGCAGCAAAATAACTCTGCTTTGGGATAAGAGCAACCCTGCAAATGTGGTGAATTTTTGTTCTCTCATTCTTTGCCAGCATCAATTAAAAAAAAAAAAAAAAAAAAAAAAAAAAAAAAAAAAAAAAAAAAAAGAGCAGACTTACAAAGATGGAAATCTCAGACACTGAAAATGTGAAGGTACCTACATTTCCACTACCAGGAATTTGTGAAATATTTGTGAAGCTAAAAACTGCTCAAAAATTTGAGGATTTTTAACCTAAAATTTATTTGCATTGAAACAGCACTTGATCCCAAGCTAATGAGAATCTGCAGTGTGAACATGCCCTCTCTGCCCTCTACACAACTTTTTATGCACTTCCAGATGGATCCCAAATCTGTATTTAAGAACCCCTTTACTGAGCATTCGGACCATAATTGAGAAAATAAAGTAAATCCCAGCATCACAAATACAGATCAGTATGTTGCCCTCATCCTAATAAAGGTCAGCTGTTTTAACCAGTGAAATCAAGTGCCGAGTGCACGTTATACTGCTGCAGGAAAAGGAAGCATTGGGGTAAAATGACTCACCAGGTTGTGTGGTATTGTGAGTCTCAGGAAACACAAATCGGCACTCTCAGCACTGGGGATGATTTAGACCTGACTCACCTGCCTTGGCATAGGGACAATTTAGATGACCTGCTGAATCCTTGTCAAAACTTATTTTCCATGATTTCACAGCAGGAAAGATGGGCACTGCGCTTTGCTGGGGCAGGAATGTATTTAATTCTCCTTATATACCATTTAATATTTTCTTCATAATCCAATTTCAGGACATCATAAGCCTATCTTTAAAAGAAACAATTACATTCATCCAATTTTTAAAGGATATCAGCATTTATTTTTAGACTCTGGTCCCTTTTCTCTCACTGCAAGCAAAAACAGCTTTGAGAAGTGATCACACTACAGGAGATTACTTTGTTAATGTGCAATGTGTGCCCACGCATGACCATGCCCAAGTGCTGGTGATGTTGGTTTGCATAATATGGTCAAAGAGATACAGCTCCTTCCCTCATATGCTTTGCATTTCTCTCCCCCTCCACTGTCAGAAGATGTGTTTATTTCCCAATCTGTGCTTTCTACATATTTTCAGGAGAAACATTTTTCCTTTGCAGCTTGCAACTTATGTTGATTTGTTCTTGGTCCAAGATGTACTCACAAAAATCAGACTGGAAAATGTGCATTCTGATCCATATCAGATTACAGAATTCAGGTGCTTGGCCCACACTGTTTTTTAAAAACTACCCAATGGACTTATGAAAATAGTAGGTGCAAATTTAAAACTAAGTCAAGGATAAAAGTCTGAAAATCTGAGCACACAGGCCAAGTATCTTTAGAAGCAGAGTAACATTATCTTTTTTACTTTTGACAGAATACAGTCCTGTTATTTAAAAACAGTTTAAAAGATAGAAAAAATATAACAGATCTTAAGAAGTTGAAAGTTATACAAAAGGCACCAAGAAACCAACCATCTGGAATGCCTAGATAGCATGCACAGATATGAATATATGTACAGTAAATTATTATAAGAGCTGTGTTCAGGTCGAAAGTGACCCATCATCCCAAAATGCACAAAATCTAAGTCATGAGTGGGAGAGACTGCAGGTCAGAGAAGATTTGTAGCCTCCATTAAGTGCTTTTATGCTTTGTGGGGGCTCCATATGGAACACAGACAACGAAGGTCATCCATCATCCCACTCCCATCCAAGATGTGACCAGGACCAGAGACATTGGCTACACTGCATTTCTCAGCTTCAGAAACCAGCACTGAGTTGATGAAAGGAGCTGACTGGGAGGTGAGCAGGAGACATCTCTTTCCCAGCTGCATGGTAATGCTGGATTGTAGAAACGCCTTGGCTTTCAGGGTGAATAGGCCAGCTCAGCATCCCAGCGTTGCCACAGGAGTGGGAAACCGTGCTCCCGCGGCAAAGCCTTAGGACACACGGGACCTGTAGGAGTGGAGGCACACTCCTTGAGCCTTTGGCATCCATGAGGACCAGGACAAAGGATGCAAGGAGACCTTCTTCTCTCGGGTAAATCCACATGTTTATTGTGAATGGGTCCACGAGGGAAGGAAAGGCCCGGAGCACCCATATGCACGGGGTTTTTATGCAGGGGGTGTAACAGGGGTTGATATAAACAATTAACCAATGGGACACAACTGGGGAGGAATAGAGGGGAGGATAGCAGGACTGGGGAAACCAATAGGGTTACTCTGTGGGAGGGATTGTGTTATAGAGTCCAGTGGGGTTTCCAAGGGTACAGAACAGACATAGAACTTTCTGGATAAAAGGGATAGGTTTTACAGTAACTGACAGGGAGTTTAGGCAGGGTTTAGGTGATGGACAAGGAAGGTGCTGGAACAAAGGCTGTGGAATAACTATATAGGGAGCTAAAGGGAGTATACAAAATCTGGGGTAAACCATTAACACATGAAATGTAGGGGAAGCAAGAATAAACCATTCCAACAGAATACAACACTGGATTATCTCCTTAGCCTAAGATCCACTGTTGTGAAGTCTGACCTTAGACCAGGCAGTTCCTTGGTATGGAAAACTGTTTCATTTCACTTTACCCTGGGTAACACAGCAGTAATTCTCACTGACTTCGCAGTGTGGCTAAAGGCAGGACTTCTCCATCTCTGATTTCAGAGGCTGTCTAAATATCAAGCAAATTCTGAAAATGCTATTTTTATATTTGCCTGGGGTTTCCTAGTAAAATGTTTGATCTCTATTAGCACTGTGTTTATATGTGTTACATGTACTCGAAAAACTTCACAGATTACTTGGCCACTAACATATCTTTTACTTGCTACATTTATAGGTTTATTTTACACTTATAGGTACAGTTGCTTAAATGAAAATCTTGGCATATAACAGCTCCCAGAAGATCAAAATAAAAAGAATGCAAAAGGCTTCCCATTCCATGCTGACCATATAGGAAAATCTGAGAGGTGGAAATCCCTTGTATCCTACTCTCCCCTCTATTTACCTAGTTATTTCTTTAGTTTTGAACAAAGAGGGCCAACATACCTCAGCCCAGATGGCAGCACAAGGCTGATCAGCACTAGATTGTATGGACAGGTGTTTCTGGAAGATACACAAGGACATTTACAGATTTTCCCACTGATCTTGGTTAGGACATGAGCTTGTCCCAGTGTGTATGCAGATGCATGCAAGATACCTTTAGGTAAGATACCTTTAGGTAAGATACCTTTAGGTATATGTGCCATCATAATTAAGACCCCTGCTAAGAAGGGGTGGGAAAGAGTTCTGCAGAATTTAAAGTCTTTGAAATAAGATTCATGAGCAAGGAGGCTGCATCTCAGCTTCAGAGACAGCATTGCCAGTATAGATTTCCAAATGGAAGGAATTTACATAAAATAGCTGCCTTTAATGAGGGTCACTACAAATGGCCAGAGCCCGTATTCTGCCCGCTGCAGACTGTGCAGGCAAGCTTAACAAGTTCAGGCCCACAACAAATGAAGAGGAAATAACTTAAGAGAAGGTTCTTCTTCTTATATTATCCTATAGGCTTTTTTCATTCATTGTCTTTTGTCATATAGCAAATATTTAACTCCCAAGGACCCAGACACATGCTGGGTTGCCTCTGGTTGACATGATTGCCTCTCCAGCAGCAGAAAGGAGGTGTCCCTCTGGGAATGCTGCAGCTTTGAACTGGCAGCAGTTTAGAGGCTTCATAAGAATTATGGTGAGAGATTATCTAACACAAAGTAGCCTTCAATTTTGAAAGAAGAGACTACAGAGATTTTTCATTTTAATCCTCTGTCGTAAAATTTCTTCCCTATGGGAGATTCCTCAGGAAGTCAGAGTTAGAAAAGACGTGGAAGGACAAGACCTCACTTCAGATGTGCCATCACATACACAGGTACTGCCACATACACAATGAATAGTTTGCCATGACTTCTCAAGTTTTGGCAAATGCAAAGAATAAAAAAACAAAAACAAAAAGATAGATCATGTTTCTCCTTTCTAGACATAGCCCATGTAGAAGTAACTTAGTATCAACTTTTTTTATATATCAGAATGTCATGAGCAAAGAGCTCTTCTTTTCAGACATTTGTTTTACATTACACAAGTACTAACACTCTCCAGTGCAGAATGGTGCATCAGTTACCAACAGTGCACTTTGGCAAAAGAAGTGAATGCAATCAAGACAAAGAAATAAAGTAAATATATTTGATGCTCCGCATATACAGTTGTCACAAATTATCAATAATATATCTTCAGTAACCAAAACACATACAATAAAATCTGGATATAATTTAAACTGTTCCATGGGCACAAAAGAAATTTTCCCTTTTTTGTTTTTTTTTCCCTGCTCTGTGTCCACATAAAATATTACTGTATGTTCATGGCAGGAAAGTTCTACGCAAATATTTTTTATTGGATGATGCTTGAAATGCATGGTTCAGAAAATCAAAAAGGTTTGAAAATGTAGGAAGACTTCCAATGTTGGCAAATCTGAGGCACATTCATAAGTCATAAATTCATTGTTCATGATTGATGTGGATGAAAAGACAGTTATAATTGAGTTATGCCTTTCTTTATATAGAACTCAAGAAATTCATTGTCTGCTTTAGTATTTGTTACATGACGTGGATTTATGACATAAAAAATACCCTGATAGTTATTTACACCAGGAGATTTATATTTTTGATTTTAAACCAGTTGTTCTGTTGCCTTGTGGGGTGTACATAAGCTGCACTTGGGTCAGTATTTGTTTGTAAGAAGGTTTTCTACATGTGGTGAGTTACAGCAAAGACGTGAGTGAAATCGCAATCGTACTGAAATTAAAAGATCAGCTGATTGAGTTCTGCAGTAACAAGGATTTCATCCTTTACAAATCCTGTTTTCCCTGTGTTAAAGGTTATGGATTGATCAGGGCAGTGGGGCTCGGTACTGCATCTGTAACAGCCGTGTTACCCACAGGGGCTGCAAATACGTGGGGGCTGCTGTCGTCTTTTCAGGTCATTTCCCCAAAGAGCTGTGAAAGGTTGATCAGAGAGCAAGGCTGGAGAGAACAGTGCAGGAGTTAAGCCTTGCTCTGACACTTCCTTTCGCAGTAGATACAGGAAGATGGAGTTCTGGAAAGGGTTTTCAGAGTCTCTGGAAATATTGGTCTGCTCCAGCCCTTGGGTCAGGTGGGATCCAGGTCAAGCTGAGTGCCAGTCAATCGCCCTTTAGTTTATTTTACATGTTGCATAGAAGTGGTTTAGATGCAACTTCCCTGCTATAGAACTGAACCTTTGGGAAATGTTGGCTTTGTGAGAGGCTTCTTTTCACAACTAAAGTCAGACCCATTTTAAAACTGTTGGAATGTGTTCTTCTCCTAAGATATTCTGATATAAATGAATACCAAACAACTAGTTCTTAAGCAGTTGGATAACATTCACTCTCTCAAAAGCTTTCTTAACATCCCTGACAGCTATGAGCTGTAGTAGAATAATAGCATTCAATAAATACCTACTAAAATCAACCAAAAACCTGTGGTTAAAGCACAGGACTGCATGGACTCAGCAGACTTATATTTGGGTCATGTTCCTGCCACAGACTTACTGTGTGGTCCTGAGAAAATAATTGCAAACCAGGTGCCAGACTCACTGAATCCACTGGAAGTTCTACTGACAGATTTAGGGGTGTATACACAAAATAGAGACTTTTCCTCCAAGCATGTTTTCATTGGTGAAAATTCCCTGCCTGTCAGACCATTTTATTGTAGATACATCTAAACTGTCCTAACCAATGTTCCCATAAAGGTCAGTGGGAAAAAGCTGTCCCTCCATCCCTGCAAACAACATATTCCTGACTGATTTGGGTATCTGCTTTCTGACAGGAGTTTTGTACCAAAATCTCCTCCTTTGCAATGGTGCTCATTCATGAGCACTAATTAGTTTCTTCCCTCTGGTTAGTGAATTTTTTGAAATATTTAAAACATTTTAAACAGTTAGAAGGAAATATGTTCAACAGTTTCTTCTGAAAGAGGCCTGTCTTAAGAGAACCCTCTAACATGTCCTGATGAAGAGACCACACACATACATATATTTATACATTCACATACATTGCAAAATACCCACATAGACTCTATACCTGTAGTTCCAGTCATCTGACTGGGATTTAAGTGATAAAATTTCAAGTGTTGCTGGGCAGGGAGGTGATTCAGCTCCTGATGCAGTGCTCCAACAACTCATTTGCTGAAAGATAGCTACTGTTCATTTTCTCCATTTCTACTGTAAAATTGTCTCTTTTTGTTCAACAAGGCAATTTCTCCTGTGCCTACCACTGAGAAACTTAAAATCTCTTTTGTGTCATGATGATGTGATGAAGCCACCTCTGTGTGTGCCAGGGCAAAATGGACATAGCCAAGGCATTCCTGCCCAGTGTGTGAATGCCAGCAGCCCTCAGAAGACAAAACCCAAAAGGCCTTTCCCAGACTGGTTCCCTAATATCAGAAATATCAGCTCTTAAGGGAATTTAATTTGGGCAGAGGTGTTTGTCAGTCTTCCAGAGAGAGCTCCTTCTGAAGCAGTGTTTCATTTTAGATGAAGCAACACCAATTAGCCATATAGTCAAATAACATTAGGCAATTCTACCTGCATGGGACACTGTGGTGTGTCCTAAGAATATTCATGTGTCTTAGGAATATTTTCATTCAGCCAAGGCACAAAACTTTTCAGTAGCACTTCTCAAACATAGTTGCATTTATTGTTTTGCTCAGTGCATTAAAAAGCTGTTCAGGAGAGTCTGGACCATTTCTACCCATCAGGTTCATTGGGCTGGCAAATGTATTTCACAGATGCATGCTTTCTTGACATCTAGCATTTAATGGAACCTTCTGTACCTAAACAACATCTGCAAGGAAATAGGGGGGAAGCTTTTTATTTTCACATTCCTTAGACAAATGACAAGATTAAAGGACTTCCTTTAGCAGTTGCACATTATCTGTCTTAGAAATAGAAAGTCTTCCTCATGTGCAGGACAATGGCCCAGGAGAGACCTGAGTGTCTATCTTGGGAGGCGTTTTAAGGACATTAGACAAAAAAAAGTCATGTCTGATAGACAAGTACCAAACTGTTATCTTTGACAATATTGTGATAAAAGTAATTGCTTGTTAACAATATTCCATTTTCAGTGTGGGAACTCTCCTCCAAATCCTCAGAAACTTACTTTACTTCTGGAGGGGTGCTTATTTCTCCTGGTAGCAAAGCACTCATTGCCCTTCAAAACAGATTTCATCCTCATGGATACTTTTCCATAAGGTTGCTCGTAGTTCGGAGCTGAAATGCAAAATAATGGTGTGTGTCGATGCAACTTAAAAGCAACAGCCAAAAATGATTGCTCCATTTACAAATCAAAAACCACTCTGCTTCACACAGAATTTTGTACATTTCTCTGCTGTTTTCAGGTATTGCTCTGAGGTTCTTCTCTGCTTGACTCTTGAGTGTGAATGGATTTTTTAATGACAAAAATATCCCTACCAAACATTTTTGCCCATGTGAATTTCAAGGACATAGGTGAGGAATGGTTTGTGTTCAGACTGTACGACACTGACATTTAGAATGGACATGAAGTCTTTAGCATGTTGCAGCAACAGAGAAAGCCTAGCTATTCAAAGGTGTTTTAGTACCATGTATTTCTAAAATTTATTTAAGGATGGTCTCAATCTTAGAAAATTTTCCCTCTGCCTCTGGTAGGTCAAATGTCTGTACTCTTGGTTGTTCTGCTAAGTATGACACAATTTCACAAAGCCACGTGGCACAGCTTGAAAAGGTTATCAATGTTATGCCAGAGTAATAATCTCCAAACCAAGACGCTGGTCCTAACAGTGTAGGAGCAAGGCAGTGAATACTTCTGCAAGTCTAAATTAAAGCCCTCAAATAATCTGCCATAGCAAGGTGTATTCATAATAGATCCATACATCTACTGTGACTGCAGCCATTGCCCACTGCCCCCAGAGAGCTGCCTTACTTCTTCTAAAAACCTAAACTATTCCTTTTCATTAAAGCCTTGAAAAATTCTCACTGCTTCATACTGTACACCTCCATCCTTTTGCCATTCTCCAGCCAATTTAACACGAAATGAATGGGACATTCTATCTCTGATGGAAAGTGTGGTTTTGCCCTTCGCTGGCAAGAACCCCCACAGTAAAAGTTTTGGTTAATGTCCATCACCTTTCTTTAGGTTTGGAGTCCATCTCCATTTTTGAGGTGTGAGAGATTCAGAACAGACATGGACTAAGAGAAATTTTCCTGAAATTTTCCATTTTCTCAAAACCAAGGTTTGCTGGATGTACCTTGGAAAACATATCTGAAATCAACAGACTTTTGCTATTTTTGTTGCACTTCAAAAAACACAGCTCATTGGATTCCTCAGGAAACATACCTGACTAAAGCCAAGTTTCAGTGTGGTCAAATTAGAAGCAGCTGAAATATTAAACCTAAATTTCCAAGATGGAAACTACAGTAAGCAAAATGCAATGTTGCAATTGACACTAAGAAGGAACTGGGATTAAAGAGGAGTGACAATGGACTACGGTAGTGTGCATTTTTGCACAGAATTCAAAATGCAAAATTTATACCAGAATCACACTTTGGACATTTTTCTTACAGAATAACTTTTGTTTCTTCATGTCTGTCTTTCAGAAAACTTTCATTCTTGTTCTAATTCTCTACTACAACTGAATCTGTCAAAATGTGGCTTGAAAGTGACAGGATTTCTGGAGGCCTTGTACATGAGCAGGGTCACCTCTCTCCTTGGATTTCTTGCTGAGACCATGTCCTATCAGATTCTTCTTTCTTCTGACAGTAAAAGAAGGTGTTGATAGTAGAGAAAATGTGTCTTCCTGTTGGTTTGGTTTCAGGTTCTCACAGCCCAAAGGGAATGGTTGGGTTGGGATTGTTATTACTTCTTTGCTGGTGATGGTTCTGGTCTTACACAGCTGTAGGGGAAAATGTGAAAGGAAGAGGTTTCCCCCCCCAGACCCAAACAACAGAGGTAAGAGTGGGAGGGGGGGGGGGGGGGGGGGGTGAAAAAAAAAAAAAAAAAGTAAAAATGAAAAAAAAAACTGGGGATATATATGAAATCCCTGCAAGCTACAAGTTTCTCTAAAGGTGGTATTTTGCCCCTTTAATTACAGCACCACAAAACAAGAAGGAAACCCTATTCTATTGCAAACAACTTTGTAGCTTTTCCTGCCCTAATATGTGTGCTGTGGGGCAGCATATTATGTGTTGTGAGGTTACTTTCTTTCTTAGGCTTGGAAGGGTTTCAGAAAAAGAGCATCAGAGCCCAAGCAGAAGTCATAAGTAACCTCCCTACAGCTGTGAAAACCCCACGGAGCCAGATACAGAGGGATTTGGAAGGTTATAATTTTTCTGATATTCCAACTGTAACTGGACATGTAGGAGTTAGCACATTTGAATTCATCTGCCTTTGAAAACACATGGGCTCCAAATGGAGCCTGTTCCCTCTACAAATCCCACTAGTATTACTGCTGTTTAGAGACAATTTGGCTGCATGAAGACAATGTTGACAAAGCTTGTCTTGCTCTGTTTTTCTTTTGTTTGAGTTAGAAATGTCTCTAAAGAATCCAGAAGACACTTCTGTGCGTCCAAAATTTACTAGAGTTATTCAGATTTACTCACAACTTAACTGCTTTGGTTTTGGTCTTTCTACTGATGGCCATTAGGAACAGAAAATTATTACTTTTGCTGTACTCCTCCCAAATATGAGGCTCACAGGCTCCTCCACTGCTCATAGCCATCTTTCAGGTTCTGTCTAAGCTGTGATGGAGACAATCACAGTCTTTATTATGATTATTACTTATTTAAGGGTTTTCATTGCCAAAAGATCCTAGGCAATGGCTAGAAGTGCCATTATCTGGGTACAGCAAGGCAAAGTCAAGAGGAGAGACTGCACTATGAGGAGCTCAGGAGTCTGTCCACAGACACTGTTCTCACAGTAAATGCTGAAATTACACAGAGCAGGTGAGAAAAGGGCTGATGCCCTGACATGGGATACTTCCTACTTCGAGGAATTCAGCCTGCAAAGCGCAGGAGTAATGCAAGACCCAAAACCTGTTGTGGTTTTTCACAAATATATGTGTATTTACTAGTAATTGTGTGTGCCTCTCACCCCAGTCGTAATGGATGCCAGGAACCTGCAGTGTTTGGAGCAGTCAAAGAAAGCAGAAGGAAGTTAGGCTGCTGTGCAGCCAACTATCCTCAGGATGAACAGTTTGTGTTAACTAAAATGATATTTTGAGGTAATGAGGCCTTTTTTGACAATACCTGTGTGTGTGTTTGTTTTTTTTTGGTTTTGATAGGGGCTGTTCTTACTTGCTCTGCACCTTGGGACCAAGGAGCTCGTAGCCCCTGCAGTGGAGGAAGAGCCTTTCTCGCAGACTCCCACCCAGCATGCTGCTTGGTGTTTTTCCACCTGACATCATTTGTCTTACAAAAGTGCCAGCAGGGGTTAACACTTCATTAACATGACCCACATCTTCTTTAAGAGGCATTTTTGTTATTTTCTAAGATCCCTCACTTCCTAATTAATTTCTCTGTCATCTTTTTTTCACTGTGCCTCAGCCAGGGGAGTATAGTCTTTAATGAATAAAACAACATCTTATTTTTATCTTAGGGCTCCACGTACATTGGATGTTTAATTTGGGTTTGTGCTAAACTAGTCCACCTTCCTCTTAGGCAAGATTTCTCATCTAGAAATAATATCATTTGTTAATATGCAGTTTAAAGGCAATTATAAAAGTACCTGATGTCCTTTCTCTCCTTTCCTCTCCTCTCTCTACATGTTAGATAGCCATTTCTACACACCCAGTTTGAATCATAGGAATTTGACTATTTTCTCTAACTATAAATAAACAAATAGATACATTTCACACTCCAAAATTATTTTCCTCTATCTATCTCAGCCATTTGATAGATTTGGTTGAGGACAGTGCAGTGAGGAGATGGTAAAACGCAATGTGGGAAAGGAGAGGGAAATGGAAGACCCTGGCTTCAGCTTTGCTTCCAGAGAAAAAGCAAAATAGGTCCACTTCTTGTGTGTAATTTCCTTTGTACTGAACAATGAACTGGTAAACATCTTTCCTCAGTTAAGGTCAGGAAGAGGAAAATATGCTTCCCAACAATAGACCCAAAGGTAATGGAAGCAAGAGAAGAGCTGATCCCACCTGTGAAAGAGAAGGTGGAGCTGTAAAAGATGAGCATGGAGAAAAATGCACGGTAAATTGAAACCACTGCTTCCATTAAGGCAACATTTTGTTTGGTGTTTAATACTCTAATCCTCAAGCTCAGCTTTTGAAGATATTTCATACCCTAATCATACAGGCTACAAAGAGAAAGGGAGTTTCACAGGCTCTCAGCACTGAAAACCCATGCAGCAAAGAGGAAGGGAACACCTGTTACAACGTCTTCTGGAAGACAGAGTTAGAAATTTAGCACTAAGGACTTGGAAAGAAGTTTTTTCTCCCTGAAAATAAAATGTGTTGCTTTTTCTAAGCCTCTCTTTTAATTTCTTGTCCAGTTGAAAACCCCAGCAAACCACTCATTCTCCATTTTCCACTAGCATGAAGTCTGGATGCTGTCTAGGTTGATTTCTAACATAAATGTTCTACACTTTATGGCAAAAGGCCTCATTCTCCAGTATTTCACTGACTTGAAAACTTTAGCAATTGTTCTATGTAGCCTTCCCCACGAGACTAGATGGCTGCCGAAGGTAAAGGAAGAGTCTTGGCTCTCTGACTTCAGTTTGGGTAGTTAGTTCTGCTTTTATTCTTATGTCCTGCTCAGCTTTGGAGACCTTCCCGATGGAGAGCTGATGCCAGAGAGTGCTGGCCCATCCCCTGCCATGGCTTTTTCCCCCAGGGGGCAGGGTCCATAGGCGAGACCCAGAGGCATTGCCCAGTCAGTGATAAAACAGCATTAGGATACATCTCAGTGAGGGGGGTGGGCACTGCTGGGCAGGGACAGATAGAAAAGAACATTACAAATATAAACCCAATTAATGCATTACAACAGTTCTAACTACAAATCTCTTAGTTATGCCTTCAAGTCTATGGTTCCAAACAATTACAGCCACCAATGTCAGCAAAATAACTCTCAGGGATAAAAACTTTGGTTTCCATAACAGTGATGCACAGGAATTTTACATCTCTGCAACCGACAACTAAAACAGTGAGACTCTATCAGGACTGAAAGGCTGAGACTCAGTCTTACTGACCCTCTCAATTATCTGCTTGATTAATTGGCTGTCTGCAGTTTGCTGCTGTCTCAATTTTCAGGAGCCTGAGTTAACTGAAACACGTCTCCCAGTAACAGCCATGTTATAAATTCACTGAAGATTCAGAACAGACTGGTAGGAGCCAAATCAGTTCAGCTTCCAAGCACTGAAACCAAGGAGATTGTTGGAAGACCTCTAGAAATTATTACTCCCATGTTGCCTACCCCTCCTTCTGCCAGATGTGGCTGCCCCCACAGCTGATACATCAATATATCCTTTTCCTGGTCACCATTAAATCGAACTACTATCAATTTCAGGGCTCAGGCTAAGTTGCAAGAACTGTCTCTGATTTAGGGACTGTACCCTTCAGGCCTGAAAATTATTGTCAACACTCTAAGTGACACATGGGATAAAAGTGTATTCTATAAATTTTCCCTCAAATGAGGTTCAAGAAAACTGAAGCTATGTATAACCGTATTTTTCTTTCAGTCATTTTGCCAGAGGTACAAATAGAACATGTAAATTTTGAAATAAAACTATACATTGTTTAGTATATAGTGTAAGTGAATCATATTCTACGATGGTATTTTTAATCATTTAACCAAACTGGAAAACTCTTAATCCTATGCCAGAAGGCTAATACAATAATTATTTTGGTTATATGCTCCAAATCTCTATAATTTGGAAAATAAATAGTGGCAACTACTCTTATTCAGAAATCTTTCTGAGGAAGCCAATAAACAGTATTTTATCCGTGGTAACAAAATACACAGTATTCACCACAAAAATGTGCTTACCATGAAACTAAACAACAAATGAAAATTCTTGTATGATTGCCTTGTGTAAATAAAGGAAAAATATTTCTGCAGGTCTTAGAAAGGAAGGAGGAGTGTTTTTCCAGAAGTTTTTTGTAACTTTGGATTACTGCAATTAAAATTCCCAGACTGGGATTTTATTTTAAAAGAGCTACGGTTTTCATAGGTCAAATTCTCAACAGAGTCTGGGTTGGGTACATCTGCTCTGAAGGGTGTCACAAGGAAGATAAAATAGAAATAGAAATAGAAATAGAAATAGAAATAGAAATAGAAATAGAAATAGAAATAGAAATAGAAATAGAAATAGAAATAGAAATAGAAATAGAAATTAATACAATATAATTGTATTATAAAATACATATGAATATAGCACTATTATGTATTGTAATAATGTAAATTGCAATGCAGTACAATATGCTATAATTTGGAACAAACATTTTCAAATCCAGTGGAAAAAACCCTCAACAAATTCCAGCAAGAATTTCACTTTAGAGAAGGATGCTAGAACAGAGAGCTAGGGTAAGATAAAGAAGATAAAGATAAAAGCAGAGTAATTCACCAGCCATGCTACCCAGGAAGAGGAACAGCAGCTGCAATTAAAGTGAGGATCACGATTTCCTCCAGAATCACAGAATTATAGAATGGTTGGGGTGGGAAGGGATTTTAAAGATCATCTATCCTACATCGTCTTCCCACCTGCCTTTCACCAGACCAGGTTGCTCAGAGCCCCATCCAGCCTTGCCACATTCCCCCAAGCCTCACTGCCCAAGCAGCTCTCTCAGCAAGCTGGCAACATTCTCAGCAGCTCCCTGCTCAAATCCTGCTTTGCTGCATGTGGGACAAGTGTATCCATGAGCAATTTCTGTGCTGTTTCTGAGTAAGTGAAAATAAGCACCAGCACTTTACTTGGTTGCTGAACCCTGGAGGGTTTTACTGCCTTATGTAAGGCTTCTGGCTACCATTAAGGAAAAGTATCACAAATGAGATTAGGGAGGAAAAAGTCTGTAAAACTGTATTGCAGTTTTTATGGGGAAATGAAGACACACATAAAAATTAGAGTATTTTATTTCACAGGCATGGCCTCAAAGTGTCGAGCCAGTAGAACAGGAAGCAGAAGTGTTGTGAAGTAATCTGGGATAAATTGCTCATAGAAAAGAAATCCACTTCAAACACATGAAGAGGAGTGTTGTGTCCAAGCCACTTTCCCTTTGCCTGTACCCAGCTACACCTTTGGAGATGAGCTCCCTCTCTTGGACTCGCTGTTTTCCAACAACCTGAGAAAGGATAGAGTGTGAATATTCCACATGCTTGAGAGGAGATTGTTAGATTAGGATCCAATATCTACAGCTGCACTTCAATGCATTGAGTTCAGTCAGAGAGGGAAAAAAGAGACTTGGATAGCAGTACTGCACCTGAGATGAAAAACACATCTCACAGGAGCTCAAAGCTTCATTACAACAAAGAAGAGCAAGCAGATTCCTGACTCATTCCAATGTATGTAAGACTAGGGAACACAGCTAGCTGGAGGCTGACTCTGGGCTAGGTATGGAGCTGGAAACACATCCCATCAGGGGACATGGCAAAGCAGCTTGTGTGCAATGCTGCACAACTTTCCAAAACTGTTTTATGGTCACAGGGCACTCCCACCAGCTTGCTGTCATTTACGAACAAGACAGTTCTTCTTTGACTGACAGCACTTGCTCCCATCCCTGCTGAACCACAGCCATTGTGCCAGCTAGTCCATGGCAAAAGTAAGGGCCTCTCAGATCTGGTGGGAAAGAGAGGAAGGGGCAGAAAAAAGAGAGGAAGTTACCTTCCTGAGGCTCAGAGCCCTTACTGCTACAGGAGAGACACACAGTGTCACACAGGCACATAGAAGCAGTAGTGGTATCTTCTGCTTTGGAAACGGGGCTGACAGAAGAGAAAGAAAACAGTTGATTTCTTACCCCGTGGGCTACAAATCGATCCAGAGCAAAGACTCCACCCTGCCCAGGAGCTGGTGAAGACAAGGAGCCTATTGTGCCACCTCAGCAAAGCTGCTTTCATCTTGGGTTTCAGGGAGTAAGTAACAAAAGTGACAATCTCTCTGGAGTCACAATTCTTACTATTTAAAATCTCTCTCTGCTATTGCAGGTCTTTGCAGCTTTATTTAAGTAGAGAAACATATTTCATCAGTTGTCTGAAAGCAGGTAAGAGACATCCTTTCAGTGTAACATCCCCACAGAATCCCAGTGGCTTTCCTCAAAATCTCCAGAAAGCTCTTGGATGCATCTCAAGCAAATATCTCCTCATAAACCCAACAAGGATTCAGGAGCCAGAGACACAGAGGGAGTTTGGTGCAGCAGTGTGAGCAGAAAACCAGGTGGATGAGATGATCAAGCTGTCAATGCAGGTTTCTGTTGCAGACATGACAAGAACACCTACAGGACACTTTTCCCAGCAGAACAGGTTTAAATCTGCTTTTACAATTGTCTGATTTTCTTTTTATCAACGAGAAGTAGAACATCTGCAAAAAAGTCTTCTGAGGCCATTTAACATTACTTCAAGAGCTCAATTATTCTTAAGAAAATCTTACAGTCTTTCTCCACCTTTAAGAGAAACGAACGTTATCCCTCAAGAAAGACAGCATGAAAGCAGATATCTAGGCAGAGAGAAACATACACTTTTGGAGGGTTTTTTGGCCAAACACTAGGAAGGCTGAAGAGTGATGCAAACACAGGAGTATTACCATGCAGAATTAGCTCTGCTCCTTGCAACACACTTGTCTCCAAAAATCCACTACTTTCAGTACCAAATATTAGTGTTCATTCATGTCAGGGAAAAAACAACGATAATAAGCGTTTTCTAAATAGTTCAGTGAAGCTCTTGCTGTGCCAACTCATTCCCAAAACAGTGACTGTAACTGGAACACTAGACACACAAGCAGTCCCTACTACAGCTGCTTCTGCAGTTTCCTTCTGACCTGTGATCTCCTTGAAGGTAACATGGCCAAATTTACCCTCATCTGTAGTCAGGACCACAGGTTCCCTTAAAACAAAGGGGTGCAGGAACACAGGCACCAGAGTGGAGTGGGATAAAGCACCAAGTGGGAATGATACCAGTGAAAAGGGTAAAAAATCCTATTTTACATCAGTTTTATATGCAATTTCCCATTTTATTGTTTTTATTTTATTCCTTACATGAGGGGATAATATATCTTCTGGTGCTTATGTAAAAAGCACATCACACCAGGAAAAACAGCCTTAATAACTATTCCATAACCAGCACGATAAATGAAAACAGAAGGGCATTTTAAGGACAAGTTATGGCTTTCCCTGAAACTTTGCAAATTTGATATGCTTCACAAAAGTTATAGGGGAAGTTTACTGTCTTTGGATCATTTCTAGGTAAACTCAATGGCAAGGTGTAGGAAAAATGTTTCAGTTTCCTGACTCTACAATCAGCCAAGTGTACAGACCCTTAGGACTGAAACACTCTGCAAGTGCAGAAATGCATTGCTTTTGGATCTAATATATCCTGAGGCCTAAATCAGTTTTCCATTTTTCCATTGCCTTCAAAGAACATCTTAACAGGCAGAATGCAACAATATTAATTAATGGAGTGAAGAGAAAGAGCTGTTGATTTTGTCCCCAAGAAATTGTCTCTAATGGCTCAGTTCAGAATATTATTTCAGACAGTGGTACAAAGGCATGGCATATTTGCCAACTCTGATAAAGATTGATGGCTCTAGCAACAAACAGCACAAGGGGACAGATTCCAGCTTCCAGCGCTGTTAAACCCTTGCAAGGCTGTTCTCTTGGTGCAGCAAGACTGTAAGGAAAAATTATAGACCTACAATCCTTAAATTAATTAATACTTATTTACCTAAAAAAATAGGTAGTTTATGAAAAAGTTTTCAATAATCTGAATTGTTCCTTTGGACACTGACCCTGTGTGGTTCTTCATTTGAAGCCACAGGTTTGAAAACTGAACCTGCCATTCAAAGAAGGTGCTCATTTAATAGTTTGGTTCAGATTTAAAATGTAGTGGCCATTAAACACTCTTTTTTTTTAATGTTTAAAACTTAGCTAAGCACTTTCCCTTCAGGTGCTTCAATGACGTGAGGTCCTAATTAATATATTTCAAAATACTGCTGATGTTCTGTAAAATGTGCTAGAGGCTAGTGAAAGAAATTGCTGTTATTCATACCACAAAGTCTTTACTTAGTTCAAAGAGGGCCTAAGACCTCCTTGACTTCAGCAGAGGCCTTTTGTGGCCTTTGAGCATGGGGTACAGCCCATATTGCTCACAAAAAATGTTCCCAAAATTAACAGAAAAAAATATATAAACAGGCAGAGTAATCACCTCTAAAATTGTCCAAAGACTCATCTGGGAAATCTACAGGGACTTCAGTAAAACAATGGAGTTTTTTGCAATGATATTACTCCTGTGAATTGTTTTCTTCATCATCTTATTGTCACAAGATATTTGCTGAAAGGAGAGAAAATTTCACTTCATCTATCTAATATCTGCAGAGGAGAAATGCTATATAAAAATTAGGAAATATAAATCATGCAACTGTCTTCCAGAACTGCTTACCCTAGCAAATATTCTTGCTATAAAAGTAGGTTGAAAGGTAGAAATTTGATGTGAAAAGCAATATTTACTAATTTCATTTTTTCACCACATGTTGAAAGGCTTGGGAGGAATAATTAATTTTAAATGGAGGGGAAAAGAAATCTCGGGTACTTCTAGCTTCTTAAGAGAAATCTTTTACCATTCCTTCTATCTCGGGGACAAATGATGCATTTTCTGATTTTCCATTAAATCTGCCTTCCTCACATTGGTTCCATTACTTAAACTGGGAATATCCTAAAATTTATAATTATTTGCTTATAATTCTTTCCTCCCGAGGGCTGCCATTCAACAGGAGAGCCATTCTAGTTTGGACTTCTCTAATGCAATGAGTCCATTTCTGGCATTCCTCTGTGCCCAGAGGAAAATAAGGAGCTGCCTAAACTCTTCCCTGCCTCTCAGAGGGTAGGCTGATAGAGCCTTACAACATGACTGCCTCAAACACAGAATTAAATTTGGTGCCCTTATTCACAGTAGCCATGCCTGACCCAGCAGCACTCCCATTTGCAAGGCAGCAACAGTTTGGGACCGAGGTATGAATCCACCTCGTCATACAGGTGCTGCATCCTCCTTGCCAACAGGTCTGGCATTTATTTGGTCACCTTCCTCTGTATAATCAGCACATCACAGGGCACAGGCTGCTGAGCATACAACTGTAAAACCTGGGAAACCAATGTACTTTCCTCTCAGAAATAAATTGTACCAATTGTGAGTGACTCCTGTGTGCAAAAGTGGTTGTTGGTGTCGCACAGAATTATGTCCTTGCAATGGCCACATGACTGGACATTTATCAGTATTTTAATGCATATTCAAATAAAAATGTTTACTTGAAAATTCCCCAAAGCCAGACTCTGCTTTCACCAACATGCAACCCAGAGATGACTTTCCTGGCAGAAGAAGTGGCAGTCAGGGTGTGTCTCTGGCCCACCTCAGTCAGTCCCCCATGGCTGCTATCGAGCACATCACTCCCTTCTCTGGAGGTGAATTTACCACAGCTGTCAGAGCATCACACACAGCATACAGACAGTGGCAAGTTGTTGCCTTACTTTGTCATGTTGCAGTGTATGCAGTCTGATGGCCACCAACTCTTTAAAATTGACTTTCATAAGCATATTTTCGCAAATGTTGAAGACAGCCTTAGGATGTACTGTCATAACTCAGTTTTCCCTCCCCTCAGGAACAAACTAAGTGTGGCAATGCAGAGCAGGCAGTGCCAAGTCTGATAGACTTCATCAGATATATATTTACCTTGCAAACACAACAGTGAAACTTGAAAAGAAAAAAAAATATTCAAGTTATGCTTATCCATCAATCCTCGCTAGAGAGAATAAAACTACTCCACTCAGAGGATCTTGCTGATTTACATCATCCTTTCAGACACGCAAGAGGCACATGTGAGATCTATCCTCACGTCACATTAGCTCTCTGTTCACTTTATTTTATATCTAATTTAAATTAACCACCTAGCTTTCATTCATAGTAAATGAAGAGGGATTTCTAGAGGTTACTAGAGGTTACTCATGGCCCCTAACTTCACATGGCTAAAATTAGAGGACATTGCCTTCACTCTTTCTTTTCCTTATATTACCAGGAGAACAGAATTCATTCCCTCACTCCCTTTAGAAAGTACCAGCCTCAGCTTGTGTGGTTTAGGAAGAATTTCTACTCATTCTCATAAAGCAAAGTGACTGACTGTGCACCTACCCCTTTTATCAGGGATATGGCAAGGTAGATCCTTTCTCCCTAATTCTATGTCTCCTTCAGCAACACCTTATCACAAAAGGTTAGTCACTTATCTCTCTGAGTCTTCTATCTGCTTCCAGGTTGCCATCAATGCATCTGCTCAGTATGTCTTCTTGTCCTTTCTCTCCTTATTCTGCCACTTCTGTGCACACTGATACAAACAGACTAAAAATCCTGAAACATAAATTGCCTTTATATTCTGTGTCAGGGTGCTACAGGAAACTATTCAATCAGCTGCCTAAGCCCTTGCCTAAACCTGCATGAAGCTCTACTTCCCATTATTACAGCTATTGATATAACCAGGCATTTAATAATCTTATGATTTGTTCTGGAAGTCATTTATCACATTGAGCAGCTTCAGTGAAGTGGTTTAAATAATTACCCAATAGTAAAATAGTATTAAAAAGAAAAAACAAACTAGGGGGATATAGAAGGATTCAAAAAGTGACAGAAAACCTTTTTTAATTGGGCATACAAACACAGGAAGCTATGTTCAGTATCATACACATTTTGTTCAGCTAAAAATCGTTAAACTGCATTTTAATGATTGGTGCATGAAAACAGTGTTCATCAAAGACAACAACACTGTACAGATCTTGGTGGATTGAAAACCTTACTACTAAGGCAATTTCACAGAAAGCTTTGGAGTTTTTCTGTAAAACCTCCTATTTGCTTAAAACTCAAAACTGAGGTCCAGCAAAAAGAAAGCAAGTCTATTGTTCATTGCACGAGTCATACCTAGATACTAAGCTGGTATGCTGGGGTCAAGGGGCTGCCCCTCCAAAAAGGCACGGGTTTTCCGTAGATTTCATGTCCCCTCCACCACACCCTGTCAGACATCTCAGTTTTGCTGGGGTACCACAAATCTCTCTGATGATGCATTTCATTCATGCTTTTTCATTGTTACGGTTTTTCCCTTTTCATCTGCAATTTCCTTTTTACAGATTGAACCCAGCCTTCAACTGCATTGTCCCCATGGTGAAGGGACCACAGGGGTGAGCTTATAGCAGGGTCTGCCTAGCAAAGGACTTCCACAGGGTGCTCAAGTGTGAGATTTACAGTCAGAAATGGTGACTAAGCTGTAGCAAAAGGATAGTATGCAAAGAGGGAACTTCCTCAACAAGGTTCCCAACATTCTTAAGAACCTGCCTTCTCCAGAAAAATCTGGGTAGCGACAGTAGTCCCAGCAAAATACAAACCTTTAATCTACATCACACAGTCATCCTTTCATAAGTATTCCCAAATTATGTTTGTCCTCTGCTCTGTACTATTTACTTGCTATTTAATCAAGCCAAACAGCTAAGCTCTTCCATTTTTTTCCCTTTAACTTCCGCAATAGATGTTTTTATCTTAACTGTTCTTCCATTATTTTATAATGTTGTTGTGAATTACTAGCTTTTGCAATTGTTATTGTTCCTGTGTTGTTGTGTTTTGTATGTGTCACAAGAATTCACTCTTCTCAACACTATAGAAAGGTGAATACAGACAGACGAGTTCAGGAAACCAGGGAAATATTGCTGGACACCATCATGGGCACTATTCTTGGCATATAAAGAACTTTGTACATTTCTTATGTTTTGAAAATGTCAAAGCAAAGGAAAGAATTTTAAGAAGTGATTTGCAGAAGAGCAGCATGGTCAGCAGGAGGGTGTTAATGGTAAGTCATTTTTCCCCCGAGATGAGGCACAGAACAGGAGAAAGCACAATGACTGTCGTTTGAAATTCAGTCAATATGAGTAGGAGAGCGGGCATTGTGGCCAGGGTGAGCTTCTTGGGCTCAAAGTGAAGACAGACAATTCAGATTTGATGTTTTAGAGGACTGGGGGATGGCAAAGGATGGAGAGAGGGAGAAGTTGCCCACTCACTGCAGATCCTCCTTGCACACCTTTGCATATGTAAATGCTGGAACCACAGGCAAGGTCTAGGACAGAGCTGTGGGGGTCTCATTTTGCACATACCCATACAGCTACACTGACTGAACTCTGAAGCGAGGATACTGCTGAAAGGTTGAAGGGATTTCGCTAAAAAAAAGCATGGTTACAAACTGCTTTGGCAGTGCCACAGAAGGCTGCATGTAGTGATAAATTCTCTCTTAGACATTTCTGCATGCACCAGTTCTCACACAAGGCTGGTGCTCACTGCTGAGATGTTTTACTGTCAGAGAAACAGTGATGACCTATGGAAACACCATGTGAAACCAGGGTGAACTCAGCACTGTGGTGGGTAAACTGAAGAGCCATGAAATAACCCAGTGCCTGAGAGCCAGCAGTCCCTGCCAGCTCTCATACCACAGTGATTTATGGAGAAGTTTTCTAGAAGTGGTTTTTTCCCTATATTTAATCATAAAGTAGCCAGGAGGTTTCAAAAGCATTCAAAACTCCTGGAAACAGCACTTACCCTTTTTGGTTATTTTTCACTTAGAGCAGCTAAATACTTACCTATCAGACTTTCAAATTTATTGCCCTCAAGGCCAATTTTGTGAGAGTTGTGGGTAATTGGAAATTCTTAAGCTGGTAATAAGCTTAATATGCAAGAGTCTAGATATGCTTTAGCTCATGAAACAGCAACTTAGTTAATTTTGTTAACTTAATGTCTAGTCACTTCCGGTCTCACTAGTTTAATAACAATAAAGCATACAAATGTATTTGAACTAGAAAATAGTCCATTTTTGAGCTGGGGGAGGTTTGCTTTCAACCCAGACTGTCTCTTACCAGCTTACTTTTCTGCACACAGTCCTATAAATAGAGAGATCATAAAATATCAAAATTACAAATATTAGATCTGTCACCGAAGTTACAAGTCTGGCATGAAATTTTCATTTGACTGCCAAGGTAGCATAGAGAAGTTCTCCACACTTTCTTTGAGCTGGTACTTCTAATCTATCAGTGGACTCTCTGTGCATCCCAAAAATGATGGTCACTGTAAAATATCAGAGATCTGGCATTTAATGTTAAGTCTTTTCAAATTAAAAATAAATCTGTGAATATTACTTCACATTTACATTGAGAAACTTCTCTTCTTCCATGAGAGGATGTGGCACTCACACCTCTCAGAAACAGAGTATATGTGAATTTTACTCTACGAGTCTGGATGAGTACCTTTAATTCCCCATCATGAAAACATTGCCTGTATTTCCATTTCACTTCAAGCACTGTGACATTTTTTCTTGATTTGAAGATGTTTTTTCTTCTGAAAACTTTTTGGCATGTAAAGCGACTCTGAGGTTTTCCTGGAAGTGTTCCAGAAAACAGCAGACACCTTCAGCAGGTTCACCCAGAGGTCTCCTCAGTTGTCTCCTTCATTCTCAGCTCCATGACAAGAAAAATGTGACGGTGTTCTCAAAGAGCTTTTACCAGTCATTTGATTCAAAATTCAGCTAAATTGTCAAGATGCTTCTTCCAGCCTTCACTAGTTCATGTTTCAGATTCATAGCACAAAAACACACAAACCTGAAAACACAATGCAAACCTCTGGGCAGCTTTTATCCCCAGGGAATTCTCAGTTCCAACAGCAAAAGCCCTTAGATTTCTAATTTTGTTAATCAGTTGCTAACAGCTTCAGGTCTGAGCCAAACTAATTTACGTCCACAGAGAATGGCCCCACAACAACAGTAGCAGTGTTTGGAGCAGCAGTACTGCAATGTGGCCAATATTTGTAAAACTTTTTCAGAACAGAGCAGACAGAAACAGTGGATCCATAAAAGGCTGTGTTTCTAGTCAAGGCAGAAATTAAATCCAGTAAAAGTTATGAATTTTATCACCCATGCAGTTTCTTCATTCCATTTTTTCATTAACCTTTGTAGCAATTATGAATGTTATGACTCATAAAAATTTTTGATTATTTTTATTGCAGTAGGTTTAAAATTTAATGGGTTTGATACAATGACAGAAGTATTTATATTTACAATATGAATCTCAGGATGTGCAAAACTGTGCAGTGTAGCATTCTACATAAACACATCCTGTAATTCTTTGAATGACAATGAATTAGCATTTCTTCAGGCACAATAAAATATGAAATAACTAAGGAATCTATTATTATCACTGTTAGTAACAAAGGAAAGCATCAGTTATAAAACTTGCTACAGTTCTTTAACTCCACTTTAGCATCTAAGCTCAAAGTGCAGAACCTGAAAACCCACCTGGTCCTGAAGATTTGTCATGACTACATGCTGAATTTTTGGCAGTAAATGACTTTAAAGGCTTAAAATTCTTCAAGTATTTATGTGCACAGTAACCCAGGAGCCAGAACAGCAAACCTTTCCAACATTTCAGGGCTGTGAGTTAAACAAAGCAGAAGAACTGCTAAAAGCTAAAGGCTGTGGTCATGATCTTTACAACCTCATTTTCCATCTGCTTCTGGATATTTTACTCCAAATTAAATTGCAAGAGTTTGTGTTTAATTTTTGAACACGATTTTTGCCACCAGTTTCTGAGTCAATAAGAAGGGTTTCTTGTGCAGATCTTGTGCAGATATGGTCCATATCAATTCACTTTCACTAATTTCTGAACATGGCTTGTGGGCTAACTGTGTCTGACTCTTTGGACAAGTTCACTTCAGTGAGTCTGTGTTAGTACTTCAGAACTTGATGGATTTTACTGTTATTTAGATGGTTCAGAGTCATTTATATCATTTACTGGCAGTTATATAATAAATTTAGTTAAAGTCTCTTTATTTTGGTCATTAACAGCTGCTATTGAGCAAAACTGAATGAAAAACACTCACCTTGGTCTTAGAGACACCAACTAATCAGCATTTTAAAATCTCCTTGAAAATAAAGAGATGAAATGCACCATGCAGCAAACCAAACCCTGGTTACATGACAGGAGCTTCATTTTTGAAATTATGATCCATATCGTCAGAGAAAAGCAGTGCCTGTTTACGGAAGGCATGTGCAGGTTTTTTGTTTGCAGGGCTAATATCACCCATAATTACTCTTCAAGACCCCAGGGCCTCATTTCTCCTGTTGACTGATAAAATAGATGAGGATAGTTTTAAGACACGCACAACTTCCACAACATGAAATGAAAACATTTTAACAGCGTCTGTGTATGACAACAGACAACATTAGGGGAAGGATGCACTGGATATGCAGGATGAGTTGAAAAATGGCCATGTTTTGCAGAAATTATCTCTCTAACTCCTAGCAAAATTTCTATATCTCAGAAATGACCTTAGAAAATTGTTATCAAAATGCAGCATGTAAGTCCATCCCCCATGGTAAACATTCCAATGACAGCTACTATTAGAGGACTCTGGTGCTACCTGCTCTCATTGTGTTTCATAAGCTCTATCTACACCCAGTTTTCATCCACGATTACTTCAGCCAGGCCTTTCCCTGTATGTTATCTGCTACAACTGCATCAGAAATCCTGCCTGACTGCAGGTGCCAGCAGCAGCACCTTCAAGTCCTTGGCTTGAAGCAGGCTGAGCAGGGACCTGCTCTCACCTGAATGGGGAGCTGCTCTCTGCTCTGCAGGGGTGCTCTCTGATAAATTACTGTAGGATTTGTATCCAATGCATATTAATATTTGAGCCCTTTAATGCAATACACTCTGCATTTGTCCATCATAAATGGAAAAATTTGGATTAGGTGCATGACAACCAGGAGAGGAGTACAGCAATAAGAAAAAGAGGACAGCAAAGACTGGCCCCAGGGCTCACCATCCGAGTCCAGCCCTCTTCCAGGACACATTACTCCTGCCTGGCTTAGTCCTGTGAGGCTTAAGGCATCCTGCATGCATGCAGCATTCTACAGATAAAACTCATAGTAGAGGACTAGAAGTTGCTCTGCCCAACAGTGCCTAAGACCTGGGCTGCTGCCACTGCCCTCACTCAGTTTAGCCTCCTGATTCACCCTAGGTCACTGGTTACCTGTGTTTAATATAGCAGTGTTTTATATTGCCTACATGTTTTGTAACAAAGTGTTCTGAAGATCAATCATTGTAACATTTCCTCGTTCAGACTATACTCCGATTCGGCAAAGTATCTAAAGAAACATTTAATTGTTTGAATGATCCCATCTCTTTCAGCACAAAGTCAGAAAATTTTGGAACATACACTGAAGTACTTCGTGGCTACATGCAAATGAACAGCAAAAGCCCCTTTTCTGCTGGTGGCCATCAGAGCTACTCCTTCTTTCCATAAATTGGAAACAGAGACAAAATGTACTCCTATAATGAGGAAAATAGTAGCGTGTGAAATATTCAAATGTTATACAAATGTATGTACTTGAAGAACTTTTGCACAAAGCATCAAAAAACAATTTGGAATGAATTTATACTTCTGAATTTTTGTCATAAAAGGAACCATATTTTATTTGAGAAATAAGTAGTACTTTGACTTTAACATAAGGAAGGTTTCTGGGAAGGGTTTTTCCCACAAATCTGCTGCTTTGTGATTTGGGGGTTTTTGCTTGATGCCTTTGCCTGAGCTCCCAGGGTTAGTTTCCCTCTCTCTGAGGCTCCCCAGGAAGTTCCAGTCTGAAACCCAACAACAGCTGCATTGCTAGCAGAAACACAGAACATCTTATGGTCTGTCTGCTCCCAGCTTGTTTACCCTCAGTAAACACATAAAACACCCAAACACCTTGCCAGGGAAATGGACCAAGATGTGTAAGCATCCCTTTGCTGAAGGAAGTTATTCAATCTATCTGCTTCAACTGCAGCAATTGGGATTGCAGAGAGGGAAATAAGAATCAGCTGTAGACAGCAGTGTTCACAAGGGCTTGCTCTGGGTGTACTGCTCTTCCTTCATATGAACTCTCTGTATTACTTCCCTAAGTGAGAGTGCAAAGAATCTGACTTCTACAGGCAAAGGCAAAGACTTTGAGGAGCTAAGATTTGATATCCATTGACACCATTTTGGATTAACCCCAGCAGTGATTACCTAAAATACAATCAACACAAAGAATTAATGGTGTTATGTGCTCAAGGGACTGTTTCAACAGTTACCATTCAGCTTGCGCACTTAAATAACCATCTTAGGAAGAAATGCAACAGTAGCCTATAGAACGACGCAATCCATTATGCATATAAAAATTTCCCCTCAAATTTCAGACTGACTTGGTCTGACCCACGAGAATGGGAACTGCCAACCTGTGCCTGGAAGAGATAAAATATCCATACATGAAACAAGCAAATATCAGCCCAGTGCAGAAGTCACATTATACTGAAGATCACTCCTACAAAATTGCTTCATACCAACCTTCTCCAGACCTGAATGACCCCAGCTGCCAGAAGCTAAACAGACCCCTAATGAATTTGATAAGGCAATGTCCCAGTTTCCAGGGACACTAGCACCAAATTCTTGCAACAATTTTCTCCTTTTCTGTATTCCTTCAGTTCCATCTTTGACTGGATGTCCAGGTCTAGAGAGTGGTGGTGAATGGTGCTACATCCAGTTGGCATCTGGTCACAAGTGGTATTCCCCAGGGATCAGTGCTGGGCCCAGAACTACGCAATATTTTCATCAATTATGTGAATGAGGGTACGGAGTTTACAACACCAAGCTGGGTGGAACTGTTGATCTGACAGGGGATAGGAAGGCTCTGCAGGGGGACCTGGACAGGCTGGATCAATGGGCCAAGGCCAGTTGTGTGAGATTCAACAAGGCCAAGTGCCACGTCCTGCCTTTGGGTCACAGCAACCCCAGGCAGTGCTACAGGCTGGGGGAAGAGTGGCTGGAAAGTGGCCCAGTGGAAAAGAACCAGGGTATGCTGTCAACAGCAGCTGAACACAAGCCAGCGTGTGCTGTGCTCAGGTGGCCAAGAAGGCCAGTGGCATCCTGGCCTGGATGAGCAATAGTGTGGCCAGCAGGACCAGGGCAGGGATTCTCCCTGTACTTGGGACTGGTGAAGTAACTTGAGTCCTGTCTCCAGTTCTGGACCCCTCACTTCAAGGACACCATTGTGCTGGAGCGTGTCTGGAGAAGGGCAGTGAAGATGGTAAAGGGGCTGGAGAACAAGTCCTGTAAGGAGCAGCTGCAGGAGCTGGGGGTGTTTAGCCTGGAGAAGAGGAAGCTCAGGGGAGACCTTATCACTCTCTACAACTGCATTAAAGGAGGGTGTAAACAGGCGATGGTTGGCCACTTCTCCCAGATAACCAGTGAGAGGAGAGAGGACACACTCTTAAGCTGTGCCAGGGGAAGTTTAACTTGGACATCACAAAGAATTTATTCACAGAAAGGCTTCGGAATGAGCTGCCCAGGGATGAGACAGAGTCAAAGTCCCTGGAGGTGTTAAAGGAAAGCCTGGATGTAGCACTGAGTGCCATGATCTAATTGGCATTGTGGTGCTCAACCATATGTTGGATGCAATGATCTCAGAGGTCTTTTCCAATCTGATTGATTCTGTGGTTTCCAACAATGCTGAGGAATCAACAAAGATGTGAGAACCAGGACATTTCAAGACTCCTTTCTTCACTCAGCCCTAGTGACCGGAACATTCAGAGCCCATATTCTATTAGAAATTGCTGTTGTTGTGAGAAGAATGGCTGAAATACAAAAGAACTAACTGTTTTTCTCTGGTAAAAGAGAATGCTTGCCATGTGTGTTGTGTGAGTATGGGGGTGTTGCACAGGATTCAAGAGCATGCCATTCTCATCCATCTGACAACTAATTATCCTGCACAATATATCATGCACAATAAAAACCCCCTCAAACATCAGTAAAAACTAGTCAGCCTATTTATGACGCCTGCCTGAAAAGCCACAGTTGGATCTGTCTAAGCCTTCCAATGCAGCTTCTAACAAAGTCAAGGTATTATGCTAAGACTGAACAAGAATACAGGTAACATAGGGCATTAAATGAGATTTTTGCCATTTTGACCTACAGTCTCCATATTGGCCTGAAATAGCATAACCTGAAGCCCTGACTTGGATTGGCCTGAAATTAGCTGTTTAACTGTAATAGACCAATGTCTGGTTCTTGTTTCCTAAGCTTGTTTTGGTTGACTTATAGTTTATATTTTAATGAATACCTATGTTGTGTGGACCAAAGTGCCTCTGAACTGCCTGGAAGGAAATTGGTGTGGAAGATGGTAGGTGCAGCATCATACTGGAGGTCACAGATCATAAAACAAACCATGCTGATAAAGTCAGCAGTCCCTACAGGAATACAACCTTGCATTGCTCTGGAAAAACAGTTCTAGCAGTAAGAAAAAGAATAGAAGAACTAAGTAAGTGGAAGCAGTGAACAGCACAGAAACAAACTGCTACAAAAAGCAAATTAAATAAACCCAAGTGGAACCCAAAAGAATGGTGTAGGAAAACTTACCACTACATTTGTCCTGGCCAAGAGGAAGGAGACAGGACACCTTTCTCTTCCCTAGAGAATGCTGCAGGGTACTGACAGCTCTTCCTAACCCACCCACAGATACACACACTGAAACTCATTGCCTGTCAGCTGGAGAAGCATTGCAAGTGTGAACATAAGAAACATACTAGGAAGGAAATTTTATTTTTTCATGTTTTAACTTTATGATCAAGGATTTCCTGTATTAATTTGAATTAGATATATGGAGCATCAATATATAATATTGTAACAATACTAATAATGTTATTATGATTAGACTCTAGAAACTTGACATTAAAGCAACAACAAACTCTTATTTTCTCACATAGATACGTTATTTTTGTTTATAAAATGAATTTGAGTGTAAGAGAAAAATTGTTCTAAATATTTCCATCCTGGCCACCAAGTTGCTTCCCTAGCTAATCTCCCATCCAGACAAATTATACAGCATGTCTTACGAATAGTAATCTGTTATTAGATTGTTATTGGATCAATTTTGTGTTGTCTCAGACTCTCAAATGCCACTGTATTGCAGAGAATGACTCATTTGCACTGCACAGGAAATGTGTCTGAAAAAGCCAAAGGTGCTTGCTGTCAGCTGCTGGGTGAGTGAAGCTTTTGTCACACTGCAATCAAAGTCAAAGTTAAGAATTACTCACTGCGCACACAGGACCTGAGTGCAATCGGCCATTTCAGGAGTCTTATTCCTGGTAAACAAAGTGGAGAGAAAAGCAGAAAGATAAGAGGAGCAGGAGCGTGCAAGTAGAATCCGGAAAAGAGGGTAGGATCAAAACAACAGAGAAATAAACTGTAGAGCAGCTTGAAGAATTACCCTGGATAGCATGTCGTGGGTAGAGGGCAGTACAACTGACTCGTTCTTGTATTGTATATTCACCTACATTCTTCATGAATATGACAAGCATAAGCCTGTCACCAAGCAACTGGAAACTGTAATATGAATTAATATTAATAAAAATGCAAAAAGTCTACCATAAAACTTAGGGGTTCTAACTGTAAACAGGAAGCAAAGAAATATGCATAAATAAAGTGATTTAGGCTTTTTTTTCAAAAGTGCAGCTTGTTTTAAAGTATTGATGGACTATTTTTATTCAGAACTGTTTTAAAAATTTTTGACTGAGACAACATGCTACAGTTCCTAATGTAAGTCTGGAATTACATAAGCTGTAATTCCATTTTGTAAGCAGAAATCCTTCCTGTGCCAGGTAGAAAGACACTGGCGATTCTAAGAAAGATACATTTCTTTCAAGGTAGATCCATTCCATACCGCTAACATAAATTCATTTAGAAACCAACATTCTTGATCATCCAAAAGCTTTGCTGACAGTTTCAAGGTGTGTGTATGCAAACTGGCAGGTCTGAGCCAGCTTTCTTTCACAGCCATGGAAGAGTCAGTGAAGGTTAACAGGTAGTTTAGCTCACAGGGAGTCACTTTGATTTGCACAGCGTTGTCAAAGAAAGCCCCCGTGCAGACATGTATGTATTAGAAATCTTGTGCATGCTAAATCCAGCGCCTTCTAGAAGCTTAGCATCCTCAGCTGTGGCAGTCTCTCTCTCGGAGCCCTGTCTGGCTCGAGAGACAAACCACAGTTGGAAGGATTTCTCCTCAGGGCCCCAAAGACCCCAGGAGCAGCTGTGAACCTTTTCCTTTAGAGAGAGCAGGTACCCGCTGATGGCAAAGGAAAGTCTGCCCTTGATCTGGGGGGAATCAGGGCTTTATTCAGTCTTTCTCCTGTGGTCCTGCCCCCGGTCCCTGTCCTCCAACCAAGAGGGATTTCACATCCTTTTCCTGGCTTTTCTCCAGGGGAAGGGGCTAGAGGCGGGGACAAGCCACTACCCAATCAGGGATAATGTGGGTGTGGAAAAGAGTTGGATTACATTCCAGTGTGGGAGAATGGGTGTGGAAAAGGAGCCGGGGCAAACCTCAGGGTGATACATTTTCTGGGGGAACAGGGAGTACAGAAGGAACCATTACAAAAACCATTATAAAAATGAAATACAGTATAAACCCAAATAATGTACAACAATACTCAACTCCCACTTGGTGTGGTCAATTCACCCCACCTTTCTAGACATAATATATTTTAATTCCTATGATACTGTTCTGTGAATGAGCTATATTTTACTAAATTGAATGCAGGTAAAATTTCAAAATGAATATATGGATTTTATCTATTTTGAAAGAGCTTTGTGGTTTTAGTATTTTCCCAAATTTTTTTGTTTTCAATTTTTAAGATTAAACACCTGGGCTTTTAAAATATCTGATAAGAGAATGAGTAAAATCAGGTGGGCATCATTCTTCTTGCACTAGCAGAAGAATCCATTCCAGAGCAGCTCTTTGGGGTCTGCGTAGGGTCTATGTTTGACTGTGCTCAGGACCTGTGCAGAGAAGCTCCTCATGGTGTTAGACATTCATGCAACTGAGCTGAGAGGTTAGAAACTCACTGGATGGGTCTCCTGAAGGTAATAAATAGAGCTCCTGCCTAATCAAAGGATTGTGTAGTTTCCCATAATACTCAGAAATTCTTCTATCTGCACTACTTAAAGTACTGCTAAGTATGGCTGAACAAAGGCAGAACAGTCAGGTCAACCTCATTAAGCCTCTCCTAGAGCAAACTTAGCCATGGCCCAGATCTTCCAAATCTGCCTAATAGCCTCACAGCAGAGGATGTCTTGGTAATTTATAAAAGAAAACACACATCCTATTCTTCTGAGCCTTCAATTAAATTTTTTTAAAAATCTGAAGGTAAAAGTGAAATATAACACCTAACAATATGGAAATAACTTCAAAATAATAAAAAGTAAAATCATAAAACTAAAGAAACAAAAGCAGGGATTTGTTTTGATAGATGCTGAACTCTTGACCCTTCTGTGTCTCCCAAAAAACCCAAAACAGACTCAACCAAGAAAAGGGCTGGAGCTAATTCCTGCCCTTCACACAACACCCCACCTGAGGTGAATAAAATTCAAAGGCTCCTAATTACGTGTTGAATGTTCGATAAATCATTGCATTAAGAGTGTTAAAGATTCATGGTTGTGCCCTATTAGTTATATTAAGAGTGTTGAATGTGCTGATATCCCAAATAGTCTGTACCCCATCTGTACCCCAAACCCCAGTTCCTTACTTCCTGAGTTGTATGTTACATGTTCCTTCCCCCCCAAAAAACCTAAAATCACTTACCTTCCCTCCTGTTAAGCCTCTGCTGCTCCCCTGCCTGCTCTCCACCTGCTCCTCTTCCTATTTCCTGCTGACGTCCCGCCTGCACCCGTCAAGCTGCCGCCACCACCCTTATGGAAAGTGCCAAAACTCCCATAAAACCTTGTTGTAAGCAGAAGCATAATCAACACCAAACATCCCTAGCCAAAACGAGCCAGCACAGGATCCAGACATATAAAGGACAGCACTGAATCAGCAAAGCTGTCAGGTATCTGCAGACAGTTTCCCGTATTCTCACTATAATTTAGAGGGCACCCAGAGAGAGAGACACCCCTGGACCAAGACACGCCCTATGAATTCCTGAGAGCACCTGTGAGGCAGGAATCCTGACTCTGCAGCGTGAGCAGCCATTCGATTTGCACCTCCTTCTCAGCGGTGTCCAGAGGGAGCAGTGGTGGCGTAGGCGATCCCTTGAGCCTTCCCCTTTTTTAATAAAGGCATTTAAGGAGTTAATCAATCTCCTGCCCTGTTTATTTATAACACCACCAGGCGAAGTAGAGGATGGAGACTAAAACTAACGGTATAGAAACATCTTCAGCAGCTCTAAGGCCAAGGATAATGGTAGTCTGAGCCCTGATATTGGTGCATTAATAAAAGATCTGTTTAAGGCTAAGGATCCAAGGCTCTCCACAGACCTTTACTTAAGTTAAAAAAAGAAAAAGCAAGGAAAAAAAAAATAAATAGAACTGATAGTGTATTTAAAATTAATGACCTAAGGTTAATTGGTACTTCACTGACTCAATTTGCAAATGGATTATGATGGAGAAAAGTGTTTTTCTGACAGAGTTCACATATAGCAATGGCCCTGAGCACATACGTGTCTCTATGGAATAAAAAGTACATTTGATTTTCTATGGAAGAAACCATTTCCTTCTCACTTTACTAAGAGATTTCATCTCAAAAGCTTATTTCAGAGTTTTTTGCATCCAATTGGAATTCAGTGTATTTACTATCTCAAAGCATATTTTTATGGAAGGTTCGATCTCAGCATAATATTCAGGGTGTTTTTTGCCAATCCTTCCTCGCACTCTCAGTTTTTTCCTCACCGTCTTTTTGGGGACAGAAGTCAGGCTCTGCTACATTCCTGCTCCTTCTGTGATCCATTGGTGTTAGGGAGAAACATTTCTGGGCTTCCACTGCTCCAGTCCTCTTCGCTTTATGTCAGTCATGACAGCGTCCTCTGTATTTTGCAATTTATTCCTTCCTGCCTTTGAGAAACTGTGAAAGCTTCAGTCATATTCCTTTCTAGCCTAAAGCAGCACTGTGACACTGACGCTATATTGTTTCACAGCAGATGGTTAACTGTGGAAAAGGTAAGTTCTGAAGAAAACCTAATGACCTTGTTTGCAGGATTGCAGGAAGCAGGAGCCCTCACCATTTCTTCTGATCTCCTCCACATTTGTCGGTCATCCTATCCCTTGGGAATGGAAACTTATCTTCCAAGCTGGCTGACAGAATTATTTAGCTTCTGTCTGGCATTGTGCATTTCTATATTGGACTAAATGCCCCAATGTTCCAAAAATGTGCAGTTTTCAGACACTTTATACCTTGCTCACACACTTTATACTGTTGCTGTGCATTGTTTGGTTTCATATTGTATTTCATTTTATTTCATATTTGGGTTTTATAATGGTTTGTTCTGAACCTCCCTGTTCCCCTGGAAAATGTAATATCCTGAAGTTTGTCCCTGCCCTTCCCCCAGCCCATTTTCCCACATTCTTCCCAGACCCCTTCCTTGCACGTAATCCAACCCTGTTCCACTCCCACCTTATCCCTGATTGGTATTGGCTTGTCCCCCCCCAGAGCTCCTTCCCTGGATATAAGCTGAAGCCACATGTGGTCTGGTCTCTTGATTTGGGGGTCTGGATTTGGGGTTCCTGACCTGGGCTGGGGCAGGACCACAGAAGAAAGACTGAATAAAGCCCTGGTTTCACCCTCGGATCAAGTGCAGACCTCCTTTCTTTGCCGTTGAAGGGGTCTCGCTCTCTCGTGCTAAGGGAAACGTTCTGAGCCACCTCCTGGGTTTAGGGATCCTGAGGAAACTCCTTCTGTCTGCGGTTTGTCTCTCGAGCTAGCCGGGGAAAGAATGGAGCCACGTTATACCTGGCTCAGGTTCCTTCCTCAGCTCCTCCAGTTAAGCACACATGATTGAACCATGAGGGAACACTGACAGTGGCCTGAAGGCTGCTGGCTGCAAGGGCAACACCACCTACTTGATCCCAGATCTCCTTCTTACACATAGAACTGTTTGGGACCTTTAAATTTTACAGGGAAAATACACGCCATGGTGCTTCAGGTAAACCTTAAGGCCACGTTTAGGAAGATGGTGGGATGCATAAATGTACAACCAAATTGGCATTTGGGTAAAATGAAGGTTGGGGGAGGATGGCTGAGTCAAGAGAGAGAACAATCTGACACAATGCATTAAAAAAGTGGTCTGTCTTTTGTCTGTGAGCCATTGTGAGAAGCAAAAATAAAGGTACTTTTTCAGAGTACTCCCTTTCCTTTTCAGATTGTCTTACTCTTAGAGACTGCAATGGGAGGAAGGAAACTCTAAGTATTCTTCCAAAGCACATTCATTTGTGCTCGCAAATATTCCTCTTCATTACACCCAATTATTTGGAGCAGCTTAATTTTCACAAAATAGGCATTCTAAACAGACAATACACATACACCAATTCTAAACAACACTCTAAACAACAGACAATACACATACACCAATTCTGCAAATGACTTTTCACTGATAACCCAGGCAGGTATTTAACACACAATGAAGAATGACTGCTTATATAAGTACAATGTTTTCCTTACCTTCTAGAAGAAACTGTTCAATATATTCCTCACTTTCATTCAATCAGTTTGGATACAAAACAACAATTAGAGATGAACATGAAAAGTTAGATGTTAGGCTGACTTAAAAGATCAGAGGGGAGGAACTAGAAGGGTTATTGTTCCCACTCCATGGGAGGTGACAGAGGGGCCACTTTGCTCAGTTGTCCTCCTACTCTTCTCCATATATTGGGGTAGATAATGGGAGATTCTGTCAAACATGCAGTGCATTTTGCATTTCTCTGGTCCCTCATTGCCTTAGTCCTGAATGTGATCACCACAAAACCTATATAAAAATTATCCATTTTATAGCGGGATTTTTATCATTTGTTCCTCTCATCAGCCCAGGAACATATTGGAAATATAGTCTCTGCAAGGTGGTGACTCTGTTCAGCCTGCAGCCTGGCTACTCTTCTCAGTCTACATCCTAGACTCTGTGGGTACCCTCGCTCAGCCTTCCTCCAGGGCTGGTATGGAAATGCTTCTGTAGCCAGAGCCCAAGATCCAGCATGCGCTGACAGGCAAGTCCCTGTTGCTTCCTTGGAGCATTCCATTAAAACCAAGATTAGATGAATCAGATCAGATTAATTCCTCCTTTGGTAGTGACAGATGAGGAGATGCAAGTACAATCAAAGAAAGGTTGGTGTTTCAGAGTGATAGCCTAATTCAAAGTCCACTAACACAAGGGGCAGGCAGCAGAGACTGGCTGGTGATTTCATCAGGAGGAATGTCCTTCCTGGGCACTGACAGAGAAGCTTGTGACCCCATGAGAGAGAGAGGCTGTGTGGTCTCCCAGCCCACTCCCCTGCTTCAACAGCATGTGGAAGGCAGTAAAACAAACCAGAAAATTACTTTCTCATGGCAGTCAGGTCTCCACTGTCACCAGCCCCTGGATCCTTGTCATCCAGCCTGGGATTTTTGCTCAATTTCTCCCAGGCTTTCTTTGGCTGGCTGCCCCCACCACTTCCAGGTCTCTCCTTGGAAGATCTACACAGCCAGGATGGGTGACACAATGCAGGTCACAGAGGTTCCATGAAGGCATGGCTCAACACCTCAACAACTGCAGGGCTGGATTCTGCTTTCCACTCCAAAGGCTGATGTCTCCAGCCTCGCTGACGTCAGTGCTAAGCTAGCCATCTCGACAGAAAGTGCTCTCAGGGTTAGGCTCTGGGGAGAGGGAGGGAGGCATCTACACTGGGTGACTTGGCACCTCTTTAGGAGGAGCGATGAGGGGGATTCTGTGCTGTGGGTATACACAAGACAACAGAGATTAGCCAAACTTGGCTGAAACCTATGTTATTCTTAGATTCAAGCCCTACTGAGGCAACAGAAATCATTAATTCTGTATTTTAACTGAAACCCCAGCAGGGTGATGATGTGGCCCATGACTGGAGCTCCCCAGTTGGCAAGACGCATGAGTTGGAAGCAATGCGCATGTAAAGAGCTTCCCCCCCAGACTGCCACTGCGCATTACTATGCTCTTTTTGGTCTTGCAGTGCACAGTAGTATGCAAAAGAAAAAAAGAAAAAAAAAAAAATTATCCTCAGTTATGTGCAAAAAGAAGCTAATGCTTTAATCCTATTCTCCTCCACACTGTATAAGTAAAGCAAGGTAAATATAATAATAAAATATTTAAAGAAGCCCAGTGTTCTGCATTTTTTGTAATTTTCTTTTCCTAAGAAATCAATTTTTATAAAACAGCAAATATGAACACTATCCCATTTTCAGGAAAACTTGTGAGAGTACAGAGAAGAAGAGCTCAGTCTGAAAATCCTTCACTGACTGTCGCTATTGTATTAGGGACGACAATTATAACAACACAAGACTCTCCAGTTTAGAAGCAAATGAGAGTGATTTTTACTCTTCAAAGCCTTATTTTATAGACAGGTACAAGAGAATAAAATTTCATTGGACAGCAAACCAACACATCACCATCATTGGACAGTTAGGAACAAAACCCCTCAACTGTTTCTTGCAAGTGAACAACAGGGAGACAAACAACACCTGCAAAAGTTGTTTTCCTTCTCCAAGGACTGTTTGAATTCCTCCTCACAATGTCTTAGGCCACAGTTTCTCAGGCCAGTGTGAGAAAGTTATGTGACTTAGTTTCACAAAGACACCGCGCTGCTGCTGCCTGATCTCTTACATTCAGCATCCACAACTGACGTCATGAAATAGTGAGAGCAGAAAAGTTCATCACAAAGTACCAGATAACCCCAGAGAACATTATAGTTCTATTTTTCAGGTTGTGGTATAGACACATACTGACCCACAGAAAATTATTTATCTACTTCAAAAAATTTTTTTCTCATTCCTACAAGGAACATAGTTCAAAACATCCCACATGCATGTCATTCAGTCCAATTCCCAGATTTACTGACCATTCATTACAGGTTAATGAATGTGGTTTAATTATTCATACAATTCTCTCCTTTCAAATGCAGAAAACTGAAATTTAATACAGAAAGGAGTATCAACCTAAAGACATGAGGTAAGAGCACCCAAGTTCATAGGAACTAATCATACAGACTCTTAAACAGAGCCTACCAGCTTAGAGTCTGCACACTCACCCAGCAACCAAAGCTAATCAAGTTACTGCTTCAAAATAAAAAGTCTCCAGAGATATTATCCCATCATTTTCCATTATTGAAGACATAGATCATAAAAAGCATGGATAGGCATTGAAAAAAATTTCCCCAATCTCTTTACCTGATTATTTCATTTATAAGAATCTCAGATATGGGCTTTACCAAAAAATACTATTTGTAAAAAAAAGTAAATGGCCAAGAATTTTATGTCCAAATTTTCTTGTGAGCAAACAAGATCTTAAATCCCATCTACATTCTTCTTGTACCTCCCAGTCTAGCTTTTTTTTTGCATATTAATTCTGGTATTTAGATTTTAACTCAGTACCTTAAGAAGTATAACTTGAGCTTCAAGAAAAATAAAAATGTGATCCACAATGGCTGTTTGCCTACTGTTACCCTGTGAAAAAAAACCAGTTCATGTTTCATCTTTCCCAGGGTTAACCAGTGGCTGCTAAAAGTACAGCTTGTGCCTATGGAACCACGGCCTAACAGCACCTCACAAAACATGGTAGATAATGTAATTTCTTTTATACCTAGGGGAGTAAAGAACAGGAAAATATAACCAACTTCTCTACATCAGGCACTGAGAAAGAGCAGAACCTGAATCAAAGCTCAGGACGGGTCTGTGACCTGGCTGCTGTGGCATGCAGTAGTTCTAAGGTGATCCCTGATGTGTCACCCGCGGGGGCTTCCTTTCTCCTGGCCAGGGTAGCCACAAACACCAAGAGCTCTCCTAGCACACAAGGCAAAAGCACTTGTGCATCACCCAGAGCCCTGCATCTCATCAGAGACATTTTGAGCAATTGAAGGCAGAAGTAAACACCTCACTAAAAATAAACAGAACTCAGCCTAAAGGTCTGAGAAGGAAACACCTTTTTGAATAGCAGAGACACCAACACCGCACTGGGCTGCATCTGCAAGGGGGGAAGGAAGGGTTAATGGTGTTACAGCCATGACACACCACTACTATTCATGGCAAATATTTTCTGTAGTGAAATGTAGCACATTATAAACCACCCGTGACCACTCAGCTAGTTGGAACATTTGGCTGCTTAAATATTCTAAGTGTGCTGGAGGAGACAGCTGAATTAGCAGCTCAGGGCCAGGAATTAGCCCAAGGTCAAACTTATTTACATAAATGACATTTTCCTACACTTCTGGAAATAAATGGTCCTGAAAACTCACAGATGCTTAGTACTGTGCTAATAACTGCATCAGGCATCAGAACTCCTGCATTTATTGGGGTCTGAGGTTTCAAGAAGACAGCAGGCTCTCCCAGAGCAACCTACATTTTCACCAGGCTGCTGTTCCACTGCATTTCAGCCCGATCCACCCATGCCCTGACCCAGGAGTGTTGTGTGTGTCAAACAGGTATCCTCCCCGAACAGCCAGACAGCAAGAATGACTATCCATTGTGAAGGCTCTGGCTTCTTTTTTTCCTTACCAAGGTCAGGATGAATAATACACGGGAAATGTCGGTTTCCAGTTGGGACTCGGGTGTTTATTATTTCTTATCTATGTTACAGACTCATGAGCTGTGAGCTCTAACTTGCAAGTTAGAGAAATGAGGTAAAATGGAGTCCCTCTGACTCTTTCCAAGGTTATTTAAGCAATAATTACCCAATAATGAAGTGACACCTATATTATTTATACTTTTGACCCACTAATGACCACCCAAGGCCCACAACATGGACCTTTTTCACCAGATTACAGAAAACCTCCCAAACCCATGAAGAAGAAGGAAGAAGAAGGTGAAGAAGGACCCAGACAACACCCAAAGTCCCCCATCTTGACTCACATGAATTACTATATACTAAAATACTAAATCTAAGTTTTTCACCCTGTGAGATCACACAAAACTACACACCCACAATCCCAGTGCTATCACTCAATCTTAGAAGCCTGTTCCAAGGCCTCAAGTCAAATGTAGTGCTTGCCTGAGGGTCAGCACCCCTCAGCTCAGAAAGCCTGAAATTTTCAGCCTCCAGAGTTCCAGCAATCCATGAGCTTTCCTTTAAGGGCAAGAGGAACGTGCTCCACCAAGTGTCCAGCCTGCTGCTTTCAATGCTTTGGGCTGAGCTAGAGCTCCTTTTCAGCAGGCTCACATGTGGTGCTTCCTGCAGACCACACATCAGGGGCACACACAGGCAGTAGCAATGGAAGCAGAATGGTAACTCAGGTGTACTCAAGGCTCAGAATTCAGACTCAGACTATGACCTTGTCCTCAATGGACACCCATTACTCCCACGAGGAAACACCTCTGCACTACCTACCCAGGCTTCAGTGTCAGTGTCAATGACAGCAGAGAAACCAGTAGCATGTGGCTTGTTCAGTTTTACCATTCTTTTTTTGTAGTCCCTTACATTGCACACAAGCTCTCTGTGTGTATATATTTACACTATAAATGTAAGGATGAATTTCAAGGAACACAAACTTATGGTGCATATTCCACATGGCATCCCCGCAGCTCTCAGATAGCAGCTCCAGAATAATTTTCTTGTACAAGGATCCTTTCCATTTTAAGGCTCAAGAGACATTTCTTTTTTATTATTTACTAAAATAAAATGAATGGGATGACTTTCTATGGATGAATAAAAATTACTAGTGATATAGGGCAGGAAATACATACGGGTATAAACCCTGGCTTTATTTGTAAAAAAGATCTTCAGAAATACCTGCAGTCATTTTGCACATCTGATCATGCATTTTGTGCTTAGTGACAAGAGGTACCTCCCCGCATCTCTTCCCCTAGATCTTCAGCTTGCTCGTATACTTTGTTTTCCAAAGATCACCACATTTAGACAGATACTTGGAAACTTTGAATCTATTAAAATCTGTGCAAGATAATCCAAAAATGTAACACAGATCTGTAAAACTCTGCTCTGAAAGTAGGTTTTGTTTTTACATATGTATCCAGAGCTCTAGACCAAACCAGCACAGCTGAAGTACACTGTAGAGATTTTGTTTATAAGAACAGCCAAGCAGACTCAAGTTTAGTTCACATACAATCATTTTTAATTCAGTTTATACATGTAAAGTCTCTTGGACTGAATGCCCCACAAAATAAAGCACTGGATCCACAACACAAAAACCAAGGTTACTTATGCTATTATTTGTTTCTCAGACATGTATTTTATCATATGGTATGCTATTAATTCATGCCTACTTTAAAAAAACCAAAATATGTGTTTGTGAAGCCCTGAGTATTACTTAAAGATGCTGTTCCACATAACACTTCATGATCTCATGGATGAACAGGAGATCCTTAAAAACCAAGTCTCTGTTGTGATGAAAACCAGTTCTGGCAGTGCAAAAACAACACACTCACAAATATCCTTAAATAGCCAGCAAGCACAGAAACCTTGCCGCTTGCAAATTGCATTATTTCCATATTTGCACCATAATCCCACTGTCAGTACAATGTTTAGCCTTTATGCTATGCTGTTTCAAGCAGTGGTTAAAAATAAAGTAGATACCATCAAAAATACAATAAATCTGCATTTTTTTGTCAATCTCCATTTGTGTCATTTACAACATAGCAGGTCCTAAACAGGAAAATACCCCAAATAGATCCCTTTCACAGTACAACAGGGGGTCCTTAGAGTTTTGCACATTCTGTGGCAAAATAACAAGTGAAGAGCAACTCAAATCCACAGTTTTGCATCTGGTATCTATCACAAGACATCCCTTTATCATTCACAACTGCAAAAAATTAAGAGGGAATGCAAAACTTTCATAGAAGCTTTGAGGCAGCCATTGATCATTCATCCTCTTTTATCCCCTAAGGGGATAAGGGCAAAGAAGGGAGAATGTTCTTTCAGTAAACACGTGCTGTAATCTACACCCCACATCTAGGGCTTGCTAAGCAGATCTGGACAGGGTCTAGTTTTTCCCGCTGAAGATCAGAAGTTTTTACTGTACACATGGGAAAACTGTTATCCATGAGGGAAAAATGGAACTCAGAACAATCAATTACCTGAAAATGTAGCTACCTGCCGGAAATCATGGAACATCCATGTGCCTACCCAGATGAGGCATTTGAATTAACACCTCCGGGGGCTGCTCTGAATACTGTCCCATCAGCTGAAGCACAGCTGATCCAAGATGGTCTTTCCCATCAATGTCATTCTGCTTAGAATCATTAAACCTCTACCAAACCAAGGACCTCAATCATACATCAGGGCCACATAAACAATCAGCTGGCTTCCTACTATTTTTGTCCCAGTAGCTGCTTTTTGGAAGGACAGTGTCACCATGGGATGTAACTGAGAGAAGCCCACAGTAGAAAAGCCAGTTTGTGCGCCGATCAGTGTAGGTATAGGCCTCGCCTAACTGGAGACTTGAAAACTGCTCATCTATGCTCCAGGTGAGTTTGACAAATATCAGAGTTTGACAGATGCCCACTCCTGCACTGCTGGTCAGTCTTCTTGGAGACTGAAGGAGATTTTCTTCTATTATTAAAGTTTTGCAAAACACTCCTGTAAAACATAAAGGCTATCTAAGCTATATTCTCTATTGCAGAAAAAGCAGTGTAAGAGGCTTATTGCAGAGAACAAAGATGCACTGAGATGCTCAAAAATCAATGGTTTATAAAAAATCCTCATATCAGAGCATGGAAACTACCAAACATATCCTTAGTGAGATAATTCAGCACTCAGTGAAAACTTAGCTTCATTAGTCAGTCACAGCCAGGTAATATAGAATATTCTGAGTTAGAATGGACCCACGAGTCCAACACCTGATTTCTCATAACCTAAAAACATGTATCTAAGAGTGTATGTAGGCCATGTAGCTATGTGGCTTCCTGCTTGGCATCAATCCTGGGCAGCAAGGAAAGGTTCTTGTGGAAATATAATGATTTCTGAGGCATTTATGAATGAAGATCATACAGCTGTTGCATAGGTTTAAAACTGCTTCTCGCACATTCTTTTATTTGGGGGCTTACTTAAAAATAACAAGTCAAACAATAGATACACTACAAAAAAATCACTCCTGATTGTGATTCATGCAATTGCTCATTGCATTTCAATGTTTATACCTCTACCTTTTGGTAAGCACTAAAATTACAGTGACCTAAGCACTTTAGGAGAAATTAAATTGTGTTCAGCTCACCAAAGCTCATGTAAAGAGATTTAAATTTCTTATTTCGTCTAAGAGAAGGAAATTGAAAGATATTTCACACTGATAGTCCCCAATATGTTTCTGTTCCTTCCAAGAGCTCTCGCTCAGGATTTGACTCCAGGGCAGATAAGCTGAGTCAGAAGTCTACACTTTCATTTGTGCTACCTTTTTAATGAGGATTAAAGTGATTCAGCTTCAACACACATGGTGACAAACCACTAAGCAAGTTTTAAACGGAACTAGGCAAGACAGCATGGTCAATACAGAACAGTGTTAAATTTTGGTTTAAATCTTATTTCCTTTAAAATACAGATAACCAAGGAAGCTGAATACCACACAGTCAATATTTAAAATGCAAATTCTATCATTCTAAATCTGTATACAGGCTTTCTCTAAACTCACACAATGATGCTTGGTACCCTTCTGAAGAGGAAATTAGGCCACGGAAAAGAACAATTATGATGACTCCATGGGGCAACTTTCTGTCACTATATTACTGTTGACATTCACTAACTCCTGGCTCCCTCATGACTGAATTAAAATACAATGGCAAGTATGAATCCCAAACTGAGAATTCAGCATGTTGCACACACCAGTGGATTGCAGCCTATGTAATTTATTTTACATATTAGCTCAAAGTTTCCTTTAAAATGGTCTGAGAGCAGTCCAAAAAGTTGATGGTGCAATAAAAAATAAAATTCCTGAAACTTTACATACTGAAAACCAAAAGGCAAACCTGAAAATTTCAGTGAAGTCAGCGATGCTCTGACAAATTGATTTCTAGGGCACATATGCAGTCAAGCCATTTTACTTTGCTCAAGATCACTCAGGATGTCTACAGCAGAGCGGGAAACAGGAAGATTATCTTAGTATCAATCCAAAATTTTAGTCAGAAGAACATTATTCCAATTCCCTGGCATTATTGCTGACATTTTGCACTGTTGAACTGGAAAAACAACGTCTCACAAACAAATCATATTAGCATACAATGTTTATTACCTTCTATTAATCTGAAGTCAATAATTTTGATGACTAAATTAATTCTGAAATAAACAGACATTTTTAAATACAAATGAAGATGATGGGCTTTAACATGAGAGTACTAAGTTCATCTGCACTCTTAATCCACATGCATCGATCAAATTATTATACATATCCTTTCATTTTACACTGGTCTATAATACAGCACAATTTCTGAAGGTGAAAGCAGGGAGGAAAGAAATCATATTGTCAAGTAGCCCTTTTATTTAAAAAGAGCATCAATGATATATTAAGCCAATGTGTTTCTCTCTGATTTTGATTTCACAGTATACACTTTTGCAAAACATACAGCTCAGTAATGATACACAGTGGCCCCCCTTTACTTAGGGCAAGCGCCAAAAAAAAAAAAAAAAAAAAAAAAAAAGAAGAAGAAGAAATACAACAGAAAAGAATTCTACAGATTAGAAAAGTCGTATTTTTAGAACACTGTCACTTCAGAGTGTCTCCAATGTTGCGAGAGAAAGGTCATGCACAACATTTCTAATGCTGTAATTGTCATTAGTCCACAAGAGAAATGTCTGCATGCTTCACATGAAACAGAAAAAGGTACAAGTCAGAAAGAAAGCAGCTTTCTCCAGTTATCTCTTAGGCCTGTCTATGTCATCAATGGTAGCTAACAGCTTCTGTCGTGCCTTTTTGTTGATGTAGGTGCCCAGACAAATATTCACCAGATTGGTCAACTGCTTAGTGGAATATTCCTGGCAAACAAAAGCAGATCATGGTTAGGGTAGAACAAAACACCAGACAAAGACAGAAAACTTTAAAAAAACAGACATACTCAGTGTGGAATTTACAACTGATAGAAGCATCAGCACACGGGAGGATTTAAAGCTATAGTTCAGTCATGTCTGAATAGTTTTCATAGTTGAGGCAGAGGACAAAACTATATTTTGCTACATGGTGGCTTATAACAGAAAATGCTTATGACTTTAAATATACTGGACAGAGTTCACAGAAAGTAACTCTGTGAACATGTGTATAAATCAACTTTTAATGTATTTTCCATTTTTGGGAGGCTTGGTGGGAAATACATATGCAAATGGTTAAGCTTCCGACACAAAAGCTTTTTTTTTAAATAAACTATGATAAATGTTGGTGATCTTTTTTATTTTACTTCTCATTTCCAATAAGCTTCTAAATGCTTCTGTCTGCAGAGTCTCCAAATTATTTTGATTTCAGTACTTGATAAAGGAGGAAAAAATGTCAAGAAAATAATTCTTAATACCTGTGGAAACACCATATTTGTCAGTATTACCTTTATGCCTTAACACTATCCAAAACACAGCTTCCATCAATGTGTTTTAAAAACACGTTTTTCCCTGTAGGTCATCAAACCCCATCACAATCTCTCTTGGAGCTCCAGGCAATACAAGGAAAATTCAAGCAAAGACATACTTCTTGCCTCCATTTCTAGCAGGATTTAAGTAATCCCAAAATACAGATTTCAAGTGTTTCACTTTAAAAGACTTTTTACTTCAAAGATGGATATCTCCAATAGCATGTGACTATTACTTACACAGATCTGTTATAACTGTTAGTTCGTGCTAGAGTGAAAGCATCTGAATGTTTTCAAAACACAAATATAGACTTATCTCAGCAAAAAATGCTGTTTAAGCATTATCAAATGAAGAAAGAAAAAGCAATTATTCTTCTTCACTGTGCCTTACAACTTGGTTTAAGCAATCTACTACTAAAGGTGATACAAAACCTAACGGTGTGAACCCAAACCGTAATTCTTGATGATCAAGTTGTGATCTTTGGCATATTCTGAACAGCTCACAATGTTTTCAATCTTCCTTTTCTCTAGTTCTCTATACTTTCTGATACAATAGGCAGATGTGTCTGGCTTAGTCATCCTCCCCAGTCATCAGATGTTGAACCAGTTCAAACACATACTAACTTCATATGATTAAAATGAACATGTACATGCACACATACATTTACGTTTATACTGCTCCCTCTCTAAGTTTTATTATAATAAATGAAAATATACACGTATATGCCTATATTCATTTTTAACACATAGAAAGATTGATTATTTATAGCTGTTAGCAAATTTTTATTATCAGGGTGAATTTTCTCAATAGAGAGGAAATAATGAAAGTTTAACTCTTACCCTATGTTCTTTTATCCAGCATTCCATGTCATTTTCTGTCAGGTAGTATGCTTTAATGTAGGTCTCCACAAATTCTTTATCTGGAATAGGCCTAATGTCTGTTAACTTTTCTAGTTTCATTAAGAACTGTTGAAAATCCAGTTGCATCAAGGCACGTCCTTCATTGCTGCACTTCTTTACATTGGCATAACTAAAAAGAGAAACAGTGAAAAGCAAAACTTAGAAGGAAATAAAAATTAATTTTGCTTCTCAAAGTTAACTCTGTCTTTTGAACCTTGAAGAGGAGCAAAATTATAGTTTTAAGTCAAAAGCAGACAAGAACTTCTCTTAGGATGTCTGCTGCAAAGCTTTATTTGCATAACACATTTTAGCCCAGTCATCAAACAGAACCCTACTGTACCCAGTGATACATAGAAAAATCACACCCTCCTCCCCCAAAAGCCACAGAAAAGCTTACATTGAACAACTTACAATAAGTAAGTTAGAAGAAATTAAACCAATGCTAATTAGCACACTAGACAGTGGTTTCAAGGGATCACGAGCACTGGACTCTGAAAGGTACCACTGCAGCTTTAGGAATGGTCACCAGGAGCTTGCGGAACCAAACGGAAGCATCAAAGACACAATGCTACTTGTTAAAAAACAGCCACAGCAACCAGAGGATGAAGGGTGGCTCATCTCTGTGAGAAGTTGATGATTTAATGAGAACAGATTGCCAGCAAACTAGTAACAGGTTATAGGAGACTGTAAATGAGTTTAAGGGCAGGGTAATACTAGCAAAAATCACAGTGGGGGATAGGCAACAAATGAGGAAAACGATCTTTGCAGTTCTTCAAATGAATAAGGAACTGCATTTGTCAAGATCAAAGGAATTGACACTGCAAATCCCTTAAGAAAGCCAGTGTCAACTGTGGACAGGGTCTGGGGCACAGTCACTCGAGAGGCTTAATCCAGCTCATCCACCAGTTGCTCCCACAAGTCACAACCCTGTCTCACTCTTCCCCTCCACCAAATCTAAAATAAGCACAGTTTTGCACTGGTTCATGAAGTTGATCCTAATTATTACAGACTTCCTAGATTATTATGTTTGATGCAAAAGAGGCAGCAGAAACATACAGCTGGAAGCTGGATACACACCAAGGTCAGGTTAGACTATGAAGAAATTTCACACAGAGTTGGTACACAGAAAGAATGTGCAGAATGCAAAAGTAACAGAGGCGAAAAAAGAGAGATGACAAAGGCAAAAGTCCTCTGGAGCTTCTGAAGGGACTAGCAGATGATTTTCAATAGGCTCAAGAAGCCAATTGGGAAACAGGAGAGAACACAGAACTGGGAGATAGGGAAGAACAAAATCTAAAGAAAGATATAATTGACTGCAGTGGAGGTAATTCTTCATTCAGTGAAGAGCCTGATGAAAGCAATTTCAGTTGACTGGATGAGAAATGTCTCCTTCATGGGTTTTAACTCCATACATTTATTGAATTCAGAGATAAAAGAAGTTACAAAGGTACTCAGAGTCAGCTGTTCAGAACACCTTACTTCACTTTCCACAGTGGGAAAAGAACCTATATGTAAAGAACCTAATATATGTAAAAATTACAGAACTGGCCAAGAAGAAGAACTTACCGGCAAATATCTGGGAGAAAATGATATGGCAACAAATGAGTACTATTTACACTCTTAGAAATGGTACAGGACAAATTATATCAGGAAAGTATTCCTAGTCCAATCTGCTTAGGCAAAAGTAAAGGTCAAAGTTCCAGGGTAAGTCACAAGCATGAACCTAAACTGCAGCGTGGAGAAAGACATATGAGTGATGATCTTCAGAGCCAAGGATTAAATGTTTCATGAACTCTGAAGCCACAAAAGATAAATGAGATGCAAGAAAAGGAAACAAGTTGAAAACAAACACAAAGGCTGAGGTAGATGGGGTTGATAGTGACTGACAGTGTTTTTGACTTGAAAGATAAGGGGAACGGGAGGAGAAGAGATAGGCCTTGGTTTCACTTCTTTTTATTTGAGGCATGGTAACTAGAAAATAAAATTTCAAAAAGGAAAGCTAGTTGTATAGGCCATATGTCATATGAAGGAATTGAGAAGCCAAAGACAGGTCATGGATGGACTTAATTACTCTGAACATGAAACTGATCTCTCTAGGGACTGCAAAAGGATGATGGCATGAGAAAGAATGGGCATGAGATAAAAAAATCATGGGTTTATGAAAGCAGTGGAAGCTGACGATCCTCAATAGGCAGCTAACGCTTGGAGAAAAAGGGTGTTTTGTTGAAGTCCTACTTTAGAGCAGACAGCAGGATAGTGGGATGGAAAGAAGTAAAATAGGTAGTAGGGAATGAATAAGGTAAAGATAACCAGGAAAGATGTATGGAAACATGTAGAAGGAGTGGAAATAAGCACATATTCTGTGGTGCAGAAGAAGTTCTGATAAGAGCCCAATCATATGTAGCAGGGGGACAAAACCATAAAAATAAATGCAGAGGACAAAAAGTCTACAATCCTCAGGCTACAAAACTGAATCCAGACACTGATTACAAGAGCAAGGGATGAGTATAGGTTCCTGACTAAGGTGTTCAAGCAAGCCGACTAAGACATTTCTCTGTTCTGGATGAATTTGGAAAAATCATGTTCCATGGCTACTTTAAGAAAACTGATAATGTTGATAACTTCATCTCTCCTCTTGGCAAAGATAAATAGCATCACCATGGAAGTACAGACTATTATATTTTAACTTCCTTCTTTGCTCTGCTACAAAATTATAATTTTCATACAGAAGCTTCTTTGAGAGAGTACTGTACTTTCAAATGCTTCATTAAAACATTCAGTGTCATTCTTCAGCAGTATCTAGGAACAAGACCACCCTCTTTAGGCTTAATGCTGCACCAGACTGTGAAACAACCAATAAGGAATGTGTTAAGCACTGATAATTTTTAGGGTCCCCAAAAGCACATGAACTCACAAGGACACTATAAAATTAGAACTTTTAACTCTATAAAATAAACATTATTATTATTATAGACATACTTACCCAAAAGCAAGACTTTCATAAACACTTACCCTTCCACAAGAGTTCTATTGGCCAAGCGTATGCAGTGCTCCCACAGGATGTTGGAGACTGGCAATGGAATACGGACTCTCTTAGACACATCATTCAACCTCCTGTTAAATTCTTCAAATTCCTAATAAAACATAAAAGATGTTAATTCTTTTAGAATAAAATGGATCATACTCTATACATCCAACAACAGCAACAACTAATTAGAAATGCACATGAAAGAGAATACTGAAAAGAGCAAAGAAGAGAGGCTTAACAGGCACAAACTGTAGACATCTCAAAGTGTAAAGCAGAAAACATACCGCTTTCTAGTATACCACTCACAACATTTACCTCGGTGATTTTTTTTTTAACAGGAATTGCTGCTCTGTTCCCCAGAGCTGAGGTTCTCTGTGAAACTGACACCTCTGAAAATGAACCAAGCTCATCCTTCAAATGCCATTTTCATTGCCTCACTCCCTAAACTCATATTTAACTTCTTTAAGTCAAAATACAGCCACTGATGAAAATCTAGTGATGATCTCTTTATCCCTCTAAATACCCACCCCACCGGCTTTCAAAAAGAAGCTCAGAAATATTGTAACCATCTTTCATTCTTCAACATTTCAAATTAGATAATTTCTCAGTGATTTAGAAGGAGCTGAGAGAACGCATTGGAAGAGTCCAAATCTAACAGTTATGACCACACTGCAGCACTAGGTAACAATTCAGGTTAAAGGAAGGCACCTTTTTCCACATGAATCATCAATGGCCTGGATGGATTTCAGCTGATACTTTGACTGACAAAGTAGTCATAACTGAATGCAATTACTGCTACAATGATTTTGTGACTTAAAGTGAAACAGAAGTCCTCTGCCAATGATTAAAGCCTTTATCATATAAAAAAGTATCAAATGACTTCACTATCAAGAAGACTAGTAATGAAATCCTCTGTATAACCAGGGAAAGTTATTGGTAGTGTAGACTCTTGCCCAGCAGAGATTTTATTTCCAAGGCTGTTAATCTAGGGTTTTTTCCTTTTCCTTTTTTTTCTTGCATCCCCTCTCAAAAATTCAGTAAGTGAAGAAATTCGGAAGAGAACCTCAGTAATCAACTGTCATTTAACACAAATTTTCTGAAAGATGAATTTGCCAACAAGATGCAGAGTACCACGATGTCATGCTTTAACTGACATACAACTCATTTCTTCTGAAGATGAAGATGTGTAATGCTCCATAATCTGTTTCTTCAACAATCTTCTTTCCCCACTTTATCTGCCCCCAACACACTATGACTGAATAGAGAACTTTGTGTATGTGTGCACAAGGCTGAAAGTAGTTGATTATTACTTTAAACACTCTGCTCACATCCAATGTTCCTGGAATCCCAGTGTACACAAAAAATCACTCACTGCTTAGCAGTTATTTAAAAGCTTTTGTAGCAATAAGTACTAGCTATAGAATAGAGAGACCACTGGTTTTAAATGGTATTAGCTCTGATTGTCCTGAAGAGAATTCACCAGCAGCTGCATACTCACAGACGGAAAAAGTTTTGCCCCAGAGATCAACTGGTATAAGCACAAACTGATATCAAAAAGTCACGGCAGAATAAATAAGGATAATGACAAAGATACAAAGATTCCATCAAATTCAGTGCAATGATATATCCTCTGTCAAATTCTTCCTTCTTTGGCTTGATTTTTTTTTTTTTTTTTTTAGCAGAAAAGAGCTATGAAGTATGAAGGTGTTAGCCAAACTGTTATTCCACACACATGTGTAGCTTTTTCTATGATTCACACTTCGCACATCTTTAAAATAAAATTTTCAGTTTCTCTAAAAAATTAGTAATTAACATTGTAAAATTAATTAGCATAATCCTATCACTGCGAGAACTTCCCTCTGAAGACCTTTAGAAAGATTATTTAGGCATAAATAAAAGGATGAGAAAGGGCTTGTCCCAAGAACTAGTTCTGTATGCCCTAAGACAGGGCAACTGTATAATGACATCTAATGAATGCAATCAAAAAGTTGGGTGAATAACTTCCCTTTAGCTTCCTTTTCAAATGTTAACTTCTAAATATAGCAACTTCAATTAGATACTGCATGAACATCATTGGTGTTGATTTGACCTACAGCGCCTATGATACATCTCAAAGACAATCAGCAAAATTATTCAGAACAGCAAATAGTGTGTTTTGGGTTTTTTGAAAAATGTTATCTCTGACCACTGAATTTCTCTCAGTGTTACTCTGTTTACTACACATTTCTCTAGCACTCAGGGCTTAGATGTGAGACTCATTAAACTTTTTTGGTCATTTTCACACACCATGTAGTAAAAAAATCATTACTGAAAACAATGCTTTAGAACCAAGAATAATGACACTTCTGGACAGATCTTAGTAACTTCCCATTTGTCAGGATGATACAGTGTCCTAGCCATGCCACTTTTAACAGTTTCAGTGAAGTATTGCAGCAATTTAGTGTTTATATAAAATCTAGCCCACCATTTCCCATAAACTATTCACCTTTAAAAGAGCATCTACATATACGTTGTGCTGTGACATGATTTCCTTCACATCCCATTTCACATTAGCCATGAGAAGAAGCATTTGTTCATAATCAATGGCTTTAGCAGCAACAATCCAATAAACTGGTTTACGTAGTTCACTGGCAGTTGACACTGTCTGAAACAGAAAATAAATTCACTTCAGTAAATATCTGGCCAGCGGGAGCATTATATAACTATGATGTAGAAGTATTTGCACCATAATGTACAAGTTTCAAATTTTCTGTATGAAAATCAGCTGCGAATTACACAATTCTGACCTGAGAATAGAACTGCTGAAGAAAAGGCTTCTTGGCAGCTGGCATCACAGCATCAAGATGAGGCTGAAGAAATTCAAACTGTTCAGCCAGAAATACCCTTTGAAAGCAAAGAAAATTTACTGTGAACTAAGTGCAACGTTTGGCATGTCTCTTTACAATTTTTACTCTACAGCTGACATATCTGGCAATACCAATAAGCAATCTTGGAAAATTTAGTCCCAAGAAAAACCGTATCAGTTGGATGACAGCATATCATTCTCAAAATGACAATTTTAAAATGCATTTGCAAACGAGAATAAAGAGACTAACACTTAAAATATCAAGAATGCGTATTTCTATTTTACTGAGGATATGCTGCAGAAGTCAGAGCCAAGGTCTAGTAAAGTCAGTGACCAAGAGTCACACAATTTCCATTGCAGGACAGTCAACATCAATATTAATAAATCCATCTTAGAATTTCAAAACAGAATTTAATCTTGTATTCCTTCTCAGGGGTAGAATTATATTTCTAGCTAAGCATAAATGAAAAGAATATTTTTAAAATTAACTCCTAATCTTTAGGTGCCATCCAGTGTGAGGAAAAAAATAATTCCTATCTGACTCGTACTAATATTCTTATCAAGTAAAAATCACTTCGTAACACTTGTATTAATTGGTTATAATCTCTTCTTCTCCTGTGGTGTGACATAATTGGACTTCTACCCATTGCAAAGGACATGGTAATTCAAGCCAAACTGATATGAACTAAGCAGTTCTGAGTCAAGTATTTAATATAAGGTGAAAATGAACCATACAGATTAAATATTCCCATTAGCCTCTTTGAAATTAAACTCTTCTTCTGTTAGATTTGGCCATGTATTGTCACAAATTACTGGATCATCTGCACTAAAATTTCATTTCTTGTGTTTGCATGTTGCTAGACCAAAGAATTAGATGCCAGTACCTTTAATAACGAAATTACCCTTATCGCTCATATTTAAAATCACATAGAGGCAGGAATTTTTGACCTGGAAAGAAGGCTTTGGTTTGTAACCACAATTTCTTAAACAATCAATAGCTTTCAGCGATCACAAACACAGTGTGTACAGTAAACAACCTACAAGGATTCTGTGGCCACCACTCTCTCTGCCAAACCATACAGCGAATTGCCGGATGTCAGAACTACAAGATGACTAAGATGTGGGCTTGGCACCTTCTCTTTTCTCTCTTCAGCAGCTGTGAGAGTTCCTGAAGGATCAGCAGACACCTCCTGAAACAAAGAATTAAACAAATTAAACCCCACAAAACCAGCAAGGATGGCTCCAGCTGAAGAGTTTCAGATGGCAGATAAGGTGAAGGAATGTTTCAAATTCTAAGGTGTAATTTAAATTAAGCCTATTCCTATTTGAACAGTATAGGGAAGTGGGTGAAAAAAAAAATCATATCATGTAAATCACTAGCCAAGGAAAAAATAAATTAAAAGAAAAAGGCAGTGAACAATCTTCTCACTACACCTTAACACCCAAACAGGCCTTAGCCCAATTGCCTTTTGGGAGACTGACATCTCATGCTTGGAGACAGTATCTGACAGCAACCAAATAAAGAGACATATCAAAGGAATGTTACTTCTGCATGGGCTTTACTGCTTATATGAGGCATGGCTAACTTAGGAAAAAAACAACTGATGTTCTCAATTACAGAATCGCTAGGTTGGAAGAGACCTTTAAGATCATCGAGTACAACCCATGCCCTAACATCTCAACTAAACCATTCCATAAAAATTTCTATCCTGCAGACATCTTGATGCTAGAAAGCAAGGAAATATTCACAGCAAAGGAATAGAATCTGTAGTGAGAAACAGGTTATACCAGTGCCTTGTTCCAAAATTAAAGGAAAAAAAATATAGGAAACAATCTACCCACACATTTCAGGAATCTAAGTACAAGGTGCAGCTAGAAGAGGAATCACAGAAGGAAAAAATTCCCAAAGCAGGTGTACAAAGGGACACCCTCTGAAGCCTGGCTATTCCCCAGGCTTCAGAGAGTTTCAGGGCATGAAAACAAAGGTAATTCTGGCTAGCTTGGATTAATTATTCATACCATGCTTATACACAGGCCACAAGAAGATGAGAAATGCTACAAAGTAAAGGTAATACAGCACCCAGAACAGGTAAGAAGACAGGCAGGATATGGCACTGATTTTAGTAAGAGTCTTTCAAAACCCTGGGGATAGAAACCCTGGCCAGAGTCTACAGTCTATGGATGCTACAACACATCAGCCTGTATGTATGGAATGAGAACAAATAACAGTAACACAGTAACAAAGGTGTGGAAAAAATAACTTTTACAAAAGTAAAATCAGTGGCCCAACTGGCTGCTGTAAACAGCATAGGAACAACCAACCAATATGACAACAATAATGCTTAAATATAGCATTTATGTTTGGACTCAAAAAACCAAATGAGTGTAATTCTGAAATTGCAGTTAATAAAGGAAAAAAGATAAAGCCAAAAACAATATAATGAAAGAAAGCAGCTTTCAAGTTTGTGAATTGTCTGTTTGTTTGTTTCAACTAGAGACACACATAAAAACAGAAGAAATTGCAGTGAAGTAACTAAGGAAGGAGGGAGAAAAATAGACTCAAGCTAACCACAACAGTAGCCATTAATTTCTTCTGGTCTTCACAGCAGAGAACAACTGTGAGAAATGACCTGAAACAGAATACTTGCCATTCAAACAGGCTTTGTTCAGACACTTTTGCTTATGGAGGAGAGCAGCAAGCACCTGGTGGAAATTAGTAGTGGTGCCACTCATTCTATATGTCAGGATTGAGACAAAGAGGAATATTTCATTGCAGACCTTGAAACATCAAGAGAAAACATATTGCACATATGATCAAGTGAAAACTGGAAAACCAAGAGGGCTGTTATTCTGATAGCAAAATATCTGACAGGCCCATTGCGGTAGTATTGCAGCAATTAAAGGCAGGGCAGGTGAAAATTGATGATGTCAAAATGTGTAAGGACCTGGTGAGAATTTAAGTGATACAGGATGAGCAGAAAGATCAAAACTTTGATGCTATAGACAAAGCAGTACTAGAATGTGTTTACTGCTTGGATGAATGCCAAACCAAAAGTGACATTAAGAATATAAGACAACTGAGAAGGTAATAGCATCCAAGCTGATAAAAGCGGTTTGAGGTGTGGAGGAAAAAAAATTCACAAGTTCCACTTTAACTCTCTCAGATTTCATTTGGCAGTTTCCTCCTGTGGTGTGACAGCCCAAGGCAATAGGAGGTGGATTTGCTAAATCAGAAAGGCTCTTTCAGTTCTGCATCTCCAGAGACATCAAACACAAACATAAAAATGGGCTATGGATGGAACAATGCACAGTCTGGCAAAGCAGAGTTCTCACTAACAAGGGTGAGGAAGTACCTTCAGACTTATTAAAAAAATATTGTAAGGCTACAGACATAAAAAACCAATAAACCAGGGAACCTTAATGGTTCCCCACAGAAATTCTGACATTGAAAACAAAGACTGCTGACTGAGCAATTCTATCAACACATCATTTGTAGCACTAAAAGATCCCACCGAAATACATCAAGAAGCAGAGACAAAACTTTTAGAAGCTTATGGCAAATGTGATCAGATACAGTTGCACTGAGCACAGGAACACTAGCTACAATGTTATGTTATTTGAAAAATTAATTTTCTTTGCTCTGATCTGTGTTCACATTCAGCCAGATAAATCTGGAATTAAGCTGACTAGATGCTTCACAATACTATGAAGCTTGCATTCTGAGTTTATCAGAATGGATACGCAAGTCAAAAGGCCTGGATATTTGCTAAAGCTCATGTAAACCTCTTTTAGAGAGCTCTAAGGTCCTTCCTGAGCACATCCACATGTTTACTGCACATAGGCAATGACATCTAACAATATAGCTGCAACAATCAATTCTCTAAAAACATTAACTAAGGCAAAGACAATATTGATTAATTATTGAAATTCCCTCTTTTTCTGCCCATTCTTTTACTTTTTTCACTTAATTCCATTCTCAGAAACCTAGATAAAAAAAAAAAAAAAATACCCAAACACAAAAAAATTAGTTTTAAAGTGTTTACACAGGACAAAAGTAGCCAAACCCACAGGTCACTAAGCAATGCTGTATCCTCAGGAGAGACAATGAGTGACAAAGCTGAGGGAAGAGCATCAGTAGTAAACATTTAAGAACATTTCTTTCTTTCAAAGACTAATTACAATTAATTTTAAATGCCAAAACTGTGTTGCATCTGGAGAACACAAAAGGTAGGTCAGAAGTGGCTAAGTCAAAGAAATGCTACCTTCAACCAAGGAGTCAAACTTTGGTTCAAATATCGTGGCCAAACAGCTTGAGCAATTCATTCTCCTAATTTGTTCTAAAAAGCAGGCACTGCAAAAGCATGTTGATAGCAAAAAGCAAACAGCCAGTGTGCCAATACCCCAAAGAAGCACAGGATCACTCTGAAAGGGACTCAGTGATGCATGTGTTTTTTCCTCCTGCCCTCATTAACAGAAATGATCAAATGACTGAAAGCAGCAAATAAAGGGGCTGAAATAGGAAAAATGTTTTTCTTATTCCACACAGGCTGGAATAGGAAAAACGGCTACAGACTATTTAAAGAAATCAGATGTTTTTCAGTGTACTGGACTTGTTAAAGTTAACCCTTCCAGTAATAAAGAAAATCTGCAAGAAAATGTCTGCAGCCAGAAAATTCCCTTTGTGTGCCATAGAAAACAAGCAGAGTCCTGTAAAACTGCCAGCCTCAAGAGGAAGAGGAGAGGAGTAGAAGCCAGAAAATTAAATAGCAGCCAGCTGAACTTTAATTTCAAGAAATGTCAAGATACACCGAGAACATACTTTAGCATCCAGCATTAAGCAGGCAGAGAGCAATACTAAAGCAGAATAAACTTGCTTAGCTCCTCCCTGCATCAGAGCAGCAGGTCTTCCTGATCCAGCAAAACTGGGATATGTCAAAGACATATCACAGCCCACACATCTTTGTAAGAAAACTGCACGAAAGAGACTGGATAAAATAATTTTAAGGTATATATGGAACTGATGCAAACTACAAGATGTTCTTCTCCTTCCTTGCCAAAAAAGAAAAAAACAAAAGTGTTAAAAAAAAAAATTAAAAACACCAAACTTATCTGAACAATAACACTAGACTTATCTGAACAATAACCAAATGAACTGTAGCAAGCACAGCAGGACAGGGTAACCAGTAGTGCCTGCAGACACCTTACAGCAGGTCTTACCTATTAAATTTTCACTTTATTTCACTTCATCCTTTAATTATTTACTCTCATGAAGAAAATTTTTAATGAACAGGTAGAAAAATAAAATCTATCTGTGTAAGGAACAAGCCTCTCCTTCAACCTTATCCTCTAAAAATGTCATCTGTAACTAGAGAACATTTTCATTTCAAGTTTGGCTGAACCCAGTGGCAAGCCTCTGTTAAGCCTTGCATCTCAATGAGAAGAGGAGTCTATAAACTAATTACCTAAATCGGAAGTATAAACTATATCAGCTAATTATCTAAGTTAAAAAAATTGACATTCAATTTGCAAGAGAGACATTTTTACAGAGCTGATCTTGTTGTGAGAACAGAGACACTTTTATTTCTGTTATCCAAAAGAACTTACAACTGAAGCAACTGATTATCTGCCAATTATGGTGAAATAGTTGACAGTTAATTACAATCATCCACTTCCACTAACTTTAAACAAAAAACAGTAAATTCCACTACCTGTCCCCAGCATGCAAAGTTCTGCGATCGCACCCATAACAAATAACCTTTTAAAACTGCACTTCTTCTGGCCTAATACTTTTTTTCAGTTGTAGAATCGTTTTAATTTAATATACATACACAATAGCAAAAATTTTAGGCTTGATTTTGCATTAACTCTAAATGCTACTGAAGAAATCCTGATCGTAAAGGAGTAAGTGGTGTTCCAAAAGCATGGACAGAACTGTACTATCTGAAAAGGTTCTGGCAGTAGAACAGCCTACAGCAGCTGCAACATACCAACACTTTTACCAAGAACCTGATGCGTGCTGATGGATGAGGAAAAGCAGACTAACCCCAAATGTTTACATGAGACAAGATAGTTCTATCATCTCTGTTTATAAAACTGTAATTAATAGTTTCTGTTAATATCATGAGCATCGATTACAAGAAAAACTGATCCAAGAAAGCATAACTTCTTATTGTGTTCAAAAGCTGTCTGAAAATAGTTCAACTAACTCCAAGTAAATGTTTAATATACAAGAATTTTTTATCACAAGGAATGTACTGAAAGCAACCAATCAGGCTTTTTTTCTCCCATTTGAGCTTACACATCCCTAACTGCTCTTGAAACTGAATGCTGAAAATGATAAGTAGGGTCAATTGCAAAAGCACATTGCTTTCAAGGTAAAAGTATTTCTTGAATATGTTGTAAACATGTTAAGGTTTTTAAATGGTATTTTACAATACTCCTACTAGGTCTAAAGTTGCAAGATTAGTATTTTCTTGCTGAGGGGCACAAAACATACCAAGCAGGTAATCTTGCCTCAACTCTCAAGAAAGTAAATCAAACATAAGCAATGTAAGCTACTACAATGATTACACTCTACAGGCTTTAAGAAAGCAGATCTTTAAAAACCAAACTACAAACCATTTTGAGAAACCATGCTATTAATTTTCTATTATTTACAATATTTTTCATGCAAGTGATATCTTTATAGCATTACTGGAGAGCCATAAAAGGGATCCCCAAACTTCCCAACACATTTCACATTGTCCCCAGGGTTGAATTGATGAGCATTGCTTCACAGCAGGCATGAGGTTCTGATTTCAAGAGTGGGGATCCTCCATGCTCTTTGTCACAAAACAATCATGTCCCAAACCTCAGCTGGGTCAGGCCCTCTGACTTCAGTAAAAGAGTTCAATAAAGTTTTCACCAAAACTTCTGCGATCTTTGCATTTCTTTTATTTTTTAACGTTCAAAGTTAAATTACTTTTTGCATTAAAAATTACAAGAAGTTGGAAGGTTTATTTACTCGATCAGTGCAACAATGCCTCTATGAGGAACCACTGTGTGCTGACAGACAACTGAGAAAATGAGTCATTAACTAAACAAATAAATGTCAGATGAGACTCCACAGAAAAGCACATGCACAGGCAGCATTAGAACCTGAACCACTATCTTGCAAAAAAAGCATGTAAGCTGATCTGGCCTGCTCAGACACATTTTTACTGCAGCACTTTCTTGTACAAAGAAATTTTCTCAGGAGGAACTGCTGCTGGTACCCAGGTGCTCAGCTGTGACTCTGTGGACACCTGCACTCCTATGAACACAGCCCATTTTTGGTGCCCAGCAACAAGAGTCTGAAGTGACAAAAAAATGATACGTCCCAGAGACTGCTTAAAGAGAGACCAAGCAATTGCCAAAACCCAGAAAATGCATCCAATTAAATAAGCTCAAAAACTTTAGTGAATTATTCCAGTCTAATTAATAATGTAGTCAAGTAAACAAAAAAAGCTATATTCTAAATGAATAATGTGAGGAAGGAGAACACCTCAGAAGTCCTAGCATAATTTCAAAGTGCTTGTCGTGTCAGAATTTGTACACACAGAGTTCTCTTCCCTTGACAAGCAATTCATACAACACCTCGAAATTGCCATTATGTACACTTAGGAATCTCTTTTAAAGAGAAGAAAGAGAAAACACACAAACTGTTTTCTTCTTTTTTTTCTTCAGGTATTTTTTTTCCTTTTAAGCAGCAGAAGACCAAGCATGGGTTAGAAATATTGCACAAGATATATTCAGCCAAATAAAACCTCACCAAGAATCACAGCTACCATTTCACTGAGGACCTTAGCTATGCCCTTTAGGAGCTGCATCCTGTGCTAGGCACAGCCATATCAGGTAAACAATTCCACAGCCAAGATTCTCCAGAGTTTGCCACTAGTATTTTGCCAAACCATATGTAACAGGGCACACTACATAACGCAGGCCTGTGATGTGACATTTTAAGTAAAACCAAACTATTTGTTTCCAGCACTGGGACGAATGTAACTGAATTATACCATTACATAGGATAAAAGAGTCAAAGCCAAAATGGGATAGGAAGTCAGACATGAAGAAAAAAAAATTATTCCTACCAATCTCTATCATATTTGTACATCGGAAAAAATCTACATTTTCCATTTCTGCACCATCAATCTCCAACCTGACTGCCAAAAAACCCGTACTTTCTGCAGAAGGAGTCCAAAAGCCAAAGTAAAGACAGATTCTAAAATACATTGACCCATACTCATTTATATCAGTAATTCCTTCCATCTACACTTCTATACACTGCATTGCAATGCTTACGTACTTTAGTGATTTGTTTTCTACTGCAGTAAGACACAGTAACTCCAGGAAACTTCATTCTACATTTCAGTTTTGCTTGAGCAAACCTGTTTGCAATGAATTATTTATGAGTATTCCATGGTTATTTGCGCCCCAAATCTCTTTTTGCAGTACTATCATTCAAAGCAGCTATTTACATACACGGGACATTCATAAACAAGGTCTAGGCAACAGCAGTATCACTATTACATTACATTTTGTGAAGATAAGGAAGCTGCTTAAAAACAGAAAAAGCAAGCAATCAGATGTATTTTCCTTCCAAAGCAGTAATTATTCCTACCAAAACACACAACAAACTGATTGATGCCTTGTACCTAGGGGCTTAAAGCTCTCAGTGAACTAATATGGACATCATTACTGTTTTAAAACACATTCCTGTTAGAAATTACAAACACAAGGACATAATGTGTGTAGGTAGCTCTACATACTGTCCTGGTTTAGGGCATACTGACTTGGAAACTGACAGTGAGTAGATACAAGCAACTCAACAAAGGGGCTTCTTTGAATGTATTTAGCCCAATCTAAACCACATCTGAGTGAGGCTGAAAGAACAGCACTTCTTCAGCTACTTTTCAGTCTTCTCTTTCTTTGTTTTCTTTTTAATACCATCTGCTTATATGAATGAGTAGAGTGTTTATAGAGTACTACTTCTGGAGGACCCAGAAGCAATTATTAAATTATTAACTCTGAAGCTAGTGTATAACAGAAATCTATATGACAGCTACTTTGAGCTAGATGTGCAAAGACCTGACTGTGAAGTTCAGATACGCATATGAAGATCAGTACAGTGCAGCCAAATAAATCTTTGAAAGTCATATTGTTCTCTTAACCCTCAGAAATGAAACTAGACCCTAAACTACTTTAAAACAAATACTCATAGTACATTTATTTTTTATACTTTTGATTTAGCCTAAAGGTATTTTTTTAAGTCAAAGACAAGGAGGTTACATACAGAAAACAGCTTACTCAATTACTGTAAGCTGTCAGCATACTTCCACAAAACTTATTATAAGAAAGCAAATAAAGGTTTGTTAATTGGTAGGCCCGGGTAATTTATTTTTAACTAAGTATATTTATTTACCAAAAGAAATTTCAGATCATACTTAAACCAAATTCTGTATTAGCAGTACAGAGGTTTTTAAAGAGCAATAATTGGATTTCATTATTATTAAATTTGTAACAGTCTGAGATTGGAAGCATATCTAAAGCATTAGTGTTTTAAGAATGTAAATTGTAAATAAATCCTTTTATCATTGTCATAATAAAGTCCTTCATCACTGTCATTTTGATTACGTTATACAGAACATCCAAATTTTAAGAAAAGTTCAAATCAAAAATGTTTCTGTATCCCAATCACCACCAGCAGGAGAACATTTACTACCAACTGAAGCGGCTTGGTCATTGTCTATTGTTTGGGGGTTGTTGGAGTCCAGAGCACGTGGAAAATCCCTCAAGGTGCTCTGGGGGGTCTGAGACCCTGGCTGGGACCCCAGGAAAGCACTGCCTTTGACTTTAGTCCATGGGAAATTGTGGTGGTGCAAAACTGTTTTATTAGGTTTTTATAAGAAGTTTATGTTATGGTTCATTTCACTGTATCCCCAATGTTGTAACCCTTTTTTTGTTTTCTGTATAACAAGGTGTTTTGTGTCAGTCCTCCCACCCTCCTCACTCTGGGGCCGCTTGTCTATCACTTTGAGGAGCCCTCCCAGGTTGCGAAATCTCAGGGAGAGGGCTTCAGGTGATAGGTCCCCTGGGGGGAATTTCTTTAGCTGTGGATTTTAGTGGTCCTCCAAGGCTTGGGGGTGGGCACACCTTGTTACCCCCTGAATCCCCTGATTTGTTGTCTTGTATCCTTTCTGGAACCCCTCCCCCGCTTATAAGGTGGCGGAGGGACTCTCTCACTCTCAGCCGCTCAGTCTCTCAGCTTGGAGCTCTCAGCCCAGAGCGCTCTCTCTGCTCCTCAGATCTTGAGCTAATAAACATCTTTTAACCTGCTAAGCTGAGAGCCAGCCTTTTCTCTTCTGCTGCTGTTGGCTGTCACGACACTATTGGGTCCAGCTGCTAAGCTGAGAAGCCGAAACGAACCGGGACCTTCTGTGTCTGTATTGACTTGAGCTAGCCGGAGGTCAGCTCTCACCCGGTGCGGGGACAGAACCAGACACAGGAAATACTTCCAACACTTAGAGGTGAATTAAAAGCAAAGAAGATTTGAAATAAATAGCAGTTTAGTTTGTCACAGTGTGAAAATTCGTAGTTTTGGGGTTTTAGTATGAAGATAGATGAAAGCAAGATGGAGGATTTGGGGCAGTGTCTCATCTTCTTCTACTCCATTTTCTACTGTGACGGTGGCACAGAGACATGGGTAAAATGGGTTTGATGCAAAAATTCCATGTTTAAAATAGGTAGCGATTATTGGCACAAAACTGTAAATATAGTACGTTTTATGAGTTAATTGGACTAGAAACCTTTAAAAGACCTTGGAATTCCTCAGCTGGCGTTCTTGCCAGCTGTGTTTTCCAGTGCGTTAAGCTAGGTGTAAGCGGCACACGGACCTTGAGATAAGAAAACTGAATAAACATCTCTGAAGACCAAAAAGCAAGTTCCGTTCATCTTTTAACCCTGGTACAGGACTTTGTGTGAGAGAAAATTCTCAACTCTCAGAGGGGGTTTTTGTTTACTATAATGTGGTTTATCCTTTATCAGTGTAGGAGAGACATATTGACATTGAATAGTATGCATCACAGCTGAGGTGCCACACCATTGCCTTGCAAAGAAGTTAACAGGACACACGTTCGCATCTCAGCTATTTCATGTTCACTGTCTAAAACATTAATCTAAACTGCAGGAGGACTTGCTGCAGTTTATAAAGTACAGCTGGTTTTGCCACGAGGTATTAGACTGCAAAAAACAGTGGAGAAGTGATTCAGCTATACTTGAATACTGCTCAGAGGGGATAAGGATCTCCAGCAGAAGCAGGAGGCACATGATGAATGAGAAAAGATGGAGGGAAGAGTAGAAGAAGTGCTTCAAATTGCTGCAGCCTTTTGCACACTGGCCACAAGTCAGAAATTTGACTTAGTCTCTCAGTGGTCCAAACAAAAACCAGGATAGTACTTCTTTTCCAAGTATGATTAGTATACTGTAAGCACAGTATATATTACAGGACAGAAACTTCTTAAACTGTAATAATGGGAAAATAGAGCAGCTCAATAAGGAGTTACAGAGAATTTCTCCAATTGACCTACATACTCTTCATAATGAACATGCTACAAAAAAGCAAGGAAGAACACTTAGTGCTTTAACTTGCCAGAAGTGGAACTCCCATTCCACATTGCTTTTTCCTTCACAAAGGAAACTTAAAATTCAGTTGAATTATGATAAAAGCATTATTCTCAAAAAAAAAAAAAAAAAAAAAAAGGTATCTGGTATACACTAGCTAGCATTAATTCAATCCCAAACAGAAACTACCAGAATTCTACACAAAGCTGGAGGGGGTGGCCACTCAATCCTCCAATTATTCCTTCAACTCCTGGCAATAAATTGCAATGCTTAAAGAGGCCTTCATCCACTGATATCCCAAAAAAAGGAATTGAGAAAGTCCAAAAGGAAAGCTAGAAATGATCCAGTCTAAACTACTGAAGAGTCTTGATCATGCAGCTCAACTTTCACAAACACTGACGGATTTGTGAAATTATTCTGATCTACGTACAACTCTGGCCGAGTTTCAGTCACAGACTCAGAATTGTCAGATTCAGACTGCCTCTATGGAAATAAAATGTTGATGCCGCCATCAGGAAGGGAAAGGTGACAGAAATGAAGCCCTTAATAAAGTTACCATGGATAGAAGACAAGGCAACAACCTTAAATTCCCAACAGGCCATGGGACTGACTGAAAGCCATGACACAAACATGAATACCTTCAGAAAGCAATTTACAAAAATTTTAAATAAGATGGGAGAATCCCTTGAGCAGCTCAGAACAATCTGTACAGTCTTGAGAAATACCCTTTTTATGACACAATGAAAATGAACCTTGACTTTCAAAAACTCTTAAAAAAAAAGCAAACAATAAAAAATACCCAGAATACTTTTATTTTCTCATGAATCAAAAAGTGAAAATTTTCCATTTATTGTATAAGATTGGCATAAGTTGATAAGATATTAATAAACCTCATAGAATGTCCTTAAGTTAGTAGCAGTTAGCTAAGATTTCTTTCTTCTTTCAAATCTTATATTGAACATAGCTATTAATTTCAATTGGAAATAATATGTTACAGTACTATTAATGACTGAGGAAGAAAACAATTTGCTGTTATTTTTCCATGTCACATTAATTTTTTTAAAATTATTTTAACTGCTAAAAAAAATGAAGTCTGTAAAGCACTGTCAAGAACCACCACTACAGAGAAACTAAAAAAATTAATTCTGTAATTGCCATTTTTCCATAATCTTTAAATGAGTCATTTGCAAGTACTTCCTAGAAGTAATTTTTCTTTCTGCATACACTGCCTGTGAGAAGAATGTCAAGAAGCATTTTTCTCTTTTACAGAGGCCTAGGGTTATAAGTTATCTTATGCTCCCTCTACTGACTGTATGAGAAAAGGCCCCCAAGCCCTTTAAGACGCTTCTCTGAGAGAACAGTTTAGGATTCGATATAATGCTTCAAGGAATTAAAAAAGCATAAAGTTAATTTCTGTGGAGTGTCAAATCCTTGTTCAAGTCGGAGTACATCATCTTTTTCTTCTTTCTAAGATAGAAGCCTCAGAAAATAAAACCTCCCTGTAGCATCCATGGTATTAACTATTACAAGCCATTCCTCAATACCCTGAGGTACACAAGCCATTCCTCAATACCTTGAGGAAATTTCTTCACAATGTTTCAAGTGTTTTATACTTAGGTGGAATATGAGAACTTCAAACTTCCATATCTGATGTAGTTTTTAGCAATATTTCTTTATAAACTCTGTTGTTCAGCTGAATCCACAAAAACTACCTACCTCCTGTGCAGGACAGCAATCTAGTGCCACTGTGACATGAGCACCGTATTTGCTTTTCACACTTTGAAAATAAAGCAAGAAATGACCAATGGGATATAATCCAAAACATACATCAGGTAATGTTCCCCAAAATTAAGGAAGGTCTTAGTACACAACCTCTATTAACCTGAAAGGTGAATAATCTTCAGGATAGCTTACTGTTTTGCCATTCTTTTACTGAAGAAAAATGAGTCATCTATTTCTTTTTACAAAATATTTCTTAGTAAGGATAATGCTGAATGGCTCTCTTTATTACACAAACCATAACAGAAGACTTAAATACAGAATTCCACTGTTACATCTAGCAAAATCTATTTAATTAATTTTGCTGTACATTAGAAACAAGTGATTTCATACAATAATGACCCCTACATCATTAAAGGAAGCCTTTGTTATTAGACACTGAATGTGAAAAGAGAAAAAAAATCAAAAAGCCCTGATGAAATATAATTCCTGAACGTTGTACACAAACCCCTATCCCACAGAAATCCAGATACTTACCAGATCAATCAAACTCTCCTGGATTCTGTTCAGTGTAGTGCGCAATCTGCTGCTACTGAGGCCCAGTCCTGTTGATTCAAACTGAAAGAAATATATTCTACTTAAGATGGGGAATGAAATCTCACTGGTTTAAACTTTAAAGTTATACAGCAAAACTTGAGCTTGCAAAGACTATCTACAACTTACATTAAAATTTTAGCACAGAATCACAACCATACAAAATGAAAACAAAAACAACAAAGGTCACAGCACTCAACACTGCACTGGCATGAAGAATGACCTAAGTATCTTTCATGAAGATGACAGTGTATCATTCATACCAATAAAACATCTAGTATCTTTTACTGTTACAATGCTGAATTTGACTGCAGGACTCTAGATATTCTCGTTTGGGTGATGAGCCCAGAATGGTGCCCCACACCACCTCTGAGCCTTGCATTCACACCACACCCAAGTCAAATGGTTTTCGCTCCTCTTTCTAGCTATAAAATCCATTGTAATTATCAAATTTATGTATCTTTTGCATATGTAAAAATTATAACCACTGATCTTTATAAACAGTCATTATTACTTAATGCCTACAAAGACCAACCTCAGAAATGTGCCATCTCCATGTTCATGGCTCAGGAGTGTATAGGGCAGATGCTCAGCTGGGATATATACATATATATATCCATGCTATAGATGCATTTATTTTATATATACATATATATATAGCTACACTAATTTCCTGCTAAGTGCAATGGATTATACCAGCTGAGGGTCTGATTTGACATGCATAATTATTGTAATTTCTTATCTTCTACTACTACTTACTGTTAATAAAATCCCCCAACAAACTAACACAACAAAGAAAGTGGAAACAGGACATGTAAGAAACACACATTTAAGTCAACAACCTAGAAGGATTTGAATACAGTTCTGGTATGTGATTTACACCAAAAGGCAATTTGCTGAACAATATTTAGGGCACTATTGTATACTGCATTATTAGACTTCCCTTCAGTGGGCTGAATCAGGGAAGTAAGTATTTGCATTTATATGACAACCTCCTCTCTCCTTTTGAATTCAAACAGGCACAATTTAGGTCTCCATTTAGTGCATCTAAAACTTCTGATGTAAAATGTCCATCTGCCCCAATCCTTCTATATATTAAATGACAATTTACATCTGAGTTGAATTCCCATTGGAAGTACACTCTTATGAAATATAAAATCTGATCTAGGAGATATGTCCACAAGAACATAACCTCATGGCTTCACCATGAACATTTCACTCATCGGTACATCTGACTCACTTCATGCAAGTTTTTGCTATTTCCATTTGCAGACCTACAGATTTTTAAATTCCATAAATGGATGACCTAGTAAGGCTAGTAAGCAGAGCATTAAACAATTTAGAGAATAATTCTATTCATCACCAATTTTACCTCTTCTCATTAACCTCTTAGAGTAATTACCTCTTATAATAACCTCCTATAGTTATTTTAAAAAAATAAGTTTACAAATTAGTGCAACGTCTGGTCAAAAAAAAAAAGAAAAAGAAAACTCACCTCAATTTGTTTTTCCTAAGGAAAACTATTTTGTGGCATGCTCATTAATGTCTAAATTTTAGTGAGTAGATGTTAAATACAGGCAATCTTTTTAAATTTTACTAGTTCCATAATTTGAGATAAGGCAGGCTTTATTTGCATCCCACAAATAAAAGAAGTTTTGAAAGCAATTCTGGTTACAACAGTGTTTAATTTTTGGCAGTGAAGAAAGCTAAATACCAATTACATAGGATAATGATTCGAACAAGGTCTGGAAAGAGTAGTGACAACATCATGAACAGACATAGAACTCAACATGTGTATTTTAAATCCCTGGTTTTCACTGAGCTAGTAATGAACTCTGTATAACCAATCGCCCTCCTTATGTGTGTACTAACTCACATATACAAAACAACCACAATATTCACAAATAATTTTAAACACTTAATGAAGTTATACCAGCATAATCTAAGAATCCCATTTGACATTATTTTCTAAACAAAAGTAAAACAGGAACTCTCTGAGTGGTCTAAATCACATGCCATCAACCATCTCTATTTCCTAAAGGTTTAGAAACACTGTGGAGAGTGAGGACATTTAAGCAACATTACAAGAGGGTTTATTACAACCATAAACCCTTGTAAGCACTGTGTTTCCCATGGAAAACAATATGCCAAAACAAATACCACACTACAAAAACATCACAATTTTACCACCCATCTACTGTAACATTTACCTGCCTAGCACTGAGCTGCTCTCTGTTGGAAGCACAGAGTGAGGAAGTTGTTATGGGCTTTAGAAACATAAAACAGGAGGTGCAAAAAAAAAAAAAAAAAAAAAAAAAAAAAAAAAAAAAAAAAAAACACCACAGAAAACAACAAATGCAAAACAATGTGAATACCAGAGCAACTAAGCCAATGGAAATCAATTATCTTAACAAAACAAACCAAAAAGCCCCAAACCACAAACAAACCAAAAAAAAAAAAAAAAACCCAACAAAAAGAAAAAACCCTCCATACATCTTGTAAACATAAATTGCAAATACGTTTGTCCTGCCAAACAGAACAGTTCAAAACCTTTTAGAACCATATGTTGAGTCTGAAAATTCATCACAATTTGCCAACACACGATGATGGATTTGGAACCCCTCGACAGGGTTACTTGTGTAGTAATTTAGGGGCCAAGATAGGAGAAAGTTGTTTTTACATGCAGCTATTAAGACAATTCTATTGAAAGTTGATTTGTGTTATGTAAATACATTGCCAACAAGCATTTTATTCAAGATCACTCAAAACAACGTTGTTTTCATTAATGCAAGTAGTTGACAGAAGAACACTAGATATGAAAAAGCGTCTTTCAGACTTCTTAAACTTGAGTTACTACTTAACTTTCATTACCCCCTTTTCCTTCATTTGCTATTCTTATGCAAACTAGAGAAATACATGCAGACAAATTTAATCACCTTATACTGTCTAGGCTCAAACCCTCCTTCTGCAGGCTCCTTTGCTACCCACTTTCTACCACTACTTCTAGGTATTTCACCTTGTCTTTCCTCCTTTTCAGTAGTGCTGGAAAAAAGAACAGAGAATCTGTCTATTCAAAACATATTATGATTAATGTCTCACAGACAATAATGCTCCCTGTACTTCTTTTCCATATTGCAGATCTAATTAGCCTTTTCTTACTCCTACATTCAAATCCATTCTGTTGCCACTAATTTTTCTGGGAATTACATATTAGATAGTATTTTAAGTAAAGACTGTTATCCTCTGTATTTTCATTCTCTGTGTACAGTGATACTTGAAAATGAAAAAGTGTTTCTACCTACCATGTCATTTCGTCCAAAAAATGTGTAGACTGCATACAGATAGTAATCAAAGAGCTGGGACATGAAGTGGATCACATCAAACGCAATAGGTTTCAGAATATTCATCATCTGCATGTATTTCCCTTAAAAATTAAATACAGAAGATCAGTTTCGTCAGCACAAGTGCTACAAAGACACTTTGGACAAACTCAAAGCCAGCCAACTCAAAGTGTATTATGTACCCTTCAATGTTTATCCACAACAACTTAACAATAGTTTACAGACTGGAAAGGTTTAAAAAAAAAGCTAAAATGATGGCTTAAGACATCACAATTGTTTCAAGACTTTTCAAAATATAGATGTTAATCCATATCAAAATATCTTCAACCCTTCTAGGCCTTCTGGTACCCAATTCAAAACATACAATTGTCTGGATTGTCTACGAGTTTTACCTTCCTTTAGATAAAACATAGTAATCTACTAAAGCAGTCTCGATAGCAGGCAAATGCTATATAGAGCCACTGAAGATTTTATGCATTAGTGTTTTTATATATGCATATACAGATATTTTTCAAGCAATAGAAAAACACAGTATAAAAATGGTATATCCAAGATTGGATTTAACTCAAAACTCCAGGAATTATGTGCTTCGCATCAGTGATACAGCATTTTCTGCTTTTCTTCCTTTCTATCCTATGGTAAAAATCCCATGTAGTTTTAAGTTTGAGATGTTTCTAAGGGGACAGATTATGGGTAAAGGAGGATGTCAGTACCCTGGCACATCCACAGAGAATAATCCCTTCTCTTCCTTCCTATTCTCTGCTGTAAAATACTGGACGTAGGAAATTTTTTTTTTTTTTAAATAATAAAAAAACCCCAGCCTCAGGACCTTCATCTGTATGTTATCTGAATCAAACTGATCACAGGATTTGGAGTCCAAAAGGGATTCCCTACAGGCCTACTTCACAGGGCCTATAGTTTTCAGTCATTTTTTTCAGCATATGACATGGCTCTTCATAGGGTCATAAAAGAAGCAAACTTAATGAAAACCCTGATATCGCAGAGACCTCATATTTCCTGCTGGCTACCGGGAAAATACATCCTGCTTGCCCTTTTATTGTTCTAAAAACATAGCATATACCAAACTTTTGGTTATTAAAGTAAGAGACAGCAATTTTGAAATCAAAACACAAATGCAGTCGACCCCATCACGTAGGACACAGCAGATCATTTTACAAATTGTCATACTCCAGACATGTTTACATATGACAGGTTAGAAAAATTACAGGAAGGTTCTAAAACCATTTCTTTTTCCTCTAGTCAACAACACTCATCTCCAAGACAATACTCTGGCCAGAAAAGTAATTTACTAAGAAATAGAGAAAATATTGATTTAATCAGAGAAGCTGGGTAATAAAGAAACAAAAGCTCGCCTTTAATAATGGGGGAGTTATTTCAATTTTTCCAGCAAGTAATTGCTTAGGTCAGCAAAGATAATTATGTTGAAGAGTGCATGATACAGCTACATACATGATAAAATGGTAGAGCACTAGAGTAAGAATCAAGCAACAGCCTGACATTGCTACCTTCCAGGTGTCTATCTAATTTAGACTCCTCATTGAATACTATGTGACTATGACCCTGTTTGCTAAGACATGCAAGCATATGTTTTGCTATTTTTAGAGATTTGACAGGTTATAATAATGAATATTTGTCAGTTTAGCTCATTTGTTAACTCTACACTACTTTATTTTTAATGTTTTGACCCATTGCATTATGAACAAACTGAAAAGTGAACTTAAAAATTTCTGTTTGTCTTCTAAAAGGGAAAATCACATGCACAGTCCAATGTGGAAATTTTTGGATGTTTGTGAAAGGATGGTACTAGTACCCTAATTAAAGCAAGTGTCATCTTCTCCCATACTATCTGAATATTCTGTATTTGACAGGCTGACTTCTTACTCTATGATAAACATATTTTTAAATTTGCTTGCAACCCAAACACAGTATGAGTGACAAGTCATATTCTGGACAGCTAAGATTTCCAAGTAACGGTGCAGCTGGCATAAATATTGAAGGTAATCCCTTGGGCAATGTCGTAATTTTTTCAAAAGGGCTATGCACTGTACACTGCCCAAGTATTGTCCTTATAAAAATCTTCCAGTGCCAAGAACATTTCTCTATTACTACATCACTCAGCATCTTGACACAACAAGTGTTCCAAGAACATTTCCTCCTCATTGCTTTCTCTAACAGGACACCAATTTTTAATGTCCACACATTGTTACCCACTTGCCCTGAAGTTACTATTTTGATTTAAAAAGGGATATATAAGAACATTTCCAAACAGTCCAAAGCCATAGCAAAATAGAAACTTCCAGAAATACTTGAAAACAACATTTAAAGTTTCAGCAACTGAAAGTAGCTTCAATTTCTAGAGGCTCTACATAGCTTAAACTGTTGAACATTTACCAAGTTTCTTTTGAAGCATTGCTTGCAGAACGCCTTCTGTCCTTAAGGATAGCAAGTAGAGAGTATTCTTTATCAGGCTAATTTATACAAAACTGATGCACCTCACAAGTTAGCACACGCAAATCTTTACGAAAAAACCTTTACCAGGCCAGCCTGGTAAAATGAGCATGAAACTAGGAAAGATGGGGTAAGGGGAGAGTTACAGTGACAATGCATGCAGCAAAATGAGATTTAAGTGAGGGTATCTCCAGCAGGTGCAAGCAGCCAAAGACATGACCGTAAGACAGGACTATGGGACATCCCTTTATGGCACTCCCATGGGGATACTGGCACAGTCAAATACCTCTATGAAGTGCCTGTACACCAATGCACTCAGTGTAGGGAACAAACAAGAGGAATCAGAGGTGTGTATGCAGTCACAGGGTTTTGATCTCATTGCATTATGGTGGTATGTTGGAATAGCTTGTGTGACTGGAATATTGTCAGTGAAGGGCTACATGCTGCTTAGGAAAGAGACCTGGAAAGCACAGTGGTGGAGTTGTCCTGTATGTGAGCCAACACCTGGCAGGTATTGAGCTATGTCTTGGGGTAGATGATGAGTCAGTCGAGAGCTTAAGTGTTAGCATAACAGGGCAGGCTAGTAACAGTGACACTGTTGGTGGTGTTTGCTACAGGCCACCTGATGAGGAGAAGGAAGTGGATAAAGTCTTTTAACAGACAAGTAGAAGCAGCCTCGTGGTCACAGGCCCTGGTTCTCACAGGGGACTTCAGTCATCGTAACATCTGCTAGAAGAGCAAAACAGCAAAGCACAAACAGTAGAGCCTTGACAACAACTTTCGGACAGAGATGGTGGAAGATATCAACGAGGAATGGTGTGTTGCTCAACCTTATACTAATGAACAAGGAAGGCTTTGTTAGAGGCGTAAAGGTTGGGGACAGCCTTAGCTACAGTGACCATGAGATTGTGAAGTTCAGTATCCTGCATGAAGGAAGCAGGGCAGCAAGCTAAATTGCAACCCTGGACTTCTGGAGAGCTAACTTCAGCTTCTTTGGGGATCTATTTGGAAGAATCCCACGGGGACACACTCTGCAGAGAAAAAGCGTCCATGAGAGATGGTCAATATTCAAGCGCCACTTCCTTCAGGCTCAAGAACATTAAATCCTGATGAGCAAGAAATTGCAAAGAGGGCAAGAGACCAGCATGGATGAACAAGGAACATCTGTCAAAACTCACTAAAGCACGACATACACAGGAGGCAGGGACAGGCCACTTGGAATGAATACAGAGATATTGTTGGAGTGAGCAGATATAAGACATGAAAAGCCAAGGCCCACCTGGAATTAAATCTGGTCAAGAATGTCAAGGGCAACAAGAAGGGCTTCTTCAAATATATCAATTATGAAAGGCCTGCTACTGAAATGGAGAAAGAACCGTGGTGATGGGGACACAGAAAAGGCTGATATACCAAACGCCTTCCATGCATCAGTCTTCATTGACAAGACCATCCCTCAGGAATCCCTGACCCAGGTGGCCAGGAAAAAGGAGTGGTGGAAAACTTACATTAAGAACTAAAATGCTGCTTCAAAGGACAAAGAGCAAAGTCCGTTGTAGCTAAATCATTCTGAAAGACTGTGCCATTTAAGGATTTAAGTCGCGTGAGGTTCTGTGTTTATGTGACCAATCACTCACTTCAGCTAACTACTTCTGCTGTGAGGTTTGTCATCATTATTATTATTTTCTTGAAAGATAATGGGGTTTAAAGCAAGCAAAATCTAAGAACTTGTCCTCAAAACCTGTTCTTAACACAAGCAAAAATAAGGCCAAAAAAGCATTAAAACCCATCAATATAAGAAATACCCACTAATATCAGTCTGACTAAGGTCAGAATGATATTAATTAAGAGATCACTGAATCAAAATATACAATGACACAGCCATTAATTATTCTTGTTGATATATAGTGCTTAGTCAAAATATTCCACACAAATTTAACCTATGTTTATTCTTCGTTTACATTTTAAGTCAACATGCAATGGCTTGATAGGAAAAATTAACGTCATAAAATTAGTCTAATGGCTACTCTATACTAGAAAGAGAACTAATTACCTTTGTTAATTAACATGAGAGAAATCTGATAAATTGAACTGTTCACTCGAAATTCAAAAAAATTGTAGCAGCTCCCACTTCAATTATACATTAGCAACTCATCTATGTAGTTTATAAATATTAAGCTACTTTTTTTTTTATTCATTTAGCCTCTATAAAAAGCATACACCACATGGAAAAATGCTTAACAAATACTGTCAAACTTATTCAGTATAACACAATGGGCACTGCTACTTTCCTAAAAAGTAAGGCAATTATTTCTGTTACTTGATTGGGCAACTTAATTCTGCATCTTCATCACTATGACTAAAAACAGCAAAAAAAAACATATTAATGAGGGAAAATAGCAATCCAAATAGCTACTCATCCACTGTTTTAACTTTTAGGATGTATCTCAGATTGTTTTGAAGCAAGTATGGAAATGACAAAAACAGAAATATGGAGGCAAAATTAAGATAAATCATGGATCTAACAGAAGTGAACTGTACCAGACTAAGGTACACAATTTTCTACACAAAGGACGCATTACATATCTCTTATCTGGGATTTGGTGAAAGTATTAATTTAACAACATTGCACAGTAAATAAATTAAGTTAGAGTGTGTTGAAAAAGGGATGTAACTAAAAAGCTACCAGTGGAGTTCCCAGCAATTGGCCATTTGAACATTTTCATTACTGTGGCACCAAAAAAAAAAAAAAAAGAGTGATAACAGAAAAAAAAGAAGCGACACCATCAAAACAGGAAAGGACTGATATAATGTACAGGAGTACTTGAAGACTGTTGTCATAAGATTTAATTAATTATTAATAATTCCAGAAGGAGGAAAAAGCATATATATGAGCTTTTAAAATAATGCTTTATTTTGGGGTTGTGAACATAATCCACAAATAGGACTCCTTATGTAAAACTGGACTGGTACAATGCTTTATGGCAGGGACAGAGGCTGGAGTTTGCATGAAAGTGTCATGAGTAGTTTCTAGATTCAATCCTCAATTTTCTTAGAGCAAAACCTTACAGCAGAAAGCAGCAAACAAATCTCTCCAATCTAAGTCACAGATCAATGCCAGAGAAGTCACAACAGAATGAACTCTCAATTCAGGTCTATATGGTAAATGCTCAAGGAAAAAATAAGGTTTTAGCAAACCTGCAAAAAAAATTTAGAAAATTAATTCCTGACTTCCATGCTGCCCTCAAAGACAGCAAAAGGTGTTAATCAGGTGTTGGAGTAACCTTTTTTAAAAGGGCTTACTCTGAAATGCAACAATAATTTTCAAACTTTGAAAGCAAACCTCATTAATGCAATACATACAGAATTCCTCTCTCTTCTGCCTGCACAGATAAATTTAGGCAGTTACTTCCCCTTGTCTATAAATAAAACAGAAGTCAGTAGCAGAAAATTGCTACCGTAAAATTATCTGGATCATCACACAGAAGACATGATCACAAAAAATCAATCCCATCACATCTTGAATTGGAGGCCAGTGTTTTCTAAAGTTTGGCAAGAAAAGACCTCAAGAAGTTGTCTGGTGCAAAAAAAGACCTCAAGAAGTTGCCTGGTGCAACCTCCTGTTCCAAGCAGGTCACGAGGCTGCTCAGCAGCCGGTTCAGTCACATCCTGATGACCTCCAGGGGTAGAGGCTCCCTAAACTCCCCAGAGATTCCTAGGATGTATGAGTGAGCTCTTTTCTTCTAGTTGATTACTACGTAGTAAAAACAGTTATTCTGAGTGCAAGAATTTGAATAATGAAATGGAAAAAAAAATCCTAGTCCTAAAGTTCTTACTTTTGCAACTATTCTACTTTAAAATAAATCATTTCACAGAACACACCAGGCAACATAGAGCATTAATCTTTTTGCTTTCTATCTCCACTCTCCTAACACCTTCAATACTTCAGACAAATAAACTACCATTATAGTTTAAAACCAACACTTGCATGCAGATTACTTTTCCACTCACAAGATATAAGCATATTTGTCTAATTAAAGAACTTGTTTAGTGCTTCCTTTCCATTTTATTAACATGTAAGAGTACCAATAGAGCCCAATTAGGTGTATTTATATAGATATCATTTAACATATTTTCTATAATCCAGTAAGATTGCACAAAAGTCAAAAACACTTATAAAAAATTACAATTATTCTACATACCAACAAGCCTTATTACATTCAGTGTAGTGTTGGTTAGAATAGGTGCATTCACTTTATTGAGGTTATAATCTGATCTCTTTCTGCTCCTCAGAGTTTCTCGAGAAACACTTCAAAGAAAACAACAAAATACAGCAAATGTGAAAACATTCAAAGACATACAAATGCAATTTAGTGGAAAATATATTATTCTTCCCCCCTTCTTTTGCATGATAGTATGTTTTCCAGTGCAGAATTTTATGTCAAAGCACAACTGGGTTAGGACTCTAATATTAAAGAAAGAAGCCTGACTTAATTTACAAAGGATTGTGCTAGAGAAAGCAATTTTTTACTTTTATCCTAATTCTGGAGCTCTGCAGGCCTCCGTCTTGCCCCAAGAGTCATTTTAATCACTCTGACTGGAATTCATAATTCATTAAGAGAATAAAAAAAACACAAGTCACAACAAAACAAGAGGCAGATTAGTCAGCTACAGCTGAAAGTTACTACCTAGAAATGGAAGCAATTTTGAGGAAGATGAAACTAAAAAAGTCATTAAACTTTTCATAAATTTTAGTTCTGAAAGAGGTGGGAAGTTGGACTCAATATTTATCCAACTAGACACATTTTAATTTTCTGTAAGAGAAACCCTCTGCCAGCTGCCACACCTCAAAATTATATTCTTCCAAAAGTTTCAATTTCAAAGCACAAACCTATGGACAGCAAGTCTTGTTTGTTCCAGTTAAAGAATTTTTAGCTATATCTCCACTACTTCTTTAAAAGGAGGTAGTTTACATGATGTACCTTATGGAAAGAATCATGCTAACAATATTTTATCCTAAAGAGTTATCTTGTCACTACTCTGCTTTGATCCAAGTGTTGGCATTCTAGTTTTCCTGTAAACCCTACATAAAAAAAAAAAATGTTAGCCTGCTTCACAAAGTCTGAATGTACATCTAAGTTGCACAGTGTCCTAGACAAAAACTTGGTTTTCGATCCTATTAAAGGATAGAAAGTTGGCTTTTTAATACGAATATATATTAAAAAACCCCTTTTTTATACATCAAAATAGAATATGTATATTCATTTACATATATGTGTGTATTGAAGAAAAAGATAATTTAAAATTCGAAAGTACTGTCTTCAAGCTATGGAAGAACCTAATTATTTTTCTTAACCTGTAGAAGTTTACTGTTCTGCAGAAGCAGAAGCCCAAAATTCAAAGAATTTGTCTGTAAACAGCTGCTTTTGACACACATACACACAACAGCTGCTATAGAAGGACCTTCAGTTAACATCTAGTCCCTACTAATCAGTTTTCCACTACCTGCCTCAGAGAGGCTTTATCTGCTTTCAAAACTTTCCTTTCTTCAAGTTTTGTCTGCAATAATGATGAGCAGTTTAATGTTCCTCCTCATTCTGGAGATCTAAGTGCTGAGCCTTCTAACTTGCAGGCAGCATAATGTTTATTTGATTATTATTCCTCTCTTGTAGATTACAGAAACTGAACTAATTGGAATACTGAGATGAAAAGCATGTGAATTAGACCAAGGACACACACAACCCACTTACCTTTTTATCGGGGCATCTCCTGTCTGCTCATCCACATAATCTCTTTTCAACTCTTCAGGAACATCACTGTCACTATCATACTCTTGATAGGCACTTTTTTCTTGTTCATCTGATTCATACTGTTAAAAAAAGAAAATAATAAATTGACTACCAGTATTTTTCTTATCATATTGTCACTCATTTAATGTTGCACTTTGGTCACTTCTTGGCTTTTACCTTGATTGGGATACAAATAACTTTGCTGGTTGAAAGGCTGTCTTAAAAATGGAAAAATACTAATTTAGGTGGAACATGTCTTGCTAACCTTCAGGAATGCCTGACTTCAGTGGAAAAAAAGTACTGATCCAGCGCAAAAGAAACTGAACTTTAAACAGGATCCCTGGCTTTCTGGCACTTTTATAAGCAAAGCTGCACAGTACTGCAGGCAACAGATTCTTGTACTAAGACACTTTGCCATCATTTCCACACAACATAAATCATCATTTCCTGAAAACACTATTTCAGTATTTTTTTTTTTCTTTTTTCCTGGAACACTCCATACCCCATTGGAAGCTAACACATCTTCTGTCTCATCATCTTTGCTGTCAGCCTGAATTTCAAAGGGGTTTCCTCCGTTACAGTACTGCTCAAACAGCGTTACCGTCGACGAAACTGCTGAGGCAGGCTGCTTACTCGGTGACACGGATGGGGAACGCGACTGCTCCATGAACTTAAATTCCTATCAATAGAAATAAATCACATTTTAATCAGGCATTTTCAGTATTATTATGAGTCCAGTTCCATTTAAAAAAAAGGATTAACAACAAACTTGGATAATTAACTTTTAGCCAAAGTTTGCTGCTTATTTAAACGTGCTTTTCATGCTGGCTGAAGTTAACCTTGAAAGGGGCAAGCTTACACTGATTGTCTTTGTACTTTTAAAAGTTTTCTGCTACAACATGCAATACATCTGCATTCTGGCAGTATTTACTGCCTAAAACGAGGTGAAAACTAATCATGTTTTTTATTTCACAGAAACCAGGAAATTAAAAAAAGCCTTAAATTCTATCCAGAAGTGCAGTTTTCTTTACAGAAGTTACCTAGTAATTTACTAAAGATGTAATTTTTTCGTTGATACTTTATTTTTAAAAAGTAGTCAAAATTTTTTACTTCTCAAACCCACTGCACGGTTTCTGATCCCTAGATGAGTGCATGAGCTTTTGCAAGTGTATGGACCGAGTAGGACCCAAAAAGGCATCACTTTTTAACTTTTTTTTTCCCCTAAAAAACAACTTATCTCAGATGACATACCATTTTTATCTATTAAACCCTAGCTATTGATATTCATAATGGCAAAATGTACATTTTCATTTAACGAAAGGTTTAAAGATTAAAACACATGCAGCTAAAAGGACTACAATGTTAGATTTCTGTTTGCTTAAACAAATCAATAACTTTCTACCATTTTCTGCTGCTCCAGTCCCTTGAGCAGTATGTATGGATGTATAATCCCACTTCTTTATTAAAAATATGATTTCTTTTGCTGCTGGATGCTGCTGAGGGTCCTCCTTTTCTTTCCCTCTGTACTTTTAGTGACCCAGTAACCTATTGCTTACTTCTACTGTTAACTCCAGAGAAGCTGACAAATGATCTTAACGTTTCTGTGCTAAAACATTTTTGAACTTCAGCTATAGCTTTAATCACAGGCACCATGTTTAATTTGGCAAAACAAGTTAATTTCATCCACCACATGCTAAAAATCAAAAAAATCACTTCAGATGATTAGAAGGTGAGTACACTAATTACTTGCTTCCAGCTGGACTTCCACCACAGAAGAGTATTATTTTTCCTTTCCAAATGAGGCCGTATGACCTATGTTTCCAGAAACAGATGCCAAACTGGTACAAGCTAGTGAGTGCTCATGCAACTAATTTTAGGCACTCATCCTTTGGCACCTTACTGTCAGATAAATAATTTAGAAATTAAAAACAGACATATTAACAGCACATTGAAGCATGAAAAATGAAGGCTAACATTGTGCTTACAACTCTAGCATCTTCCATAAAAACCTATCTGCCTGCCTGAAACAGAAACACTACTGTTTCAAAATCATTTGACTCCTAAGTTTCTAATATCACAAAGTAAAACTGAGGAGCTTTTAGTAGCCATTAAAAAATTTGTACAGTTATTCATGGATCTTACTATTTCTTAGAACACTGTGACTCCTATTTATTGAAGTATTAGTACATTTTACTGATAGAACGTACATGAAGCTGCAAAATACTAAAGCTTGATTTAACAGGACAAAGTTCCCAGGTCTCATTCTCCAAAAACATTCTTAGTTCTTCAAGACGGGTTCTGAAACACAAACGAATACTCTTAATTGGCAGAAAGAGTAAATCACAAAGTTGGCAATTACTTTCTAACCAACAAACCACTCAAAACAGTGTCTTTTTTATGACAACTCTGGAGGAATATTTTCTTGGAGACTATCTCCAAAAATCGTAAACTAATTTTTTTAGTCAAAACCATTACAAATTATAGAGGGACATCTACAATTATGAAGAAATATTGGATCTTTTCCCTATGTAAACTGGAGAAAGCAATATCGTATATACTCCACTGGCAGCACAACAGCTTCTGAGAGCCCACATAAGAGAGATGCTTCTTTCAAACACACTGAAGCCAACAGAGTGCAAAGGGAAGTGGAAAGAACTAACATTCTACAGACTTTCCAAATAAAAACCTAAATGGCTAATAATCTCTAATTTTCTTCATAGCCTTATTTTACTTTGGTATCAATACAGTAATAAGGAAAAGTAATCAAGCCATTACATCTCTGCATTTCTTCTGTTGTTTTCAATCACTAGAAAAGCCTCCACTCTGTCATGAGCAGAAACATTTCCAACAGAGAAAAAAAATTTGCCACATAAGTGGAACATACAGGAAAAGATACCAATGAATCACACTGCTCTATCCTTTTCTCTTAAAATAAGGCATATTGTTTTGTTTAACAAGTAACAGTTGGTAAATTATGCACTGGGTTTCTAATTAGGCAATAAAATATTCTAGGAATACCACAACTCCAGTAATGAACTACAACCACCACTACAATTAAAATTTGCTTGCCACGATGAGATAAGCAATGTGTTGAATTGTGACCATAGTTTGCTATGTCCATTTAAATACCCCAGTTATATACAAATAAACTTCAAGTGTTATTTTCAGGGCATTGAGTACCCATAGCTTGCAGATCTTCTCACAGTAAAGCCAACAGAAACAACAGATAGAAATGTTGTGAAAACCAGCTTTAGAGATTAAAAGTCTTTGTCACAGAGACTGAGGTGAAAGAGTCATAGAAAAGCAAACATTTAAAAGCCACACAACAGGTTTTGTAGCATTTCAAGTCTGAAACCAATGTTCTGATAGAGTACATGAACAAATGCTCTTGATTTTCACCAGGATATACGTCTAGAAAGGGGAATGCATGAAGACCTGATGCACTCGTTTTCTGAAAAGCTTAAGTGATCAGACACACCTTTTTACAAATATATCAGTACAAAAAGTAGACTGCGTTTCAAAAATCATCTTACTGATGCTTTGTGAAAAGCCCACTCTGATTTATCAGAACAATCAACTCGCACCCAAGAAAAGGCTTCCTGTATGCTCTAGTACTATTTTCTCTTCTATGTTTTTTGAATCACACAGCCAATTCCTTTCAATATTTTCTCTATGTTGGCAGTTCTCTATAACACCCCACTGCCCAGGAGGCCACATATGTCAAATTACACAAAGAACTGATTACTGCTGGACTCTAGGCATTTCAGCTTTGTATAGCATTCATGTACTAATGAATCCATAAAAGCACTCCTGCTTTCTTTTTTACCCCCCTCCAATTAAATCCCCAAGAGAAGTGAAAACCACATTAGCTTGATCTGAAAAGGCAAGATGCTTAAAGCTTTTATAGAAAACAACCTAGAGGATATGGCTGAGACAGGGTTTTTCTATGTTTTTCCTTCTGATGATGAAAAAATCAGCCAATTAATCTTCACAATACCCTTGCAGCATAAAACATGTAGAAAGACTAAAAGGTTTCATATCATTTAATTCATGTCAATAAATATTTCATATTATTTTCACAAGAATTACATTATCTTAAAAAACACAAGTAAAAATTACTATTTCTATACATATTCCATCAATCTTCCTTAACCCTTATTTTACTGACAGACAATTCAGAAAATTAGTCTATGATTCCTTAAGCTGTTAAACATAAGCAAAACTGTAACGGTCAAAATATATATTTACTTAACCCAACAAGGCATTATGTGATGTCACTGTGAAGTCAGTGTAGTAAAAGATGGTTAGGTTAAAAAAATCAATTCATGACATTCAGTGTAGGATTCAGAAAAAATTAAGGAATTAAAATATTGTCTTCTCTGGCATCTCCTGACAAGACAAAATGTGGATCTGATTAAAGCTCAAGTTTTTCAGACAACTGGAACTGAGGTCTTCATCAAATGTCCAGAAAGAATTCCTAGCTACAGACTACCAAAGCTGGAAGAAATTCCAAACCACATTCTCATCTTCTGAATTTAGAACACTGTTTAAGTTCTCCTGCCCTAATTTTCATACTTCATGGATTTTAGGAAGAAAGTCTCAGACTTTTCAAATGGCTCTGGATGTATTAGTTGCATGACAGCTCCCAAACAAGAGGACAACAGATCAAGACTAGGAAAGTAAGCATTCCTGGAGCATGAAAGGCTGTATATCTTCTCATATCTGCCTAGTTTTTACACCCAGAAAGAATGTAATGCTAGAAAACTAGAATTAAAAAGTTGTCAATCACCCAAACCAAAACATTTGTAAAATCAAGGCAACTGAAACAAACTGAAAGATAATCTTGATGCTGTTATGGCCATATATCGTATCTGAGTCTAGAGAATGCCTGTCCATGACAACATATGACTGGCCTCAGATATGACAATAGAGCTGACTGAAATGTAATTAGATCCTGCCAACAAACAAGCCGTGAAAGCATGACTCAAAAGGATGGACTCAGTTCTAAATATCTCACTTGATCCAAGACAGAATTGCATATTGAAAAAAACACTTCATAGTAGTACATGATGAGTCTTCTTAAGCAATAGCATACAAAAAGAAGACACAGTTTTGCTACAAAGCATGGACTTCAGAGGCATTCCTCTTCAGCATGCCAGGAGACAAAAGGCAGCCTAAAAAACTACTGAAATTCTACATTAAAAAGTTCATCTTTATCTGGCTTCCCTGCTGCAGAACTACAGTTTTCCACAAACACAGTGGAAGCAAAGGCTTCTCTATCCTCCCCCCTTCTCCAGGGTTCAGAGCCTTATTCTCATCAAGGAAACATACTCTACTGTCAACCTCAATGCACAAACATTATGCAGTGGAATCCCTTTCCAAAGTGTTTACCCAACAATAATAAATGTCATTAGAATCATCCACTGCACACATTAATAGTCTCACCTGTGGTAAGTTTTGAAATAGTTAACGCTTTGTTTTCTGATAGACTCTTGCAAAACTTCAGACTTGCTGCCACAAAATTCTTCTCCAACCTGCATCAGCCTAGAGAATAAAACAAAGTTTAGATATATTTATTGATTTCTTAACATTGCTGTTCCAGCTGTGAGTGTAGATGTATCTTCATGAACACAGAGCACCAATGTTACATTGCAATGTTAAGGTTGCATTCCACAAAAGCCCATGTCTCATTTGCCTTCAAATCCTATTGTTAAGTGCCATATACATAGAGACAAAGAGCCACAGGCAAAATAAATGTATTTTTGAGAGCCTGCTACACTGGGCAAGCTGTCAGTTCACAGTCTCAATCTGTCATTTTATCACCAAAACAGAAGGATATAATATTGTACAGGTTGGCAGTACCACAATATTTTTCTGCTTGACTCAGACTCCCTTTAAAAGCTCTTAGAAAAAAAACTGCTAGACTTGCATATCCCATATCTTAAAGGGAGACAATACTGAAATCATCACACTTAAGCAGCAAAGCAGTTCATGCTACCTCCCCTAAATACTCAGAAACTCTCACATATAGAAGAATTGCTCTTCAAGCTATCAGCACATTTGAACAAAATTGACATCAAAATACAAATATCAGCCTTAATCAACAGTGCTATCTTATCAGAGCTCGTTTGTGGACACGTACAGAAAGGTCTTACCTGCTGATAACATCAAGTACAAATATGAAGTCATCGTATTTGAAGTTAGACAGATCTGTTCCCAGAAGATAAGTTTTCACTTTCAATTGAACATCCTACAAAACACAAACAAGTTTTTGTATACTTAATACACTGAAGACAAAAAGTGAAGGCTTGGATGCCTGGTTCATTAACACTTATTGGTTGCTTGCACTTATAAATTCTTTTTTGAGATTTAGAATAGAATTCCATTTTCTGCAACATGGGTAATTTCTCTAAAATAATTTTGTAATCAGTTTCTTTGGCACTCTATAACACAGATAGAGTCATTCCTAGACACTTTATTGTCAGTGCAAAAACAGAACTCAGCTTTTTCATCATACTGCACACCAAACTGATCCAGCAATCACACCAGGAACAGCATGAAACCAATCAGGTTCACAAGGCTGCTTGTCCATACCTATGGTAATACCAGAAATATAAAGCAGTATACAGAGAAAAGCACATGAGAAGAAAATAGATTGTGTGGCAGCATACAGGTTGAAAGAAATGGGATCAGACTAAAAGTCCTGTTACTATGTTTTGGTATCTCGACTGAGTGTGGAATCATTGCAACCACTGAGTCATAGAAATTAAATTTCTGTGGTCTTGATACATTCAAATCAAAACAAATCACTTAAAAAAACCCTGGAGACATTTCTTTAATAACATTAGCATAATTAATATCAGAGAGATGGAAGAGAGGGGGAATAAATACTCAGGAGGAAACAAAATTCAAAAGCCATACCTGCCATATTCGTGAAAGCCCGTGCTCCAATTTCTTTTTTACATAGTTGCGGTCAAAACTGTTCTCTTCAGTTCCAATCACATTGTTGCCATCTGAAACTTCAGGTTAAAAGCAGTGTAAATATTTCCAAAAACCTTCAAAGTTATCCTACACAGAATCACATTCCCTTAGCTATTGCCATGATTATGCAAACTGCCGAAGAGCTACTTTGCTCTAAACTTTTGAGCTGAAATGAAAAATGCACATATAAGCATTATATGCAAATACAGACCAGGAGAGATTCATCACCTGCACACCAAATACCTGTCCCAGTAGTGTTCCTTAGGTAGTAATGTATGGCAAGGATCACAGCGAGAGCTAATCCTGACTAACCCTTGTAGTTCTTCATTACTAGGCTTCACATCTTTTTCCAGAAAAACTCCTGGCTTAGTTTCACCTTCACTATTGCCTATTACAATAATGTTTATAGAAGTTTAACAGGATCTTCTACATCTGTACCTCCATTTAAATTCAAAAAACAGACATGGGAAATACAAATACTGAGAAGGACGCTGGCCTTGCTTGATTTCTTTCAGATGGAGCTATCAGGTGTGGCTGGACATATTATTAAATTATGAAGTTTATCGAACTCTGAGAAAGCTTTATCTGTTAGCCAGGGATTACAGCAGTGAACATACAAACACTACCAAGAACAACTGGCAAGCCAGTTGAGTTAAATTTCCACCAGGAATTCCAGCCACCAGGCTGGAATTCAGGAACACAGAACCAGCATAATAACCAGCCAGAACGTAAAAATTCTAGTACTGTGAATTGAATAACTCCTCATCAAAATTAAAAACATGATAAAATACAGTCCGGATTTTGGGTTTATATTTGGGATATTCATTTTTCAAGGCTGCAAATCTGTGTTCAATTTTTTCCTGTGTTAAGACATTGAGACCACTTTTGCAGGTTAACTGAGATTTTACTCTAATAACTCAAAATGAGATCATAAAAGGCTGTTTTACATGCAAACAAGACCAATAAACATAATTCCATACTATATCTACTGTTGCAGGGCATGCAAAAAATTTTTCCTTATGAAAGAAAAATCATAAAACAAAGACTAACCAATGCCTACATAAACCATAACTTAAAAACTGTACCTAAATATGCTCATCTTCTGAAAGTAATAATCCTGACAAATGCATTTCCCTGATCTTCAAGGAAGATTAAATTAAATGTAAACAGAAAGAACCTAAGAATCTAATTTCTATAAACAGAAAACCTCTAAGTGGATCTAATCTTTTCCGGACTATGAAGGAAACAAAACCAGCAATGTTAGCCACAGCACCCTCTTCGTGTGTTTCTGCAACCTCCTCTCTTTCAAACTTCTGCAGACTGAAGCCAATGCTAAACAAGTCAGTGTCTTTGACCTGTTCTCTAGATTAAGACCGTGGCCCCTGTACTCACAAATTGCCACTCATGAAGGAATGGTTGGACACTGCAACATAGATGTTATTGTTCACTAAAAAAATCAATGGAATATTCTCTCTCCATCAGTCTCCCAATGGTCCTGGTTTATGGCCAGTCATGCTAAGAGGTCTTGTTTCCAGTCTTTTAATGAACTGCACTGCAGCTAATTTCACACATGCAAACACGTTAATTTAGGATAACTTCCTTGAAAATCAAGGACTGCACATTTTGCATTGAGGAATTTGGAACATGTATGGAATACATAAATATTCATAACTCCAGATAAAAATAAGGAGGAGTTATCATTCTAGATGCCTGATTTAAATACAGTAATTCATCAGGTATTTCTGGAAATTCAAAAAGGCAGCTTTTAGTCATAACAAAAGGTTTTTGTTTAATCCTTGCATGGCAGAGGAAAGCAAAAAAAAAAAAAAAGGACTCAATCAAATCTCTGTCCTCCAGCTTCCCTCATTGAATACTAAGCAGGTCTTGCACAGAATTTACACAGTACTATAAAGCAAACCTTTGGAAATTGAATTTATAACCTACATCATTTTCTTCTTGCTTTTCTTTGAATCTTTTACAGATATTAGAGCTGTTATCAACTTTTACCCCTAGGATTACACTTGTGAAATCAGGAGTTTAAATGCTACAGTGATCATTTTACCACTCACTTTCTGGTTTTCTGTTAAATCATTGTCTTATGAATACATGTAAATTACATCAACATCATAGTAAATTTAATGGTATGTGAAAACCCAGCTGAACCAGGCAAGCCCTCAGACAAATCAGTGTGACTTCGAAGTTCACTTTGCTGTGAGCAGGGAGGACAAAAATTATCTGCACATGTCCCTTTAAAACTCATTTTCTGTTTGATTCTTTACTAAAAAACATAAATAATGCTCTGACCACAACCAACAGTGTAATGGAAAATTTTCCAGTAAGTAGTTTATTTTGAGGGATGAAAGCCCTTATTACAGCGATTTGCCACTTACTGTATAAACAACAAAATCACAGACTAAGCTGCACCTCATTAAATATGACATAGAATTCATTTCATGTTATGTTGATCGTTTTAGTTCACTAATTTTATATTCAGTTTGACTGAACAGGCTCTACATATAAATACTTAATTCTATCTTTTCAAGGACTTCTTTTGGATAGGTTTCACTACTAAATTTCGAAGAGCTTTATAAGTAATGTCTTTCAAGTCCAGCTTCTCACTTCCACGGTTGTACCTGTGCCCAAAAATCAAGAGTCCTTTGCAACATTTAAGGTACTTCTGATGAGTTCTGAGATTAACCAGGACAATACTGGGACAGTGATGAGTTCCCAAAATTATAAAAGCCAGACATAGTGGTACATCTACTGCTCCAGTCTCTGGGACTTATTTGAGGAACAACTTTAGCATAATCTCCTGAACTGTCTCCCCACTTTGCTCTGCCATACATGCCCATTCTACAGGAATTTTACTCCTTGACTTTCCCACATACCACAGCCATTAAATCAGTAAGTATGAAATGAGAATTCCATGTACAGTTTTAATTACTGTAGAATAAGCAATGAGTTTTAGAAAAAAAAAAAAAAAGCAGTAGGTATTCATAGTCCCTCTGAAATTAAACTGTACTTGTAAAACTCCCTTCTGTGTGCTTTATCATTTCTGAGGTATTTGAAAAAGTGATTCAGTAGATCACTATATCTCAGTTGTACATTATAGCTAAGCCATATCTCCAGAAAATTAAAAACTGATTGACAGAAGGTTAGTAGTAAACATACCAAAACACTCTGGCATGTATTCAAAAGCAGTGCATTTAAAATTATGCACCTGACTGTATATATCACTTTATTAGGCTTAATGGTTCCTGTAGAAGGCTTTAGAGTACAGATTATTTTCTTTCCTCAGGATACCACAAGTAACGTCACTAAGGGAAACTAGTTTTTAAGTGCATATGTGGCTGAATTAGGAGTCTACTGTGATCATTGTTCCAAGAAGCAAGCTCTCTGTACCTGCCTGATTTTACATCTGCAAAAACCACAGCAAAGTGGACACAAGAGAAGAAAACATAACCATCTTATTTAAACTGTAATGTAAATATTGTTGAGAATGGGCAATTTCATCAAAACTTTAGAATCTTTCTTCACACAGTGCATCACAAAAGCAGATTATTTCAACTCTGAATTTTACATCTGATATAGCTATAAAAACTCTCCTCTCAAGCAATAGCTTCAACTCAAAAAACAGCTCCAGCAATTGAAAATATTTTTTTTTACTAAACAAAATTCATTTTTTTATTATCTTCTTTTTAAGATTCCACACAACAGGGGAAGGACATTTCCCCTAAACACTGCTTAAAATAAAATCATTTATATCTGCAATACTGGCACATACAAATATTCATTAAAAAAATAACCTTATACTGAAGAGTAAAAAAATCCAGTGAGTGCTTTAGTCCTTAACACACACTATCAGCAAAAATGCTGAAGGCGCTGAGTCAAGACCACAAAGATGTCAACACATAAAGTTATTTCCAAATATTAGAAGTTTTATTTCCACAAGTTTCTTACCAGAAGACACAACTGCTGCCTCATCTTGGTCATGGTTCTCATGCCACTGCATGGTTCGGTAGTAACTGAGCATGACTTCCCAGAGGGCTTTGCAGAGGTCAGCAAGGCATGGAATGTAGCTGTCTGATGTAATATGCTACAGAACAACAAAAGAGCATTGCGAAACTTCAAAATTGTGTTCATTTTTTGCTGTAGCGACACAAACCTTACCACACTCTCCAAATTCATACAGCTGAGCTGAGATACATCAGTTTCATTTCCAAATGTATTTTAAGAAGTGACAGATTCCTGATTTTGGTCAACTAATCAAATGCTGTCCAATAGTACAAAGTGGTTTTGTTAGCATCTTTGTTTTCCATTTTCTCAATTGGCCTGCAAAATAACTACCTTTTACATTTATTTTACAGTGACACAGATACAGAAATAAGGCCATCTCACTATCAGAGGGATGCAGGCACCCCTGTGTGTCAGTTTAATGACACTGACTTTTGTACTTCAGTGCTACAGGGAAGCCTTCCTGGTGAATACCCTATTGGGTTGAATGATCTTTAAAGAAGTAGTTTAAAAATAAACAAACTCGCTGATTCAGCAATATTCCCTACTAACTTACCAGGAAATGTTACTCTTACTGTATTTCAGGGCTTTTAGTAGCTAAAATCTAAAGTTTACTTGTGCAAATCACTACACTTGAAGACATACTGACTTTCAGGTGGACAGGAAGAAAGGATTACTTACTAAATAGCAAAATAATTCAATTTAAACTAAGGAAACAACTGAACTTCTTTGAGCTTATATTAGAACAAAGAAAATCAAGCTGAATCAAGACTGAAGCAGCCAAGCTTTGCTCTGCTCTAGCAATATTCAAAAAGAGAAAATATGTACAAGCATAGCATATGCTAAGAAAAGAAACACTCAACAGTGAAACAGTAACTTTGAGTGCACAGGCACTAACTTTCATAAATGCTTAAGAATTTCTGAAAACATCCTTTTTTAAAAGACTCACATTATTATAATATCCAGTATCTAACTTCCAAAAAGATGCAAACAAAACAAAGAAAAAAGCCACTACAGCACCCCACTACCCATATACAGTGGAAATAAGAGAGAAAAGTTCATTTTGACAGATTTTCAGAAACACATAGCAGAATATCTGCCTCAAAAGAAATACTTCAATTTTATATGACTTCCCTTGCTTAATTAGAGTAAGTACTCCATAACCCTTTACATGTTAAGGGCATCCTGGCTTAGGCATAGGCATAATAGCATAGGCAGCCTGAAGAGGGCTCTCACTCAAACTAAACGAGGAGAAAGAAGGCTCAAATTTCATTCTTATGCAATTTATTCCCCAACAACTGAATGCATGAGATTAAAATCTGCTGGTTTTTCTACAGGAAGTTAGCAATTGAATTGCTATGACAGTTCATCTCATTCAGTACCCCGGTTTCACAAATGCATTAGAACAGCTAACAACCAACACTGAACAACATGGTTTGTAAGAGACCAAATTTTCCCATCTGCAGCCTGTCCCTACATACCTAATGGTTACCAAGACCATCATGAAAAATTTAAAAAGTAAATTTCAATGCAATTAAAGCAATATTCATAGTACAATAGAGTCCCAAATTCTGAGTACCTTCCTTTATACAGAATGCCAGCTCTGGCAGGGTCCCATTTATTTAAGCATCATCTCATTAAGGCTTCGCATAAGTAAAATCTAATAGAAATAATGAGGTAATAATTTTGTAACCATGCAGTTAAAGCCACCCTCTTTCTGTGTATTACAAAATATGGTATTTCCAAGTACCTGAAAGATCCCTCCACATGCTCAAGTATAAGGATAAACAGCAACACACAACTTGTACTTTAGAATGGTCAGAAGCAGTTCAGTAGTAGTTTGTAAGTGTAAATAAATGGGCTTAGTATCATTACTATTAGCAAGGAACAAGAAATAAACTGAACGACATACAGAAGCAAAAAAAAAAAAAAAAAAAAAAAAAAAAACTTGGAAGAAAGGTTTATTAGAAGCTAAGAAACAAAAACACACTCTGAAGGCTTATAGCAGAAAGATGAAAGGACATCAGTCTGGAGAACAAAGATCAGCGTTTGCTGGCTTTCTGCAGCTAGAATTCATCTCAGTGAAGTAAAAATACCAACTATCCAGAAGCTTACTCATTATGCTCGTGAATACTTAAGTCAATTATTCCCAAAAAATTTATTTTGCTTATCTTATTTTATTTGCTTATTTTACTTTGCTTATCTTATTTATCTGAAGGTTCTTGGATTATGTAAGCTTTTTAAGTCAAAGAGGCACCTCTTTAAAATGAAATGGTTTACAATGCAGATATGCTGCTTACTAGTGGCAGCTACATGATCCCAGGTGATAACAGAAGTGAAAGAACAGAAAATGGATCAGAATATGAACTTTAATGTCCTTGTGACTGTATTTTAATTCAACAAATTGCAACCGATGGGGTGAGTCCTTGAGTTGATGAATATGATGAGGGCTTAGTCTGTGACTGAAACAAACATCCTAAACAACATTCAAGATAGAAACATAATTTCAAATCGCGATTCAGCATTAGAACCACCTAAAATATCTCACATTCTTCTTACCCATCGTTGGTTTTAGAAAATTTCTCAGGGTGTAACAGTAAAATCCCAAGTTAAAAAATTAAGAGTGAACTAAAAATGCTATTCAAACTACAGTAATTCATTCTAACAACATTACAAAATATGCAAGACACAGCACTTAAAATTTGTAGTAGAGGAAAATACATATATGTTCCCAGCCCATGATCTGCCTATCATCAGGCTTTCACCTGATTTCAGTATTATAGCTATTCTTTATTCTGGTATCAAAAGGGCAAAATTAAATGTGAGAATGAAAAGTGAATTATACAAAGTCAGGAATAATGGGAAGACTCCAATTAAATTAGAATCTTTACAAGAATTCTTACTGAAATGCAGAATCAGAGAAATTGTGAACACTACCTAAATGCACTGGAAAAAAGTTCAAAGATAATAGTTACTCCAACAACTAGCATTTCATACTGAAGACACACACATTTTGAAATGTTGGTCTTTGTTTGTTAGATGGAGTGTACAATAACCCCAAGGAGCTAAGATTTAGCGTAATCAAAATCAGCATTAAGTAATGAGTAACAAATATTTCAAACAGTCCTAAGTTGTACTAAGAAAAGTGTTAAGAAACTAGAGTAGCTACAGGGTTAACAACTCAGTCCCTACTGACAAAAGGTACACCTACAACAGTGCAAAAATTCAGATTAAAAACCATACATATATGCAAGAATTACATACTGTGCAGAGATCTTTGTACTGTAACTTCTGAAACTTGGTGTCTGTGTTTCCTGCACACAGCTCCACATACCCAAGGACTACTTGAAACACGGTGTTGTGAATGGCTTGGGTGAAGTGCATATGTAACTGGTCCATTGCTGTCTGAAAGAAATGGAGTGACATAAAATCAAATAGCAAAATTCAATTTGTCATATGCCATCATCTTTCAACATACATCTTTTTCAGTACTGAACACTTGTAAGCATGCCCTCCAATCTGTGTCTCAAAAATACCCAACACACATCTTGGCAGTATTACAAGATGGTCACATAAAAGAGTTCAGAATTGCAAGTAAAATCAGTTTCCTCTGCCATCTTCCCTTTGTAATTTACATTTTTTTTTGTACACTGTCCCTAGTAAATATTAATATAATATAGCTAATTATAGAATTTACTCATGTATTTACCCTCCCAAGTACTGAAAATGCGTCAAAAAGAAATTGAGAGTCATGCTCCTCCTCCCAGAGGAAACACTGCTAACTAAAACAAAAATATTTCCTTTGTAATCATTAAAATTAAAATCACAATTGCAAAGTCGTCATCCACTTGCCAGAGGGAAGAATCCAAAGTACAATTAAACATTACAGAAAGTCATGCACATCATATAAATAAATTTCCTATAAAACTCCTCTCTTTGGTGGAAAAAAAGACATTTGTTTAAAAAAAAAAGAAAGACTACCTCTTCCAGGAAAAAGTAACATGTACTAAGGACTAATGACTTTGTAATATTAGTTTTGCCATCATCATGTCTGAGTTTCAGGTCAGGATGTTTCCAAAGAGTCCCTGATGTTAATAAATTGTATGTAACATTATTCCACTTCAGAAACTGAATTTTCTCACTATTTTCACGTACATGTAACCAACAGATTTGAAAATGTTCAGTTTCACTACTTCCTATTTGACATTTTTAGCTACTGACAAGAGCTGAGAACTCAATCACTCCATAAGAAATGAAGAAGCAATTCTGCTTAAATCTTACTGAAAACAGCCCATCTTCTATAGCTAGTCCAAACTTGAATTAGCCAAAGAAAATGAATGACAAATGAAATAATGAAAAGTACTGAAGATACTGAAGGATCTTGACATTTTGTTTACTGAGAAGAGATCAATATGGGAGAGATTTGAATAACAATGCAACTAAATTATTTTCAGGACAAGTTCAAAATACGTGCTTTACTAGTAATAAAAAGAATGTCAAAACCAAGTCACTCTATAATGGAACAAAGCAAGCAAAACCATGCAGTAACAAGTAACACTTTTTATTTTGTCAGAAACATCACTCCATTCCAAGAAATATCTGCCTTTCTCAACATCATGCACCTGACACGCAGTGAATGCATTGCATCTATTTTTGTTCAGTAAATAAGAAATTGAATACAGTGCACTGAAAAAAGTCTAATTAATCTTCTCGCCTGATTTTAAGTTGCAGTCTTTCCAATAGTTCTGCACATTAACAAAGCATGGGAAGATAAATCCATTTCTATCCCATCGCAGAGCTACACTTCTATTACAGTCAAGCCAGGAAAACAAAAGAGCCCAACTTTGCTAGAAAGGTTCCAATTAGAAAGAAGCAAAACAAGCAAACAAAAATTTAAAACAAACCCATGAAAGGCAATCTTTATATCAGATATGCTCCTGAAATCTGCAAAGAGCATTAAAAAAGGCAAGCATAATAAAAAATGATTGGGGTTCTTGTCCTGTTTTCATCTGGGGACAGGTGCTTTGGCTTGATCTTTAGCAACTAAAGCTTTCTGTGGGAACCTCTTCCCTAAGTAAATCAATCCCTGTTACACTGGCACCACCACATTCATCCTGTATTATGAGCACTGATCACTGACAGAACATGCCTCAAAGACTTTCATGTCTCCTTATCCCCTTTCCTGCACAGGAATTTCCTGCACAGTATTAGCTCCCATACTTGATACCTTCTGAAGGAAACTGATACCTGACTTCTCAGAGAAACAAACCAATATGAAGCCTCAAGGCAGCGTACCAAACGGAAGAGAACATCATCCTATGGGAGAACTTAGGTCTACTCTTACATACACAGAAAATGCTCTAGGCACACACAGATGTAGCTTTCAGGACATGTCCACAGGGAGCGTTTGACATGTCATGGGATGTATTTTACTGCAAAAAATCTATCTCCTCACATGTTCTATTCCCATGATGTTAACAGTACAATATAAAGTGGAAATACTCAAGGCAGAGGTTGTGCACAACCCAGAAAAACAGGCCTAGTTATAAAAAATAGTACTCACATGACCAAATAGAATGAATAGTGCAAACAGCAGTGTAAACAGGGCAGAAACACGCAACTGTTTCAGTTATAACCTGCCCAAAAAACCTAGATGTTGCAGTAACACACAGCTTACCTTTAGCACGTACTGTTAAATTACATGAGCATTATTAAAACCTTTGTGTACATATATTTGGCAAGACCCATCAGCATTAGTGTGCTAGTTTTGGGTGGCATAGAGTTAATTTTCCTTAGAGTAGCTGGTATAGGGCACAGGGCTGTGTTTTAGATTTGTGCTGGAAACAGTGTTGATAATTCAGGGATGTTTTGGCCATTGCTGATCAGGGTTTACACAGGGTCAAGGGCTTTTGTGCTTCTCACCCCAAGCCTCCAGAGTGGGCTGGGTGTGCACAAGGAGCTGGGAGGAGACACAGCCAGGACAGCTGACCCCAACTGACCAAAGGGATAATCCATAACACGTGGTGTCATGCTTAGTAACAAAGCAAGAGGACGGAACAGGGAAATGTTCGAAGTGATGAAGTTCGTCTTCACTGCTACACATGATGGAGTCCTACTGTCCTGGGGATGACTGAACACCTGCCTGCCCTCTGACTTTGCCATTGCACCAAGGAGGAGGAAGCAAGCAGCTGTGCGGGACTTAGCTGCCACCTGGGATTAATCCACAACAATTAGGAAAATAAATTTCCATCACAGTAGTCAAAGCTTCATGCTGTGACATGACCATTTGTCCTAGGGTAACTTAATGATGCTTGTATCCCCAATCGTCTGTTCTGTTTGTGCTGTATATTGAGTCCTGTGCCTTTAAGACTGGTTCTAAGAGCAAGGAGAAGCGCGGAGTTTGTTTTGAGAAAACTGCCCGACTCCTCCACATTCTTCTGCGGACAGCGTGTTCGGCAGAGGCTTGGAGAGACTGCAGGACAGAGATCTTTTTTTTGTTTTTAGTTAGTTTCAGCTAGCTAGGGCAGAGAAGTTCCCTGGACTGTTTTTTTTCCTTTTTCTTGGAACTGTTTAAACCTGCTCTGGACTGAAAACCCAGGGGAGCACTGGGGGCTGCACCTGCAGCCCACCGGGGCTGGACCTTGGCATTTTCCAGCAGCGCCGGAGGGACTGGGACTGAGGAGAGGCACTGAGAGAGAGCCGAGCTCCACCCACGGCAAGGACTTTCTCAATTTGCCATCTCACTTCAGAAGGAGAGGTTTTATTGTTTAATATTATTCATTCTTTATACTTGTATGCACTTCATTTGTTTAGTAAAATAGTTTTTTCCACTTTTCTCCAAAGAGGGTTTTTTTTCCGGACCGGTTGGAGGGAGGGGCCACTTGGGTTTGCTTCCTTAGAGGGATCCTATACAGGGGTTTTCTCCTAAATTTGTCCCAAACCAGGACACCATTCTTTGTGACTTCCTCAGAAGAGATAAGTACTAACCTGTGTTTTTCCAAGCAACCTGTAAGCCTGCTGAACCTTTGTGTAATGATTGATATCAAAATTCTTGCATATTTTGGAAAGTGCTACGTCCAATTGTTCCTATAAAAATGAAAGAAAGCATGTTAAATACTAAATAAAAAGAGGCCAACTAATACATTACTTAAACAACAGCAAGCAAGGAAGATGTTTATATAAACAGTGTGATAATTATGCTTGCAAAGTAACCAAGACTTTGTCTCTGGACTATTCTGAGGTGCTTAAGTGTTACTTCTTGCAGTGTAAATACTTCAGTGTCAGCCAAAGAGTTCCACCACTCCCAAGGACAAACAACAACGCTGAAGTCAAATTCAAAGTGATGTTTACTTTGAGAAGGCTAGAAACCTCAGTATGGGAGAGAAGGGATTTCTAAGCTGGTCTACTTCCACCCCTGAGCAAAACCCAGATCTGGGGGTTTCAACTCCATCAATTCAATTATAGACTTCTTAACCCTCTGACAGCATCTCTTAACTGGAGCTAACAGTATCTCAACTATAAGTTAATTGGCAAGATAGCCATTTATAGAATACTACATCAGCACAGCGATCAGGACCGCGATCAGGACCTGAGTCAAAAAAGAAAGCAGACACACAAACATGGGTTCTGCCAGCAGAGCTGTGTCTGAGCATACTGAACAGCTCTGCAACAAATGAAGTTCACCTATTATGCAAACTAAGTGAAAAAAAACTTCAATAGGATCATATATTAATGACTAATAAAGCTTTCAAGAATTTGACTATGTAACTTAATAACATGATTCTCATGTAGATGCTATAACATATTCAGATACACAACCTAACTCTAGTTATTTTCAACCAACTATGCCAAAAATAAAAACAGAATGAATCAGTAACGTATAATAACATACACAGTTAACAAGTGTTTTCTTTCCTTGCTAGATAATAAAACCATTTAAATTCTTATTATTTAATGATCTTGCAATACAGTTGTGCTCTTAGAAATAGAAACCACAGTAGATGGGTGTTTAGTCTGTTATGTACTTTTATTTAATCTATTGGGAAATTTTCATTAATCACATCATTAGTCACAAAATATTTTTGGTATTAATCCTAGAGATTTGGTGGGAGGTGTTTGTTGCACTTTCTTCTCTAAGCCAAATGATAAAATGACAAGAAACCTAAGGACTCAGAACTTCTCTAAAACATTACTCAGCAATTTGAATTTCAGACATTAAAAAAAAAAAAATCCTTCTCTTGTTTCTTTCTATCCCTTTGCTTTTGATACTATCTACCAACTTAAACCAACCTTAGCCTCATCCTTCACAGCTATTCAAGTCTTATTTCCTACAGCTTAGCACTGGTCCTATCCAATAGTTTCCAGCTTGCTGACCTTTCTTGTGAAACTGAATTTTCCTGTGAACCTGTGATCTCTTGTATAGTTTATCCAAATCTACTGGCTTGCTATCAATTTACTTTTCACAACTCTTTAGAAGTTCAATACTTCAAATGTTATGTGACTTTTTATATTTGACTGCTCTACCACTTACAGTGGACTGGGCCATCATATAATAATGTATAAGAGAGCATCTAGGCTGATTACAGCACTAAAGTCTATATGAACAGCAATTGCTACAGTATCCAAAGAGAGTATTTGAAAGAAATGTACACATTCTATAATTGCTGACAACATTTTACCAGAAAGCTCTAATATTTAGAGATTAAATACTAGTACATACTTAGAGGTTAAATATTAACATATACTAAACATCACTATATTAATTCTTACCTCTATTTGTTCCAAGGTGTCCTGCAGTTTTGAATTTAACTCACTATTGATGAATGAAAAAAAAGTTTAGAATAAAATAACTGATTAATAAACGTTTCAGACCACTTCTTATTTCCAAAAACCCTGCTACTGAGCCACAACACAGTAACTCATCATAAACCATTAAGCTGCTGCAGCTGTGTCAGACTAGCACCATTACACCACTGCTACATGGAAAGGAACATTATTCTAGGTTTATAATGCAGCAATGTTAAGAGGGTCTAGACAAGACTCCATCCTGCTAGGATTTAACCAAGAATTCAAAGACATTCTCAACCTTCAAGAAACTTGCTTTAAATGTTTTGGTTTGGCACTGTGGTCTACAGCAGAATATACCCAGAAGGGTCAGGGCTGTCAAGTCATTGCAAACTACAAGGAATTTTATTTGTTGCCCAGGACCCCCTTACAGAAATGCTATAGTATAGGAAAAAGAGAATTTAAGCTTTCTCAGAAAAATTTTTAAAGCTGGTATAAAAAATTAACAAAAAATAGCTACCGTAAGAGAAACTATTTACGACAAAGAAAGGCACCACTGCATTTTTGCAATCATCACCTTTAAAAATTTCAGAACAGCAGCAATTAAAAAAAAAAACAAAAACAAAAACCAAAACAAAACAAAACAAAACAAAAAAAAACCAAAAAAACACCCTACTGTTTTTGTTTGGAAGGGTCAAAGCAACAAAGAAATAGGTAGGATGTTCTCTTCCAGCAGAGAAAGCTCAGTTTTTATTAAATAACCACCATATCTGATTTTAGACAACTTCCTTCTGTGCTGTGAATCTTCTCCCTAGGGGCCTACATTAATTATCAAAAGACATCTCTGCTTAGTTCTCTATGCTTAAGTGATACACCCATCACCTTCCTTTTTTGTTTCCATTAGATAATTTGGGTACAACATCCTCCAAAGAAAAGTCTAAATAGAAAAAACAGACATCAAAAAGAATTGCCATTAAACACTAAAGAGAGTACCCACTATTTCTTTACTGTTTCTCCACATGCAATAAACCTTCAAACAGAAGGACCTCCATAATCATCTGGCGTTTATGAGCATTTCCTGCTATTCCTTTTTTTTTTTTTTAAAGAAATGAAAACATTAAGTCTAAGTTAGAAACTGTGGATATTTGGATTAGTTTCAGTACTGAAAGCAATTTCTTCACGTCAGCATGAAACTCGGCACTCTCTAATTTCATTGACAAGAACCAGGGTAAATTATCCTGCAGAAGCCATCTCGCTATAGGCAAATTATTTCCAGAATAAAAATTTCTCATTAAAAACTCAAGTCAGGTATGTCTAGGTTGGAGTTTGTTGCACAGTTATAATTCACTTTAAGTTGAAACTTTACTTGCCAACATATTACAACAATTAGAAAACAATTACATAGTCTAAACATTGATTATGTGCTGTTATGACTGTGACGACTGATTAGTCATGGTAGAGGAAGGTGGGAAACTACAGAGGATACTTAAGCTTTTATAACTCCCTCAATTTTACATTTCTAATCTGAAAATTATTTTTCTATTAAACTTTCTTTAGAGAATGACAACAAACGATCACTATTTTATACCACTTACAAATAAAATCATACAGAAGCTGACGTGCACAATGTCACCCTACCTTATACAACTGTAGTGTTTGAAAGTGCTGGCAGCTTTCTGGCATTCCAAGCACAGCTGAATAGCTCCTGGATAATCCTCTTCCTTAGGATAAAATACAATTGAAAGCTCATCTGAAGCAACAATGCAATACCCATTTTTGCCTGCATGCTTATGTATAAACATTAAGAATAAAATACTCTGCCTCTCCTCTGTGTCTATATGGTAAAGTTAAAGGAAAAGAGTGAGGGTCTACTGCAGCACTTAATGTGCAAGTAGTTTAGAATTAGCAACCTCTGAAAACACTAGGTACTACATTACCTTATGCAAACAACTTGCTGTATTGTTTCCTTATCCATACATAAAAAATATAAGTTTTTATTATAGAACTAACATCTTTCCAGTAACCCATTCATGAGCATGAAAAGAGGTTAGTTCAGGCACTGGTAGGCTGTTCCCATTTTATAAAACATAAAAGGAGACAAGGAAGACACTCGCAACATTATGCCCAAATAAACACTATTTAAATTGACACATCCAGCTCACTAGAAATTAACTTAAATACAACTGACTCACAGAAGGCCTCAAGAAACAAAGAACACGCTATGGATGCATTGGCCTAATATATAAAAAGAATATCCAATACATAGACAGCTCAATCAGGAAGTATTATAAGGATATCAAGACAAAAAAAAACATACACACAAAAATGTAAAACCCAAGGATCCTACCAACAAGACACAGGCATTGCCTCAGATATACCTATTATTTTTGTATTCTATTAGACAGGAGACCAGAAAGAATCTTGGAAGAAGAGAAATCCTCTTTAATAGCTAAGAGCTTCTGGGTTTTGTCATAATTACATCTGTTATATTACGTGCTTTAGAGAGCTCAAATGCAAAGCTGTTACTGGAATTTCAGTGATTGACTGAAGAGTAAAAACACGAGGGTAATTTGTAATCAGCTGTTATCATAGAGGAGTGATTTCAGTGATTTCTGAAGTGAAATTGGTTTTAACAGCAATGTCCTAATGCAGATCGAATTTAACTAAAAAACACAAAAAAAACCCAAATACATTATCCATTAGATGAAAACAGAACAGTCTAAAAAGACTGCTGTATTTATAGCTCTTTACATCTCTCTCCACTGGAAACCTGGTATTTGCTCCATTAAGTCTAACAGAGCTCAAATCAGAAAGCCTGCTTGTGTAAGATGTGTTAGTAATATATTCCAGATGCAGCTCAGCCTGTAAGCTACTGTAGCTTCATTCCAGGTCTTTTTTTAATTGGGAACCCTTTCAAAATGCTCCTCTGTGAGTGGCTACTAATAGCTCTCATGTATATTCCAACCTACTAACCTCTTGGAGTACAGAAAATAAATGGGCCAGTAGCCGGGATAACTTACTGGGAACAGACACTGAGCACAGCTCTGAAACTGCACCCTGCCAAAACCAGCAATTCCAGCCCTTAAAAATCACTGACCAGTTAAGATTATCAGACATTAGGGTCTGTGTGTGAATGCAACACCCACACCTCCTCAGGACAATTGCTGCCAATAGACAATGATGAGTTAATTTCCTTTAAAAATACAAAAAAAAAAAAGCACAGAAATGAAAAGCTAATAGTTGTACAGGGCATACTGAGCAGAAAGCATTTATGCCACCCGAAAATGAGTGCACTTGTGCTTGGTAAAGAGTAAGAAAGTTTGCTGAGACAAGGTTACTTACTCAAGATGGAATTAAATTCACAGAATCTTGAAAGTTAAAACTATTAAGATTCAATTTCTAAATTTAATAACTGGGGACTGTCATCATGACATTCTATCCAGTATTAGCTGCAAATATCTGGCAAACTTGCAAGTGGAAATTGTTACGCTACACGTCCTATAGCTGTCAGTAAAATCCTAAAGCTTTCTTTCATACAACTAATTGCCTTAAATCAAGATCTTATTTTCCTCTGTGCAGTGTCTACTGCATTTTTAGACAGTACATAACAGCATCAGAATTTTCAGCATCATGGCCTGCATGGTGCAGTGTTTTCTACAATTGAATTAAAAAATCAAGCCAATGAATAAGGACAGAAGGCTACTACATTTACAAATAAAATACCAAGCAGGGAGCCCATCTATAAATTTGTATAGGAATATATCAATAGAAATTCTTTATCCAGACCCAGTATATCGACAAACAGCTAAATCTCATCTTTTTTTTTCTTTTTTTCTTTTTTTTTTTTTTTTTTTCAAATATCAAGCTAAAGAAAAGAGGTGTAAGTTGAGAGCAGGGATAAGTGAAGACCCCACAACATTTTCACTGAACTAACTGAAGCTTCAATGCCCAGATCTAAAGACAGGAATTCGATTTTCATAGAAAATACTCCCCCTCAGCAGAGGGGCTATCTAATTTGATACAAAGTTTTTATCAATTTAAAAGAAGAATAAAAATATAATTCCATACCATGCACACAACCTGTTTGCAAGAGGAAAGGAAGGAACAAAATTAAGATGACTGGCAAATGTGGACTTAGAATAGCTTCAAATTATACCAGTCTGGTAGGGACTTACCTCCAACATCTCACTCAAACGGACATCAGTTCTTTGCTTAAAAAAAAAAAAAAAAAAATCCAGTCATTACTATGCAGAAATTAAGAAAAATATTTGTCACTGAAAAGAAACAACTGTACATACCAGTGTTTTTATTGTTCTCAAAGACTTTAGCAATCCAATAAGCAACTGTCGTTTCCTCTGATTTGCAAGGAGTCCCAAACTAGTTTGTGTGAAGCCCTCCTTTGCTATATTCAGGTGTCTGCAAGGTAGAAATTAACATAATCTTCAACAATTCATAAAATAAAACTTACTTCTAATCAATTCTAACAAGTCCAACAAAATATATGGTAGAAAATAAGATTGTCAGCATTGTTAGGGAAACTCAGAAAACAAGGTTGTACCAACAGACTACTAAGAAGGTACATCCTCCCTTCTGCACTTGCCTGTTGATCAGTGGTATATCTCCAAAGCTTTCTGTTTCAAAGAGAACTCCCAATTGCAAAAGTAAGAGCTGCAAGAGTTTGGAATTGTTTCAGTATCTCTAATTTCTACTGCTAATAGCACTCAGCACATAAACAGGAAATATCATCAGCAAGCAATCTTCCTGGGTTTACAGATTTCCTGTTAAATACTTCCCCACTTTCAATCTCTGCAGTTCCTTAAGCAAGATACCTTCTTCCATTTGTGCAAATAACCGCTGCTAACTGAAGGCCACTCTGCAGTGACGTAACACGTTCAAGTTCCTACAGAGAGACAACAAATTAAGTTAAACAAATGTTAAGGTTTAACAAATGTACAAGTTACACTCCAGTGAAGACTACTGATTAGTAACTTCTCTTGAGATGTTATAATGACTTTGTAGAGCTACCTTATATATTATTCGTTTCATCATTTATATACACTAAGCACTGCAATGTACCACTAATATAAACTGTATTTTGAAATACAATTCTTTGAAGATAAGATAGCTGAAATCCATTTTCATTGCAGTGGGACCCTCTACATTTATATATTGCGCATTTAGCCTAATAATCTCTATACCATTGATGCATTACAACAGAATAATTAAAGCTTCAGGGATAGAAGCACAACGGCTTAATTTGCATTAATATGCCAGAGAGCAGCAAAAAAAAAAAGTTTCACACAGTATTTTCTTGTTTAGAAGCACTTCTGTTCTACCAATTTAATAGATGTCACAACATAATGAATGTTAATGATATCCTGTTGACTTTCAGCTGAAAACTCTTCAGCAGAGGTGACCTGAATTTAGCTTGATTTTGACTTAGTGAAGTGCCTAGCATAATCTCAACTCCTAGAAAAAAATAAATGTTTTAATATAACTATTAGGATTTCTTTTGTTAGAACAGCTCCACAGAAAAGCACATTCTTTCCCCAGGCTACAGAAAAAAAAATATATTTATTTATTTATTTATTTTTAAGTCTGTTTTATTTTTAATTCTGCCCATCATTTCAAAATGTATGAAGTGCTTTCCATGAGAAGCGAGATTTTCACTTTGAGAACAAATCTAATTCTAATAACATGACAAGCAAAAATGAGTTCAAAGTTCAGTTCAGTTTTAGATCAGCTCCTGATTAGACTCCAAATCACTAAGCTGCACTGTCCACCAAAATCTGCTTCTTTATGGTAGCAGTGTTGCTTTGTATAAATGACAGCCTAATTGCTGATGTGCAAAATATTTTAAGAAACCAAATTCAAAGATTACTTTCCTCAATACTTCTCTCTAAAAACATACTTTGCAAATACCAGAGCTATTCAAAAAGCCATTATTCCCTTGATCATAAGGAAACACATACAATAAGGAGCAACTCCACTCCAGTCCTGCCTCTTGCAAAGACTGTAAAATCTCTCCTTTGAACATGACTGGATGGAGAGGAGAGTACAGTTCCCAAAGAGGGAATCTTCTACCCAGCATTTAGAACTGAGTAAAATTTTTCTCTTCTCAAAAACAGTCTTTCACCCCACTGGCTGTTCCTAAAGCATGTCTTTCTTCCAACAACAGAAAACTGTAAATCCCTTACCCTGTGTCTGTGCCATGCCTCTTGTGGCCACAGGAGTGCCTGTTAAACCATACTAGGCATGGGCTTCAAACCACAATATCCCTGAACTACACTTTACACACTGAAAATGTGTCCAGGAGATGTGCTCAATTGCACTGTTATTTCTTGTAATGTTCTCTTACTGTAGCTGAACACTGAACTGGAGCTGCCATTACAAGTTCATACAGCACAGCAGGAGGTTCATTTCCTGAATCAGTGGGAAAGTGAGACCTGTAACACCCACCAGAAGCCTACTGACAAGAATAATTCTGTGCAGGCCTGTGTCCATAAGTAACACTGAAGGATTATTGATTTCATCAGGCAAAAATGCACTTAAGTAAAGTTTTTAAACGATTTTTACTGGCACTACGGATTTTTAACTGTCCCTTTGGAACATCTGAAAGCACTTCTAGATATAAAACAGGTGCACCTCACTAAGATGTCTGCAATAAGAACATTATTAACATTAAACAGAAAAATGCAAGAACATTTGCTGCAGTTCCATTATGCAGTGAGAGGTTTTCAAAGCAAAGCTGCTGGATTCAGAAAAAACAGCACTCACTCAAAACTGTCCATTCCAAACAACAGTAAAATAATACCAGATTTTTATACCAATTACCCTATCTTGTGAAGACTCAACCACAGTAGCATTTACCAGCCTTCCCCAGCAATAGCCTCCTACCTCACCCCTTTAACTAAAACTGAAACAACTTTACCATTACAGCCTTTTTCTTCCACCTGCTATTGCAGAGGATGACACAAGCTTCTCTGACGGTCACTTCTCCCCACTCCATTGTTCTTTAAACAGCAGCACTCCTTTTACCAGGCAATGATGCCAGAACACAGATGGCAACCTAACTAAGGCTGGATGCACTGGCCATAAGAACAAGTGAACAAAAGAGGATGTTGTGTCCTCTGGAGAAGGGGAAAATAACTGCAGCTCCATGACATCTAGCACAGGTTAATAGCCAGGAAACCATCTTTGTTCTTCAACACTCTCTCCAGCTTCTTGCACCAAGAATTGCCATAATAACCAGTATAACAATAGCGATGTAAGGTGCTGTACATAAACAGATGTATTCACAAGATCACTCTCAGACTAACTTAATCACCATTTTCACTTTGCAGAACTGTTAGAACAGTACTACTGGGCACATGGTGTGACTTTCGGGGATGGTTCTGAGCAGGGACAGGAGTTGGACTTGATGACCCTAGTGGGTCCCTTCCAACACAACATTATATGACACTGTGATTCTCAAAACTGCCTGAGATTAGTGGCAGTTAAGTGATCTTAAGAAAGATCACTATAGCTTTCTCTTATGGAATAAGATGTGGCAGTCCTAAACAGGGGCATTAAAACACCTCCTGTTTGAAGTCCTTTACAGCCAAGCCTTTGAATTAATGAATTCTGAATTCTTCAGAAAGCTTTGTAAAATGACCATATGTCAATACCTTTATCATCTTAAGGACTTTCGACTCAATACACCATTGGTTTTCACTATATTACATTTTCACTACATTCACTATGTTTTTAGCATACAAAAATAGCTGGTTCCAATCAGGTTCTAACACCCCTACTACAAATTACTATAACTACACAACTGCAGCATTATGACAGCACAAAATTGAAAAGCAAGTGTTAGTTGTCTTACCTCAACATATGCAGGCTGTTTCTCAAGGATTAAATCTGCAACTTTCTTAGATACCTTAAAAAGAAGAACACTCCATTTGATACATAGCAATCCTAATTAAATAGGCCATGCTTATACTAAAATTCTACAAGTTTGTGATTCTCTGCCATTAAGTTCTGCATTTTTCAAATTCATGAATAAATGCTTCACAACAACATACAAAAAACCTGTAAAAATTATGGTCAGCTTTTCTTAGAGCCAAGATAAGAGAAACATTCACAATTCCATCTAATGATTAGTGGGCATTTTTAGACTACTCACTTAACTCACCGCTTGTTAAGGAATGTGCTAGAAAAGCAAATAGAAATAATTTGGGACACTTCAAGTGTTTACAGTTTGCTCATGCTATTGCTAGAGTACAAATCTAAGTCAGTCATACAGCATGGTGTGCTGGCTTGGGCTGGGGTATTCAATTTTCTCCAGAGTACCTGGTATGGGGCTCTTTTGGTCTTGGGCTGAAATGAGTTTTGATAACACAGAGGTGTTTCAGTTGAGCAGTGCCTGCAGAGAATCAAAGCCTTTCTACTCCTCAAAACACCTCACCACCAAGTGGGCTCGGGGTGCCCAAACCTTTGAGAGGGGACATAACTGATCCCAACTGACCCATAGGATATCCTAAACATGTGGTGTCATGATCAGCATATACAGCTGAGGGGAGAAGAAGGAAGGGAAGGATCTTGTCTTCACAAATAACTGCTACACATGATACAGCCCTGCTCTCCTGGAGAAGACTGAACGGCTGCCTGCCCATGAGGAGCAGTGAATTAATTCCTTGTTTTGCTTCACTTGTTTTTCCTTTACCTATTTTTTAGCTATTTCTTCTGCATTATCTACCTTTTCTCAACCCATGAGCTCTTTTACTCCTCCCATTCTCCCCCCTACCCCACTGGTGGAGAAGCAAGAGAGAGGCTGCATGATACATCATTGCCATCTAGAGTTAAACCACAACACATTTAACGTAAGGACACCACCTTTGAGACTGATACTGCACTAAATTAAAACTATGTCAAAATGAATATGCACCCTCTACACATTATATCCTTTCTTTAGAACACAGAATATATATTTTAAAATTTTCTCCACTGCTCTGAGTATAATTCTAAGTAGAATGACCCTGAGACCTGCTGTCTGTATTGAATTTAAAAACTGGGCATTGATACCTTAATCAATCTCTTGTCCACAAAAACAGAAACTTAAAAAGAAAGAAATCCAACAGTAATAGTCCTATAAATGCCAGCTTGAGAATTGTGTATTTAGTTTTGTTTTTCATCAGGGACTAAAAATATTTAAGAAATGGTTTCAAACATGAAAAAGAAATTACTGGTACTGCTCTATATTCTTTTGGGGGAACAATACTCTCAGAAACAGAAATAAAATAAAACTGGCTATGACAGCCAGCCCACAAAGCATTACTGTCAAAGAGAAACAAAGAGGTTTTTGTAAGCTTGACTGCTTAGGTAAACATAGCACAAAGTTGAGCTCCTTCAATCAGCATTCCTGTAACAAACTTACATTGGTTCCACCAGCTCAATTCCCATCCTCTGGAAGAGCACTTGCACATAAATAGTCTTTGAAGTATTCCAATGTCATCAGGGGGCAATGTGGACAAGGGGCACATACCCAGCTATGCTCTCCCCCATCCTTATCAAACACAGCTCAGAACCACAAAGCAATTTTACAACTTTTCAGTTCTTCTTAACCTTTCCATTGTTCCACAACTAATAAAGCTTTCCTCTGCAGGCCAGCAAACAAACCACCCCAGAGCGAGGTGGGGTCAGGATAGGATATAATCAAGCCAAATGCTACACAAGCCTACGTGACCCCCGGGCTCTTAAGAAATTTTGTTCACTCCGCAGTCTATGCACTGTCAAATTTTCACCTTCTTCTTTCAACACATTCTTCATTCTAGTCCTGTACCTGTTAAAAACTTTAGGACATGGATATACCTGCTAGTTATTCAATGCTCTAGTACAAACCTAACAGTTTTATTCTCCACTGTTAAGCAATGTTCAAGCAGCACACATGAATAAAAGATACATTCCTTTTCAGTTTTTACACTCTTTTGTTTTGCAAGTCCTCAGTTATCCTTGACTAATAACAATCTCAACATTGAGAAGCACCTGCCACAGGCACTTTTTTTTCTTTCCCAGAACTTAGTGATAACTACTTTTCTTTCTGAGGTTCCAAGCTACCCTTCCAGATACTTTTTCAGATGAGCAATACCATCCCCAGTTACTTCCTTGATTTTAAAACTGTCACACTTCTTTTGGCATCTGCCATATAATTGTGCTGTGCTAAGTCTTGCAATCTTGCATTACAACTGCTAGTACTGAATGTGATCGTGGTTATTATCAATGCCTGCCAACAACATTTGCTGAAGGGACAAACAATTTTCTCTTTCCTAACCACATCCATAAAATATATTTCACCTCCTGAAGAAAAAACAACATAGCTAAGGGTATTAGACTCCTAATTAAAATGAAGTCTAGCAGACACACAACTAAAAAGCCTTTCTAATTCAAATTGTATGTAGCAAGTTGATTACAAACTAAAGCTGTTATTATACATACATTAAAAAATGTTTGAGCAAGTTGGGATCCTTCCAGTGGAATGAACAACTAATGAGCAAACTACAGAAAATAAATCTTTCTAGTCACCCTGAGAAAACAATTGGATGACCAAGATCAGCTGTGCAAAAGCAGACAGTAACAGTCAGTGAGAAGTGGAAGATCAGAACTCTAGTATCTGTAATTCACACTCATATAAGTGGTTTCCATTTGCTATTATCTCCAAACTACTACTGTAAATTCCTCTGCCATCTGTAGGTACAAACGCTGAAGTGAACAACACAGTATCTAGTTTTTTGAAAAAGCAGAGGTATTGTGTGATATGCCAACAGGCTTCTTGAATACTCTATCCAATAATCTATTCACCATTAAAATATTTTTAGGACTGAACTAACATTCTGCAGTTTTCTCTTCCATGAAAGACACTAATGTCCTTTAAGGCAGACGGCTTTCTAAATGACCCATGACGAGATAAATGAACAATAACTGAGACACAAGAAGAAAACATGCAACTGTCTCTCACACTCTACCTGAAAATTTGACATAAGGACATGAAATGCAGCATATAAGGTATCTCTTAGCACCTTGGCACATGCCCAAGGGGGAAATAATTCCTTCCTATACCAGAAACACATTTTCATGAGATTAAGAAAGAAACAAGCAAGGACCAATCCTGTCTGAGTGGGATGGTGAGGGAAAAACTGGATACATGTTTCTTGTCAAAAGTTTTGGCTTTGAGAGTTTTTACCTGTTTGTACTCTAAAAGAAAAACATCTGACCATATTTACTGGAAGCCTTGTGCTCAGTTCTCTCCCCTATTATCCATTAGCTGCATGCACTTTCCAATTCAAATATTTCAGCAGCAGCCATGCCCTGAAACTACTCCCCCAGCTGCAGCCAGTTCCCATCCTGCAAGCAAAAAATGGCCAAGACATTGCTAACACATATTAGGTTTATGCAGCATATCTCAGTGAAGTTCTCAGTCTTGAGAGCACTTCCTTGCAAACTAACGTCACCACCACGTTCTCTTAAAATTAAAAAAAAACACCACCACACAAACACACAAAAACTATTCTCACTCACTTCCAACTTCTTTCCTTATAAATCTTGGTGAGAAATATGGAATATTAATTTCCTCAACTTCTAACTGATCTTTCAAAAAACTTCATATGTATATCATGGGGAAAGCAGTCTAAGGCAGAAGGCACTTGCTTTACGTACTGTTAACAATGCAAGATTCTCCTATACATTTCATTTATTTGAAGACATGAATTAGGATTATGACTTCTATTTCACTTGCAGACACCCTCCAAATCCCACAGTTAATAGATTTGTTTCCTGTACCATGCTGTTCATCTCGAAAGAGTAATGGAACAACAATTAACATATGAATAGAAAATTTCAAAGTCTGAAACACAACAAGCACCTTTCAAATGCTGCAACTCCACTTTCTCCTCATTCCTTGTAGTTACTGCTCATTACATTTCATTTGGTTTATTACACAATATCTCTGCATCACTGTTCACTAAAAACCCTTATGAACAATTAGCATATGGGCAAATAAAAAGTAAGAGAAAATAACGTCTTCAAGGGGAGAGTTTTTAAAACATTTTATGTCCAATATTGCTAGAAATCCCTCAAAGAGATATTACTCCACTATTCAGCACTGTGTTGAACATTAGGAGATAAACATTCAAAAAGTCAAGTTTCCAAAGTAATTAGTTAGCACATTTGCTCTTTGTTACAATACATAACACTAAGATTTACTTCCATTATTTCATATGATTATATAATTTAGCAATGATTTTCTACTATAAAGGCACACAACATATTAAAAATATACTTAGTATCTAATGGTTAAGAAATCAAATCTTTTTCAGTTACACTTCTTGCTAGACTTATAGACAAGACAACAAATTGTGTAAGGGTACAGAGGAAAAAACTTACAGCAGCTTGCTGTTGTTTTAGTTTGTCTCTGTACTCTTCCAGTTCTTGAAGACTGAGTACTGGAGGAAGCCTCTGCATTTAAATAATAAATTAAAATCAGTGAGGAATTAAAGACTGTTAACTCACACATAGTATTAGCTAGGGAATCAGTTTCATTAAAGAAACATTCTTACAGCTTCTGCAATCTAATTTGCAGAATTAATCCATCTTTTCAAACAATGGATACTGAAATCAATTAGTGTTAAGATATACAACATATGATCATAATTGTCTCATATAATAATATAATTACCTCACACTTACTTTATTTTACATCATATATGTATACACATAATCACCCAATCACAGAAATTGTCTGTTTGCTAAAAAAATACACAAAATACAGAACAGACTTGTTTCCTCAGCTATCTTGAGTTTTTCACTACAGTTTAAATTACGAAATGCCTGTTAGCACATTCTACTACATTAAAAGAAAAGATTATATACTGTATATATGCACCCATACTCTATGCTAGAAGATCCACACAACTGCAAGATGATGTAGGGGAATACGGTGTTGTATTAATGCAAGGTCTAAGAAATAAAAATAGCTCATTGAAACAAGCATACTTTTGGTCTTCATTTTTTATTATCATTTTTCTTTTATGATGACAGCTTACCTCTAACTCATACTTCACAATATCAAAGGAGTCATTGGAAAAATAAACTTCTTCAATGCTGTTAATTATTTCCTGTTGTGCCTGAGGATCAGTTGGTTCTTCATGTAGTTCTCTGAGCTCCTCCTGCACAAAATAAAAAAGAACTTCCATAATGTAATAACACATCCTAGGAAGAACAATGTTTTAACAAAACAAACATCTTTCAAAAGCCACTTCCAACATTAGCACAAGAGGCAATGGCAAAATACAGAAAGATCAGTACACTGTGGCTTGTACTTCCTACTACAGAGAGCAAGACTTCTAAAACTTTTCAAAAAACATAGCGTAGACTTCAACGTTGCAGCCTGCTTAATACATTTATGGCACCAAGTGCATGTTGAGTCCAGTTTCTTCCTTCTTAACTTTAGAAACTCTCATAATAAACTAAAAACATACTGGGAGATTATTTCTTCAGACGGAGAAAAAAAATGGACAAAACAAAACAAATAAAACCAGAATTTTTAAAAACAAAAGAACCCTCTTTGTAAATTACAGGGAGACAGTGTCCCTACAAATGCATAACTTTTCAGCTCAGCCCTCACATTCACTGAAATAAAAGTCATGCTATTAAACACTTGATTTCTACAGGTAAAACCAGAATAGATCTGCCTTCTTTGCACAAGATTAACAGCTCTCAGATTTTAGCAGAGTGGACTGAGCAGAGATGTGCTATCAGCTTTCTGAAAGCTAACATCCAGAGATACGCATCCCCCTCCTTGCCAACGCAATCTCCTCTGGAAGGTCTCCCCAACAACCCAGATGCTTCCTGAGGTTGAAGCAAACCAAGGACTCAGCCTGAACCTTCTCCTTCTCTGCTACACTGGACATTGCAAGCAATACTGGCCCTCTCCTGGATGTTGTTCCCTCAAAAAGAATTAAAATTCCTTTTATCAGAGACTCAAAAGGAGAAGTGTTAGAATATTCTTTCATCAAAAATAAAATTGCTTGATAATGAAATTAAACTCTAGTGAAGCAATCCAGCAGACTGAAGAGTCCCACAACGATCCTGAACCTCTCAGCAGTGCTGAATTGTTCCAGCGGGGCAAGGTGCTGCTATGTTCATCACAAAAAGCTCAAAGGTTTATTTCACCAGCTGGCAGTATCCGATTTTAAATTAAATGACTGAACAAGCACTAATTTGCTTATTTTGCACATCAGGTGAGATAAGATCAATGAGTAGATGTTCTGAGGCAAAGTGACACAATACACAGCAAGGTGCTGTTCCTCTGTGCAGTAAGAGGCAGCCAAGGGGTCACAAGTGGGTGGTTTGGAAGAGCATCAGACAAGCCGCTGCTCCGCTGAAATCCTTCTAAACAAGAAAAAAGAGAGGGGGCAAAAAAGGAAAAGAAGAAAACAGTGAGGCAGTAGGGAAATAAAAAGCAACAGCTCTGATACAAAGAAAAACGTGTTTCATGCGTAACTCACATCCCGAGTGGCCCCAAGCGAGGCTGAAGGAAAGCCCCAGGCGCTGCCGCGAGCGGTGCTGCGGGCCAGGCCGCAGCCAGGAGGCCCTGAGCCGCACTGGGGCAGCGGGGAATGGGAGAAAAACCATGGAGGAGACAGCGGGGAACCGGGGAAAGCCCTCGAGCAGCCACCTTCTCCCACCCCGAGATCTCCACCTGAAACGCCTGGCACAGCTGCTGCCACCAGCGCAGGCGAACGCAGCAATCCGAGCCCAGCCAGAGAAAGGACACGGGCTGCACCAACAGACCGACAGAAGCAAGGAAATAATATAGTTGTATCATTATATATCTGTAATGGTAGCTTTATAATGTATACCCCACTGTGAATTAGTTTCACATCTTACAGTGCATTGAGTTTTAGCTATATAAAACTAAAATTAAAAATTATCCAAGACAGGCAACAGGGTCCACTGAAGCACTGCAAATAGAATAACTGAATTTATCATCCGATATTTGCCTACAAGTTCCTGCATGTCTGTTTCCTAAAAGAAAAAAAGATTAAAAACTAACCAAAGAAGAAATGCTTAGGACCATTTGAAATTCTGGATTACTGGTATCTTTTCATGTTGGTGAAAAAAATACCTCTATGCCATAGGTCAGTGGTGATTTACATCTGCTAAAGATGCATTAAGAAAGCCATTATGGACACATATTCTGGATTTGATGTTGGAATGCCTAGGAAAATTTCTAAGAAACCATTTTATCCTGTCTCAGATCACTCATCTGAGAGTGATCTGAGTTGCCAAAACACTACTCAGGAAAATAATTATTAAATGACAAGGTTTTTCTTTACCTTGTTCATTTTTTCTAGAAAAGCAGTCAAGTTAGAACAACTCTCCAGATAAACCTTAGCTCCCACATAAATTACATTATCTGACATCAGACCTTCTGCCATGATAACCTGCAGCTTTCAGCACACCAAGCTCCAGTAACTTGAAGTAACCGAGATAGTGAAGGCCAGTTTATTCATTCACCACTAAAGGAGACAACTATCCCTAGCTAAAGTTTATTTTCTGATATTCCATCTTCCTCATCCTTTCAATTAGATACACAAAAACAATTTTACAATATAGAAATAAACTTGTAGTTTCAGGGGTCTTGGCAAAGGGCCGGTTTAACTCTGTGGACTTGGTACTCACACACTTAATAGGAGGAAAGAGAGAAGCGCTATTAAATCCCTGAAGATATTTTTCCATCTCAAAACCTGTCTAGCTATTCCCATATAAGTATCTTCCTTAAAAAGAAAAAAAAAGTCAGCATTAAAACACACTTAACATTTTATATTTTATGTTAATTCAGCAATTCCAAGTGCTCTTCTGAATAGAAAAACCTGTCCAAAATTGCGACAGCGGGAATCTCATGGTAATACCCTTGCAGAGAACTTTGCCATTGCTAAACTGAATCATTATGACACACAGGAGGTCAGGAAGAGAAGCACATTGGCAAGATGGGCCCCACAACATTCACTTCCATCCACCTGTCCAGGTTAACACGCACGTTCAGCAGTAGGAACTGTCCAATCAATAATGGGCCAACACAGCCTGCAAAGATACTGTTTCACAGGCTACTCATTTTTCCAGAGTTCTATTCAGCAAGAGGCTTCATCTCCTACCTAAAACTCCTGTCACTTGTGGTGCCAACTGCACTTTCTTTTCCCCCCAGTACTTTGGGATCATACTTTCATGGAAAAACAATTTATCCTCTCAGGTTACCATTCGTGCAACCTTCAGCAGCAGGCCTCTCTCATTATGCCACCTAAATAGATCAGTGAAAGACAGCATCTGGGAAGTAAAAGAAAGAAGGAAAAAGAAGTCTGACATCTTTGCGTACTCGAAGAAGCCATTGCTAAATAAAGCACAGAGCTTGCATCCACACACATCTCGCATCATTTTGTCTTTCTATTCTATGAAAATAGGAGTTTACAGTCTAGAAGCCCATGGCAATTCCTTGAAACGTAATTCAGAAGAGTCATCTCATTGCAGACTCATCTGAAATGCAGTTCAGCAAGTTTTAGATGTCTACCCAGCTATTTCCCAGTGCATCACACTCCCACTTTCCTTGTATGCTATGTTGCCTGTACCAGTAAAACCACTATTGCACTGCTGAATGAAGCATTACTGGTAAGGAGTAGAAGCAAACACCTTCTGCATTCCAGTCACTATCACCTAAAAGATTGGGAAGTGAAGTCATTGAAAAAAGTTAAATGATACTACTCAGAAAAAAAAATTCAAAACAGTTTCTAATCTAGAATAAAGCTGAAGTTCAGCAACAGCTTATGCACTTTCATCTGGAGATTGCCAGGGGCCAAGTCTGTTCTATACACATTTGGACACAACCTCCATTTCTGGCATGAGCCAAAACCACACCAATGAATATGCAACTGATTTATATCCCTCCATTCTGAACCTGGATAACACCTGCGCTAAAAGCTAATCCTAAATACTGGGATGAGGGCCGTGCTCAACAGATTCAATCAGCAGGTATACTGCAACATTGTGAAATAAATGAAGTATTAAAGCATTTATATATGTATCTATATACATGCACGCAAACACAGTCTTTGAATTTTATCCATATACAAAGATGTATTTAGAGATTATATTTGTCTTATAATCACAGAATCACAGAATACACTGAGTTTGAAGGGACCCACAAGGATCATCAAATCCAGCTCCTGGGCCTGCACAGGACCGTCCCCAAAAGTCTCACCATATGCCTGAGAGCATTGTCCAAATGCTTCTTGAACTCTGTCAGGCTTGGAGCTGTGATCACTTCTCTGGAGAGCTGTTCCAGTCCTCAACCACACTTGGGTGAAGAGCCTTTATCTAGTATCTAATCTAATGTATGTACTATGATATATTAGACTGTATTATAATATTATGCATATATTATAAAATATTATAGAATAATAGAACAGTATATATTTCATATAATAATGTACATATATTGTATAACTATGTGTATTATATAATGATCTAATATATCGCTATGTATTTTATATAACAATCTCTATAACATCATAAAATACAATGTATAACTGTATCTATAAACTCACTTTGCTTTTCCTCCCTACCTCCCCCTCCCCCAGCTAGGGAAGGCAGTACCACAGAGAAGTTTGTGGTATTCCCTATCTTTCATACAAAATGCCCAGAAACTCCTCTTGATCTTTCCTTGTTCAATATGCATAGAGAGTACTCATTAAAAAGCTCTCACTCTACCAAAACAAACACTATACTTTGAAAATAACTCTCCTGATGGAGAGAACAACACAGCTTATCCATAGAGTACATCTTAGCCACACCACTACTTAATGCACCCCTGAAAAGCACTCATTACTGCTGGGGAAATAGAAACCTACATTCCTAGAGCTATTGGAAAACATTAATAAAAAAAAAAAATCTCAGTGTTATTTACCATGATAAGCTACAAAGTCAAATAATATTTGTATATTGCATACGAGCTGATTATCATCAAAATAAATATAACCTAATTCAAACTCAACTCACCATTAATCCAACACTCTTGAATTCAAGCATGCAAAATACCTACCTCAGCCTTTTGTGACAGAGCCTGCTAAATAAAACTGTTACCAGCTTGGGAAACAATAACAGAATAGTTCAAAAAGAATTAGTTTCCCTGCATAATCAGGATATGCCAATGAAGTAAGGTATCTCAGTCAAAATAGATATTATGACCTTCTACAGACGACTTTCTCTTCCAAGAATCTTCTTCCAAGAATCATCAGAGAATGATGGAAAGGATCATGAAGTGACTTGAGCACTGCCAGGGATGGGGCATCCACGACTTCTCTGGGCAGCCTGTTATATCCAGCCTTGCAGTTCAGATTTGGCTTCTCTACAGACTATCACAGACTCAAACTATTACACTTACTTCCTACTGAGATACTTCCCGATGTGAGTGAGCTGCATGAGTCTGTATTAACAATGAGTAAAGTAAGTTTGCTGGGGATTTGCCTTCATATGATAAAAAACCTGAAATTTTTCAAAATAGTTTTAGAACTTATTGGAGCACTAGTTAACATGAGTGAATACACTCAGGTACGCACCAAATGCCTAAAAATTTCATTGCCTAAAAATGAAAAATTGAGCAGTACAGTCATCACTTCATCATGCTGGCCAGTCAGCAAACTGTCAGTAAATCAACAACTTTCAGCTATCAAGACCAAAAAGAATTTTGCTGATTCTGCCCTCCGGGGATGGAATGTCAGCATACTCTTCTTCCTGTCTCCATATTTCCCATTTGACCTCCAAACTAGTGTGATAGTCACTCATCTCAAAAAACATGGGTTTGTACCTAGGATTACCAGTAATTCATACTGGCCCTAATTCATGCTGGCCCTGCAGCCTCCCATTCTGTACTCTTCTGTATACCTTTATTTTTGAAGCTTTCAGTAACATTTGCCCTAAATCAGTCTGGAGATACCAATGTGAACGTGGAAGCGTGACAGTGAAAGTGCAGCATCATAACCATTCTGTCATCAAAACAGCTTGAGACTTTCATGATTCAAGAGATAAATAAAAACAGTTATTACTACACACTGTAGACTTACCAGACATATAACATCAAACCATTACAGAACAGAAATCCAGCCAAGATACCCTACATCTGCTTTTATCTGGAGAGCCACCTTGGCAAAAAGACAGTTTGAAATTGGTTGCTCAGGGAGTGCCAGGAACCTGCAATTGTGAAATCTGAGCCATGGAGATGGGACAGTTCCTTCAATATTGCTGCAATTGAATATTTTGGCTCTTTGATAACAGTGTATTGGCCACTGTTTAACAACGTATGATGTACCAATCCAGAGACTCTTACTTGATTTTTTAAATATACAGCAATTGCTAATTTTCTGATCTGCCTCAGCACAAGCAACATGTTACACAGTACTTATACAGAAACAAAGAAACACAAGGGGTCTTTGGTTTGATTTTTTAACTAGTGTAAAATGGGTCATCTAAATTTAACTCAGTAATTTAAGCTTATTGGTTAAAGGCAAAGACCAAATTTATAGAAAACAATAGACAACCACAGAAGTCTTGTGACTTCTCTCCTCAGATAAACAGGATATAGAGAACAGTCAATTATTGTGTCAATTCTTCCCTCACACACAGATTACTCAGCTTGACTTGTGCGATGACAGTGAGCTGGCTTCATTTAAATAGTGAGACCCAAAAATTGCCGAAAACTATTGCTATTATAAAGATATAACTTTTAAAGTAGAACATGAAGTTAATTATATATGCTGAAGATTAAAACTACGGAATTACGAAATGTACTTACAGCACCAAAACCATGAAGAAACTAAATGTTAAGACTAGAACTACACATGCCATCCACACAGCATCTACTTTCCAAAGTAAAACTAAAAAAGGCATATTTCTTTTTCCTTATTTTTTTTTTAATTCATGCCAGCAAGAAACCTAAATAATATTAAGACCAGCATCCAATGACAACTGAAAAGTTTCAAGAAAAAAACTTCCATGCAAGTTCATTTGGAGTTGGTGAACTGATTTGTCTCACAGCTCTTAATTCTTTCATTAAAACACTCTAAAAAATTTTCAGCAAGAAATAAACCTCTGAAAAAAACAACAGCAAACTTGGTGTTAAGGAAAAAAAAAAAGACACAAATAAGTGTCATTTACCTACAAAAGAAAAACTAAAAACAAAGGGAGTGGCAGGGGAGGGATGTTGTATCATACCTTAGTAGGAATCCGGAAGCTTTCAATAGGACTGAGGTCATTAACACTCTCCTGAGGACTCCTTAGACCCTTAAAAAAAATTTAATAATCAGTTAAGTTTGATTCCTTCCTTCCTGCTCTCATGACTGATGTTAACAGTATTTCTTCCAACCCCCTTTCTGACCCTGGGTACCTCTATTTCTCAAAGGACCTATGCAAGTACTATGTTAGTTTGTGGTAAGAAAGTTTGTATTTTTTCTTTGAAACTGACAAAAGTGTTGTACATCACTTCAGTGGTAACTACTACATTTTACAACTATTTCATGTTCCCAAGATGCAGAAACTTTCCATTTTGGTTTTGATTCTCAGATTTTGATGCACATCATTTCAACTCGGTCTGCAGCTGCCACCATCAAAGCTGACTCACCTCTACGCTCCAGAAACTCAGTATAAGAAACTGAAAACATAAGAAACAAGCAAAGCAACCGCTGCAGTTTCTCATACTTCACACAAAATCTTCCCCAAGTCCTCTGAAAAACATGCAGTTCTAGTAACTTATCTCCAGAACAAATAAAAGGTTTCACTTATCAAACGGTAAATGGAACCTAATCTTTCTGAATGACTGAAAATTGCCTAAGTTGTATCATTTGCAGAAAACATCATCTCCACACCGGGCAGGCTTCCCAGCACTCCTCCTAGTCAAGCTGAAAATGAATCATGTACCCCTCGACCGAAGCAGAACAGAATATTATTTTGGCAATTCCACTTTCACACAAGCGTTCATTTTTAAGCCCTGCCTTCTGCATAAGGATCACAACTCTGAGGCCATAGTTTTAGAAAAAAAAGAAGTTTTTTACTTTCCCATGGTTTTCTGTAACTATCTAGAATATCTGATGTGGGTGGCACAAGCGATTTTTTTTAAGTTCTCCAATTAGACACAGATAAACAGACTTCCTGTCTTATGTATGCGAACAACTGGAATGTTCTCTTGATACACTTCCTTAAAAGGCCTCTCAGCCTTAGAAATATTGGTCCAAATGCAGGCTTAGATGTACATAAGATCTACCGGAGACAACCGGTACAAGCGGCACAGAGCAGTGAGCTGACAGACACACACCGGGTGCCCCGGCACACATCCACACTACGTGCCCACCCAAATATGTCCCTGGCACCTCCTCAGCCTCGCCTCCCTTTGGACCAAAAGCATTTGCTGCCAGACAAAGCCGTGCTACAGAACCACAGCGCGGCGCTCAAAATTATATGTCAGAAAAGCAAACTGGCACGGGCCTGCCCTGTCATCTTCAACAACGATTTCTCTGTTGTGACACGAGCTACTCCTTGGCATCCGCGCACGCTTCCATTTCGCGGCGTAAAGAGAAAAACAAGGTGGATGCGTGTGCAGCAAGAGCTCACACGCCCCGAGCCTTCCCTCCCCGGGCAGGGCAGAGGGCGATACCCGCGCCCCGGCGGCTCTCCGGACTGCCCAGGCACGGCGGCCGGGAGGAGAGGCCGGGACGGCCACTGCGGTACCCCGCCGCCCCCCGAGAAGAGCCGCTCACCTGGCGGGTCATCAGCGACTTGATCTTCTGCATGATGGCCCCGCCGCCGCCCCGACTGCGCTCAGCGGCCGCGCAAGGTGCCGGGGCACGGCGGAGCCATGTTGGGCGCCACCTGACCGCGCCCGCCCGCGGCTCCCTGGGAGCGGTAGTTCCGGGCCGCCCGGCCCGACTACAAGTCCCGGCAGCGCGGCCGGCAGGGCGGGCCTGGAGCTGCGGCTGCTCCTGCCGGCGGGAGCCGCGCTGGCCGCGGCGTAGATTTGGAAGCGGTTCGCTCAGAACACAGAACGAGGCTCTGTTATGGAGACAAGCTGGAGCTTATTCTCCAAATTCTCGTAGAGAATTTGCCGGTTGTCTCGGGTTATTTCGGGCGCTCGGCACAGAGCGTGCCTGGCCTGTTCACGGGGGATGGATGCGGTTTTGCGTCACCAAAACGGGCTTGTGTCGCTCTATTTAGTTGTATTGATAGCAACTTAAAACCTCCCCCCCGCACAACCAAAAAAACACACACCAAAACCCACCAGATGGCTTTTTAAATCTACTTTATATCAGCACAAGTTAAGAAATAATTTGTCCTGTAGTCTTTGTTTAAGTGGAGGCAGCATTCGGCGGTGAGACGACCGGCACATCCACTGTGTTGTACCTTTAGGAAACGGGTTTTTTTCCTTGTGGAGCGCACGGCTGTCAGCCCCGCGCGTTTCCCGATGCTGCTGGTGATACCGAGGCAAGAGCAGGTGTCTTTGGAACGACACACCGATGACAAGGGGAGGGCCAGGACCGATGGTCCCTCCCGCCTTGCTTTAGCACGACCTCGTTACTTCTGGCCGCCATTGGGAATATCGTGGAGTTGTTTTGTGGAAAGCCTCTAACTGGTTTAGCACGTAACAAAGTTACTTCTCATTAATAAAATAACTAACATTTTCAGAATGTTGGTGCTGCAAGTAGTGCTGCTTTAATATAGTTGCTTCTATTCAAAAGAAGGGAGATTCGATTTGTGTTAAGTGTAAATGCCATTTAACAACTAGCACGAGCTACAATTCTGCAGAAGAGTAAATCCATTTTTCACGTGCACGTTTGTGTGAGTTCTTGTAAAAACTTGCAGTATATTAATGACATTAAAAATACATTCAAATGCTGGAAATGACAGGACACAACTGAAAAGCATAACTCTGCTAATCTGTTCCTTTATTATTATTATTATTTTCTTTGCCCATATGGGGCATTTAAAGTGCCACCACAGGTTTTATTCCAATACTGAAGGTCCCATCATTTCAGTTAGAACTTAGCTAGAACCTATGACCAATATTTTATTCCACGGTGAAATCAAGTAGATAATAATTTCTAACCTAGCTTTTGTGAAAGGCTGCAATTTGATATATCAAGCCTACAGTTACATGGATTAAGCAGGTTATAAACAACAACATTCAGGTGGGCAGGACAATGGAGCCAGAAAGCTTTTGGGAATATGTGAAATACCTTCTTCATCTCCTGACATATGTCAGGTGGTGGTATTATTTCTGGTAGGACCATTGTACTTCTGCTTTATTAAACTGGATTAAGCCTTGTATTTCTTATATTGGACCTGGAAGCATCTGTTTTCATCTCTCTTTAACTAAGGTAAAAATTGAGTGTTCAGCCCTTCTGATGGGGACTTAGCACCTTGCTGGACCCCTGCTCCTAGCACACAGTGAGGGGGAGGCAGTCCCTTCTTACCAGTTGCTCCTGCTTTGTGCAGGAGCCTATATATATAGTCTAGCCTAGTATTTGTTAATCAATAATAGGTTGCCTAAGTGCTGTTTAGTGAAAAATATTGTGTGTTTTTGTATGGATAAATCATCTCTGTCACTGCTAATATTTGCAGTTGCAAACTATTAATGCACAGCTCTGGGTGGGTTTGTCCAGTTTGCTGCTGATTTGTATGGTGAGTGACAGCTTTGGACAAAATCCAAACCCTACATTAATATTAATTTAAACTGATGTAAGTTAATGGAGAAGAAACTATAATCAGCACTTAACAACTGTATTAAGCTGTTCACTCTAGCCATGGGATTTTCATTTCAAAGATGTCTGAGGCACTTGACATTACATGTTGTTTAGAGAAAGGGAGTTAGTTCTTTGCTGAGTTATACTTAGGTTAAGGAAGAAAAAATACAGAAAAGTTATTGGCTTGAAAGTGCTAACAAAAAAATAGTAAGGCTCTTTAACAGCTGTTTAATTTTTTTTATATATATATATATATAACAGAAAATTAGAGGCTGTCATTAGAAGAGCTCTGAAAAATATTCAGAATACTAATTTTAGTTTGAAATAAGCCTGTAGCATCACAGTATTTTTTATGAAACTGTAACTAAAGGAAGTTAATAACTGTATAACCTGTTCACTTGGTGCGTTTACTTACTTGTATTAATTAAATGTACTTTGTATTGTGTGCCCCATTTATTACATTCTGTGTCATATTTGCTGTGACTGCCAGGGAAGGGTTGTGATAAAGTCAGAGGCAATGAAGATGGGTCCTCATCTAACAGGTGCTCCACTCCCTTTGTTCTTTGTATACACATATTCAAATCACATAAGGCAGGGGACAGGATAGGACCTGTTAACTCATTGCTGATTTCCCTAGCAAATAAACCAGCAGCTGCAGGTCCAAGTCCTGGCTCAGTGCTGAGAAGGTGGCATTTGTGTGGGACAGGATGCTTTCATGGAGCCCTTTAGCCAACTTCTTTTGGGACTTACAGTGCAAAATATATTTTCTGCTTGTAGGTAAGATACAGTATGAATTATATTTGATTGTCATTGGGTAGATTTTAATTAATTATATAAGATTTATTGTTATAAATTTAAAGATAAATCTGTTGTATTGTCAGATGTTTGATTTCAGGAAGGTAACCTAAAAGCTTTTCATCAGGCACTGGCATCTTGTTTTATGAATGAAGCTAAAGTTCTAGCAGTTAAACAAAAATTAATGCTATACATAATCTCTATGTAAAACTTAGCGTTGATTAACTTTACATAATCTACATGTAAAGCATGGGTATTGATTAAATACATACTATTACATTTTATTGAGTAACATATGCATTGTGCATTCTTTTTAACAAGTAAGGCTGGACAGGTTCTAAAGCAAGGATTATACAGAAGCCGTTACACACTTATTTAAAAATATATTGAGACAGCAGGGATACATTATTTTTCACTTCTTTATGATTAAGTAATTTATATGTAATGTCTAAATGTAATTGGTATTGAAATTAAATTAAGCTTTTAGTCAACTGAAGAATATCTCCCCATTAACAATGCATTTGTTTGGTGTCTGGGTGCAGTTTTTGTAAGTGTGCATTTGTTATCCATGCAGTAGATAAAAAACAGATGTTCTATGTACTTTGACAGAAATATCCTGTGATCAAATGTTAGATAAGCTTATTTCTACAAACTACTGTAATTACCTTTTTTCAATATTTAATTTTGTAATTCATATCTAATATCTAATATAGATCTAATTTTGTAAATGTCAGCAGAGGAAATATATAATATTACAACTGTAGTGCATCTTCTAATCATTCATATATAGGAACAACTTTTCTTTTATCTCCTTTGTGAACTTCTTAGTTCTATCGTATTATAGAATCACCTAGTTTTCTTGATTTTGAGCTCAATACTTTTTCATGACTTTTGGCTTCATAATGATTTATGTTTTATATGACAATTATTGGCTCTCTTCTTTAAAAATTAAAAATATTTGATGGAAAATCAATGACTTTGTGCTTTATCTACTTTACCACTTTATTGGATATTTTTCATTAAAATCCTAGAAGAGTTATTGTCATGCAAGCAGAGTGCTTTAGAGTACCAGTTTATTCACCAGGAAGCCTTACATCCTTACCCAGATATACACATTTTCTAGGACTGGAAATGTGCTGCTCACACTTCATACCATGATGAGAATCAGGTGCATTGGAGACATGACACACAGGCCACTGAAGGCATTGACCTCAGCAAATAAAGTCCTGTAACAAAGCTCAGTGGGACTTTTTCTTGGGCAAAAATCCCAATCTAGGGAAGAGGATGCCCAAGTTTTCCATTATATAAATGGAGGTATAGAAATTGCAGCTTTCCTGGACCATTACAGCTGGGTTGTTTGGTTGAAGTTTTTTTCCACAAATAAACTTACTTGTAAAAAGGAAAAAAAAAATCACTGATCTGGTGACATTTTGCACCAAGTTCAGGAGAGCTGAAGGGCTAAATGAACACTCTGGTGAAAAGCAGTTGGGAGTCCAAGCTCACTTTGACAAGGAGATATGCATGTTAAATTCACAGAATGCTAAAACCTCGCTAGGCAGGTTTCAGTTTATGCCATAAACTCAAAAATTATGTCATAGTTTTTTATTTAAACCAGAGCTGCAGCCCTTGTTTTATGTCAACAACAATTCTGTTGTGCTTGCTAATACTGGTGATAGCAAAGTAATTTGGAAGCAAAGCACAGATCACTGAGCTCCAAATGGAGGTCGTTCTGGTACAGTCCTTACGATCATTATACAAAAATTAGGTTTTGGGATTTCCTTGTCATGTCATATTATATTTGTAAAGCTGCAGGGAGAGGCTTAAATTTTATGGAATTTGAGCCTGATAAGTATTAATTTAGTTTGATTTTGCTATTAAACATTAATTCAAGGATTAGTTGTAACAGTTCCCAGTTTAAATTAAAAATCAAAATTAGCCTAATACAAGTGAATCATAGAACCCTTTAGGTTGGGGCAGACCCTAAAGAACATCAAGTCCAGCCATAAGCCTAACACCGCCAATTCCACCATTAAATCATGTTCCTGAGCACCACATCTACACATCTTTGAAGTACTCCCAGGGAGGGTGACTCTACCACTTCCCTGGGTATCCCATTCTAATGCTTGACAACATTTTTGGTGAAGAGGATAACCCTCTCAATAAAAAGTATTCCAGGCTGCAGAAGACATGATCTCTGCTAAGACCAGAATACTTCCATCACTGCTCCTGTAAAACCCTTGCCTTTGACAGAACACCGTTATCTAGTAACTTGCCCTGGTCTCAGCCTGCCTTCTCACTTGCCCTGCCAGCCATGGGGAAGCTCCTGTGGGATGCTGGCACTCTAAAAGTCACCCCAGCAAAGCTAGAATGAGCAACAAAAACTGGAGTTATCCAAAGTCACTCCTGAAGGGACTGACAGGAAAATGGGGTTTCTGCCCTCAGCACCTCTGGTTCTAGCTAAAAGAATTTCCTTAATTGCAGATCAAAATGTCTTTCCAAGACAGAGCCGATTTTACCTGTGAATCAAGTAAAACAAAGTTAATTTGCAGTTTCTATTCCAACAGTTTTTAGCTGCAAAGAAAGTAAATTTTCCAGCCCTGATTCTCTTTTCATTACTCTGTTGTGCTGTTGCCTTCCGTACTGGTGGTCCCAGTTATCCTAGTGCTTGCAAGACCTGCTTAGGTTGTGCTAAGTTTTTGCACAAACAGATCTGTGAGAAATATTATTTGTTTTCCGCATTTGATGATGGCACTGCTTTTATTACTGGCATGTTGTCCAACAGAACAATCACCTATTGACAGCTGAATAAACCCAAAAATTGAACAGCATCATACATAAAGAATGAGTATATGGACAGATCTTTTAATTACTGATCTCTCTGTTTTTTATGTTTTTGACTTTATTATAGTCAATCTAAAAACTGAAATGGGTGGTTATATATATTTGGTACATATATATATAATTGGTAGGTTACATGAGATAGATCTCCAGCATTAAATATTTCATGAAGGATTCTACTGAGGAGTTACTCTCTCTCTCTCTCTTTTTCAAGTGGAAAACAGCAGTTTAAATCTAATCTGTACTGTAATATTGTCAGGGAGCATATTAATGTCTGAGAAGTGTTAGGTCAACCAACAAAATACTTAATGTCCTGTAAACCAGACTCTAGCAAGCCTTGAAGAGTTGTGCAGTGTTAGAAAATTGCAAGAACAACAGGCTACAAATACTGTTAAAAAGAGGTTGGGGAGCAGGCTTCAATTTGATGTGCATCATCCATTTTAGGTTTTTCATCTAGAAAGTTAAGCATGTAAACATCTCTGTCCTATGTATCCTCCACTTAAACCATTCCACATTTTTTCTACACGCTTCCTCTTTTATTTTACCCTGTTGTCCTCCTATCTGAGCTGATCCCTCTGCAAACTGAAGTCCATGCAGCCTGAAGCCCTCTGCCTGCTTCCTCCTTAGCCCCCACTAATGGGGGCTTGCCAGACTTTCTGTCAAATGATTTCACTGTCCTTTTGTATATTTCCCCGTTAGTATTCTGCAGCATTTTCCTTTGGCTTCCCTGCCATGCCCTCAGAAATGCTGTTAGCTGTCTTTAGATGAGGGTAATATTGCTCAGCTTTATGAAAAGAGAAGCCAGCCACAAAATTACTTTTTTGGAGTAGATTCTGCACAGCACTGCTGGCTGCCCGTGGACCAGCCCACTCACACTCCTTCTCTGCTCTGCTACTTTGCATGCCCTTCCAGAGTATCCCTGACATTAATTACTGGCATTACTGCTGCATCTGTAACCATCCCCCCCTTTTTGTGTCCCCACCCTCATTCCCAATGAGTTTGCATTGCCACTACCTCGTGGCAAACAACCGTGCACTGAAATATGATTATTCTAATGCAAAAGACATGTACAGATACCACATGTGGTGAAACACCTACACCATATTATGCTATTGAACTGATTTTTTTTTTTTCTGTCAAAAAACCTAGGAAATTGGACACAAATTAACCTTTAACAATTTCTGTCATAAAGAATAATGTTATGAAAGTAGGAAACTTAAGAAACAAAGTTAGCTCTGCAGTATATTAACGAGCACAGTCACATATTTTTCATACATTGCTCCTTCTGCCCTTCCCTACCCACCAAAGTAGAAATGCATTCTGTGTACATCACCTGGAAAGTTACTTTTTCATTACAGGTATTTGGAAGCATGTCAAGAATCACAGAATCTCAGGATCATCAAGTCCAGCCAAAAATGATCATTAGCAGGAAAAGAATAGATGGTGCATGGTGAAAGCATGGTGTGTTGTCCTGGGCAGTGTTTTCTCAGTTTCCAGTGTGTTCTTATGCAGTAGCAGACGGATTATGTAAATCACAGTTTTTACATTTCTTACTTATAACAGATTGCTTTTCTCCTAGGGTCTTTTAGCACTTGCAGCGTGCTTTTCAGCAGTATTGAACTCAAATCTGAGCAATCAAACCTGCAACTGGAGTCAACTGAAGTTTCATCTTGAACATACTAAAATGTTTTTATAAGTATTTTGAAAAATCGTGTCCTTAATATTTCAAATTGATCATACACAATGTGTCTGTATTTTTGATTTAATATTCTCTGGGCTTAAATTCTTCATCTCTAAAGTCCTATCAGTTTAAATGGTGTTGTGAGATCAGTTTATTAATGTCAGGTTTTTTACATCATTTGGAAAAGTTAATGTGAAAATCAATCACTTAGTCCCAAGACTAAAGCTTTAGTAGTGTTATATAAATATGTCTTAGGCCAGCACAAGGAAAAAATATTTTTTAAAATGTATGGGAAAGACGATGATTAACTGAGGAGTGGCCTTTTTGCATCATAACAGAGACAGAATTCTTGGAAAACAGAATTAATCATGTGGCTGAAAATTTTACTTTTGTGCATATCAACAGCAAGACTCAATCCTGCCAATTTCCTAAGACTGGAATACTTGGCCTTTGCAAGCTTTGGATTGTTTCTTGAATTTAGTCTTACAGGTACAGAGCAGTCAGCAATAATATATATAGTTTTAGTCAGAGTTCATAAAAGTGTTGCTTGTCAGATTTTCAGTCAGTTTCTCAGCATAACTGGAAGAGTACATAAGAAGCTCCTCTGTTGCTGAAACAAGCCAGAAAAAATCCTAAAAACTAAGTTTACAATTCAACACTGTTAGACAGTGTAAGACCTCAAAATACAAAATATTTTAAAGGGAAGATATTTTATACATGAAGGTAAATGTACATGGTCTCATTTTTGTCAAACTTTCAACAGTAAAAGATCCTTCCTTTGGCTTTTTGTATAATTTGAGGCTAGAGCTCTGTAGCTAGATCCAGCTTCACCAATGTCAATGATCTCTTGCCCCTTTTGTACTTAAAATCTGAATTATAACCATGCAAAAAATGTAAGTTTTAGCCTTGAGAGTTTTTTCACTGTGAGAATTTCTCATTTGAGTTTTCTGGAGTTTCCATTTATGTTTTGGGTTTGTTTATTTGTTTTTTCTTTCATTTTTATGCAGGAATTTGTTCTGCCTTGAAATTGACAGTACCATCTCATACCATCCATGGTATTGAGGGGCAACCACTTCATCTTTCTGTTGACTACAATTTCAATGCTACAGCTTCTGAAATCCAGATAATTTGGCTTTTTGAGAGGTCTCAAAGTAATCCAAAATACTTGCTTGGCTCTGTAAATCAAAGAGTAGTTCCAGACTTGGAATACCAGCACAAGTTTACCCTTATACCACCGAATGCATCTTTGAGGATTAATCCATTGCATCTCAGTGATGAGGGCAATTACATTGTAAAAGTCAATGTCCATGGAAATGGGACCATAGCTGCAAGTCAAAAGATTCAAGTAGCTGTTGATGGTAAGTTAGTAAAAGACAGTATCTTCATTTTGAAAATAAAATTACAATACTTTTGAAATCCTGGTTCTTAGTATCCAGTTACAATGGTGTCTCATTTAATGCAACCGCACATGAATATATGCTAACAATCAAGTTATGTTGTTTTCTACTGCTGCTGGAGGGAATACTAAAATATGTCATCTTTAAGCAAAATTATTATATGGATTGAAGTTTCTATATCATAAGTAAAAACAGAAGTATAGAAACATATAAGATGAAATCAGGCTTCTAAAAAAATAAGATTTAATAAGTTTCTGCTGTGCTATCATGAGGATGCATTGAATTTCAAATAGTCTTTTTCCCTGAACAACTTTACCTCCTGAAACAAAGAGGAGCCATTGACTTTTGCTGGTGACTGTAGCTCTATGTCTGTAAGAGAAGCGCAGATCTTTAGGCTCTGGTCTTTGTACTGCTGGGGGCTTTAAAAAAAAAAAAAAAAAAAAAAAAAAAAAAAAAAAAGTGAAAGTAGAAAAGAATTATCTAAAAGTATGACAAGATGTCAAGAGGCCTCTGTAATTCTGTAATTTATTAATTATCCAGAGAGAATCCTGTAACTGTTGGGCTTGGAAGGAATGAGATAAATGACATCTTGGGGTGACAAAGTTGAAGCTGCCATTTGACTCCCAAACCCATCCCAAGCTGCAGACATCCTCATGACAGGTCACCCACATTTCATTTGGTGCCCAGGCTGGGCAAAGCTGTGGGCAATCATGCTGATAGGTCACACACGGTGGGCAATCATGCTTTGTGCTCTTTTCATTTCTGTAGACTCAGTGATTTGTATATGAGGCTATGGTACATGACTGCAGCCTTTATCCTATTTCCAGTAATATAAACAGTCTGGTTTTATTTATGTCTCATAACAATTCTTAGAATCATCAGCTGAGAATATGGCCTTCTTTTTTTAACCTTTAACTACATTTAAGAGACTAATTTCCAGGGAGAATGATGATTGCTATTTGAATCATCTTGACCATGAAGACTGTAATATAGTGGCTTATCACTTTAAAAACTCTTCATGTCTCTTTATTTTACAGTTCCAGTGACAAAGCCAACTGTACATACTGAGCCATCTTCAGGAGTAGTGGAATATGTAGGGAATATTACCCTAAAATGTACTGTGGATAGAGGTACAAGGGTAGCTTACCACTGGATGAAAAATGGGAAGCGTCTTCATGCTGGCCCTAATTATACTTTTTCATCAAACAATGCTACACTTCTAATTGCCCCTGTAGTAAAAGAAGACATTGGGAATTACAGCTGTCTGGTATCTAACCCTGTCAGCGCAATGGAAAGTGAGATAATTGCACCAACCATATATTGTGAGTATATGAAATATTCATTATTATCTTTGCATGAATGATTTTGCTGGAAGGAGTGCCTCCAAACAGGTAGAAAACAGTTGAGTCAACATTGTATGTGAGCTTGCATTCAAAATGAGCTTGTTTATAATAGCTTTAACTTAAAATGGGATAATAAAATTATTCAGTGTTGTGTAGTTGTGAAGATTGGTCTCAACTGCAGAATTCAAATAGAAACTTCAAGATTTCCAAAGATGTCTTCAGTTGTGACTCAAAGAAAAAAATAATGAGATCTTTATACATGAAAATGTTGTTATAAATGGAGACACGAACTAGTATCAAAAAACTAAGCACAGGAAGTACCAGGCTGAAGGACTGGTATTAGTGGATTTCCTCAAGATCATTTCAAGTCCATTCCTTTTTCATACTTACATTAATAGCACCAGAAAGAAGACAGGGAGTATCTCAATGAAGTTCATTTATGACATTAAATAGGAGGACTGAATGACTTTGACATTATGATAGAGCTGGGATGAAATTTACTAGTAAAAAAATAAATGGGCATGCCCTTGCAGAGAATAAAAAAACATGAATTTCTGCTGATAAGATTGAGATTGATCAGAAAATAATCAAGGCAGTGAGCCTAGGTGATTGAGCTGTCACAAGATATCTATGAACTGACAGCGTGATTCAGGCATGAGAAAGATACATTTAATTCTAGCAGTGGATAGAAGTGGGCAATGGATTTCCGACAGGGAAACAAGGGGAGTGCTAATGGCACACCGAAGATAACACCACATGTACAATACTTAGTGCAGTCCCTGAAGATCCCAGAATGCTGATCTTGAACTGGAAAGAGAGGAAGACAGGAATGGAGAAGAGACAAAGAGACCTCAGTCAGGCTTAGCAAAATTAGAGCTGAGAGAAGTGACTGCATTGCACATCAAATGGGAAACGTGAGGGAGCAATAACAGTTGCATAAAGACCATTTTTTTACAGAAGAATAAACCATAAGGTAGCCAGATATTTTGACTGGAAATGAAGGCACCTGAGAAACTAATTGAGTTGGAGGAAACAAAAGATTGATTTAATCACCATTCAACAATTATACAACAAATCTTAGGGCCTTCTCATTTTGGTCCATGTCAGGAATTCCCAGTGCCTCAATTTTCAAGTAGCACATGCTACACATATGTGACCAAATTATCCTTCTCAGAGGAGAGCTGAAATTTGAAAGGCCAGGACCCACTTTGCCACCAGTCCTATTCAGATATAGCCAGTTTACCCAGTGGCCCAGTCTGGAAGGGACACTGCAAGGACTGGAGCTGGATTCCTGTCCAGCCAAGGGCTGGTGTTCATTCCTGCTTTCTGCAGGCTCTGGCAGCTAGCAGCTGGTAGGCAGCTCATGCTCAACTTGTTATGATTGCACTGCCAACATATTCAGAGCCTACATCTTTAATCAGAATCTCTATTCTATTCAGAATCTCTTATTTTCCTCCTCCTCCTTTCATCTCCTTTAATCTCTCATTATCTATTCTGCTAGTTTGGCAGGGGTTTTTGTTATAACTTGGAAGAATTGGATAAGGGGATGACTCACATCCAAAGTATGGGGGGGCTGCTCTCTACACTGCTCCAGGAGAAGAGAAAAAGACTACCTAAATTAGTAAAGATCAACAAGGACATTTTTAGATATGAGCTGATATAAGATCATGTGCAGCTTGTAAATTTACCAGCAGTGCAGACTTGAAGATGAAGAAGCAGTTGCAAAGAGTCCGAAACAAAGCAAATATTGATTGAGCTTCCATCTCATTGGACCGAGGAATCATGATAAACAAGGAAATAACTTGTCATTACTGTAGTTAAAAAAAAAAAATCACATTCTTTCCTCAAGGTAGCACGTTTTTATATGCCTGCTTTTGTAGAGTCACAATCTCAGCTCACTTATGTGCTTAAAGTGCTAAGAATGAGAGCTGAAGGTGTATGAATGCAGTTCCTCTACTGTGTTTCTCACTTTGATGAGCTGTGAGTTGGCCTTGTACTGGTCTGTCTTCAAAGAATACCTGCACAGAACTTGGCGACAGAACAGGCTGTATCCAGCCTGACAGCCTTCTTCCCATACAATAAAGTCAGGTCAGGCTAGAAAAACATCTGCCACTCTTGCTACCTTCCAGACAGCTCTGTTTCTTGCACAGCCCATGTGAGATTTGAATTTCTGACCTGTTACAGTTGGGAAAATCTCCAAAGCACTGATCACACTGACAAGTGTCTGGGACTTGCTCTGGCAACGTGTGTGCCCTTCAGTCCCAGCTCTGGCATTGCTTCCTCCCTTCTTCCTCACTCAATTACTCAAATTTTTCTGCAAATTTGAAAAGTCTTTCCAGGTTCTAAACTAGAGACCTGCTTTTGACATATTGTTTACACTCTCCAAGTTACTTAAGAGTCCACATTTCTTGAATCTTTTGCTGCCTTTTTCTCCATGTGTGTAAATATTATTGTGTATGCATTTTCAGAATGTCATCCATCAGAACTGAGGGTTTGCTTTGTGCATAACATAAAATCTGGAAGAAAATATTAACAGCAAACAATGCAATGCTGAAAGACTGCAAATACCTGTGGTATTGTCTATATCCAAGTCAGCAATGGGAATTGGGGTCTTCCCTCCTGAGCTGTACGAAGTCACCTAATTTGGTTCAACCTCTGCTGCAGAAGTACTTTGTCTCCCAGTGTCAGGAACAAGCCCTGGGATCCCTCTGCCATATGTCATTGCTGTGGGGGAGTTACTGCAGGTGGTAAAGAAAAGGTCACTCACGGTAAATACCTGCCATCTGCTTGGAAACTGGAACTGCCTCCTAGTGATAGGAGCAATTGGAAGTATTCCCATGGAGCAGTAAATCGTTACTCGGAAAGATTGATTTATTATTTTACACGTCATTTAGTTAAATGGTTTTACTGAGGCGAGAGGCAGTTTTCTGTAGAGAACAATACCGGAAAGGGAAAATAGAGCTGCGGGATCCATGAAGGCTGTCATTGTGGGGTTTTACTGAGTATGAAAAGTGGGTTTTAATTTATGTCTTATTAATATTATCCTGCTTCTCCATTAGTTATGGAGATAATGCAGCCTGGAACATGGCTATTGCAGTCATGTGAATCAGAAACAAATTATTTCAAGACTGGAAGAAGCTGCTGTTCTGTAGGCTGCAGCAGACACTGTCATACTGTGTTGATGGAGTTGAACTCAGCAGATTAAGTGGGATTTTCTTCCTCAAGTCTTCCAAAAGATAGAATATACTTAGTACTAGTGAGAGAATGGTTAATTGCCTGCTTTTCAGAATCATCCTTAAAGCTGTGTATACCTGTCAGTTACCCATTACGGACCTGATGTACACGATGCCCAGGAGAGGCAAAATATTGCTCCAGGCAAAGCAGAAGGCTTACCCAAACCTTGTGTTGACTTCAGCAAGGAATGCTACTTTTCAGATTTTGCCAAGATTTGACTATTTCTTAAGATAACCTCTCTGTTTTTTTTAACTAACTTACTTCCCCAGCCAGTGTGTGTCAGTGTTCGTATAATGATTTCTTTCAATTTGCAGCTTTCATTAAAATATAATCCTCAGTGTTATCTCTTTATGCTGCACAGTTATGATACTGACAAAAAAAAAAAACCAAAAATCACTTCTAATTCTTTTGCAGGCTGTGGCAAGCCACCCACTACAGTGAGGGGGTCATGGAAACCAGTCAGCTATTCTTACTATTCTTACCATTTATCTCTGTTAACACATGTCAAAGTCATATTATCTGTGAAAATAAAAGCTAATTCTCCTAAGTAGGGAGAATTGGATTGAAAGAACCACTGAATTGCTCTGAAAAGTGAAAAAAAAAGTATGTTCCTGCCTATAAATAGTTTGAGAGGGGCTTTTTTTCATTTATGAAAAATGGCAGAGGCCAGTACATCCCTTCTCCTTTCAGATCTGGAAAAAAAGGAAGTAAATACCTATAAGAGGTAAGCCTCTGTGAAAAGCTCCCCTTCCACAGAAACATGCAGCCCAAGTGAGGCCAGCCAAGCCAAAACAGCGGGGAATAGGTCTGTACTTCACAGAAATGGTCATTTCAGGGTCAGCTTGGAGACAATAAAGTGACTCAGGAGCTGAAGAGTTCCTGTGAGGGAACAGCCCAGCTTCTAGGACTTAAAGAAAAGCCATGTTTCTTCAGAGTGGCCACTGCAATGTAGGTGGGAGCAGCACTAATTTATGCTGAAGTGAACTTGTATGTCATTTCCCAAGTAAATATTATGTGTGCTGTTGGCCATTCCTTAAAATTGGAATGAGAAAAGCTTACCACTAGGAAATTAGTAGAGAAAATTGAAAGATTGACAAGTTTATGTTGTGAAATATGGACATTTACTTAAAAGTGGACTAAACTGAGGTCATATGTGGTGGTCTATAGTCTCTTGTCTAAGCCTGAACAAACAGAAAAAAACAGAGGCACACACAAAATGGCTTGGTTTGTGCTGTGTGCTGGTGGCTCAGGTGTTCTTGAAGTATAAATGAGTCTCATAAAAAAAGACAAACAGTAAACAGAAGTGTGTATTACAGAACATTCTAATATCGTACCAAATTTCCTGGTGGGTGATAAAGTCTGAAATATACAAGTGTGCAGCTTCATGTAGCAGGAATTTTCCTATTCAAACCCAGCTACATTATCTTAATTCTTCCAGACAACCACAGGAAGGTGGAAATATTACTAGATTCCACTGTCTGCAATGGGCACTGTACTCTGCCCATTTTGTGTTACACCATTCTGTATGAGGCAACTTTACTGATCTTCAGGGATCCTACCAAAAAGATGTTCTGCATATTTCCGTCTTTGGCTCTGTCAGTATTAGGTCTGTGCATTTTTGATTATTCATGTAAGTCCTCAGGGAATTAACAACATTAAAATGAATAGGGTTTGTTTTTTGGTTGTTTGCTTTAACTAGAAAAAGTTATTTAATAAGGCACACTTCAATCATTATATTCTCTATATTAATTTCTATACTTAAATAACTGTAAAAATAATTTTAACATGTAAAGATATAAAAGCCCCAATGATCTGAAATGTTCCAGTAAAAATGTTCCAGCGTGAGAAATATCCTTATAATATTGAAGCATATTGTTTGTCTTCTCATTTCCATATACACTAAAAATATTCATCTGCTCAATTTTTTGAGTAACGAACACATGACTGTAGAACAACATATGCTTCTTCTAATTATATTTAGAAAGACAATTTTCAGCACAAGAACTTGCTCTTGGAAAAAGCATTATCACAGTAGTAATTATTTAAGAATTTTAAATTATTTAATTAAAATATTATTTAATTATTTAAAGCATTTAGTAGTACAAACCTACTAAAATGGGGGGAGAGGGGGGAAGTTAAAGTTTATTCTAGCAGCTATTTATGGATTTTTTTTTCTGAACTTATCTAAGGCACACCCCACTCAATATTATACCTGTAAGTTAGTTCCCTAAATAATTTTTACACTGTAAATTATTGCAGTGAGGAAACATTACAAGGCCAATTTATTCACTTTTAAATTTGTAGGGAAATTACTTATGCCAGTAAGTTTAGCATTGAAGTAGAAATCAAATATGCTGCTGAAGAAGACATGCTTTTTTACCTTGTAGAAATCCAACTGATTTCAGTTTTCATTCTTTTTATCATACTGAGAAATACATAGACCCATGCTTTTTCCTTAAACAACAATTAGACCAGAAATAAGTGGGTGTAGCCTGACCTAAGCATAGATAAGATCCAGTTATTGAACTGAAAGCCTTTTCATTGAAATTACTGAATGCCAGCCATTCTAAAGGCTACTCTAACTTAAATATTCTAACTTTAGTGATGCACTTCTTATTTAATTTTAATTATATCCTTTGATTTTCATTTTCTCACTGTATTTCCCTTTTTTTTTTTTTTCCCCAATGCAGATGGACCTTATGGACTTAGAGTAAAATCAGACAAAGGTCTGAATATAGGGGCAGTGTTTACAGTTGACATGGGGGAAGTGGTACTGTTTGACTGCTCAGCAGATTCAAATCCACCAAACACTTATTCATGGATTCAAAGGGATGACAATACCACCCAAGTAATCAAATATGGACCCCATCTGGAAGTTGTATCTGATAAAATGGCCCAGAAGACAACAGATTACATGTGCTGTGCTTTCAACAACGCGACTGGAAAACGAGATGAAACTCACTTCACAGTTGTCGTTATGTCTGTAGGTAAGGATGTAACTTCATTGCTGGAAAGTGTAACATCTGAGTGGAGAGTCAGCCCCAGAAAAAAGGAAGACATTCATGGAAGATGCATCAAAATGTAGGTCTTGCTAAGAATATAGTGAAGGGGCTTTTGGACATTCTGTGGGATACAGGTTTTACTTGCAGTGTGACACAGCTTGGACTGCAACCCACTAAGACACTGAAGTTTTGTGAGATTTTATTACAATGTTCATGTAAATTATTTCCTTGTCATATTTATGAATCTCTGGATCGATTGCTGGGTTCTGAAGAACATATATTTTTATTTCTCATACACTATAACCTCAGCTCCCATATGATTGTGTTCAATAACAACAAAACAGTTTTTCAGAAAGTCCCCAGAAGCATAGAGCAAAGAACGAGATATCGAGGAAGTCTGGTATCTCTTCTCAATACAGATCAATACAAGTATTTCCAGATAAGGAACATATGCTATTAATGTTCAAAAAGATAGACTAGATTGCCTGTTAGAAAATTTAACAACGCAATTTCACTTGTGCTGAGCAAAGAGCTAAAAAATTTGTTAGTCTGGTAAACAAGAACATGTCTTGATGTCCATGATTCAGGCTGATTACTGATTCATCATGAATCCAGGGCTTTCAGTATGCTGGAAGGAAGATGGGTTGCAATTTCATAATAAGAATACTGCACTCAAAAACTGAATATTGTGTTTAGTAGTGAAAGAATATGCAACCAGAACTATGTGTTGATAGAAATAAACATGACATTTCTCCAGGAGGTTCATGTAAGATATGATATTCAGCTGAGATTTCCTTTCAAAGGCCAAAAAGGAGGGAAGACTCCACAGCTTCATGTTTAGTTGCACTTAAAATAATAGATTTCTTAATTACAAATATTTTACTTATATCTTATTAAAACATTTTATCCTGTGTGTTTAAAAATATAAAAAGATCATTTTCCGCCTCTGCAGCTATTTTCTTTTTGATGAGTGTTTATTCAAATAGCAATAAATGGAGATGTCAAGGCTACACTTTGCAGAGCAGCGCTGACTGATTCTAAGAGGTATGAATTCATACACAATTCATACTCAGTGATGCTGCTCAGGCTAAATTCTGATTGAGACTGAATAAACATACTAAGCAAAGACTATGAAAATTGTCCATAGTCCTTCTCCTTATCCCCATAATCCTAGATACAGGGCCTGGGGTATGGCATTCAAAATACTCAAAACCCCATTTTCAGTAGCAACAGGAACTCTGATGTTTCAGAAGATTTTACACAACTTCCCCATAGGACAGAAATTCACCTATATGGTGCTATAGACAATTGCCTTATTAATACTAAAAATTATCAATAAAACAATTATTTTAATAAGTTACAATCAAATCAATAGTTTCACTAAGTTGTTAACCATTTTTAGCCAAGATTCTAAAATAAGATGAGGTTATCTCATGTACACTAGTCATGAGATGGTCAGTTTTCAAGGTTAGTCACTCTGAGTGTGTTAAAAGCATGCAAAGAGCATGTCTTTGTTTTCTGCACTGATGTATCTATGGAGATGTGATTTATTGAGTCTACATTTGAAATTATTCACCTTATAAAACAGTTTTAAGGACTCATCTGATTCTCCAGCATTTGGGCTTTTTCTTCCTAAGGAAAGCAGTATACTGAAAGACTAATTAAAAAAAGGTGAAATTGCAGTGATTTATTTTCCCATATCTTTAGGACACATCTGGCTAGAAATCCTCATATTGAATCTTCATGAAAAACACTGCACAATGCCAGTGAATTGTGTGTAGTCAGTAGATGTAAGCATTTCTAGCCCTCTGCACAGGAATTTGTCAATACTGGAAACACATCCAGCTAAATAATATACATTTAATTGTACTAATAAATCTGGCGCTAGCAAATACTCAACATTATTTACCTGTATGGATTGTGACATGTCCTTTAATTACATGAATTTTGCACAATTCAGAGCAAAAGGAGGAAATTAAGAGTGCACAAGCAAATATGTCTGGTATTTTCTAAGTTTCATATTCTGTGAAAATTCACTACAAATGTTTTCCATGTGCCTTTATGTATGTAATTATATGCAATTTGTGTTCGTGTTGTATCAGAAAATCCTGCTGGAAAAGTCCTGCTAATGCATATCCCAGCAAAAGACCTGAGCAAAGGAAAGAAGTATTTTGAATATATTTAGATATAAATACAAACAGCATGGTGGAGTCACCATCCTTGGAGGTGTTTAGGGAAAGACTGAACATGGAACTTAGTGCCATGTTAACCTTTGGTCATAGGTTGGACTTGATGGTCTCAGAGGTCTTTTCCAGCCTAAATGATTCTATAATTCTGTGATAATTTATTGGTTTCTGGTGTGGTTTGATAAACAACAAGAGTGTCAGTGATCTAAAATTCTTAAGAAAAAGTCTAATGCATCTTTTTTCCTGTCCTGCTTTATAGCTTGTACTACTAGGAGGATTTCCCTCCAATCTAGCACAAGTTGCTCTCTCATCCTCTTTTTTGGTAGTTCAGTGTCTCTATCACTGTCAAGTTATAATATACATCTTCTTTTTGTGATGCTGTAATTTGTGGATTACATTTACTGACTTTCCATTAGCTCTAGGCACTAATCTGCTTTGAAGTCTTTTCCGATATGCATATCATTGCTTTTTCAGTTCAGGAGACCTGTGGGGAAAAATAAATATTATCCACTCACAAGACCCAAATTTTGTATCTGTTTTGTATCTCTATGCAGGTTTACTAGCTTCAGAATAATTTTAAAAGATGCATTTTTCAGTGTCATTGTAGCACATTGTAAAGAACAAGAAACTAAATACAGTACTCATCTTCTTTGTCACAGGGTTGGAAAAGCTGGCCCAGAAAGGAAAATCTTTGTCTTCTCTTGCAGTAATAACAGGAATTTCATTATTTTTGATCCTAGCTATGGCCTTTTTATTCCTATGGAAAAGATATCAGCCACATAAAGGTATGTAAAAGTTAAATATAGTCCAGCTCTTCTTTTAGACCTTTGGAGCAAAAAGAGTAATTTTTTTTTCTTCTTCTTTTCAGTGATACAACAGAAGCTACGGAGCAGGTAGAAAAATAATTCATCTTAGGTCTAAAAGTACTTTCCATCCAGAGAATTGCATTTTATCATATTAATTTTCTTTCCTTGGCTTATGACATCAAACATGTTTATGTTTTCTAGGGCAGAGGCTGATTACAGAAAGGCACAGGCATTTTCAGGTAATGAAATAAGTGTCAAATTAATGAGCATAAGGTCAAAGTCCATTCCTGAAAAAGAAAAAATAGTATCCCCACATACAGAAAAAAAAAATAAAAGGAAGGGAAGAAAAGTGTGTTTTTATGTTGGGTTATATTGCACACTTCTATGATAGCCTAATGAAGACCTAAATAGGAAGTCAGCATGGGTTTAGGTCATAGCTGGAGCTATGAGCTAAACCCATGAGCCTGGAGCTCATAGCAGTGTGTACTATTGTCTTGAGTTCTGCTTATTAATCCCAGTATTCTGGGATTGGAATATCTGTAGTCCGCTGTTGTCACCAATACGACTTAAATGAGTGTTATTCTGGGACATCAGTAAGAGGTGATACACCATGGGAGGATCACAACTGAAAATGTTCATGGCATCAATTGTTATCAAAATCATGAGTTAATGACATTGCAGTATACATATATAACCTTCTATCGTATTCTGTACTGCCTTTGTGTTGTCAGGACTCAGAGCTCTGCAGCTGTCCTGCCTCACTCCACATCAGTTTAGGAATTTGGCAGGAAGTGGTCTAAAGCAGATCACATCAGCAGTATTCAGGTGTTTTAAAAATTAGAGCTAAATACCTTGCTAGTCATTATTTTCCAGGTTCGTATTACACCTCTTTTTTAAATCTTTGTTCTAACTTTAGGTCATGAAAGTGCTTCGGATGATTTTGGGATATATGAGTTCATCACATTTCCAGATCTTACCAGTGGTTCTAGGGTATGTGATTTTACATCATAAACAGACAGTTTCTCTTCTATTTCTCTAGGTATACTAAATATCTGTACCAGAATCCTTCTGTAGCTTTGCTTCTGTTGCTTTTTATGGATATGTGTATGACTCCATATTCATGACTATTGTTTATCCAGTACTTGCTCTTTCTTTCCTGTGTTACTAGTTCAGTACTTGGTAATCAACATAGTGAAGTAAGGAATAACCAAGCTCTGAAGAGAGCAATCTCCATTCAACTACCCTATATTAAAAGAATATTAATAGTGTTGGGTAGTTGGTTAGCACTGGACCACTTGTGACACACAGGGAAGCATATTATTGTGACACCATTTTCTCCCTTGACCTTAATATTTCTGCTCATGCAACATTCAGCCCTGGCAGTGCAGACAAGTCTCAGAGAAGTTATTTAAAGTGTAAATGTAAGGTAAGTATCGGCTGTATTTCACAGAAATTACTTTGTTGTTTTCATGTATTGTGGGGGAGGAGTTAAACAAAGGAAAGCCAGCAGAAAAAAAAATCCTGCAACATTTGCTGCTTCCTTACATTGTGTCTTTGCTGACAGTACTGCATAGCAGTTGAAAATCATTCTGATATGGTGTAAGAGGATAAAGAAAAAAAATCAGAAAGAGGGCCACAAAATTTAGGGACAATGGCAAAATTAGGTGGAAATAGAAGAAAGACTTCCCCTTTGCTAGAGAAAATTGCCAGCAATGTAACCTTGTACCTTTGGAGAGCATCAATCTGGTCAGGTACGGGAGTGCTCTTAAAGCATGGTCATTGGCCCACATTGTCACACCTCATTTGTTTTTATGATTAGTACTCATAATAGATATTGTCAAAAAACAGTCATAGATTCATTTATTATCTTCTCTGATGGAATTAGATTTGGAGTTTGAAATATACATTTATAGGGCTAAAGTGCTACTGCAAATGTTAGTGGAGAGGACAGACTTTTACTACAGCAGAGATAAAAGACTTACAGAAAAAAGAGCAGCTGAATGACTTCTGTTACAGTTTGTGCCAGTAAGAGGCTTATTAAGTTTACAGATCAGGCTCTAGATCATCACACCCTTAAGCACACTGCCATATTATACTGAAGAGGATATATTTAGATGAAATAAATTTACTGTGAGGATGGTGAAGCAACTTCCAGTTGCCTCATTTGCAGATGCCTCATCCCTGGAAGTGCTCAGATTGGACTTTGAGCAACCTGGTCTAGTGAAAGGTGTCCCTGCCTATGGAAGAAGGGTTTGAACTGGATGATCTTTAGGGACTTCCAACCCAAACTTTCTATGAGTCTATATCCCTTAAGCTGATCATATCACAGTATCACATTCTTGCAGGATCAGGGCCTTAGGAGGTCAGGAGGGAGAGAGCAGTGACAAGAACCACAGGATGGATGTACAAGCAATGAAATCTACTGTAATTTACAGTAAGATTTCAAGAAATGGGAGAAACTCCACTGGGTTATGTTCAGCTACTCAAATGTATAGCATCGCAGATAAAGTCAGCATTTGATCCACTGATTCACTGTAGTTAGCAGAGAAAGGGGAAAATAAGAAAGTGGAGATAATGAAGAACTGAAGGTTGGGTATAGGCAGATGTAGGCAGAAGGACTGGTAATTCCTTATGGATGTGGACTCTAGGTAAAGCTGTTGTCATGACATAAGAGGAAATTAATATACTTACCATGCTGAACAATCAATATTACTTGATCTATGGAAATTCCATGCATATCTCTGTCTTTGACAGGCCAATGGGAATTTCATGCTGAACCCATGCCCTGAATATTTGCTGCTTTTTACTGTCTGTTCTCCTGCTTTTCTCTTTATTAAATGTTCCTTTCTTGACTTGTGGTACATTAATGTAACTTATTTACTGTATTAAATGCAAAAGATGCATCCTAAATATTTTAAGTGGCTAAACGAATTTAAAACTATTACTTGCCTTACTATTAATGTGGTGAGAACTTACCCAAAATGAAATGTAAACTAGCAGAGTCAATCTGTTCAATCCCGTTCAATCTACAAGCAAAACTTTGACAAAAAGTTTTAAAAATTGCAAGTTACATTAACAGTTTAATTTCTGTTGCATCTGTTCATATTTGCACTTGGAGTAGGAATACACTTTCTTGGTTTTAGGTTTCAAGTCAATCTGTTCCTGGCCCTGACTTTGTCGCAGCCCAGGATATGCTAAGTACGGTTTATGAAGTTATTCGGCACATTCCTGAGCAGCCGCAGCAAGACCACCAACTGTAAGTCACAGACTCTCTTCACTCACGTGGTAGCTCAAAGACAAGTACTTTTGCATCCAGAACAATTTACATTTTGGTAGCTGTTTTTTGATTCTGCTGAGTGGGTTATGGAAGGAAATATGTAAGCTACCTTAATTCCTCCACCGTTTCCTATCCATTCCCTCACTTTTCCTCCAAACTCCAGTCTATTGTTTCATTATGCCAGTTTTGTTAAAATGTAAAAACAAAAGGTAAGGTCTTCAAACACAGCTTCAAATTAAAATTCCCACTTAATTTAGTCGAGCACTGAAACATCAACTCTTCCTACTGAATAGGTTAAATATTCAATCAAAGCAGTTTAATTGATAGCATGGCTTCCAGACCTCTCAGCCATGTGCCAAGTAGAGTTAAGGTGGGGGTTTTTACAATGTTGAAACTGGTCAGCTGAATAATAATCAGTGGTTGTTAAAATAGTCACTGAAATACTAACAGACTAGTACTTGAGTAAGCAGCGACTCTATAACAAAAGAATTCTTGTTGTGTGCTACCCTGGCTGGGAACTCCACAGAAACACTTTTGCTGAGTTAAATACCAGGAAGGCTACAGCACGCTGTGTTTATGTATCATGGACCTGGTTTTGTTTAATTCACCAACTGTATATGGCTTCCTAGCATAAGAAGGGTGAATACTCTAAAGTTTTTGTAATTGTGGTATAGCTGCCATAAATCTATTGTGAATATAATCTTCCTTACAAATTAAGAACAGCATACAAGACTTTATTTAGTAACAAGCCTATTATATCTCATTTTCTATGGGTTTTTAATGTGTTCTGTTTCTTTTATAGTTGAAAAGAAAAATACATACTCCTAACAATATGCTAATCAGTTGGCTGAGTAATCACAATGTTTATGTGACTGCATTAGCATGCGGTACTTACACTACAAAAAATTTCGTTATGTTTTAGGTTATGTCTTCAACTGTGTGTCCAAGTTATGTATGTAAACACACAGCCATGCTTGTCAAAACAAGCTGGTCAGAGAGAAAGCAACACTGAATTGCTAATGATGTTTTTTGTTCTGCTCAGAATTTTTCACTTTGAACCCTAGGATTTTTAAAGCCCAATGTAAACAATGCTGTTCATAAAGTACATATATTCTTGCTCTTCCTCTTACATGTCCTCTTTCTCAGCTTTCTCACTGATACATGACCCTTCTGAAAAAAAATGAATAAATGCAACAAAAAGGTAACTTGAACTTTGTGACAGTTCAGATTTTAGCTTAAACTTTGCAAAACATATTCTGTAGTTGTAAAGGACTCATTTGCACAAATCAATTTTGCTGCTCTTTTCATATTTCATATTTTGAAAAGGAAACAGGAAAAAGTTTTCGCACAAAATCTGCTAAGCATGATACTGGGCAAACTACTCAGATTAGAAGGACCACATACATGAATTTTCCAATTTCTGACCTGCTGAGAAGGAGCACTCTGAGTGATAAATAAATAAGGATGACTAAGTCAATACTGCTGCTTACAGCAGGATCCTTCAATTTCAGTATAAGGGAGAAACAAAACACCACAGAACAGAGAATGAAGCTGGGAAAGTAATTGCAAACTCCTGTAGTGCAAAGTAACGATTACTTATGGATGAATCCCACAGACTCGGTATGCAGCCATCTGTACAATAATCAGAAATATTCACAGGAAAAATGATACAAAATTTGCCTGCATTCTTTTTATGGCAGGAATCTCTCTTTGTACAAAGCAAAAGAACAGATATTACGGGGAGCAAACAGATTCATTAGTTAAGTAGTCACTTTATTCTTATTCCCAGTGCTTCTAAATGGAACTGCTGTGATTTTACAAATTTATTAAAATAAATATGTAGAAAAAAAATCAGTCAAAAGCAATGTTTAATTCTCAGATTTACAGTTTGAGAATCTTTCAAATCCTGTCTTTGAATGGAACTTCACCAGAATTAGCCAGTGTTCTCTCTCTTGCTCTTAGAAATCCCAGTGACAGTACCAGCAAATTTTCAGACTAGCCAATACCTAACACCTGGGAATAGCTTTTTCCACTTTTCATTGTGCTTTTATCATCCTTTTTATCCTTTCATCCACCTATGCACATATGCCTTTGACAACCTTAATAATTACAAAATTTTAGATGCACCCCAGCTCTTAAAAGGTAGAAATACCACTGGAAAATAATTAAATTCTTTAAATCTCTTGGATTTGGACTGAGACATATAACTTGATTGCAGTCAAAACATGAGGTGAGATGATAGATGGCTTTGCACTTTTACATCCATATGGTTCCATTAGTTGCTTTACACAACTGTCTTTTGCAGACTCAACTCCTCTGCTGCTCCAAAGAGTCAAAGGGAAAACACAAAATCAGATGTTGAGGGAACTGTTCTGCTTCATCTCTGGGCTCCACATTCACAGGGAGTTACAGGATTGTCACACACTCCAGTATTTTAAGCCATTTTGGTTTGATTCCCTTGGACTTTTTTTTTTTTTTTTTTTTTTTAACTAAATATAAATCCTTTGACAAACTGAACAGGTTCTTCCATGTATGGAAGAGATCCAAAGATGTCTGCCAAAGCTAACAAGTGAGAGGTTTAGCCAGCTTTTACAGATAAGCACTGACAGCTCATAACTGTTCCACTGAAAACTGTTTGTAACTTAGGTTTCATTCTCACACCAAATGAAGGTAATTTTACATCATCTTCCTCTCCTCTGATCCATACTGTTTCTCTCATATCCATCATTAACCATTTCACAAATTTCTGCTCTGCCAGCTGTTAAAGAGCAGTAAAGATACAAAGCCTTGCCAGGCATTTCAGCACAGGGTTGTACGGTGGACTGCACTGGCTCAGTCCATGTTTACCACCACCCTTAATAGCTATTTATTATTGTTGTACAATATGAGCAGCTTGAAATATCTGTACAGAAGGAGCAGCAAAATGCAGGGTGCCATATAAGCCATTGTGTTATTCATGGCTCAAACCCGTGCTGTCTTTTAAAAACTAGACATACTATGCATATTAAAAATTCAGTCAAAAATCAGTGTGCTGCTAGTATGTGCCCAGAGATCTTATCCAAGCTGAAGAATTGTATTTCAAGCTGCTGGTTCACTTACATGTTTGCAACAGTTCTTTTGAAGACAAGAAAAACGGCATTGTGGACAAGTATTATGTATATCTATGTATATGTTCTTTCGTAGATGTATCTGAAGATACAGGAAGAGGAAATGAAAGCATCTGAAAATAACAAAGTTACTTCTTCTTCTTTGTAACATATTGAAGGAAACAACAACTCCAAGAGTTGCGAAGGCTTATGCCACCTTGTGTTAAAATGGCAATTTCTATTCAGACTGACAATCCCTTTTCTTAGGGTGCTCCAGATTGCCCATTTCTCAGTTATTTTTTCTTTTTTTAAGTAATAATTCCTTGGGATATTTTAAATTCTTTTTTCTCTTTTTCCCCTTATCCATGAATATAAAAGACAAAGGGATAGCTTTAAAAATGCACTATAAAACCTACACCTTTAAAAAAAAACAATCAGCAGAGGCACAAGAAGCAATCAGGCCCGAGATGCCATCCATGCTTATTTTATGTATAAAAATAGCAAAAAAATAGCAAACAGAAGGGGTTATTTATTTGGGTTGACTTTCACAATAGAAGACCTCCATACTGGTATGAATAGTAATAAATGCAGTAAGTCAGATTGCAAAATACTTTTGGGGTTTAGGATAAAGTCATTCTTTTTAACTCATTTAATGTGACATAATTTTCAAGCATAGAAACAGATCTGTCAGGCAGTTACAAAAATGTACATATGTATATTATTCAGAATAATTTGTTCTCATTAAATTCTGTTTCCTTTGCATTTGAGCTAGTTTTCTATTTGCTGCTGAAGAATCTGTTTCTCATTGACTAGGAGAGTAAGTAATATTCAAGTTATTTCCAAAAGCTGCAGAAAGTTCAGGCTATTTGTACATTAAAATAGTTCTCCAGTGCAAATGAAACCAATCTTACTCTGTTTAAATAGTGTGCTGCAAGTCCCTTTGCAAATAGAAGAATGCTCTTCCAGAAGCTTCTGTTAGCTGGCTTCTGGATCCTGCAGGAAAATTCACTATTATTTCCACAGGGTCAGCTATTAGTTGGTGTCAGCCAGCTGCAGCCAGGCAAAAGAGAAAATATGAAGTGAATTAACCTACGGGGAAAAAAAAAAAAAAAAAAAAAAAAAAAAAAAAAAAAAAAAAAAAGTTACTTCAGGAGCAGTTAATTGCTCAGAAAAATCATTATTGCAAGTAATGAGAAAGCATACAGTGTGTCCATCTTTTAAGACAGGCTGTATGGTATTATTTAAAGCACTCTGTATTATGAAAAATAATTTGCACCTAAATAAAATACCTTCTTAATCCATATTTAATAAACATTTTTCCTGTCTCCATCTTTCAAAGACAAGGAAAAATAGCATGGTTTTCAGTGAGCATTCTGATCTTGTGAGGCTGAAAAAAAAGGGAAAAAAACAACTGCACCATTGCGTGTGAGGAAAATAGGATTTGGCATTTCACAGAGGCAGCACGTGAAGCCCAAATATGCAAGTAATAGTGACATGATCTCAAAAATAGCGTAGTCACCAGATTAGCTCCCTAAGAAATAGACATCTGACATGAAGGCATCAGGCAGAGGCTCTAAGTAGAAACATTTGGGCAGAACTCTGAAAGACTGAGAAGCTTAGAGAGTTCCCCATAAATTCCTCCATTGTTCAGTCAAAGCTGACTTCATGTGTGTTTCAAATCAAGACAGATCTTTGGAATTTGCAAAGTCTGATTTTCACCCTCTTTTCTCCTTCTCTTGCTGGAGTGATAATTTTAATTGCTCTGGAGGGAGTATGCTAATTTCTGAAGGGTTTGAGACCATTCCATCTTACCACATTGGATGTCACTGCAGGCCACAGGGCAGAAAATGAAGATAAATTAAGAAAGAGGAAGTACTTTCTCCACCTCTGGACTCTCTGTATTTAAAACTGCCATTTGTTTACATTTTTTAAGCTTTTGGGGGGGGCGGGGGCAAGTTAGGTCAATATTAGTTCCATTCTACATTCTTTTAAGCTCACTTAAGCCCATGACTAAGTGCATTTTAAAGGTCCCAAAACATTTTGTTTCAGAATCTGTGCTCGTGTCTCAACAATAGACGAGCAAAGGGATTTGGATTAAGCCGTTTGTCAGTAAAGTGAGATGACTTCAGTAGTCCAACACAAAAGTCCACCTTAACAGTCTTTTGAACTTCTGAAAAGTGCCAGTAGAAATAACTGTAAATTTCATAAAACAATTTTGTTTATGCATCACATAATGCCTAATAGTTCTGTGGGTCCATGCATTTTCACTGGAAAGGACACCAATCATTAGGTTTGTAAATAAGAAACAGAAACCTGCCTGTTGCAAGTAAAATATCCGCTGGAGGCCCTGCATGCAAGTCGTGGCTGCCACATTGCTACTTTCCACTTACAACAAAAAAGTACAGGGAAAAACTCAGCTGGAAGAGAAATTTGGTTTACTATAGAAAGAAGAAAAACTGGCTTAAATAATTTTAGATATAGCAGCAGAACCATCTCTGAAAACAGGAATATGTTGTTGAAACAGACAGAGGGGAAACACAGGCAAGTCATCTTCTGCTTATAATATATTGTTCTCATTTGGTTTTGTTTCATTGTGTCTTGTGTATTACTGACTGTTAACCAAAAATACACAGGCATAAATTCCTATTCAAACTGTGCTTATTATTTGCTGTTCTTCCAAAATTTGCACAGTGCATTGAGCTACTTTTGGTGGGGAAATCCATTTGGTGGAGGTAGAAAAACAATAAACTGTAAGGAAAAAACAATTCTGAAATGTCACAGAAGCTTAATGTATGACAAAGAAAACCTTTGTATATTATACTCTTGCCTCTTTCTCACTGGTATCACAACATTCAAAAGAGATTGACTAAGCTTTTATTTATTGGTGTAAAATCTATTCCAAATATTACCAAAACCAATGGAGTGTGTGTCCATTGAACTAGGTGATGTATACCCTGGGCAGTTCAAACATGAGATGGGGATAATGAGAAAGCAGTGTGAAATGGGACAGGGAGGAGTTTTAAAAATCCTGTCTCTTTTTTTCCTCTATTCCTTTTGGTGGAGGCTTTTGCCATCTCATTTGCCTGTTGATGAGGGTCAAGGATGGCTTTCTTTGATGAAGTGAGGCTGTGGACTTGAGATCAAAGGTAAGGAAGATAAACCATAACTCTGGAAGTCTGAAGTGTAGGAACAGTAACAGCAGTCACAGCACCTTCAGGCACTTGTACCATATCACAAGGTGGTGTGTAGGACTTAGTCTTTCTTACTACATACCTTAAAAGCAATTAATAAGAATACTGAAGAATATCAGCTTTCGCTACTGTTCATGTGAGAATGCTCCAAATCACACTTCATCATGGCTCTGAAATATTAACCCCTTCCTACAGGCCATCAGGCTATATTCCACAGTTCTTTTAAGACTGCAGCAAGGTCAAGGAGGCTGACCTTGGCAGCATTAGGAGAAGCACTGCCAGCAGGCTGAGGGAGTGACCCCTCCCCTCAGCACTGCTGAAGCCAAACCTGGAGTGCTGAGTCCAGTCAGTGCTGGGCTCTCCAGTACAAGACAAGGATACACCAGAGCAATCCACCCACAACGATGATGAGGATCATCTGACATACAGTGGTGAGTTGAGAGAGCTGGGGCCTGAAGAAGAAATGCCTCAGGGAGATGTTACCAATGTTCATAATACAAGAAAAACCTTTTATCTTGTCAAGGTGGTCACAGACTTCTGCCCAGAGAAGCTGTGGAGTCTCCATCCTTGGAGATATAAACCCATCTGGATGCAGTCCCAGCCAAATTGCTGTAATTGACCTCTGTCCTAAATTTTGCCCTGGACCATGCCATAGAAGGAGACAAGCTGGGATGCAAAGCATAGAATTACAAGAGTAGTTCTTTTGTTCATTTACATCAGGTGTCCCATTCAAAGCAGGCCAGGCATTCAGGTGCACATTTCACTTACTGCTGCTTAACAAACACACACCAATATTTACTAATCATAGTAAAACTTCACAAAGCAACAACATTCCTATGTCATCATCCACCTGCTTCTCTGTTGATCAGATGCACCCAGAGTCAGTCTTGCTGTACCTACTTATCTATACTGACAGATGGTGGGAGGGTTTCAAACACATGTTAGAGGGGCTAGAATGCTGGAATTATCGTGGTTGCCCAGGAGTATCTTTTATTCTTCATGTACAGTGATTAAAATGCTAAGAAGCAAAGTCCTTATCTTGGGAACCAGGTTGTCCTTCTCCTCACAAGATGCTGGGGTTTAGTTTGCTTGCTTAAGCAAGACTGCAAACTATGCATGTGTTTTAAAGAAAGTTAATGCCATTTTATATTACAAAGATTAATTGGTGTAATAAATAGGGAATGAGATTTTCCTAAGACCCTGCTTTGAGGAGAAGTTAGACCAGATGATCTCTAGCAGTGTTTCCCAGCCTCAGACATGCTGTGATTCTGTGAGCTCAGGGAGGGAGATGATTAGTAGGTCGATCTCAGCAAAAGTGACACTAGCAGTTACAACACAATGAGTTCATGTTATTGTAAAGGGAATGTATGTTTCCATTAAACATCTCCTTAAACATGCACGGCCAGCTAAGCAAGATATGATGGCAAATTACAAGCACAATACTGTGCATGTACCTCCATGCTTTACCTGTAGAAAGCTGAGCCTTGAAAAGGAGACACCTCATTGTTTTATGATCTCAGGTGAAAACCCTTTTTAAAGTAGCTTTATTCTTTTTTTATTACTTTTTCCCTTACTCAGATAAAATACAATCAGATATTTTCTATGGACTTTCTTCAGTGGTAGCACGATTCCTTCAGAAATCTGTCACCAGTATGGTCCTATCCATGCATTCATACCATACATCTTTCTGGGAGCTAGAGGGCAACGGCTTCCCACAGGACATGGTAGAAGTTCCTGGGAACTATGCTTGGGACAGTGAGAAGGAGAAAGGGAAAGGAGCTAATACTAGTAAACATTAACTTTCTGACAGATGTGCAAATTGATCATGTCCCATGTGATTTGCACATTTGAAGGGGGACTGTTTCCTCAATGCTGTGTCCTGCAAGAGGCTTCCTGATTAATAGAAGCTATTTTCTAGGTAGATAAATATCTGTATTGAGAATACTTTTGCACTCAACCAAGTATTTTTTAATGCCCTTGAACAGTCAGTCATGATGTATTTTTAAGTATATTCCCTACTGACACACAAAGAACTTCAGAAAGTTGTTCATAAGCATCTCTTAAAAATGTCAGTGTTCAGTACCCAATCTTAACAGTGGCTGACAGTATAAAAGTCCATGTCAGTTTGTACAAAAATGCTTTTCTCAACAAGCAGATCTTCGTAAAGAGTCCTGAGCTAATGAAACGAGCCCAGCTTTTCCAAAGGAGCCCAGCTCTGTCACTGCCTTTCTGTGGAGTCCACAAGGCTTTTGTAGAAAGAAACACAACTGTAGCAAAAATTCCAAACACTTCATAGACAGATTTAAAGGGATCCCATTGTGAGAAATGAAACCGATGAAGCCTTGCAATGGAAAGTGACAGTTGTATTGTGTCATTAAATAATGAGGAAAAAGCAGAGGATCATTTCTTGATTAGAATCTGTGGTAAATATACAACAGACAAGAAGCAAAGAAGACAAATAAAGGATTAGACATCTGAGGAGTCCGTTCAAGTACATTTCTGTATCACAGTTCAGTTAAACATGAAGTGCAAATACCAGCATGTTGGAAATCCTGCTCCACCTAAAAAGATAATATGTGTGTATCTCCTCAGGCTATGTGCTGTGTTCCAGGGCAAAGTACAAACTGCTGGTCACAGAGGATCCTGTGACTCAGATACAATTAAATGTACAACTATTAGGGCAGGGCTTCTGAACTAGAGCCCCTCATTACAATAGCGTACCCCAACCAAATATAATATATGTCCTTATTTAGGAGAGTACTGTCCAAGGTCAACACTGATATCTTCATCAAGCTATATCTTTCATGTTGTAGGGCTAAAAAGTAGCTTCTATATAACTTTTTTTCATCTTAATAGTAGTGGAATAAGGATGTCTTGCAAAGTCGAGACAAACATCTATCTGTGAGAAAGCAAAAATTGCATTGGGCATCTTTCATATGTTTTCTTTAATTTCAGCTTGCTGATTTTTTGTATGCTGATTTATCAAATCATAGTAAATTCAAAACTTGGCTTTCAATCACTTTCCAAGTCCTTTAAGTCTGTCATGCTTAGTCTCATCCACAAGTTGTATCTAAAAGTAAAGAAAAATCCAAGTACATTCAAATATTCTGGACCTCTATTCTAAACAGCAGAGTGGGACACTGAAAAAAACTAGATTCCATTTGAAACTCTTTTCAAATGTGTCTGAAAGATACAGCCAAATGTGGAAAGCCATTGAGAAGCAAAATGAGGAAAAAAAGTTTAGAACAGGCCTAAAAAGTATTTTATCTTCCAGACAGCTTCAGCACTGGGGTAAGAACCCTATTCCTCACCAACCCCCCGGCCATTCAGGGGAGCCCAAGGAAATCAACCAAGTTTGAGAAAGTGTAGCAACTGTGATGGGAAGGAGGAATGGTGGGAAGAAAGAAATTTCCCCATTTTTGCTTTGTTGTTTGTCTTCTTGGTTTCTCAATACCTCAATCAGTATTTAAAGCTTGCAATTGGCAACAAACAAAGTCAAACTCTCCAAGTCAAGACTATTTTGCCTGCAATACTTGTACATTTACTAATAATCCTTGGGATCTGGCACAGTGTATTACATGCTAAACACAGCACTCTATATCTATCTTAGTTTACAGAAATTGAGATTTTATTATTTGTTTACAGTAGTTTTCTTGTTATAAAACTGTATTTTTAGCAGTAGTCCAATATTAAATGCAGATGTTGGATAACAATCACAATTGCATAATGTGGAATTGTATTTGATTATATACCATAGAAAAGGACTGGCAGAATTTCTTTCTACAAGAATTTCCTATTTTCCTCTACTTTGTAAGACATTTTTTATGTGGCTTGTGAATTTATCGATCTTTGTATTTTGAAAATTAAGCTGTTCCATACCAAATGTCTACCTCAGATGTGTTTTGTATTAACTAAAGCCAAAAGGCTCAGTAGCCTCCAAATGTGAGTTCAAAAAGGAAAAAATATATTGTAACACCTCTGTTAAACAACTGTACCAGCTTTTCCCAGCATGCTCGGAAATTTTTTGTACCATGTTCAAATAAGGCTTTACTCTGCTAGAAGAAAAAAGTATATGGGAGGGGAAATTTGTCTTCACAGGCCTAATTTTGTCAAGTTGCAAGGCCAGAAAAGACTGCCATTCATATGCAGACTAGGTGGGCATATGCAAACTCAAGATTAAACAGCAGGGTCTATACACAGGTGACAACCCCAGGAGTCACAGAGCTGGGCTGTGATGGGCCAGGTGAGTGCTGAGAGCTCAGCCGTGCTCTGTCAGTCCTGAATCTAGAAACCTGGAGGAGACAACCTGATACAGCCTGGTTGTACAGGAGCCCAAGGCAGCTCTGCAGGAAGGAGGAGAGACAGGGAGGCCCAAGGAGCTGTGTGACTTTCCCAAACAACTGTGGTGCTCTGTCAGCAGCTCCCTCCACCATTGTGCCAAGTAGCATTTCTGGACTCTGAACTCCTGCACAGGAACAGGGGCAGAGGAATCCTCTCCGGGAAGAGTGCATTTAGGGGACGGAAGTTAAAAGTACTGGGAAATCTTAAAAAGAGCTTGAAGTACAGAACATGGAGGGGGCTTCACAAACAGTAACAGAAAGGGAAATTTTCACTAAGGAGAACTTAGGGGAAACAGACTGGAGCACGGCTGGTAAGATTTAGGATAGGAACTGTGGCAGGGTCTAGACTAGGCAAGAAGGAAAAAGAGCTGAGAAACAGATACCAGAAGGTGATGAAACAAGAGGCAGCTCTGGGGAGCTATGATGCTCAAGGGAAAGAAGATGAATGGATCACAAGGGAGAAGGGAAGGGAAGGGAAGGGAAGGGAAGGGAAGGGAAGGGAAGGGAAGGGAAGGGAAGGGAAGGGAAGGGAAGGGAAGGGAAGGGAAGGGAAGGGAAGGGAAGGGAAGGGAAGGGAAGGGAAGGGAAGGGAAGGGAAGGGAAGGGAAGGGAAGGGAAGGGAAGGGAAGGGAAGGGAAGGGAAGGGAAGGGAAGGGAAGGGAAGGGAAGGGAAGGGAAGGGAAGGGAAGGGAAGGGAAGGGAAGGGAAGGGAAGGGAAGGGAAGGGAAGGGAAGGGAAGGGAAGGGAAGGGAAGGGAAGGGAAGGGAAGGGAAGCGAAGGGAAGGGAAGGGAAGGGAAGGGAAGGGAAGGGAAGGGAAGGGAAGGGAAGGGAAGGGAAGGGAAGGGAAGGGAAGGGAAGGGGAGGGGAGGGGAGGGGAGGGGAGGGAAGGGAAGGGAAGGGAAGGGAAGGGAAGGGAAGGGGAGGGGAGGGGAGGGGAGGGGAGGGGAGGGGAGGGGAGGGGAGGGGAGGGGAGGAGGGGAGGGAAGTGCTGAAAACTCTCAGGGTTGCAGCCAGAGCAGGGACAATAGGAGACAGACAAAGAGAACAAGACAGAACAAGGAGATTTTCAAGAAAAGAGAAAATAGAGGAAGACACAGTATCTTCTAATAGATAAAGGGCTTCTGCAAAGAAGTGGATAAAAAGGAAGGTAGAAAAATATTCTCCATGCCCAAGGTGGTCATGGAGTGAGAGTAAAAACATACCATAGGAAAGATTCAAGCTATACCACAATAATAATTATAACAAAGGTATCAGTAAAAGTGATAGTTGGGGATAGGCTGGGATATTCCTAGGGAAAACATCCACAAAGGACATATCCTAGCTGTTTAACAATAGAGGGTATTCTCTTAGAGTCAGAGATAAAATTTGTGCAAAGAATGTGCCTATGAAAATGTAGGTAATTCAGTGTCCAAGTATATGGCAAGAGTATGTCTTTTCTCTTCAGAAGCTATTGAGATTACAGACTGTGACAGTCTTGTCACCAGAACCTCTAAAACTATCCACTTCAAGATTTGAGCATATCTCTGCAAGAGTATAAGACTTGAGTAACACATACTAATATTTTCACGGATATTTCTTTATAATGATTATCTAGACAATAGGAAAAACCCTCTTTTCATAAACGTTAGGTGGGTAGCCATATGCACCACACGTGTTACCTGGTAATGCCTGAACTGAAATATCACATTTGCCATTTAGTCTTCATGTGACATAAGGGAAGCAATTTTATGCCAGTATTTCCATCTGTGAAATGAAACGTATCCCTATTTACTCATACTACAGATGTAACAATGACTTAGTATTTGTATGTTAAACTTTTACACACTGCTCCTGCCTAGTCCTTCCCTCACCTCTGCCTGGTGCAACGAGCAGTGTTTCTAGTACTCACACTTCACTCTTCTATTTCAAACCAAAATTGTGTGGCCCAAGTTCTTCTACAGAAGAAAAATAAGTATATGTGTAATTGTACGAGATTCGGGGTCTGAAATAATTTAATACACCCACGGAAAGGGGGAAGCAAGGCAAAGGCAGGAGGGATTTTACGAAGGACGAGCGCTGGTTTCCGGCCGGAGCAGCTCCAAGGCCCGAGGCGCAGCTGCCGGGCGCGGCGGGGCCCGGCAGGGGGCGCTGCTGCCCCGCGCCATGGCGGGGCCGAGGCGGCGGCGCGTTCGTCGCGGCCTTTACAAAGAAACGCCAGAAAAAAGAGTAATGTGTTTTACTCAGGTAGTACACTCTTGCAGAGGTATGCTCCGAGTGTATGGCTGAAGGGGTGCTGATGGCGAGGCTGTCACAGTCTGTAATCACAATGGCTCTGGAGAGGAAAGACGCGCTCTTGCCGCGTACTTTGGCCGCTGCAGCCAGAGATCCCCGGCCCCGCGTGAGGCCGATGGGGAACGCGCCATCCCCACGGGGAGAATGCCCACAGCCCCGGGGAAATCGCTCCAGGAGCTGCACAGGGGCAACCGCCAGCGAAATCCATCCTGGGCGGAACAGGGCCCTCCCCTTCCCGACTGCATCGCCGACCCATGTGAGAGCGGTGGTACCGAGAGGGCTCTGGGGCGGACTCGTGTGTCGCCTGTGCCTCCATCGCTGCCACCGTTTGGGCAGATGCTGAGCAGGAGACCGGAGATCGCCAGGGTTGCGACGAATGACACGGACTTTGTCCAACCACAAACATCCGTGTTGGGAAGCTTCACACGGGGCCCGATCCGGGTGTCAGTGTGGCAAGAGTTAATACATCCTGAGCGATGAGAGTGGCTGGGCTCGGCTGGAGGGACTGACTTACCTTGTCGAAAGAGAATGAGGAGAGCCAGCACACCACAAGGAGTTTCTCTCTGGGCTGATTCCAGCTAGAAACTTCAACCCACCCTTCAGTGGGAGGATTGTTGGCTGTGACAAATCCATATTGCTTATTTAAGGACTCTGCTGCAGAAAGCTTTTTTTTGTTCGTTTGTTTCCCTTTGCCTGTTGGAAGCACAAATCTTAACTTTATGTAACCTGTCACAAGATGACTTTTGACTTCCCCTTTGTAGGCCTTTGCTTGTTCCTCGATGTTACTTAAGAGGTCAGAATAAAAAACATTCTTTTTCCTACTCAGCAGCTGTGTTCTTTGGGAGCAGCTCAGGGCTCCACCACTTCTTGCTGAGCCAAATTGTAGCACCAGCTCCGGCGCAGCTATGGTTGCACTAGGAGAGGACTGGCTTCACAGCACTTGAAGACTAAAGGAGAAAGTTGCAGTAGCAAGGAATATGGTAACAGCTATGAATTAATGATGGTAATAAGAAGTGAGGAAGAAGGGAAGAAGGAAGACCTGGTTTTGTGCTAACTTCCCACTGTCTTCAGTGATAACTCCTGTGCCTAAGTCTTGAAACTAAGGGAAATGAGAAAAGAACACGAACTGACTGGTTTAGTAGTCAGTCAAGATGGATCCAGTTTATGCATATGATGGGATGTGTGTGCTCCAATGAAACAAAACCTAGGAAGACTTACAAAACATACCTCAGACATGAGTTACCACCTCCTGATAGACTGCCCATCGGACTGCAGAGAACAGAGACAAGAAAAAAAAGCTGAGATCCTTCGTAAACTCCTGGTGGCATCAATGTATAGATTTCAAGATAATGGTGATCAGGGGTGATGATCATTTATGAGTTACATGTTAGTATATGGACCTGCTTTCCCTAAAGACCAAGTAGAAGGCAAAGATAGAGCAGAAATGAGAGTCTTGTTAAAGGGAGGGTGTTTTAAAGTCCTGCCTAGTGAAGCTGTTTATAACTAGTCTTGCAAGTAGGATTTTTATATTATAACAACTAATCTTTATGGTTAAATTTCTTCTATCTGCAGTTGCCATGAAAAGGCCAGTAGCAAAAGAAATAAAATAAGCATAATAGCGAAGAGAAAAATCAGCTTTTTTGAGAACAAGCTGAAATGTCAAAGACTTAGGGTCTACAGTATGCTGCTAAGACACACCGTTGTGTGAACTTTCCCTCCCAGAGCCATCCATCTCTATTAACACAGCCTGGAGATGGTTCTGTGTCAACTTTGCATCTGCATCAGTAACTCATTCTGTTCAGCCATCTGTTCCACAGACATCAAACTGTTAAGAAGCCCCAGTACGGCACAATTTAGTCCAGTAACACAGAAACAGAAAAGAAAAGATCTCATTACCATTTGAATTCACAGGCTCTCCTGTGATACACATACAATATTTTCTTATATTGACATGAACATGGTAATTTGGTAAGTAAATTCTCAGTCATAACAAAAAAAAATTGAAATCAAACACTTAATATGCAGCAGCTTTATTCAGAGGCAAAATAGTTACTAAGTGAAACTCAGATTTAAGGTGTTGTTTCTTATGTTGCAGACTTTAACAGAATTAAGACAACATTCATGTTAACTAGGATCGCTACTACATATTGCCCATTTTAACTTCCGAAGATTTCACCACTAATTTATAGTCAAAATTAAATACGTATTTAAAAGCCAAGGTCTCAGAAGAAAATTATGGCAGTAGATTGCCAACAGTGCAATTTGAGATTTCTTGTTTTGTTTTTATTTTTCAAGTTCATATATGATTGAAACATAGTATTTTTTTGATTTTGATTTGCCATGTTCTCTTTCTAAATTAATATGTCCCAAGAGCTTGTAAAATTATATCTGCCTAATTCATTGGGTTTTGATACTTTTTTCCCTAGGTTTTTTAGTACTATAGAGCTAGGATAATTAAAGGCCAGCGAGCTGGATTCCATTCTGGCCTGTAAATCTTCAGCAGAACTGGTGCTGGAGTTTCAATAACAAAATCATTATTGTGAATGATTACTGAGCCAGAGAAAACCATTGATTGACATTCAGATTCTTAACTGAATTTGCAGATGCTGCAAAGTGAGATTTGGTGGGAGGTCTGTGAGTCATTGAGACGGGATCTCAGTCTCACAGTTTTAGAGAGCTCTCCTTCAGAGACGCACTGCACTCCAGCATTGCTTTGGGGTTTGGGGAGACAGGGACTGAAGAATCATGCACGAGCAACACGCTCAAGCCTTCTTCAAAGGAACGTGAATGCTGTGTTTAAAACAGTAGTCCCTTTCACTAATTAACATGTGATCTGATTGGCAAATTAGCCTCTATGAATTTTTTGCTACCACAGCTCAAGTATTTTGAGAACCTAAGGGCTTTTATTTTTAAAAGGAAGTCTCCCAGGAGAGAGGCAAAGATATATTTGACCCCCTTTTAACTCTTAACAAATTATAAAATGTAATCATCTGTTCTGACATGGTCTCCACTGAAGAGCTGGGTATACAGCCTGATACAGCATGGACTGTGCAGCGTGCATGCCATTAGATATACTATACTCTAAGCCATGTGTTAAATTCTATTATGTTCTAAAGATTTAATAAAACCTTTTTGTTTTTACATGACACTCTAATCTACTCACATATTTATAGTGCACAGAGCCTGTCTTTGGAGCTGAAACTTGCTATATACTTGGTATATCTTTCATTTCACCTCTATCTTTGTTTTATATAACTCTCCCTACACAGTCTCTGGGGAAGAAATACACCAGACTTGTGTCCCCCAACAGAGCTGTGGTCTCTAAGGAAACTCGTGCATTAATTAAGGAATAGTATAATGGGTATGGTTTTGTTTTGCTAACCAGTGCCCCAAGGAGCATCGTTTCACTTACGTGAGTATTTTACCCCTCCCCCACTAGCAAATATCAGCATATTTCTGTTAACTGTTCTGTAGCTATGTTCAAAACAATACTTATGAGATAAAATTTTGTCTTTTGAAATAGCAAGCAAATTGGCACATGAATTTAATTTCTGTAGTAACTTGGCAGTGTCTTCTCTGGTTACTGGTTGTTGGCCTCCCCCTCAAAATGTTCTAGTATTGAAGCCAACACCCATGGCCACACACTGGGTGTGCTTGGCAGCTGCAGGGCCCAGATGCCAACCACTGGAATGCATTTTACGTACCAGTGTCTCTGCCTCTGGCTTGGTTTCTTGGCCAGCCTTTAGCAAAGTCTCTTCTCTGGACTCATCTGTCTCCAGCGCCTGCTGCTCTTGCAGCTGTGGAACTGAAGCAAAAGCAATTTACAGAAGATCTGTCTCACCGTTCCAGGAACCTCTTGCCTGCACCATCTCCCAGCAAGATGCATACACTGAGTCCTTTTAGCCTGTGAGAGGAGGATGTCCCACTTGCCTGTACCTATTGTGGAGGATCAAGTGTATGGATTGACAGGGGTCTGAAAGGACACAGCACCCTGGTAAACCTGGCAGACACCACTGAAAGCTACTTTTCAAAGTCACACAATTTCTGTATCAAAGGAGGGAAGGAGGGAAGGAAGGAAGGAAGGAAGGAAGGAAGGAAGGAAGGAAGGAAGGAAGGAAGGAAGGAAGGAAGGAAGGAAGGAAGGAAGGAAGGAAGGAAGGAAGGAAGCAGGAAGGAAGGAAGGAAGCAAGGGAGGCAGGAAGGAAGGAAGGAGGAAGGAGGAAGGAAGGAAGGAAGGATGGAGGAAGGAAGGAAGGAAGGAAGGAAGGAAGGAAGGAAGGAAGGAAGGAAGGAAGGAAGGAAGGAAGGAAGGAAGGAAGGAAGGAAGGAAGGAAGGAAGGAAGGAAGGAAGGAAGGAAGGAAGGAAGGAAGGAAGGAAGGAAGGAAGGAAGGAAGGAAGGAAGGAAGGAAAGAAGGAAAGAAGGAAAGAAGGAAAGAAGGAAAGAAGGAAAGAAGGAAAGAAGGAAAGAAGGAAAGAAGGAAGGAGGGTCCACCTGGCAAGCAAGAGTAAGCTGTCTTCTTGTCTGGATATATTTAACAAGTAACAGAGAAAATTATATTTCCACAGAAGATCAGTTAGTGTAGTAAAATTAAAAATACAGCTTATTTCCATAAGTTATTTACTGAGTAGCTTTTTGTAGAGTAGTTATTAATGTTTTATATTTTCTAGTATTTCCAATCTTAATGCTTTCATTGTAGCATTCCACTGTGGTTTCTTTGCTACCCTCTAGACTTCCACACTTGCCTGGAAAGCTGGCAGCTCTCTAAAGACATGCCAAGATGAACACTGGAGGTGTGTTTTGCTACACACCCATGATTCCAAAATTGCCTTAGCTGGATTACATGCCTCTGACTGCACTAGAGAAATGCACAGCTTCTGGTAAGAGGTTGCAGTAAGCAAATGTGGACTTATCAAATACTGAAACACTCACCAAGATGATACTGAATTGCAACCACTGACTGAATTACTTTTAAGTATTTACAACATTACAGAAATTAATTTTACATCTCTAATTTGCACTTGCTTTAGTGTGCAAAAGAGTAAATTCATTGAAGGATAATCTCAACTCCCCAGGTTGTATTTAAGAATAGCTGTAACCTGAGAAAGTGTACAATTATTTCCACTTTTGAATTGTAAGAACAATTATATTGACAGTAGAACACATCTAGTATATACATTTTGGGACAATATGTGCACACACAGGATTTAAAAGGTGTACAAGGTATTACTCCATGCTCATCTGAGAGCTGTCCTTTAGGGGGAAAAAAAGAAATGTATGTTCTAGTCTTAAAATAATATTGTTTTAAAATATACCCAGTTATTATGGAACTGATTATTTTCTGCCTTAGCAGTGATACAGCTATGTCTTATAACCATATTTACTTCAGTGATGTATTTCCTTTGGCATTTGGTGCCACTGAGAGCACCATTATCTACTAGTGTTGTAAGCCATCGTTGTGCAGGATTCTCAGCATACTTTTCTCAGTGACTTTTTTTAAAAAATAGCATTAAAATATAAAAATTGGTTAGGACTCTCTAACATTTTATTCTAAGTGAGAGTTTCTCTTGATGGAGAAAAAATATTCTTATGATTCAGTACAAGCATTGGTAAAAGAGGGAAAATGTGCAATAAAATGGCAAGAAGCTACTGAAAACTTTAGGGGAAATAAGAAAAAGTAGAAACATGACAACATAGAGAATTCAGGGTAGGTGTAGGTAAGCCAAGGAAACCAAACTACTTGTGCAGGTTGGTGTGCTGTAAATCTGCTGAGAAAACCTGTATATTGTTACAACCAAAAAAAAAAGATCCACTCCAATTTTAACACTAATTGAAAAGCAAGCAATATATTAAGTCACTCTAAGAAAAGCAAAAAAACTAGCTTTTCTAAAGAATTTCTAAGAATTTTAAAAAAAAATCTCTATTATTGAGAATAATTTTGGGGCAATTTAGTTTAGGCAGAGGGGATATCAGAAGAGAAGGTGAAGTGTAGAATATGATGGTGCAGAGAAAGTCAATTAGGCATCTGTATTTTGCTTCTTATGTTCCAAAGAATATATCCAATCAAATCAATAATAAAGAATGAGTATTAGTGAGAGATGTTTTCTATATAGTGAGTGCCTGGAGCATGCTACTTGAATACCTGCTGAGACAGAAAACCTTGCAGTATTTTTTTGTAAAATGGTTCAAGCATTTATTTGTTTCATATAGATGTTTTCTGTGATATCAGGCATAAAATCCACCAGACATATCCATCTTTGTAAGAAACACAGAAACTAGTTACGGGATATATTAGACAGAAAGGTCTGTTATGACACAGTTCTCAATCATCTGTGGTCTCCTTCTGTAGAATTTGATTTTCACTATATATAAGTATATTGCCAATCTTGTGAACCTGTTTACCAAGATTTATGTTACACACTTTCTCTTGATTTTAATGCCTGTAAAAGAAAAATATAGATCTATATGAGCATAAGCTTCTTTTCACTAGGTAAAAATGAGCTCAATAAAAAACTACTTGAGGGGGCATTAAGTCTGCTTGAAGCTTGTGCCAACTGGTTGCCCAGTCATTTCCCTTTGACAAGAAGGATAAAATAAATAAAAAACTGAACAGTGAATAATCTCAGGGAACTTTTTTTAGTTACTCCCCAGTGACAGAAGAGTCAGACCTTTCATTATATAAACTTGTTGTGGTTCAACAATCAGAGGTTCCCTCTCATTTTGGTATTTCAGCTTTTTTTTTTTTTTTTTTTTTTTTGAGCCCAGTCGCATCTTGTCTTTCACAGAGGCATTTGACACATGGTCCAGAGTACTTTAAACAGCAGGAAGGAAATTGGGAACTTACAGAGGAATTATAGTTGTTACAGAGAAAGGTAAGTTTAGATTGCAGGTATAGTCTCTTGATTTCTGGTATTAAGAGAGCTCAGCTCATAAACAGGCCTACATAATATTTTAAACATAAACCTCTGAGGAACTGATACTCATATTTCAGTGAGCGGTACCCTGACATCATGCCAGGAGTGAGTTTGAAAACAGTTTCCTTGCTGATGAGCCACTGTAATGGTCACGATGACATTTTTTGACTAGCATATAGAATGCAAGCCTAAAATTTCATAGCAATTTAATAATGCAATGTTTCAGCCCATTCAAAAGAGCTGATATTCACTTACAGTAGTATCTTAACACTTCCTTGCTTACAGTGTTGTTTCATTTTCAGTAATGTGAAGTGGTCTTTCCATTCACACATTTGAAAGAATAAAACAAAATCCCACTAGCATGGAATTGTAGAATGAAGACTTCAGGGTCTCCTTACACTATTTTTACTTCTATAAACGTGCATTACTTCAGTGGAAGCAATCCTGGTTTCGTGCTAGTTTTCCTCTTTTGAATTAGAAAGACTAGAAAAAATAGGCAGTGCATTTCAACTATATATAATAAAAATCAAAGTGGATATATCTCTTTTTCATCTCTATTTTTCATGCAAATTATTGAGGTGTGCAGTACTATTCATATTTGAAGGTGAACATTCTTGTTTCTTCTGAATGAATGTGAAGGATCCCGGGTGACCTATTACAGTAAAATTTTCTTGTGATCCCTAGACAAATTCTCCTTCCCCAGTAAACTGCACAGGTATCCATAGGCAGTTGCATATACATGCAATGTAGATGTAAATATTCATAGATATTGTATATGTGATGCACTTACATATACAGTTTCCCACTATAAGGATAAATACTTTGTATACATATAGTATTATTTTCATTGATGTGTGCACAATATCTTGGTGCTATTACCTAGTATGGACAGAACATGGTAGGTTGTGTAGCGAAGGGATGGTGTTACATGGCGAATATGAAATTTGTTGGACTTACAGCACAGTCAGTTGCAGCAGGACAGCTTGGATCCATCTCCTGTTTCTTGGAGGCAGCAACGGTGGTGGGAGTAAATCTTCTGACAAGTCTCACTAGACAAAGATTTTGTTCCCATTCTTTCTGCCTCATCCCTGCCCATTTTCCTCCACACTACTTAGACAAATTACTAGTTTTTCACTTTGTCACTGTTTCTCTTCCTGCCCTGAACCTTAACTGTTTTTTTCATCTTCTCTAATATTCTTACTCTAGAACTTTCTGCTGAACGTATATGTATATGCATTTGTGTGCACATGTGCAACTGCCAAAAATGTTCCTTTATATTTATTGCATTATTGAACCTTTGAGATAAAATGCCTGTTAGAATGAAGGGGCCTCATCTAAGTGCAGTCTTTTAGAGCCCAGCATGGGGTTTACAGCTCACAGAAGCATGCAGTCTGACCCTCTTTTTCTTCTTTCATGGAAGAACATTGCCTAGCAATTGGTGGTTTTGTTTACTGAAGTTCACATCTCACAAAGCAGTTCAAAACAGAATGCAAAGGAAAGTAACGTGCTAGAGAGAAAAGAATATGAAGAAGTTAAATAGTTAATTTTTAGTAGGCACAAATCACATTTCCATCAAGTGCAAGCAGTCAGCTGTTATTGTAGGTCACTAAGATACAATGAATTATTTTCTGCAGTTCGTGGAAAACATTAGGCAGCTGTAATAAAGTCAATGGTATTTCCTTCCTTACTGAAACATTACTTCAGCAAATCCCCCTGTTTCGTTAAAACATTATTTCATGCTTGATAAAATTTCATTGATTTCTTCTTTTATATATATATATATTATTTTTTTTTTTTTTTTAGTTTCTTGAATTGATTGCTTCATATAGAGAAAACACTGAGGGAAAAATATCAGAATTGACTTTTCATGTTCTGCTGAATGACAGTTGACCTAAACTAAAAAGATTGTAAATGGAAGGGGGAAGGGAGCACTTCAGTGGCCTTTATATAACATAGATATTCAGTCCAGGAAACATGCCACAATATAAATGCCTTTTTAATACATTAAAGCTTAGCTTAAGCAACAGCTAGAGTATTTATATCATAGTTCACCACATTTATTCTTTCTTACATATTTATCCATGGTTTATCTTTAGTAACATACAAAATTAGATTTTCAAATTTTATCTTGCTTTATAAGCATTTATTTAAATCCTGCATCAAGTATCTTTAATAAATCCCTTTTGACCAGACAGTAATACATTGTTTATTCTTATTTTCTTTTAAGATCTGATGAACATGAACAATTGAAGGGTTCCTTAGAATTCTAAATGAATCAAATAAGCGATGGTAAGTTTTCTTTTGGAACACTAATCTGGGGCGAACATCTCACAACATGTGAAATGAAGAATAGACCTTGACTGTATGTATGCAAAAACTGTTGAGCCAGCTGGTTGTGCGTTATCAGGAAACACTTTTATTTTCTACAGGGAAACAGCAGCCTCAGTGTTTTAAAAATATGCACTGTCCTATGCATTGGCTCACAAACAGTAGCAGCTGGACCTCAAGTTAGGTACCCACACTTTAGCCAGGAAACTAATACTACAGCAGGGGAATGAGAAAAATGTAGGAATTAGTAAGGGTTAGAGGGGCGTGTTTGGATGGGAGTTTACAGCATTTTCACTAGCTGGACAGGGACACAGCTTGGAAAAAAACTGCACGGACTTTCGTAAAATATTGTATTAACAATTTCATGCTCACTTTTCTTAACAACATTGTATTAATAAGATGGAGTTTAATTCCCTTCCTCTCTTTCAAACTATTTTATCTATCTCAAATATATGTCCAACTGAGTATGAATTTTAAAATGTCAGATCACACAGAAAGTCTTCCTGAAAATTCAGGAACAGTGTCCTTGATCCTGGAGAACTAGTGATGTTTTATAAAAGTTTTTAAAACTAACATTTCTGAAGTTGATAAATGCTGGCCCTCTCTTAAGAGGGATTGGCTAATGTAGAATATATTAAAAAATGGTGAATCATGCTGTGAATTCTGGACTAGACATGCATCAGGAGCAGTAGTGAATTATGAGTATACTGGTGTATGCATCATTTTCTTCTGATCTTTGTACTCACTGCTGAAATATTCATTCCCTATTACCAGAGTTCTGTTCGTGTTCATAGGAAGTGATAGTGGTAAGTGGCTCACTCTATGTTAGTGCTGCTTTCTGTGTGCAGTTCCTATCTGTTGCATATTTTACAGGGCCTTGAAAGTATATGTGATGAAGTTAGCATAACCAAACATACTTCTGCAAATCTTTTCTGCTCTTTTTTTCTACACACCATTCAATTTCTTACTACCTCGCTGAGCATTGTATATATGAATACAGCCTGCTAGAGTTTCTTAAAAAGAGCTGATCATTGAGATGTTCATCTGCCAGTAAAGCAACCAACTCAATTGAACTGACCAATTTCAAGGTTGGAGAACTAACAGGAGCAGACTTGAGCCTAGTATTGGAGACATGGACATACACATAGTCTGCTGTACCCTAAAGCAAGCTGAAGAGGTACAGCTGTAGCTCTCAAGGCACAATTGACAAAGCTGTGCCATGGTAATACATTAATGCATTAACAATACAAATGACTGCTTATCTTTGCCAAACATTTCCAGAATATAGGCAAGGGGTTACTAGTCAACTATTTAGTTAATTCAAGCCAACATGGGAATTATCTGACCTTTATTACCACTTGCCTTCCACTTATATCCTAGAAATTATTTTTCTCATTCTCTATGGTCCCTATCCTATAATAAAACACCATTTGTGCCATAGCTTTAGCTCCAAGCGAACCCACAAAAAGCTGAGAAATTTATCTCTTTAGAAAAAAAAGTGCTATTAAGTAGTATTACATGTTACTTAATATTTGCAGCTTGCAGGTTGCAGGTTTGCAGCTTGCCTTACCTAACTTTATTTGCCAATAAGCATGCCTCCATTCTTATACTGAGAGCATTTCAATGTCAGTGCCTTATCTTTCCTGTAGTTAAACTGAGAAACTCATTGTCTTGTCAAGGTTAAGATCACTTGAGGTCATTGGATCATACAGTCTAATCAGTTTATCACTGATATAAGAAAGCCAAAGGCCACTGCTTTTTAGTCCTTCACCACTGTCCTCTGTCTCATCTTCAGCTAAACCACGTATTCTAAGAAGATATGTGATTGGTGATTGTTCTTCAGGCAGATTTCTCAATTTCCCTTAGTAGTTTCCTCCCTGTTTTGCTACCACCAATGCTTATTTTTTGTTATTCTGCTTTTTCATTCCAATAAGTAATTTTTCAGCTAATCTAACCTTTTATATCTTTTTTTTTCTTTTTTCTGTTTCCCAGTCAGAAGGTGGTTTTGTCATGCCTTCTTATTCTATGTATATTTTCTGTGGGATGTAACTGAGCTCTAATCTGGGAACTACAGAGGACATGCATTCTTTTACTAGCTGTCTTGTAGCTGTTTTTCCATTAGATGTCTTTAGAAGCAATCCTTATGACTGGCCTTGGTTTTAGAGGTAAGCAAATGGTGAAAGTTAATTTATACCATTTAAAAAATATAGCCTCCAGCAAATACTATGCTTAAAGCAATGAATATGAAATGAACCTTTATGTAGATATGTTGGATATGTAATTCTATTTATTCCTTTGAGGGGAGAGAGGAAAAAAAAAAAAAACACCACCACCAAACGTCCATACACACATATACTTCATTGTGCTTCAACAAAATGCAAAATTCAAAGTTTTCTACCCTGCTTACTCAGGAGTCAGCTTGAAGTGGTTTCTTCTTCAGTCACCCTGCCTACAGGGATACTGATATTACTGTAGTGTTATTTTAGTAATGGGAAAGCAGTGGTAGCTCCAACTGCACAAAACACCTTTAAAAAACTTTTTTATAGAACTTAATCACACAAGATCACCATACACAGTAAAAAACAGTAGTAATTTTTCAGGAATTCACCCACAAAAATCAGCTGTTAGGCTGGAGGTCCCAATACTTCACCTCACTTGTGGAGGTCATGTTTTAAATTCTCCAGTTTCAGTTTCTTAGGAACCTGGACAGTTTCCTAGGGCTTCCTAACAGCTCATGAAGAGACAAGCCCTCTCAGAGGAGTCAAAGCACATATTTCAGTCACCGTTCTGCTGTGATCAGCTTCTAAATCCTCCCCTCTCATCCAGTTCTTGCTTACAACAAGAAAAACACGAATCTGTGGTGAGCACTGGCTTTGGCAAGGTCGACCTTGGCCTGTGAGTGAGTCAGTCACAGCTCCACTCAGTCACATCAGTGCAGATGTGATACTGGAGTAGCTGCAAGTGCAATGTCCTCTGGAAAGTTCCACAAAGAGAGAGTGACAAATACCAGGGTTGGTATTTGTGGTCAATACTCCTTCTGGCAGTTTGTTGTCAGCAGTGTAAGGTCGTTTGGTCCAATGGGTCAGCGTGATGATTACTTAAACAAAAGAGAGAGAACAGCATTGTTTTCCCCTGTGTAGGGACGGACCATGCAAACAAAGTGTTTTGTTAGGATCGGTGCATGCTCCCCCTCACGCACAGCCCTGCAGTCAACTCTAAAGGTATCGGGCCTGTCAGCTGGGATAAATGCGTTCAGCAAATCTAAACAGAAGGTGACTGTCATCCAGAAGCAATAATAATAACCTAAGGACTTCTAGAGACCCAGAAAATCTTCATTATTTCAATTGTTCCTAGAACAGGATGTTGACTATTCTACAGAAAAACAAAATTATATGTTTTGCCCCCTACCTAAGACAATCAAGGTTTAAAATATGCCTGGTTAGGAAGCAGCAATTTTTAATATTCCTAAAACCAAAAAGTTTATTGTGACAATCTTTAAGAGAGATGTAATAGCCCAGGTGTGTAAATGTTAGTCATATTGCCTGAAAAGTATTTGTTTGCACCTGAAAAGAAACTAACTCAGAATTGTGTGTTCCATCTTCTGTGCAAATATTTTTTCAGCTATTTTTCCTTCTTTTTCTCCTTACAGTTTCTTTCTGGACATATAATATAGAAGGAAAATAATCTCATATACCAACAGGTAGAACAAGTACTTCAGTGTAACAAGCTGTGCTGATATCATTAGTCCTAAAAAGGCTTAGGTTAAAAAGAGGAATGTTCACAAAGAGCATAACAAATATTATACAGAGAGAGAAAGAGGGGAAGAGAGATAACATTAACATTTTTGTGTCCTAAAACTAGGACTCAATCATGCCTCTTGGCTTATAGGCTGAGTGCTTAATCTTAAATATAGGCCCCAGCAGACGGTTTAACTTTTGGATACTCTCCATTTGAGAGAAAGGCAGACTTAAATTGTTGCTACATGAGATCCTCCACAAACATAAGAAGTTCTTTTCTTTGCAGCATTTCCACTGGAATTTTACACAGCTTGCACACATCCTTTCACTGCAGCTGTACTGGGTAAGCCTTGCTCAAAGTGAAGTGGAAACCACACACCTATTTCAGCTCACGTGTAACTGCAGAAGCATACTTAGGTTTTTTGCCTCTGCCTATGACTTTAACATAACCCTCATTATTGCCACTATTGTGACTATTCAGGAAGCACGTGGATGCCATGCAGCATCATAACACAGATGTGTCTTATCTTCTTTGTATGTGACGATTCTGTTTAGTTGTATAAATTGTGTCACTCTGCTTGCAGCATACTGCAGGAGGAACACTGGGAGTCGAGTCCCCTTTTTCACAGAGCTACTCCAAACGGTATTTGGGGTATAGGGAAATAAGTCTTGCTTATTAAGGTGAGGGTCCCACAGCTGCAGTGTTAACATGCTGCAAAGAGATGGACTATCTCAAGCTAAGGGTGTGCACTGAAATGTGCTTATTCCAGCAGCAGTCTGGCACTAAGACTCTTGAACAAAGCATGGAAACTACCTCCCTTCTGCTCCGTACTAAGACATGCTGCAAGGATTCTCATGGGGTTTTTTTTCTTACTCATATCTGTAAAGAGAAACTTAGACCTAAGCTGTTCTTTTGCCACTTGGCTAATTCACCAGCCACTGTCTCAGGAAGGGTATTCAGAAATCACCTTGAGCCAGGGAATTTGCCAAACCCCGCACTCGCATTCCTTATGGTCAGTGCCAAGGAACTACAGCCTCAACTCACCTCCAACTCATCTGCATCTTCCAGTTTATTCCTACAGAAACCAGTTAAGCATTCAGATTCTCACACAGGACATCATTGGAGTTGTAAACATAAAATGCAACATCTCAAGCTGAAGTTCTGCAGAGGTTGTTACCACAGCTTATGCCTTCTGTGGACCAGGGAAAAAGATTTTCATTTTGCCATTGTAGAAGTATTTAAGTAACAAGAAATAAAGGGCTTTTGCACATGCTTTTTCACAGTTGTGTACATTGCACAACTGTGTACATTCTGCTGAAATCTTAGTAATATGTGGGAAGTGTCAGATTCTCAGCAGATGTAATGAAAAAACCGAGAACTTGTACAGAGATCACAGTTCCTTTACTCCAGTAAGTGAACAGTTTATAGTGTTTGGTATAAAATGTAAGTCAATCAGAGATTCTTATGTTCAAAGTTCATACCGACAGTGAATCCTTTAGGAAATTGCTTATTTTCTTTCACCGTGGCAATTTAAAATGTCCTCACAAATATTTGTCATCCTTCCAATATGAATCTTGGAAATAACTGTTGTAAACAAACTTGTTGGCCTGGCCTACCAAGTCTGCAGTATTTGGACTATTTTGCCTCTTTTTACGTCATCCCGTCAATCCATATGGTTCACCAAACATGCCAGCCTGTCAATTTCCAGTTATCTGCTGCTCTCCAATCTGTCTTCCATGCTTTCCTCCCTGGTGTTTCCTATGCGTAATCTTCACAGGCTTTGTTCCTCACAGAACAAAGAACCTCTGGGTCACAGAACCTTTATTTTCTGCACTGGTACTCTGCAAGACCTGTTTTCAGAACAGTTTCTATATCTGCAATAAACTGTTGAAAATAGCAAACCTGAGGAACACATTCTCAAAATTGACATTGTCAAGATGTATTTGGTTGCTGTTATGGCTGGTTTGTTCTTTTTTCCTGTCTCTTTAATATATTCTGGCAGTCTTTAAAATAGGATACCTTCTCTGGTGTTTGTATAGTATCCATGAAAACAACTTATTGTTTATTCTATTAAATATGAAAAATAAATAGTTATTATAAATAAATGCACTACTGTAACAACCCTAGAAAATGCAAACTCAGTTGTTTATATGGAATTCATAGAAAAAATAGTAATTCAGAGCCTTCAATTCTAAATGTGGTTTTACAGACTTCCCATATTACATTTAATTCTGAAAGAAACCTGAGCACCACACAGGTGCAGGCCTTTACATGAAATCAGTGTGACAAATTTATGTTTGGCCAAATTTTGTGAGTAGAGTTAGGCCAGATACAGAGTTGGCTCTGTATCTCTAGTCCTAGCCTGCCTGGAACAAAAGTTGGAAACCATTACAATTTCTGTTAAAGGTCTTGGATTTGTCTTACCCATGTTCGAAAGCATCAAGAGGCAGCTATTTCTCTGAAATAACAAATAAATGAAGTCACCATTAGCATTTCTTCCTTCCAAATATAGGTCTAGTGTAAGGATTTCATCAACTTTATGCCAGTTAATTCTCTTGACTTCTATAAATGACATGACTTTAAAAATCATGATTGTAGTGAAGTTATACTAAACACTCTACTAAACTAAAATTTATTTGAGACACATATATTACTAGTTACTTCACTGTTATTTGATGCTAAGTGTTGACATTTATTACAGCAAATTTCATATGATCACTTTTGCATATGATCATATTTGAAAATGTGGATATTTTCTGTGTCCGTACCTCTTAAATAGTTTTAATTTCATTAATTTTCATCAATATTTTGTCTATGTGTTGCAATGTTAGTTTTTCATAGTAGATTTTTTAAACATAAAAATTAATTACACTGCTAAATAAAAAGGTCTTCCTTTTACACTGCACTTTAGGAAAGAAGCTGAAAAATATGGCTGTAGCCAGATCTCTTTGGCTGTTAATTGTTGTTTGATTTGACAATGCAAAGGGAAGTTGAGAAGACTGTCTCTAAAAATCCCATGTCATAATGATTGATAGTTGAATTTAAGGAATCATTCTTTAATTAACTGGAGTGAAACCCATATCCCTAAAGTTCTGTGGACATCATTCTTTTAGATGTAGCCAAATAATTGAAAATGCTCCCTATTTTATTCTCATGTGAATATTGAACTGAAAGCAAATATGTGTCTTTTGTGGCTGCTGTGGAGCTGTACACATTAGAATCGAGTTGGGATTATTTTTTAGTTACTTGCTTTCATTCACAAGAGCTTTGCTGTTCCTGTTTGCTGTCAGAAATACGCAGTCAGATTTCTGACAAAACTGTCAAGAGTTGCCCTTGAGTTTTCCAAACAGGCTACATGGTTTCAGACAGAAAGTGAGCTAGATGAGTTTCGTCTATGTTGTCCAGTTTCTTAAAAATAAAGTATTTTAATTTGGTTTTGTACAAGCATTCAGCCAATGTGTCTGTTAATATACAAACCTCCTAGAACAGCATTTACCAGCAGATACTTGGCACATACACAGCATCATGTTTAGAGACCATTAGTTGTTTAGGAGGACTTTCAGCTTGGTACCCTGGTACAGGTTTATCAGTCTACGTATGCTTCCTAGGGGCTGGCATCTTTTCCAGGCCATTTTTAGGCAAGACTGTTCTATATCATAGTAAACTGAATTTGAAGCACATAGTCAAACGGTGAGCTGAGCCACAGTTGTGATGTAATCTCTTGTCACATTTTTGACTTCCAATGTCAACATGATTATAGAAGATGAAAAAGTGTGTGATAAGAACCTGGTGACACATATGAGTATTTTAAACAACCTCACTGATCAACCGCTGAGACATTAAGCATGCCTGTCCTGCTTCAGTGGATGATCTTCAGAGTCATTTGTATTCACAGCCACCAGTGACAATAGCTACCTCCTCACACTATTACAGAAGTACTATATGTCTTTGTCTTCTTGGTCCTGTGAAATTGCATGTAATGGCAAGCTATCTAAAACCCAAATATTTCTCAGCTCTGTGTGACCAGGGAGGCTGGACCAGATGACCCACTGCCATCCTTTCCAACCTTTCCTACTCTGTGATTTTGTGATTCTGCATAACCTTGTATCATTTCTCTCATACAGAAAATCACTGGCCTAAAAAGTAATGATCGCCTTAGGCAAGAGTGAACCTTTGTCAAACAGAAAACTGACTTTGGGCCTGGAAAACAGCATAATAATTGCTAAAATGAGCAAGTTGACATGGAGACACAAGATGGGATGATACATCCCTTTTTCCACTGAGCTCTATTATGCTCTATTTCCATTTTGCTTCTAACCTTCCTGATTCTTGGTCTTGGTCTTATAATTTCCTTCAAAGGCTACTCCTGTAAGCCATGAATCTTTTTTTTTCCTCTGTGGTCTCTTCATCCAGGGTGTTCCTTGAACAGTCTAGGCAGAACTCTGGGAGGCTGCTTGCCTTGTTACCTAGCTACAGCAGTGAAAGCTTGAATTTGGATATTGTCTGCAGCTGTGGTCTAATTAGCATCCAGGTAGAAGATGCCCATGATCATTATCATGGGCATGATTTCAAGCATGATCAGGTGAGACAGATTATTTCAAAACATAATCAAACAGAATCCAGGTTGTTCAAGTTCTTACAAATTGGCATAATTTGGTAGGTTTTTTCTAGACTAAAAATTTATGTTCCTCACACATCCCTGGTGCAAAATATGACACTTGGATCTGTTCATGAAGGGACTTTTAGATGTTTATAATGCAAAGATAATGTACTGCTGGTGAAATATTTATTGGAAACATCTGAAATGATTCTGCCGAGACATAGACTAACCAGACTGAAACAGAGGATATGGATAATTTCCTTCCAGAAGTCATATTTTAATGAAATTAAACACCACTAGTAACAGTCTTATAAAGTGTCAGAATAACTCAGCTGTACATGGTGTTGTTAGTTTTGCCTACAGTGCTGACAAATCTTGCTGTAGCTCTGTTCCCATTAAATACCAGCTAGACCACATGATGTAGTGTCAATAAAATTTAAGATATTGCCTCAGAAATATGACTTTTGATTGCAATTACAGGGTGACAGAGATGATGACGGTTTAAACCTTTGACAATTTTTAGTACATTGAAGCTGCATTGCAAAAGCAAGTAAGCTTCTAATAAAGGATTTGAGGTTTATGGTATTTCTTCTAACTATGTATAACACTTCTACTGCTCTACCTAAATCCAGGTGTAGCACATATCATTCAGGTCTTTAGCATATGTATAATAGTCATTATTCATTTGTTAGTCTTTATAATCCCTTTGTGAATGTCCCCTATTATGCAATATGTGAAGAAACTGAAGGCTAGATCATGAGAAAGTCTACATTGCTTCTCCGTCATGGGTTGTCGTTGAAGAATTGGAAGTGACATGCAATTTTTAAGATCTTTTTAGAAGAATTTTGCGGTTATTTTCTCCATCTCTTTACTTTCATCTTCTCTTTTTCTGTGTCTCTTTTTCTGTCTGTTCCCTTCCTTTACATTTCTGTCTCCATATCGCCTTCCCACTCAATTCTAAACTATGCTAGACAGAGGGATAGTGAAGGAGTCTGGAAAGATTCATGTCAATAGGCAATTGAGGTTTTGTTTACTTTTTAAATACTTGGGCCATTATTAACAAGTTGATCTTGCAGAATCTTAGACATGCTCTCCTAGATAGGCGTTTGTTATTAAATTGATTTTTTCAATATGAACTAGAGCACAATTGGGTTTTTTCTCAAGTTAAAAATAGGACTCTATAGTGTTCTCTGATAATGACAGTGACCCAGGCAGACAGGTGGAATTAAATGGACACCATCCCTTCTCCCTTTACATTTGCTGTGTCCTTTCTGTTCCCTTCGTAGACCTGTGTCCATTTGCATCTCTTTCCCTAATCTCTCTGAAATCAGATCAGGTAAATCAAAATAAGCCAGAAATGCCAGGCTGAGTGCCACCTGCTCGTTTCTCAGCAGAAAGCTCTCACATGATGAAAAACACAAGAGAACTCTCAGAATGGGTCCCCTTAGAAATTATATTCTTCTGCCTATTCATTCAGAGAAACTTGAGAGGATCGTATTCAGGATTTGCATCAGGACAGCCAAGGTCAGAATCAGGGTTTTGCTGCACTCTTTGTAGTAATTATTTTCCTAGGCTTGCTTTCTTGTGGGAAGATCATTTCCTGTCCAAAAGCAGTTCTTTCTATAGCAACCCACTCAGCTGCAGAAGGAGATTTGAGAGTTGAAATTCACAGATTTTACTCATATGTGGCACAGCGGAATTTGTGAGTCCAGTTGAGGGATTGGGCCTGTGGTTTAAAATTAGTAATTAACAAGTAATAGGATACGAGTCCATTACCATTGAGACATTGGGCTGGGACTGCAGAGAAAGAAAGAAAGAAAAAACAAAAAAAAAAAAAAAAACAACAAACAAACAAACAAAAAAAAAATCACAAACCAAAACAAAACAAAAAAACCCACCACCATTGATAACATTTAAATATAACTCCAAACCACGAAATGGGGAGGTGACACCTTTCTCCTCTTTCACAGAGTCCAACATCTAATTTTCAGATTCTAGCATCTGAAACATCTGGCTCTGGTTCTTTGATTTGTTTTTATAAGTGGGAAAAAAGAAAGAAAGAATATAAGTTCACAGACATAATTTAATTTATACTCAAATATACATTTATTATTTGTGTCTAGATTACGAGCCAAAAAGTCCAAATTAAAATGTATTGCCATCATATACAGTCTGGGTCAATTGTTTCTTGTCAGATCATGTAGAGTAAAAATAAGGGGTTATTGTTGGATTCTCTGCAGTACAGTGTGTTCAACAGTGCACTGAGATGATGTCAGAAAATCTGCATTTTTTCCCAATTATGAAATGAATTATGAGGACCTAGCTTACCACAGGCAGAACTGTTAAACCAGCTATTTTGGCCGATACACTGTTGTCCAGCCAGAAAACACAGGTGCTTTCATTTTAATTTATTTTAAAATGCTTCGAGATTACAATGACCATCTCTTCCTCACTCTTCAGAATTTAAACATTAAAACTCCCATATGTTGAGAAATATCTGAAGAATTCAATCATCTACTATTTTCTAAAAGCAGATGAGAGGAAAAGTTAAAATGCTCAAACAGCTGATAGTATCTGTGATGGCCAGGATAAATTTCTCTCTGTTTAAATGACTTCTTGTCATTATGAACCTACATAGTAGATTTTAACTGCTCTTTTTAGGGAGAGATGTGAGGTGTATTTCCTCCAGTTTGACCCACAGATTCCTTAAATACATGGCATAAGTTTGTCTAAATGCCCTCAGCCATGTTGAGGCCACCGTAATTCCAGAGGCTGAGAGCTTGTGTTAGAGTTGCAGCAGAGATGAACTCCAAACTCAGTGCTCATTCAGGTGGTTTCAGATCAGCAAATGCAACTAGTCTCCAGAAAGCTGGTGTGCATGTTCATTGAGTTGTTTTACGTTTTTAAAAGTGTAATTTTTACTTTTCATCAGCTTTCAATCATCCTTAAATTAAATGGTTGGGTTAATCCATTTTAGGACTTTGGTTAGCTCATCCAAATAGTTATATAATTATGAATCACATATTTGTAGAATCTTCAGGGAATTCAAATATTTTGTTTTCATTAAGGAGGAAAGTATGTCCTGGTCTCTCCCTAGGTAAGCAGCACTGGGCCAAGCCCTCTGCTGCTTTAAATCAGTACCAATCAGGATCTGTTCTACATCTCTGATTTGTAGTACCATCTCCTTCTTATCATTATCAATCGTGCCAAGTATCACAAAAAGAACACAGAAAAGCGAGTGGTTGTCTCTACTAGCAGATGGTGACTGCTGGGGATGTAGACTACACATACAGATCATATGAAAGAAAGACAAATTCTTCTGTTTCAGCACTCTTCTGTCCTTCTTTAGTCTCTTTTTATAACACGTGAAGATCTCTCTGAAAAAAAATCTCTGACCCACAAGTGCTCCTTCAAAGAAAATTACATCCTTCTGGTTAAGTATTGCATAGGATTAAATTCCACTGCTCCTGGAGAGAAAACAGTATCCTGGTCAGTTAGGAGACACTGGGCTGAGGTGAGGCTGGTTTTGGTTGCTGTGTCCTGCAGTCTTGTTTTCAAAATAGTGAATTGTCTTGTTAGTTTTTACCTTTATTTTCTTTCTTCTTTTTTTTTTTTTTTTTTTTTTTTTTTCCATTGATCATTGATGGTGAGTTTTTTTGTTGTTGCTGGTTTTTTTGTTTTTTTTTTTTGGGTATTGTTTGCTTGTTTGATTGATTTGAGGTTTTTTATTTGTTTTCATCCTCCAGTGACTCCAAATGGGCTGTATATTTTCCTAAAACTGTGTCATTTGTAGAAATACCATGTAAAACATCTGGTATTTACATTTCCTCTTCAGCTTCTCAAACGTTCCTCGTTCATGTGTTACTCTGTGTAAGGAGCACACCCCCTTGGACACCTTGCACCCCCTTGTGCCCCAGCTCTCCCATTCCATTACAGTGAGAAATATGATGAGTCCAGCACCTGCCATGGGGCCAACAAAAAGATATGTTTAGGGAGCTGGAGTTTTATCTAAACTGCACATTAACTCAAAATGCCAATCTTAGTAACATCTGTGAGATGTGAAATCGATGTAAAGCTTCAAATTTGCACAGGCAATGAACAATTTGATGTCTGCTTGTCAATGCATACAGGATGTGTTTTCTTACCTGCCACAAAGAGAAAAAGAGCGCACTCTCCTTGTGAAATGGGGAACTAGTTATCTGAATCCTAGCTCCTTGTGTTTTCCATGTTCTGAACAGGGTATCTTATTCTAACTGACTAATACAGCAGTCAGTTGTGGAATGAAATAAAATCAGAGATTTCTCAGATCCCTTCCCTGAAAAGATGATGGCTGAAATAGATGGCAATTGCCAATGTTCCTGCAGGGGGCATTCTAATACATTATTTATACTTCGCATGTAGGTTAGAAGAAAGCCAGACAGATTTCTGGTTTAAACCAGAAATTTAAACTCACTTTTCTACCAACAGTGTAAATTAGTAGGAAGAAAAAAACCCTGAAAATTTTAAGTCTTTCAATAAAATTCATTTAAGTCTACAAACCACACAATCAGAGTCCAGATATTGAAATTCTGTAAGAATTGGACTATTTTGAGATTTTGTCAAAAAACAATCCAACTCTGTGATTAACTGGATTATGGATATACTAGTAAGACTGAGTTGATCAAAGGTAAGAAAATAAATGAATACTTAATACATTATCTATGGCACCTACAGGAGAATATTGCTAAAATGCAAAAGATTATGGTTTGTTTACTTTAATTTAGTCCATGCTTAAAATGGGATTTAAAAATGCCTTTTGAATGAGGACATAGCAGAAAAGAAAATAAATTAAATTAAATTCAATCAGAATCAGGAACATTTCAGACTATATGGGACCCCAGTAATTTTTTATTGGAGTTACAAATTGATGGTAACTGCTGTTCTTAGACAAATAAGGAAATCAGGGTTGGATGATGCACCTTTACAACCTAAAATAAGAAAAATCTTAAGAGAATTCTAAATACTGGAGAAATATGACAGATATTTGCTTAAGAGTATATTCAGTGCCATTAATAAATGCATACCCCAATCTACTGGCAGATAATTTCACAGTTTTAAAATATTCCCAAGTAGCTTTACTCATCTTAACCAAGTAGAATTAATTTATAACAGGCTGTTCTGTAATGCTGTAAAACGTAAAAAAATAATCTATAACCCATAACTATTGTTCCCTGATTCTGAAGAGGCATTTGAATGAGTCACCCTAAAGTGTCTTCTGCATTTTCAGTTGGATACACATCTTCTGGTGTCTAGTTTCTCACAAAAGCTTCTTTTATAGGATTGGGCTCCTATATAACAAGGATGTTCATGTGTATCTGCAAAGGGTGTAACACTGAACCCTTTAATTCTTATAGAAGAACATGCCAAAAATGTCAGTCCTTCATCATCTTGCTTTACACAGCCATCTTTTGCATGTGAATAAAATTATTGACTACAGGAAATTACCAATATACTTACAGCTTTGATATTAAAAAATGAATGTAATATAAAGGAGTAACATAGGCCAACAACACTTAAGAGAGTAGAACAAATATTTCCAGAGAACCGGGTGTTTACAAAATATTTGGATTGTATTAGATATTCTAGCAGTCTCCAGTACTTAAAGATACAGATTCCAGCTCAGTTTGAAGCAGTTTAAGGTATCCAGTTTCTCAAAAATGATAAATATTTACTAAACTAACTTGTTTTTAGAGGATTGCAATAAAAAATACAAGGATCTTCTAAGGCAAAAGGTATCATGATGTAAATACTCCTTACAGAGGTGAATTCTTTCTATTTTATGGGACTGGTTCCATTTTGCACTAGATCTGCACCTGGCTAATTTGTATAGTCCCAAGTAAGCTGAAGTCAAATCTCCTTTCATACCTCTTTACAAATTGTGCATTATTACATGAGGAAAATTACACTGGAGAAAACCAGACCAGAACTATTGGATGTGACAACTCCTCTGTATAATGTGATTATAAAATGATCACATGTTAATTTTACAGTAGATTGGTGCTTGCAAATGATTACGAAATGAAACTGGACAATCAGTGCCTTTCATATTTATTTGAAGGGTTCCTATGAAATAATAGAAGTTGGCGATACCTTCAGAAAATCTTTTGACAACCCAGAAGGAGTCCTAAAATTATCCTTGGGTTAACAGATTTTTTTTAGCTACTACTAAAATTTCTAATGATTCAGGGAAAATTGAGTCAGATGTCAGTTGGATGTCCTGCACTACAAATTCCACTCTTGAATTGGTAGTCAGGCTCAGGGAGGATTCTGCTGTGAAGAACACCAGGAGGAGCCTTTGAATTAAGCACCTAACTGCAAATGCACTTCTACTTGCATTTGTAATACACCAGGCCAGAAGCCTGAAACTGAAACTGGATAGAGAAAAACAAACCCCAACTTGCCTTTCAAAAAAAAAGTAATCTCTTTGGAGAGGGTTATGAACTTCGTAGTTATTTTCTGATAGCCTTTTGTTGTGATTACTAAAGAAATACCTATTAATTAAGTGACAAAGGTGGATTTTTTTTCAGCAAACACAATCACTACAACAGAGGTATAATATCACTGCATTCTTGTGAGAAAGTAGCACTTCTGAAATTGAGAATTACATTGCATCAGACAAACTATCAGCCAGGCTCAGTCATAATTTGCTTTGCTATAATGTCACAATGAGTGCAGTTAAACAGAATCAAAACCATTTTCATATATAAAGATAGGAATTGCACATGAGGAAGTCCCTCTTTTCAACGGGCCTTCTCATGTAAACTCTTTACATGCAGTTATAAGATTTATTTTTTTTTTTTTAATTGCAGTCCTTGCTGATTTCAAATATCGCTGGTTTTCTTATGGTGTTTTAGCTTCATTCCTGCTGAAACATGTCTAGCAGAATAGAATGCTGCTGCTTTTGTTTTATGCACAGATGAGAAACTATCTTTTCTAAGGCCAGTTAGTCACACTTGGAAATTTGGATATCTGCACTTTACTATGTAGGAACAAGGAATACAAGAATAGCATGGTTGGGAGCCATAAAATCAATACCAGAGACTAGACCATAGATTTTTCACTCCTGCTTTATTCTAAAAGACACACATTTACCTGGCTGGTGAGTAAAGATCTCCATGGACTGCATTTGAAGCCTGCTCTATGGCATGTAACACAGAGCATGGTTTTAGAGGGTCATCGTCCATGAGGCTAAAGGAGAATGCAGCTGAGTCTCTTTGGATGCCTTCAGGAGACAGCATAACTACAGGTTCTTGCAGGAGATGACTTCACTGTCTCCATTAGAGTAACAGTTTTCCAGGTCTAAAGTATTAGTGTGTAACTTTGTATCTCAGAAGTTGGAACAATTGCTGAGTTGTTTGAGGAAGCTGAAACAATGCCAGTGCTTTAGTTTTATGAGTTTTGTTCTAGACCTGTGTGCTAGAACTGTATACAACTAGCAATTATGAAGACTTAAGCTATTTTTTCCGGGCCTTATCATATGGTACATTTAGTTTTAAGCCAGATCTTATAAATGAGTGGCAACAAAGCTCATCAAAATTAAAAGAGAGCAAATAATACCTATCACTCATGACTAGTCACATCTTCATTTAAAAAGTAGGACCATGTTCAAACTGCATGGATTGAGTGGTGTAAATTATCCCTGGCATACTTCTTCTGGAATAACTACATTCAGCAGAGCTTGCAGGACAAGTGCAGAAGATCCAGCATGTAACGAATGCAGAGAAGACAGAGATGCATTTTAATTAAAGATATAGAAATATTTGTTGGCATTGTGTGGTTTTGACAGCTCTGCAAAAGTGGCTACTGCTTCCAAATTCACACTGTTAATTTTGCTATTAAGCTGTCTATAGAAACCACGACGTAATGTAACACTGCTTGACTGGGAGCTGAATACAATGGACTAATTGCTAAATGCATGTCAGAAGAGGTCCAAAACCAGAAGGCCATCTACAGACATTTGACTTCAACTGTTTCATGTTTCTGCTTTATGTATCTTTAACAAATAGGAGGTTACTTTAGGGGGGGGAAAAATCAGGAAAAATAACCTAAAATTGTGGGGGGTTTTAAGCTAAAACTTTAGACAAGTGATGTCTAATGGACCTCATAGCCGCATATACAGAATAACTCATTTACAACTATGAAGACATTCAGACTACTGAGATGAAAAATGAGACAGTGTTTGATCTACTTGTAAAAAGTTTAAATGATGAGAGAAGTATCTGTCTCATATATCACTGTCTAAGGTGCCTCAGATTTTGCAACACTTATAAAATAAATCAAAGAAATCTATCACCCTGCCTGTCATGAGAAAATTGGTATGAAGAGTGAAAGAAGGAACAGAGAGGTTAAAAGGACCTAAGACTGAGAAAAAGGAAAGGGAAGAGCAGACTTCTGTCTCATGGGGTAGTTTTAGCTTGCCCTGAGATGATCACCACAGATTATGTAGCTTGGAGACCTGATTAAAATAAACTGCTAGTTCCCTCCTCTGCCCTATCGCCTCCTATTTTGAGGTCCTTTGCCTAAAAATGGAAGTCTGGTGCCTGTCTATGATTTTGTGCATAATTCAATGATGCACCCAAACTGAAGAACACAGAAGTGCTCTAAGAGCCTCGGCTAGAGTTAGTCATCATGCTGCTTTTGGTTTGGAGAAGTTTGTTGGAAACAAGAAGAGTTTCTCTTTTTTGGTTTGGGTTGGGTTGGTTTGGTTTGGGTTTTTTGGGGTTTGTTCTTGGTGGTGGTGGTTTTGTTTTTTGTTTTGTTTTGGGGTTTTTGGGGGTTTGTTTGTTTGTTTGTTTGGGGGTTTTTTGTTTGTGTTTTTTTGTTTTGTTTTGTTTTGTTTTTGTTTTTGTTGTGTTTTGGTTTTGTTTTTTTAATGTCCCTGAGAATGTGATTTAGGCAAATGGGTTCTTTGGGTTTTTGGTGGGTTTTTTGTGTGTGGGGGTTTTGTTGTTGTTGTTGTTTTTATTGTTGTTTGGGTTTTGGGTTTTTGGTGTTTTTTTTTTTAATATTAACAGATCTAAAAATTAATCCAAACTATTTAACAGGCATGACTGTTCCCACATGCTTGAGACATCTTACAAGGAATTTCCTTTTGAAGGCTGTCATTCCTCTTAAGGGACTCAAAGAGTGCTTTGAAGACTTTCTTAAAATAGACACCTCACTTGGCCAAAATCAGGTTAAATAAAACCTACCCATGGCTGTTGAGACACAGGGCAGTGGATCCATTAGAAAGATTCACAAAAACCAGTAAAGCAAGCCAGTCTGCTTCATTTGATCACCTGGCATAAGTTTTCATGGTTAATTTTAAAGGTAAAACTTTAAAAGCACCTTGTAGAACCATTACTTGGTTTACACCTAAATCATACATAAAAATTAATCATACATGAATATTTATGTGCTGAAGAAAGATCAGGTCATAAAGACTTACGAAAGCAGTGCTGGAGCCCAGCTGTCAGAAACTCCTGCCGAGCTAACCATCTGTCTGTAATCACACATCTATCAGTTTTCTGTCGGTAATTACATGTCTGTCAATGGCTTCCTCATCTCAAATGCAGACTTCAAAGAATTCAGGTTTTTTCCTGAAAATCTGATCTTTCCTCTGCTTCCCCCAGTTCTATGTACCTTGATTAGTTCTGCTTTTTGTTTACTTGGGATAATTATGCCGACATCTTACAAATGGAGAAATCTGTATTTATTCTAAGGATTCAGGATGCCAAGATAGCATTTATTTGTAAGGTGACATGGACCAAATGGACTCTCCCTTCTGCTTGCAAACAAACTGCTATGAAAGAACTGCATACCTAACTGCAAAGAATTGCATACCTAATGCCAGATTTTAAGCCATTCCCCAGAGTTTTGTTACATTGTACTAGTACTTTACAGGCTCTCAGATTCACATTAGCCAGAAATGTGAAGGTACTAAACCAGTGCAACACAAAGATGAACTAGGAGTGTACAGTTGTGTGTAATTCATGTACCATTCTAGTGTTGGCAGGGGGTTATGCCTTATAAGATAAATATTAAGGGAAACCACTGAAAATAATAAAATAAAATTCAACATATGCCTGTTTATTTTTATTTAAAATATCTATTGTTTGGAGACACGACCTTCCAGAGGCTTTTTCTTTTTCACCTGGTTATCTCCATGTTGCTCAGTCAGAGTAGTTGGTGTCTCTCCAGTACAACATTAATACCGCTGCCAGGGCCACTGAAAAAAATTGAGTTTGCAGCACTTACCATGTTTTCTCATGCTCTTGCCCAGTAGTAAGGATGTGATTTCAGGACTCAGTTTCGGGTCTCCCAGAAGACTCCTGGTGCCTTGTCCAACGTCTCCTGGCTTTTTAAAAGAAACTTAAATAAACTTTGTTTCCTAATTATTTTTACAGGATTAACACTGAGACACCTCATTTCTGTGCCCACCACTTGGATTTATTTTATCTTCCAAGAAACACAAAAAATATCCTACTTTTCTTTGATCTGGATCCACACCCTTCATTAGCTTCAAACATCTCCTTCAATGTCCTCCATATGGATGTAGTCCACTCATCAAATAGCTGCAAATATTACTCCCTCTCCTTCTTCCAGGAGTACCTTCAGCTTGAATTTCTCCTTTTTGTTAGGGTCTCTCCAACACTTCAGGAGACACTTCAACGCTTCTAAATGATGTGTTGAAAACTCAAAGCATTGAGAAAATAAGGGGAAAAAAATGAAGAAAAATCTCAAAATGTTAAATATTATCTAGTTAGGGGTAGAAGAGCATTTAGAAGTGAAGTATAAGAAGCAAAGTGAAAACTAGAATGGTAGAGTAATTTATTTAGAATAAAAAGTTGGAGGAAATACAGATCAGAGCTTTATAGTGTGGTAGTATGCTGAGAAAGAGCTCCGTTAAAAGGTTGCATAGAATTCATTCACTCTTTGGACTGTACAACTCTATAGTGCTGCTTAGGAATTATGGGATACAAGTTTATGTTGTGTCCAGTTGAAGATTCCTTTCCTTTTCCTCATTTATTCTTTCAAAAGAGAGAAAATATCATTCCATTCTTTACTTGAAACTGCTCTTCAGCAATTTGAACACAGAGATACACGTGCTTGTGCCAAGTGACTTCTACATCTACCCCACTGGCAGGATAAAAAAGAAGATTTTTAGAGCTGGGCACTAAAAGGTCAACCTGTGAGTTAAAAACCACTTAGCTTCATGTAGGAGGGACACTATATGCTCCATACCTGAATAAGAATGTTGTTGTTTTGTAATGAAGCTATAAAACATATTCCTGGTATAGGTACAGAGGAGGTGGGGGGGCAGGGGGGAAAGGGAAACATTGTTAAAAGCACTTTCTAGAAGTGTTGTAGCAGGACCTTTTGGTTCCTGGAGTACCCCCCTCCATCTTTCCAGTATCTCTCCTTCTTATATAATCTGAGAGTTCAAGTAATGTTACACAAAATATTGTACAGTAATGTTACAGAAAATGATAGAGATTAGTAAAATATCAGCTCTAAAAAAAAGAATTTTTTTTTAAGAACACAATAGATCATATCCTGATGATGCTATGTTTTAAATATCTCTGAGAGTGGGATTGTTTGGCCTAATTATTGATTTAGATAATGAAGGTACTGTTTTACATGTGCACATGGTCAAGAACTGCCAGATTACAAACTTGCTGTCACTCCCCTCAGAACAGGGGTTATTGTCCTTATTTCCTGTCTAACACTGCACCTGTTTGTCAAACTACCAAACTGATCACCTTGACGCCAGATTGCTGCTTTAGGTTTGAGTTACATCCAACTTTTTAAATCAGGTTATTAACTGGAATGCTCTTGATGGAATACAATTGTGTGGGTGTATGGGGTTCACCACATGTACATTTAGCCACCTAGGAGTTGTGTCTAGTCCAAGCTCTTCCTTAACACTTTTTCTCTGGTGAGGAGAGAGAAAGAAGCTCCCTAAGGTAATAGTTTAAGGTGGGCAATATAAACTACCTTCAAGAGCTACTCATATTTGTGTGTTGACTGTAGAAGGACTCTAGGTGCCAGTAAAAGGACTCTAGATGCCTTGCTACAGCCAGGTACAGCTCTGAAATGGCTGAAGTTAGGCATGATAAATACCATCAATCTCTGCATGGTAGCTGAAATTCATTAGTGCTGTTCACTGGGAGGTTCATCTCATGTTTTGCAGTTTTGCCTTGTGATAATTAGCCCTTCAGACCCTATTCCTCCTATCCAGAAGCAGGCAAAACCCTCAAAAGTGCCTGGGTAGCAACACGAATAAAGAGGTATTCAGAATGTAATGAGCTCTGCAGAAGTACTCCTTGTAGTAATCACTCCGCTCTGCTGCTGTGTGTACATAAATGGACTAACGAGTCAGTAAACTTTTCTGTATTATGTTTTTAACATCCCTCACACCTGAAAGGTTGAGCTATCTCTGAGGAGGGAAACCAGCTAAAATTCCATGCCTATATTTTGGATTTTAACACAGAGAGGATTGCCAGAAAATATATGGGTTTGTGATGGGGCTGCTTGGACTGAAACCCACGTTTTTACATTTTGCTGCTGTGCATTCATTAGAGAGTAATAGCCTTCCATCGGTGTTGCACACATATCTGTGACTCGGACCAGAAAGCCTTCACAGCTGTCTTCCAATCCACAGCCACACATCATAGGAAAAATTGATCTAAGCACAGAAAGGATCTTAAGAGAAAGAAACTGAAAAGCTGTGTGTACTTGTTTGCAAAAGTGTGTTTTAATGTATTTGTGTTGCTATTGCTTTGACGTTAAATCAAATTGCTAATATTTGCTAACCCAGCCTTCTGTATTTTTGTCACATATGGATGAAAAATGCAAACCACACAAAAATTGAGATGCAGACACTTTTCATTTTCAGGTCTACCAGAAGAAATGTGCTTTGTAACTTACAAAACACACTGTAGTTCAGTTTAGATTGGTGGAGAAAGCATTGTTTTACAGAAGAGTGAAGGAAGATAACCATGGTCCAAAAAGCATTATTTTTTTTTAATTGGGCACTTTATTAAAACAGTTTATTTTTCTGAACCTTGATGATCCCAGGTCTACTTTGCATGTCACCTGATTATTTTCCCTTTCTTTCAGTGGAAAAACCTCAAAGGTTTTAAATAAGTTAGCTCAAATACTCTATGTTCAAGCAGTTGGGTAGAGAAAAAAAAAAGCTGAAGTGCTCTGTAAGCTATGCTCTTCTTGGAGCAGCTGATTTAATATCTGCAGCTGCTGCTAACAAAGAGAAAACCGGTCTCCTTTGTAATTCCATTTTATTGTATGTCAAACTGCAACTGCAAATATTTTTTTTAAGTAATCAAGTGCAATCTGATATGCCTGAGCAGCAGCACTTTATTGACATTTTATCAGCCAGAATTCCTTTGAAGGGATACTGGTGACCAAGGAAATTTGCTAGTTCAAAATGGCTATAATTGTTCACTTATTTAATCATGTACTGAAACAATGCATGTAATTGAATTGCCAGTGATATATTATTAACAAAATATTTCTTGCTATACTGTTCTTCCTTTATTGATGGTTCTTTTCTATCTTAGAGTAGAAATAGGCCATGCAAGGAAATCTTACTTCCATGGATCAACAAATTTAGAAACCTAAGTTGCCTATTTGCTTTATTGAACATAGTAAATCTACCTGACAGATACATCTTCCTTGCTTTTATATGTTTCTGTTGAAAGGCTTTTCCAGCCTCGGTCTCTCAGAGTCATCGTATTATATTGCAGGTAGGTCGTCACGGGCTTCTGCAAAAGGTTCCAGACAGCAATAGACATTATGTTTTCGCTTTCCCCTGTGATTTGACGGTCATACTGTAGGGTTACTGTTGTGAACATGACGAGTAAAAGTGTGTTATTTCTCTAAAATTTGGAACTATTGTGATATTTGAAAGAAAAATCCATCCCCACCAAATGCACTCAGAATCCTCCAAAGCACAGTTCAGGTAACCTCACCTCCAATGTAGCTATTTAGGCTTCTTCTCTGCATTTACATAGAATCAGAATCATTAAGGTTGTAAAAGACCATTAAGATCATAAAGTCCTACCCTCATCTTAACACTACCACCACGTTCACCATAAACCATGTCCTCAAGTGCCATAGCCACACATTTTTTGAATACCTCCAGCTGTGGTGTCTACAACTTCTTTGGGCAGTCTGTTTCAATGCTTTTCAACACCTCCCATGAAAAATTTTTCTCAATTTTTGATCTTAACTTTTCCTGGCTCAGCTTGGGGCCATTTCCTCTGATGGTGTCATTTGTTACCTGGGAGAAGAGACCTTTAAGGAAGTTGTAGAGAGTGATAAGGTCTGCCCTGAGCTCCCTTTTATCCAGGCTAAGCACCCCCAGCTCCCTCAGCCACTTTTCACAGGACTTATTCTCCAGACACTTCACCATCTCCCTTTCCCGTCTCTGAACTCACTGCTCTATGTCTTCTCTGTAGTGAGGGGCCCAAAAGTGAACCCAGTATTCGAGGTATGGCCTTGACAGTGCTAAATACAGGGCCACAGTCACCTCCCTGGTCCTGCTGGCCACACTATACAAGCCAGGATGCCAGTGGCCTTCTTGGACACCCAGGCACGTTGGCCACTTGGCCACACACATTTCAAGTCACATTCTCCAACACTTCAGAGGAGGGAGAAAGAGCCCATGACAATATAAATGAAGTATGTGTTTTTCATTACTCCTGTCACTGCAAAGTGAAAACAATAACTGAGGGATTTACAGAGACGAAAACAATTTCCTTGTCCAGAGCAGCCTGGAGTAGGCGTTTGTATATGTTGAAGATTACAGAGAAGCAAGGTAAGCAGCCATTGAATCACCAAAAGAGGAAGAATTAAACAGCACAGCTCATTAATTCTGCAGTCTTTACTTTGTTACAATTAACTTAGTTTTGTCTCACTGTTTGTTAACGAGCCTGTCTGGAGAGTATGCAAGCTGGTGTGGGGATGACCTCTCAGAGGGATATATTTTGACGAAGGTGTAAGTGTGAAAAGTTACAGGTACCTCATGGTTTTATAGAAGACAAAGATGATAAAGAGGGCTTAAAGTATATTTTACAGACAGAGCTGGAACAAATTCTGACTTAAGGGAAGCAGAAAAAACTCTAACAAGGGAAGTTAAAAAAATCAAAACTTGTGGAAGCACTAGTGTAGATCGTCCTGGAAAGTGTGAATCTCTGTTGTTGAAGGAAAAACAAGTTAGACAACATCTGGTACTAATGAGACAAGTCTATCTGATGCTGCTTTGAAGAATTATTCTTTTTATGATTTTTTTTTAACTGCACAGTGGTAAAGAGGCCTGGATGTAGGACTTTTTCTGTTCTGGATCTATTTCAATAATGTCTTTGTAATGGAAGAAGTCAGTTAAAGTTTTTATTGTAGTTAATGTAAAAATATTTCTTATTCTAGAGCTAACAAGGTTTGATTTTAAGAACTCATAAATACACAAATAAGATAATTTTGGAGCTTTACAAAGGCACATAGCTCAAGAAGTTTCCCACTCTTAAGCAAAAATTTGTACTTTTTCCCAACTTTTGCTCATATCCACTTTTGAGTATGCTATGATCTACCTTCATATTACTTTGGAAGACACATGAGTTAGAAAGTAGGCAAAATATTTTTCTTACTTCTATCTGGTATTGCTTCATTTTTGGCCCATCTAGAGAATAATATTCACGTCATGAGTGTCTAGAACTCTGTTCAGTGTTGGGAAAAAGGGAAGAATTTGTTCACTGGTCAGATTCATTCTGAAAGTCTATTTTGTGTGTTTAATTGTTCATGTTCATGACTGTCCAAAATCTCTGTGTGATTTCAATCCACTGCATCTGAGTGGTGCTCATTGCTGAATTTTGAAGCCTGTACAAAGAAAACAGAGTAGGCTGTCAATTCTTATTATGATTCACGTCATTCTAGCTGATTAATTCAGTGAAACATGGCATAATCACACTAGCCTAGACATATGTCAGCAAAACAACATTTGGGAAAAACACAGGACAGCCCCAGCTTTACCCTATTTTGGGGGGTTTGTTTTCGAAGGGGGCTGGGTGAGCTTTCCTACCTTCATTACTTTCCTGGCCAACTTTCTCCAAAATAGGAGGAAAATTAACTTCATCACTTTCTCCAGACTGATGCTTTTAGTGAAAAATAATAGTTTCTTACATATAACAAATTTTCTTTTAGACATCTTTACCTTTTTCTCAAGGCAGGTACAGGACACTTCCTAAAGCAAATTTTGAACAGGGATAGATCAAAGGGACTTCAGGAGCCTACCAGATTCTTTTTCAACATTTGTCTTTCCTTCCTGTCCACAGCTTACACAAGGAGGATGTCAAAGGTGACAGCTATTGGAATTCTGCAATTAAATGCTTTTAACATAGAACCACCTCTTTGATTTCCAAGGTAGAAGATGAATATTTTATTCCAAATTTCAGGGTTCAAGGGATAATGGTGTTAGAGAAGAATATTGCTGATGTCCTAGATGAAGTCTAATGTTAAAGGTCCAAAAAATCCAGTCCAGAACCCACAGATATTCATTATTCCTGTAGAAAATGATGCAGAAATTCCAGGTTATTTGTTGGTTTATTCTGTATTAAGAGCTATAATAACCACATTTGTCACATTTGTTCCCCTTTTCCTATCTCCTTCTCTACTCTTAAATTTAGCTTTAAAATGTGACCTTTAAAAACAAACAAACAAACAAAAAAACCTCCCTATTGTTCCTAGTGCGTAGTGCTTTGCTATGCAAGAACTTTAGAACATTTGACTGTCATTTTCCCTGTGTACAGCACGAACGTGCAGCCATTAACATATTCAGGGAATTTTGGGCATGAGGCAGTGAAGTGGACAACAACACAATGTCCTTGTGGAAATCAGCAATAGTGTCCCTCAGGGGAATATGCGGGGATCAGTACTGTTTAATGTCATCATCAATGACACAGACAAAGAAATTGGGTGCACCCTCGGCAAGTTTGCAGATGACACAAAGCTGTGTGGTGCACTTGATGGATGTCGTCCAGAGGGACCTGGACAAGCTGGAGGAGTGGGCCCATGTGAGCCTTGTGAGGCCCAGGGCCCAGTGTAAGGTGCTGTTCCCAGGTCAGGAAAACCCCCAGGGTCAATAGAGGCTGCAGGATGAAGGAACTGAGAGCAGCCTGCTGAGAAGGACTCGGGAGTACTGGTGGATGAGAGGCTGGACATGAGTCATAAATTTGCACTCACAGCCCAACAAGCCAAACGTGTCCTGGGCTGCATCCAGAGAAACAAGGCTGATAGGGCAAGGGAGGTGATTCTGCCCCTCCACTCTGCTCTGCTGAGACTCCACCGAGAGTGCTGCATGCAGCTCTGGGGACCTCAGCACAGAAAAGGTGTGGAGTGGGTCCAAACAAGGCCACCACGTTCATTGGAGGGTTGGAGCACCTTTCGTATGAGGAAAGGCTGAGACAGTTCAGGTTGTTCAGTCCGGAGAAGAGACAACCCCAGGAGAGGGGAGACTTTATTGTGGCCTTTAAGTTCTTAAAGGGGGTTTATAAGAAAGATGGGGACAAACTTTTTAGTGGGGCTCATTAGGATAGGACAAGGGCTAATGGTTTTAAACAAAAAGTAAGTCAGTGAAGATTAAATATGAGAATTTACATTTTTTTACAATGAGTATGTCGAAACACTGGAACAGGTTGCCCAGAGGGGTGGTGGATGCCCCATCCCTGGAAAATTCAAGGTCAGGTTGGATGGGTCTCTTAGCAGCCGGATCTAGTTAAAGATGTCCCTGCTGACTGCAGTGGGGATTTGATGAGATGACCTTTAAATGTCCTTTCCAACCCAAGCTATTCTATGATTGGCTCTCTGATACTCTGAATGATTCTCTGAATGAATCCTGCTTACCTTTTTGCTATTATGCTAAAGCCATGCTTTATTTCTTCTGGAGTTTTGTTTAAGCAAGTATGTGCTCCTTATTTGAGCAAATAACATTTTTCTGATCATTTTTGTGACTGCTTCTTTGCAGGTAACTTTCTGGAGGTAGATCCAATCACAAAGAGCAATTCAAAAGGTCCTTGATAATCACTAAAAATTTAAGTTATTGATAGAAAACTGATGAGATCAGAAGATTTTTTTTTTTCTTTTTCCTGGGAACTCTTCTTTGTGTCCCTGGAATATTGAGATATTTTTCTGAGCCCCTGGATTGTTGTACTTCTGCTTACATCTCAGAAGTATAATTCTGAGATTGAATTGTTACTTTTTTTCAAATATAATATTATTTAAGAAAAAAAAATGACATCTGGGTAACATTTTCAAAAGCACATCAGTCACTTTGGTGTCTGGAAGGAAGTATGTCAAAGTCTCAAGAGACCTATGGGATACAATTCCCATTAATGTTTAGTGGACACATATTTAACTTCTGTGCCTTCAAGAATATTGCATTAGTTTTATTTTCAGTAGGGCAAGGGGCAAAGGAAAAGTGAACTGGGACATTGTGTTTGTATATTCATCTACAGAGTGTTCCCTGTTCATGGACTCAAGTATTTTCTGTTTAGATTTTCCTAAGAGACCCTAGGTGAACTTGTAGTTTAGCTATTCATAAATTAGAAGTTTCCAACTAAACTCCTCAGTGACCTCTGCTTTCAAAATTTAGTCTCTGACTTAAGAAATTATTTGCATAATAATGGCAAATAAGAAAATATTATTTATTATTTAAATATCATTTCAGAGTTAAACAAATTTTTAAATCCTGCAAAGATAAATTCTAGTTCACTTCTAAATCTTGGCCAGTTTCAGAAGCATTTATGTTTTAACAATTCATTTCAAGGAGAGCTTGTAGGCTCCAGATCTGGTCAAATTTTGACACATGCCATGTTGGTTTTGCATGGGCTGGTTTATGGTAGTGGAGGGCCACAGAGGTGACATCTGTGAGAAGCTGCCAGAAGCTTCCACCACATCTGGCAGAGCAATCCCTGATGGCTCCAAAGATGGATGTGCTGCTGGCCAAGGCTGAGCCAATTAGAAATGTTGGTAATATAGAACTTTCTTAAATATGTTATCACAGAGGGGTTACCAGCATTTATAATCCCACTACCAAAACCAGGCCATGCAAAACCAGTACATATGCTAAGAATACAATTTAGCTTTGTGAAGGAAAAAGTTACAGAGCTTAAACTCCACTCTGTTATGTTTTAGTAGCTTTTAAAGCCTAGCAGTTGAACATCATAGATTAAAAAAAAAAAAAAAAATCCATAGATTTCAAATACAGGTAAGTATTAACTAATTTTCAAACCTTACAACATTTGACAAGCAAATCTTGTACTTCCTGCTGAGATGCTTGGCATTGTGGCATTACTCACCAACAATGCAACCAGGAAAAACAGCAAACCAATTTTCAGTGCATGGCAGTAAAAGAAATAAAGGAAAGAAGGGATTGATTTCTGAGGGGATTTTTTTTAATAAATAGAGCAGGAAGAATGATCTTCATTTAAACTAAAATGGAATCAGGATGCTGACACTAAAAATAGAAAAGGTCAAATGGAAATTTTTTAAGTTTGAAAGAAATCTGGCAAATGAGGGAGATTTTGGAATGCTGCATCCTCTAGATAGGAAGTTATAAACACCTGTATCCTTAAATAAAAGATAGAAGTTGATACAACTGAAGAAGAAAGCACAGCTTCAAGTAAAGTATTCTTTAAACAGAGGATGTAAAAACAGACCTGCTACTAGAAACTTTTAAGGATTTCTAAACATATGCTACAGTCTAACAATGGCTGAATGAGCTGAAATACCAAATGAGAAGTTAAGATATTAAAGAAGCAAGTAGAAGGCAGAAACTGGTGAAAGCCACAAGAGTGAAATATTTGTTGTGTAACATTAGGTCATTCCCACCAGTCACCCAGCTCGGAGAGTAACAATGACATGGGAGGGAGACGTAAGGGAGACAAGGGAGCCTACCGGACAAAAAGCATGGCAATATCTGCAGAGTTTGTTTATGTCCATGTAGATTGTGTAAGAAAGGTTGCCGCGCAAGACTTGATTTTTTGTAATCCTCGTAGAACAACTAATAAGCAATTGATAAGAGAAAAGGCAACTCTTTATGCAGTTCAAAGCAGTACAAAGAGGACCAATGAAGAACCCACAGGAGAGGAGGGATGACATTTTTAAATTTTAAACCCTTTTTGCAGCAAGACTGAAAGTTCCACAGAACAACTTGGGTTGGAAGGGACCTGAAAGATATGCTAACCTCTTCAATAGCATTTCAATAAATTGAGGGCACTTCTAAAAATAAAATCAAAAACTGTAATCTAAAAGGGTAAAATGTTTGCATGTGGCATGAAGATTGTTTACTGACATCATATTATAATCTCAAAGTGATTGAATAATATCAATCCAAAGAGATTTTTGAACAAATAGCCTGACCGATCCTACCCCACAAAATCATCATATTGAAACAGTAGATGAGAATATTAGAAAGTTAAAGAGATCAGTTGCTCCTGCAAAAAGTGGAAGTTGTGTTTAGGTAAGGAAAACTTTAGAGTATGTAAGATTGTGCAAATAAAGTCATAATAAACCAGGTCAGATAATATTTTGAGGAATAGCTAGGTGAGCAGATAATAATTAAGACTAAAAACTCCTTCAAATATACCAGAAGCAGAAAGTCTGTCAGACCCTGACAAATAGGTGATCACAATTTAAAATAAGCACTTGAGAAAGATACAGCCATGACAAAGTTGCTAAATGAGTTATTGTATTGATACTCATCACAAAGAGCCTTAGGGACAATCCACACAGCCTTTCTTCAGAAGGGAAGAATTTGAGGCACTGCATCAAATTGATGTGTCAGCAGAGGTTTCAAACAAATCTATCCAATAAACAGGAACAAATCACCAGAAGCAGATGTTGCTGAACTATGAGATGTACTATTTAGCTATGTCATCACTTAAGTTCCCCCAAAAACAAACTAAATTAAAGGGATGAAAGCTGGCCAATATGTTTCAATTTTTAAACTGGATTTAGCAAATTTGAACAGATGTTCCTTCAGGACCAGAAAAAGGGCATGAAAACATTGAAATAAAATATATTAGAAGCTATCAGAACAGACTTCGACAATCCTTTTGCAGAAAAATCATACCTCTTCTGGCCATTGAAGATTTTTGCCTGACTCTATATTAGAAAAGCTCTGATGGTTTATACAGCTTTACTGAACTTCCAAAAAGTCTTTGACAGTGCTCCTCGACAGAAATTATTGTAAATGCCATTGGAGGAATGTAATTCCATGAATTACAAAGGTAACTAGCAATTAGGGGACAAAGGTATAGGTAAATAGTTAGTCTTCACTACCTGCAGTCTGTACAAAGTTGTAATACAAGGAGGAAAAAAGAATGTCCTTGGGATATTATTACTTCATAAGGTAACTGTGCACTAAAAAGGACACTGAAAAGAGGAATCTTGGATTTATTTTGGTTAGTTCTCCAAATATATTGGTTCCGTGCCTAAGATGTCCGAAAAAGATCAACAAACCCGTAAAAACCTCTTGGGAAATAAGGCAAGAATAAAGTGGGAAAACAACGTTACATTACTATATTATCATTCCGTGCCAAAAAATGTGAGTATTGTTTACTGTTCTGGGAAATCTTCTCTAAATATTTATGACATAACTAGAAGAGGAACAGGGATACAATATTGATAATCAAAGTATGGAAATACTTCTATACATGGAGACTTTGCTCAGGTTGGGACTTTTAGACCTGGTGAAGAACAATTTATGCAGGGTGGAGTAGAAATTCAGGGTGTAGTGATAGAAGTGGATGCCTAGGAACAGTAACTTTCTCATTTACACCTATCCTAAGAATAAAGAGTCACCAGATAAAATTCTCAAACAGCAGATTTAAAACAAGAGGAATATAAAGCATGTAATTACATCACACAACTCATTGTCCAAGGATGCCTAAAGTACTAAAAGTCTTAAAGGTTTCAAAAAGCCCCTACAGACAATCTATGATGAAAATACATCATATAGCTCAGGAATCTCAAATCCAGATTTCCAAAAGCAATACTCCCATTGTCCACAGTCCACACCTTTGGCTAGATGTTTTGTGAGACCGTTGATTAACCCAATGTCCCTATGTCCTTATGTATTTCTGAGTGATCTCCACACACCAGGATGTATAAAGAGATACATATTCTTTATTACCTTCCATTTTTCAGATGACACTTTCTCACTAGCAGTATTCTATGTAGCTTATAAATCCACAAGTGGGCTTACGCATTATCTTGGTGGAAAACAAAAAAGGTCTCCAAGGTTACCGGGTGCATTTTCAAAAAGGAAATAGATGCTACCATTATAAACTTATCTCATAAATTCTTTGGTGCAATGGTTGCTTCCTTTTACTTTTGACTTCTTCCATGTGGAGAGGAAGAAGGCACCAAAATAATTCTTCACGTTTCGGAGGTGAGAAGTCTCTGCTCCTTCTCCTCCCAGGTAGCTGTGCACTTAAGAGTAGAGACCTCCAGGCCTCAGAATTGTCTGTCTTCCTATGCCATGGCCATACTGCTCAGTGATTTTAGAGGTTGCCACACAAGCAGGAGTATATAGAGACAAATCTAAAATCAGAGACTCTTGAATATTAGGTTTTGTAAACCTAACATGAGCTTTTCTTCTTTTAACCAACCTAATCTGCTTCCATGGGAGTATATTTTTCTGTTTCACATTTGGCCTCCTTTAGCTGGCTGGACTCCCCCTAATTAAGCCAACTGATTGGAGGGCTAGCATCTTACAACTTCGAAGACATCCATGGCCAGAAAGTCATGTGTCTTTTCTGCTTGCTCTGATCTTAAAATGAGAGAAGGATTAAAACCAAGCAAATTATTTCCCTAAGAGAGAAGGGAGAAAATCCAGCTGCTGGCAGGCACAGAGCAGCAGCAGAGCAGGAGTTCGCTCCCCCTGCCTTGGCCCTGGGCCCCCGAGTGAACACTCAGGGTGGTCCCCAGGGAGCTGGTATGGACACCACAGCCCAGCCCGAACAAGCTCACTGACACTCCCACAGGGCTGGCTGCACATTTACGGGTATAACCATTGTCTTACATGATGGTGATTTTTATCACTGTGTCAAGACACAGCAGAGAGAAACTGCTCAAATAATTTAATTAAAGCATCCAGCACTGAGAACAGGTGAAATTACAGGTTTCATATTGGCACTTCTGCCAACATGTGTCGGAGAGAAGGTATTTCTAACTACCTCCACACAAAGAAAAATCAAAATATAGACTCAATAATTTTGATTTAAATACATCTTCTTTAAATTCAGGAAGTGATGTTAAATCTACAAGACAAATTCTACTAGACTTTGCCAGTACTATCGTCTGGGAATATCCGTATTTGAGCGTGAATCCAACCTTAATTTTTTTTCTGCCAAATAGGCTTTTGGTACTGTTCTTTTAATCAATTCTTCCAGAAAAGACAGGAAGAAAACTAATCTCATGGAAGATGCACCTGCTTCAACGAATGATGACTTTGTTCCATTATTTTATCTCTACACTTATCTTTATTGCAGCAATGAAATAATCCTTGCAGAACAAAGTAAATTCTTGAATTGACTAAATATTTACAGTACATAAAACCACTGAGAAATTTACCTGCTGATAATCCCAATCACATACTTCAATACTTCTTTAAATACAACAGGCAAAGATAGAATATAGCTTTTACTTCAAATAAGACATCCAGTGTTTCAAACTGTTTCAAAACTATATTTCTTCTCCAGCAACAACATGCTTTTATGCCAACTCCTAAATAACCATGAATTTCTTTTTATATAAACCTTAATGAATACTTGGCCAAAATGCTGTTGGCGTCTACCTTTGAGCAGAAATGGAAAAACTGCATACTGAGCAAAATGGAAAAAGAGATCACAGCAAGCCCAATGTTGCATTTTGCATTTAATGTGAAGCAAGCCTTGTTTTCGTGGTGTTGCAGTTTTCAGCGTTTTTAATCTTAAAGTGGCTGATCAATTTAAGGTAAGGGGCAGGCATCTGGCCTAGTTCCCAGGCTCTGCTTTCCTCCCAGAAAAGAAAGGATTCAGTCAGACACACAGACAAGGGGCATCATCGGGTGGCTCTCACATTCCAAGCATTTTAGCACAGATTAAGTTGGAATGGTTTTACTGTTTACTGAAATCTCCTAGGTGTTGCATTTTATCCCCCTCTGGCTGTGGTTATCCAGGTTGGGCTTCTCAGGTCAGGACCTCCGTAAGAAAAATGGATTGTAGAGCCTTGAAGGGAAATGCAAAGTACAGGTCAAGACTCCTTATTAAAATGCAATTTCAGCAGCTTATTGCAAAATGTTAAGTCCCCAGACAACAGGTAATTTAGCAGTGAACTTTTTTTCTTAAAGCTTGCAGCAAGGCAAGGGCTGTTTTACATGCATTCCAGAGGAAAAAGCGAAGATAATCTTCTTAAGAAGGACAAAACCTCAGCACTTTGTGTGTCTGGAAATAACCAGCAGATAATTAAGTGTTATTTTTAGACTCTTTTCCCCTTTTAGGTGCAATAAAATGCAGATTTCTGTGTCTAATAACAAACTCTAACTTGGCATTATGTAATTGTGAAAATTTGTTGGGTTGTTTTAAGAGCTCCTGTCTATGAATAATAACTTTTAATAAATATAAGTTATATGTTTTAGTATAGTCATCCCTTATGCAGATACTCAGGCCCAGATTTTTTGAGACATTAGGGTGATAAATTAGCTCAGGCTTCCTGGAATTGCATATGCACAAAGGATGCTGTGTGGAGAGTTCTCACTATCCATGTTCCTAGGAGCTATCAGATGTTTGACTGTTTGCAGTACCAGGGTCAGAGGTATGATTGTGAGGATGCTTTCTTGTTGATAACCTTAAAAAAATTTCCTCAGCTATTCATCTTTTTTTTTTTTTTTTTTCCCAATTAGCTATACCTTTAAAATTAATTGATCACCAGATTAAAATGACAGTATTCCTGCCCAAAAGTGAACTGGTAGTTTTGAAAATTTAAGCAGAATACAGAATAGGAACATGAAACATTTAGGAGCTACACTTCTTTGTTACATGTGAAGACATTTCTCAGCCAATTTACAAACTGTTTCCCTTGAAAATGTCAATCTTTCTGCAGCTCGGGTTTTAATGACCCCTAATAACACATTTGAAGATATTCTGTTCCTCGAAGCACTTATTGAAGGCTGATGTTCTAGACGTATACATGAGCATGCATATGCATGTCAGTGATTTGACTGGACTGAACTGACCCTGCCGGTGCCTCTGGAATCCCAGTTGCACAGCAACACTCTGGGAGGTATCGACACATTGCAGCCAGGTGCCAGAGCCTTTCTGGAAAGCATCATTACATAGTCAAAACTTCCATCATTTATGCCCTTTTTTCCCCAGGTTCAGTCTTTAAAAAGCAAGGAGTAAACTTAATGGGAAAAGTTGCTTGTTTAATCAAGCAAGTTAAATTATGAGGGGAATATGCTCAGAGTCTTTAGGTAGGAGATTAAAAAAATAGTGGTGCAGTGAGAGTTTGTGAAAGCTCTGCTAGCCGTGGAGAGCAGGGCCTTGCCAAGGACAGTGAGGAACCATGTACAGTCCACACACACACAGAGGCAGGGAAAGAGTTAACTGCGGCCCCACGGAAGGGCAGGAAGCTGACCAGCTGTGTGCAATTGCAGCTGCTGCTATAAAAAGGCTTTGCCTTAGAGGACAGGGAGTCACAGTCCAAGGGAAGGAAATTCTTCTTGTGAACTTAACAGTTTTGAAGGGAAGGAAGTGGGTTCTTGATGATTGGCTACCTGAAATTTGGAAGAGCTTGCTAGTGCCTAATGGATAGATTGAGTTTATCCACTTGGTCAACAGCTCTTACTTGCTGTTAGTACTGCCTAACCAAGATGTGTCTTAAGCCTTCTTCAATGCTCCCATTTGGCAAAAAAAAAAAAGTTGAAATTTGTAAAATGCTGTATCTCATACTGATTTTTTTGTCCACTGCTGTGCAGAAGCCCCGTGCTGACCTTTCTGCAAGGAGAGATGGTTTTATCATGGGACTGTTTCCATGAGGTCTTTGAAAGAGAACTAGGTCTCGGTAGTTTGGGAAGTGGTGTAAAATGCTAACTGGGTAAGTTTGTAGCAGCACTCTCCCAGAACAAGGCTACCCTGATAGAGGGTTCAGCTGTAAAGGGAAGGAAGCATCTTCCTGACAATCCTTGAGGAAATTACTTAACCCTCAAGGGGAAGAGAGCTGAGGAAAAAGACTCCTTTATATAGCCCAATAAATACTTTCATGCATACAGGGATGTTAAAAAAGCAGTTTTGGACTTGATACTGATTTATTCCACATGTTGCTGTCCTCTTCTGCCTCACAGTATTCATATGAATTCTTTTGTGAGGGATAGCCTTACCTGACCATGTCCTAGTAATACAAATGGATTCTTCTTCTAAACCAAATAAAATATATTAGCACGCTATCAGAATCTCTAGGTGAGATTTTTCCATCCATGTTTTTAAAGTGGAGGAGTATATGGAGGTCGAGCAAAAAGCACCACCACAATAAAAAAAAATTTGAACCCTGATGCTGCAGTTCAGTTCAGCTGCTGGAACACTGCAGGTATAATGTGTGGCACACAAGCCCCTCAGCCATTCTTGGACAGCAGCTTTCTTCTGCTGGCTCTACAGGCTGCCTGGCTCTTACTTTCTCTTTGGATAGTCTATGGGAAACAGAGAGGGTTTTATTAACCAAGGTTGCACTGCTTGGGAATGGTTTGTAGCTTGCCAAACTAATCACAGCAAACTGTCACAAGATTAGATTTGTCCTGGCTGACTAATTCAGACTCTTGTGAGACAGCAGGAAAAAAGTAACAGAAAAGGACAAAGATCTAAATAGGAATTAGGGCCAGTTGTGCTGCAGGGTGCAAAAGAAATAGCGAATCCATTTCCCGTTTGTATTTGAGATCCTCTGATACCTGTAGAGGAGAATATAATGGAGTTGAGCACAAATGAGGTGCTGAAGTTTGCCTCCCAAATTGCTGGGATTTTAAGTGGTTAAGTGGTTGTGTTAGAGACATCTTTCCCACACGGAGCTAAAGAAGTCTGAGGTCCTTTCTCTTTCACCGCATATGATTGTTCAGCAGGTATTGTAACATGCTGGTGTCACGTGCAGTGGCTGTGGCTGACCCTGCCTGTAGCAAGGCACAGTGCATTGGTAGAACTGACTGCAGCTGATAGTGTGCAGGGAGCCCTGATTTCATGGGCACCGTGAACCATGTGCGGCATGGTGGCCATTACTCAGCAGCTGACTGGCAGTTTTGCTTCCTTCCTCTTCTAGCCCAGATCATCAGATCATTCAGACCCATTCAAAAAAAGTTTTTGAAGAAGGCTGCTCTGTTTGTTTGCTCAGGGTTTGTCTACAAAGAGCTCTGCTGTGTCTAAATGAGCCTCTGATGACCCATGTGTAGTGCATGTAAGTAAGGTTTCATGGAGAAGAAGAGATGGATAATCAGTGAAACTGCTACATATCCCACATGAATACTCTTTATCTACCCCATACATAAAGTATGAATTATTGGATTTTCTTAATTTTATTTAATTCAATCATTAATATAATTCTGGGCATAAAAAGACCTCTTCTAATTAAACATACTCCTGGCCAAATCGCAAGAATATGATGAAAAATTATATTGCCTTCAATTAATTCAAATCCTATTTTCATACAAATGAACATTCAACTGTTGACGTCCTTGAGAACCTAATATTCCTATATTCCTGTATTACAGAACACATAACTAAACAAATGAGGCAGGAAGGAAGGCGTGAACTCTCTTTAAATGGATTATTTATGTTGATGTGGTTTGTTGGATAATGGTTTATTATGTTGATTATTTATTTATCTACCCAAGCAAGCTATGCCGAGACATCAGGCTGTCTTGCAGACTTCATCTGAAGTTATGGGCTTGGTGAATGATATCAATAAAGCAAACATTAGGTCTGACATGTTTTAATGGTTTGGTTGACAGAATAGCAGCCAAAAGACCTTAAATTAATCCCTAGTTAAGTAATTTATTATTATTTATTTCTCACAAGAACATTATCATGATTAAAGAGGAGACTCAATATTTGGATTATACAGTCCAGACAATCATTTGAAGAAAGTCAAAAGATGGGATTGCTGATTGCTAATAACTGAGCTAATCTCCAAGATGACAGGCAGTATTCTTTGGAGTTCAGCCAAAATTTGCAACTGGAAAACCCTATGAAAAACCCCTTTTTCCTGCGAGGTTCATAGGAGCAATGCTCTATGGATTGCATCATTGAATCAGAAGGTCACTTATATCACACCAAGCTCCTCTATTATTTCAAATATGTATGTGGCAACTCCCTCAAAAGTTAAATGGAATATAATGTATTGTATTTGAAATCCATTACCCATGCACTTGTTTAATAACTTATACCAAATGTTTTAGTAAGTGCACTGGCTCTCTGTGCACAAAGTCTCTGTGATTACTCACAAATAATTATATTTACACCTACCTTTTAGGGGATAGGTTCCTCCTATAGGCAGTTTTCCATTGTTGTAGGGCTGTATAGCCTGACATTTCTTATGCTCCAGGTGACAATGCACACTTCCATAGGAATCTATAAATTGTGTTAGTAATATTGCTTTTAGAAATATATTTTAATTTTCTGAATATATAGTGGTTAATTAAAAAAAAAAAAAAAAAAAAAAAAAAAGGCTTCCTATTAGAAAATGTTTTCAATCAATAGCTGGAAATGCTTGAAATGCTCAAGGTGGTTGAAATTAAATCAAATAGACCAAGATATTTGATAACTAATTTCCCCACCAAAAAGCCATGAGAGGAACTGTGGAATTCAGATGTTAGTTCTCTCTTACTGTAACCATACCACACATTGCATCAACTTTTCCAGACAAAATTTAGAAACCAAAGTTTAAAATTTTAATTAAAAAATTAATTTTAAGCTATCCCAAATTTAGCTTAGTTAAATCATTCACTGGGGAATTTCCAAGCAAATCTTTAATCTATCAAAAACATGACAACAAATTTCTCTTTATTAAATACTTCAGAGTATTCATAAAATCTTTGGTAGATCCCACCGCTACTTGTAGGTACTAGGGTTTTTAAACTATAATTTATTTATATTTCTGTTTATTTATTTGTTTGTTTCTTACAGATGAGTTTTAACATTTTCCAGGCTTCTAGTTTAATGCAAAATCAGAGCAGGGGAGAAAAGAGAAAGATAGAAAGGAAAAAAAAGTACTGTGACATCCATTTGGTAGGTTATCTAATAAGAAAAACCCCACTTTTTCAATAATTTTATTTAATTGATCCAAATAAGTCAGTGTGTAGTTTAATCAACATAAACTAGAAAATTCACAACAGATTAAGTCACTATGGAGTGCCATAAAATGACCTAGTTAATTTTTTCTTTACATGCCATTTTAATAATATTTCCTTGCTGTTTGTGTAGCATGGAATGTTATCTTTATGTTCACAGCTCTTGGAAGAAGGCAGATAGATTCTCATTTGCGCCCACATTTATCTAAAATAAATTACAGATGCAGCTGGTGGTATCTGGTCCTTCCTTCCCTTCCTTCCCTTCCTTCCCCTCTTTCCCTCTCTCTTTGTTCTGGGTTATTTTTCCTTCCTTCCCTTTGTCCCTCCTCTGATTATAGCAAAATTAAGAAAACGTTGGCATTTTTAAAGGTTTTTTGTTAATCGCATGATTTGTAAAAAAATTCAAAATAATTTATTCTTTTTTTTTCTTGCCTTAAGATAGTGCAGATTTGTACAATGCACTCAATAGCTTGCTAGGAAAAAAACCTGCATCGTAAATGAAAATTTCAAAATTGTCATGTGCTGTTTTTCCTGTAAGTGACATTTTATTGGTTTTTTGAAAAAGAATCATCTCTTGTGCAGTGTTGGGATTTATCTGGCAAGTTAATCATGGTCAGACAGTCTTTAAAGGAAATGGAGGAAAAAAACCCAGCCAAGAAATGATTGATAATATAGAGATGAACAAAATCTTCAGTTCATAAGTGCAGGTTGAAAGCATTTGGTTCAGCCTGTTAAAGATCCCATTACCCTCCCCATGCACATGTGGCTTAATCTTGTGCAATGCAAATTGCTGATTCTCGGTCTCTTGGTGCAGCTATTAAAAAAAAATATATAATAATAAAAAACAAGATGTTTTGATGAAATTTGAAATATAGTTGAACACAAGGTATTATATTCAGCACAGGCTGAGTGATACCCACTGTGATTCAGGTAGTGAGATTAAAAAGATGTGGCTTGTGCTAAGAGATCAAACAAAATCCCTGTGCCCCCTTCAGTTGCTAAAGCCTGTAATTAAAGCATGTTAAAGCCCAGGTTTGCACTAATGAAAACAGAGAAGAGTCAGAAGACAGGTCTCAATCAAAACTTGGCTAAAAATCTAGTTATTGTGACCCTGTTTTAGCTAAATGTCATAGGATTAATGGTCAAGACACCTAGGTAGCTCTAATTCAAAAGATACAGCCTGTCTCCTTTGCCTTTGTCCTAACAGTGAACAAAAAAGCAGAGAAGCCACCACTGAAATATCTGTAATTCAGCACCATAGCTGGCAGCCTCATGTTTCAGTTTTATCCTATTCTAACTGAAGACCGAGAGCATGTCAATGGGTATAAATTAGCCAAATTGAGAAGTCAGGTTAAATATTTTATATGACTATCAGAGCAGAAAAATCTAGAATAGTGCTATAACAAAGGCACATAGACTAATAATCTTCATACATTTTACCCTGGAAGATACTTTGAGCAATCCAAAAAAAATCAGCTGATATAACTCACTGGAGTGGATAGGGATGGAAAACCTTAAGAAATTAAGTTGTGAAAAAGTTGAGATTTAAGCACTATAAACAATATACTTCGTCAGAGTACAAGTCACATCCAGAATCTTAAAAACTGCTGCAATGCTGTTACTGGATGTTAAAAAAAATTATCAAAGAAGAGATTTGGAACAACATGTCTACACGGCCTCATCAGAATCCAATGGAGACTGCAAAGTGCAAGTAAGCCTTATATAACCTGACAGGATCTGGGGGAGTTATAAACCCGTGGATAAACACAACATGGGAGATGTAATTGACATGGTTTTCAATAAGTTTTGATAATAAAGTAATAAAGGAGTCAAATAATCATCGATTATTGGGCAAACATCTTGTTTGGATTTATTTTTTTTTTTAATTGTAAAATTAAAGTAATAATGAACAGGTGCTCTTGGGGTGATAAAAATAATAGTTAGATTTCCCAGTTGCTGCTATGGGCATGGTGTTAGATATGTTTAGAGCTCATGCCTTGAAAGAGGAAGTTTTATTTTGAAAAGGTACTGTATTCAAAGTTGAACACCAATTGGAAGAATAGGAGATGTAACTGCTTATTAAAAGTGTGGTGGCTTTCAAAAGGTTCTGATAACATCTGAAAAAGGAAATAAAATAATTTGTATTCTCAGCTGTTTTCTTCATTAGAGCAAGATAAAAATGAATAAATATTGTAGCAATTCCTGCTGCATGTTCTCTAGGAATTCTTGTACCATGGCTAAAGGTGTTTGAATGCTGGAGAATACAAGCATTTTTTGGTAAACATATGAGAAATAATACTTTAAAAATTATTTTCTTCTGATGGTATACTTAGATTCTTTTCAAAGGAAGATACAGAACTGCAATAAATTACATTGTTATTTCTTGTCAGCAACTAATGTTAGCAATGGTCATTTGTCTGGGTAGTGTATTAAACGCAATTCTGTCTTCATTACAGATTGCAGCAAAACTTCCCTATTGTTCAAGAACAAAAAACCTAGAATTTATATGCTCAGTTCTGCTTAGGTGTCCTTTGTGTATTAACTTATCTTTACAGTCCTCTGCTACAGAGTGAAATGATGGATAACATAGAGGATAGTCTCAGGTACACACAGTGCTTGTAAAGGTGAATAGGATTTTAATCCTAAAGAAAATAAAAAGTTTAAAGATACTTGGCTGAAAGGTTGAGAACTCTCAGGAAAACCATAGAAACTCACAGTCCATCCATCTGCCGTCCCCAGCTGTGCAATGGAAGGAAAAAAAAAAAAAAAGTTTCCTTCAGCAGTATGCAGTCAGACTGAAATTGCAGTTGGACTTTACAAAAGGATTGTTCATTTGTTGTTTGTTCATAAATATCTTAGCTTTACAAGTCAACCCTGTGATAAGAGTGCATAAACTTCCCACCTCAGGGCATAGGCACTCAAGATTAAAACTCCCTGCCCACATACTTTTTGAAAAGTATGGCATCATTTCAATTGGAAAAGACCTCTAAGGATCATGAGGTCCAATTGTTATCTAGCACCACCGTCTTTGCCATTAAACCATGTCCATAAAAGCCACGTCCACACATTTTGAACACCTCCAGAGATGGTGATTCCACCATCTTCCCTGGCAGCCTGTTCCAATGCCTAACTGCCCATTCAGTAAAAAAAAAATCTTTCCTGATTTCTAACCTGACCCCTTCTGACACAACTTGGGGCCATTTCCTCTCAGCTTGTCACTTGTTACCTGGGAGAAGAGGCCAACCCTCACCTGGCTACGATGTCCTTTCAGGCAGTTGTAGAGAGCAGTAAGCTTTCCCTTTGCCTCCTTTTCTCCAAGCTAAACTCCAGCTCCCTCAGACATTCCTCACAGGATTTGTGCTCTGGACCATGGAGGTATCTCCATCACAGCAGTGTTCTCTATGCTGCAACCACAATTTTAAGAGAGAGAGAGAGGAAAGCTATATTCTCAATGTAAACAACAAAGTGCTGTAAAACATAGCCCTGACATGTTTTAGGTGACAGAAGCTCTGTCCCTTACTCAAATCACAGCAGCATTTCTCTGTAGAAGCACCTATCACTAAGTATGCCAGTACCCAATACTTGGACTGGGTGAGAGCCAGCAGCAAAATCTCAAAATGACATTGGCTGCCCAAAGGAATGACAATCCTTTTGCAGGTTCTGCAGTCCTAGATTAACGAGCCATCAGCATGAAAATACAAGTCATTCAACCCGGTGAGAGAGGATCCAGAATGAATGGTCTCTTGGATGCCCATAAAAGTGACAGCAGAAGCACAAGGAGAAGGATCTGTTTAGTAACTCCTAGCTGAGTATTTATTATGGGTTCTGACAGAAGGGCTGAGTTTGAAAAATGTACATTCAGCACTAGCAGATCTCAGGGTACTTAGCCATAACTGAACTGTGCCATCTGAAAAATGGACAAGATCAGGATTTTGATTTCATAATTTGGCTGGTTTTGAACAAATCTACATGGTTCCCACAAAAAGTATTTTCTTGACTCCAGGACTACATTGCCACCAAATTTCCAAGCCTGTTTGAAAACCACAGAGATAGGTGAACTTTTCAAACAAAATTAATGGTAGTTTCATGTGGTTGAAAGCATTAGGCATCCTAGAGGTAAAGGGAACTCATACTACCCCTGTGTTGTGTTCAACTGCTATAAAACAACAGCGAGATCTTTAGACAGCAGACTTCCTCTTTGTAGGCATTGTGCACACAATTTTTTCAGAGCTGCTGAATTCCAGAAATAAGCAATCTATTATTGCAGCCCTGTTCCATGTTGAGAAAGACATATTCATGTTAATTGCATACAGCAATGGAAAACACAGGTTGAAGAGGTGGGTATAGATAGATATATTGTTTAAAACTCAGGAATGAAACTCATTTAAGCAAAGAGCACTTTGCTCTCAGATCACTAATAACAAGTAAATCAGGCAATGCAGAGGGAATCTGTGTGAAAAGGATCCCTTTCAGTCTATATTTCATGGTTCTCTTTAAGGAGGTGTCCCCTCTTTTCTTTTATTTTGAAATCAATGTCTTTCGTAGCAGTCATTGTGTTCCCTGTCCCCCCCGCCCCTGAAATGACAGGATGGGTTTCAGTTTATCCCAGTGGGAGCCCAGCAGCCTGGAAGCCAATTGGTGGGATATCTTTGTAACTGCTTGGCAATTCTGATCAAGACAAAAGTTCTCCAGCAGGTTAGAAAGATGAATTCACCAAGTACAGGGCGAAACCAAACCAAACCAACAAACACTGGCCAAATTAATTCCTCAATATAAGCTGTTTATTGTGCAATAGCATGATAAACCCAAGAATGAATCTGGTACCTGATGTCTGGCTGTTCTCGCTTGAAAGAATGCTGATCTGATTTTCCAAGGTACCCGGAGCTCCTTCTGACTGTTCTGGGAGAGCATGCTACACTACCCAGCATTCCTCAAAAACTAGCTAGTGATTAACTGTAAATTTTCCCACCACATAAGGGACCTTTCAAAATGCTTTCTAAGGCACGTTTTTGAATCCTTTAGCATTTATCAAATCTGTAAAGAACTTCTTCAGAAAAAAAAACCAAACAACAGAACATGCAAGCTCAGTTGTTTAGCTTCTCTGTTCATTGAAAAAAGTGACCAGAAACCCAAAATGGCAAGCCATTACTAAAGTGTCTAGCTCTGTACACATATTAAACCCTTGGGAGGGGAGGAAGGAGATGCCACACCCAAAACTTCGTTTTTCCCCAAGGAGTGACCTGTTTTCTATTTTTATGATCAGAGGGGGAAAAAAAAACATAGGCCTGCCCTAAGCCAAATATGCACCTCTGCTCTGCTGCAGCTTTATGCCATTCCCTCTTTGACATGACCAGGTCTTTCATTGTGCTTATGTTTGTCAACAATTTCTGAATTCACAGGCTTAACCTCTTTTAGGCTTCAAGATAGCTTTTTATGGTCTACTGAAGCTAGTGCAGAAAAAGGACTCCCTAGTTACTGACAAATTAGTCTCAAAAGCTGCAGAAGGATATTGGTTTAAATATTTACTGAATCTAGCGCATTACAACTAAAATAATGATTGCCTCTTAACATACTGAATATTGTGCATTTACTAATAACTGAATAATTTTTAAATTTCTTTTCCCACCACACCTTACAAATATTAAGCTTTACTTGAGACATCAATTTAGTTCTATTCTTGAGCAAGAATGGAGTTTCTCCCACTTCCTCAGTGTTTCCTCTTTATTTCTTTGTGCACTGAAGTAATTATTCAGTTAACAGAAACAAGTAGGATTCCAGCAACTGTGCTCATTAGAAAGGTAGTAGTCCAGAGCCAGAAGAGGGAGCCTAGACAGAAAAACCTTCTTCTCTGTTGGCCAATAGCTTCTGGACTGGGTTGTTGGGGTTTGAGGGTGGGGGGTTTTTTTGGGTTTGTTTTTTTTTTTTCTCTATTGGTTTGGTCGATTTTTTAAAATAATTGTTCCACAATAGAGCAGCACATAGGAATGGGGATAATAACTGTCCTTGTCAAGTTTCACTGTTAAACAAAATACCATCAAAGAGTAGAATGCATTTACCTTTGATTATCAGATTAGAGAGGACATAAAGACGCCACAGTGTTACCCTGGTTTTTCTGAGTTTCTTTATTAGCCTTTTGATTTTCATAAATGGAGTCAGATCTTGTCTGCGTGTGATTTCTTTGTGTTTCACGGTGACACCACAGTGCAAAGCTCAGCCTTTTACTGTGGATCTCAAGCATTCTACTTACCATAATTCCACCTTCTTTTGTATGTGTTTGCAGGGAATAAAAAGTGTTTCTATTAATAATATTAATTTTCCCCAGTGTCCCCTCCAAACCCTTATTATAGTGTGTGGGTTTTCTTTCTTTATTGTCCTTTTCCTTATTTTGGCCACTTACAGAAATGAGGAAGGGTCCTCCCTGGTGCCATGTATGCTCAGCTGTCCTGTCCTGTTCTAGATGGGTTCCAGGGATCACCCTTGTAACAAGCACAATTCTCCTGCAGTCCCCAACCACAGAGAGGAATACCCTCAGCTCCTCTGGATTCCATCAGACACACACAAAGACCTGAAGCTGTATTTGTGGCTCCAGAGCTACGGACTAGGTATTATTTTATGTGGTGGGAGACAGTGTTCCCTCTTTGGAAACAAGTATCTTTAGACTAGATGTGAAGTTCACTAAAATCAGTTTTCTTAGATATCAGATCTCAGAATGCCACAAGAATGATTTGCTAATGATATTCTTGACCCAACTAAAATTGTAGAACATCTAGACATCCTTATTTTTTCTATACTGCAGCAACATTTCAGGACCGAAAGGGCTGAGAAGAAGTCTGACCCAATTGTATAGCAAAACTTCCCTGGAAAAGAGCTTCTTTCCCAAGCTGATCCCAGGATCTGTTAACAGCTGCAACAGTAATTCAGATGCTCAAGGAAAAGTGACCTCAAGGTTAAATAAAAGAATTTTGCATTTCCTAAGTTGTGTGTTTTAAAGCACTACAATACTTTGCAATATCATCAAATTTTGCAAGACTGCCTCTCATCACCAACCATTACCCTGTAAGTTTCACTGAAAAAATCCTGATTGAAGGACTTTGTTTTATGGAAGTGTGACACTGACAAAAGCCTGGAATTATGGACCCTGTGGTTTAAAGACTCTATTTAGATAAAACCTGTTCCAATGAAAAATACCTACAAGAAAAAAAGCAAATAATTCACAAAATTATTCTAATTCAGACTTTTTACAGAAATGGGTACAAATCAGAAGTTCCCTTCTTATATTAAATGGAGCTGACTTGTGAGTTGTACTCATTCCAACTCTTATTGCAGTCAGTGGATCTATCTAAAATGTAGTCAGTACTGATTTCACCCATAGAGTGATGATATTCAGCTACCTTTTATGGCACACTTTGAGGCACAGTATTCTTGCTTGTTTTCTAACGTTAATCTCCCACTCATCAATAAAAACAAACACAAAAAGAATGGAGAGTCCTGGCAGCCATTTCTAAAGGTAGTTAGTGGAACTAGGAGCAAAAAGCAAACCTTTGATAAGAAAGAAAACACGCTGATTTAAAAGAATGTTTAATAGAATAGTATATTTCCTGTAATTCATAATCCCTACTTCCTTTAGTCTAAAGTATTTTTTGCCTTTTATAATTGTCATTCTCCCTTCTGAAAGAAGATACCTTGTATCATTATTTCCTTTTAATTAAAATCAGAAGCAGCCCAGAATCAGGAGATTTCTGAAAGAGTAAGAGAACAGAACACTGTGGAATGTTTTGGGCAAAGGATCCAGAGGCTACCTCAAATAACCTAATTGTAGACCTTAAAAAAAAAAAAAATTAGGTTTTTAGGGTTATAAGCATTCATGCTTCATTTCTTCAAGCTATAAAATTTTTCAGACTGAAGCCATTGGAAACATTTTGTTTGTGCCAAGATAATAATAAGTCTTCTTATTTGTCTTTTAAATTTTTCAGTGGTCTAAATTCCCTTAAATCTTCTCATCACAGTCTTAGTTCTGATGCCTCTGGTATTAGGGACATAGGATTCACAACCTGAGGAAGTGGTTCCAAAACTAAAATGCTTAGGTTGACTTCCTGGTTTAAATCCTAGTTTATCCAGCCCCAAAAAGATGAACTTGTTGCTTTTAACTACCACCACCCACTCCAGTTGGGAGGACACAGGGCATTCGTGGTGTTTTTTGGTTAGGTGCAATTCCCCTAAGGAAAGGCACATTCCCCTACACCAAAAAGGGCATGCATCCCACCTCCCTTAGGTGATCAAAAAGATAGGTGTTAGGTTTAGAAAGAAATAGATACTTACAGCATGAGTCATCTGGCCTTAAAACAAGATGGTTAAAAGCAGTAGTGTGACTAATTCTCCGGAAGTGCCTAGCCTCGAGTAACTATGGAGGGAGAACGGCTTGTTCATTTGGAGTAGCTGTCTAAACTTGAAACTTCTAGACTTCGGGAAGGTGGACCTCTCTATATAGAGTCTTTCTACTATGGGTGTCTTTCAGCACAGCGACACAAGCAGACAGCTCCTATCAGGCAATAATCTGCAATTACAGGAAACATTTTGGAGATGTCTCTGCCTGATGGAACTGGTATTTGTTAGCATCATAGGGACTGAGTGTACAGCAAGCACATTTGCAGAACATGGCAAATTCCTCATTAACTTGTGTATCTCCTGTGCTGGAACACATCTTGGAGATCTATTCTTGCTCCTTTATGCATCAAAATGCTTACTTAACTCATAATTATATTATATTATATTATATTATATTATATTATATTATATTATATCTCATAATTATATTTATATTATATTTTCAAAACACAAATGGGGAAACTGAAGTTTAGGGAAGACATGTTCGCATTTTTCTGCATTTCAATTATTTTTATACCTTTCTAAAGCCTATTTTAATTAATTAGGACTATCATATATTTCCAAGGCAACAAGGAAGGTCTAGCCTCTGACTCAGTGGACTTCAACAGAGCTAGTGGGAACCTGGCTCTCTAGATCCATTTTTTCTCATATGCTTACCCATGGACTTAGCTTTTGCATTTACAGGCTTTCAGATACTATTAAACAGATCTCCAGTGATATTGTTTCCTATCAGCAGTAATTTGCTCAATTTCTATGTTCTGAATGTCTGAGCTGGTACAGATACACTGCAGGAGTCCTTATTAGGTTTCTTTTGCTGTCAAGTAAAATGCTTGAATTCAGAGTAACCTTGTTAAGGTAGTTTAAAACTATAATTTTACAGATTTATTGCAATGGATAAATTCAGCAACAACTCACATAAACTTAATCTTTTTCAAGAACAATGTGTATTTTCCTTTCCCCTAAAAGACTGAACAACTATAAAAATCTGAAAATAAAAATCGATTTCCAAATACCCACCTTGTAGTTTCATTTTAAGTTAGTACATTGGCAATTACCCAGCAGTCAAAAGGCAGTTGTGTGCTTAATCTGATGTGTGCACCACTGACAGCTTACTTTGCTGAGTCAAATTTCTTGTTGTGTAGCTGATAAGCAATAACCACAGTCACTGGTTAAGTTCCTATGTTTTTCTGTGATGAAAAATTGAGGGTTGATTAAACATTTAACAGTGAGTTTGTTGCAGCACTCTTAAATTCCCATCTTTTTAATTTGTTCTTTTGGATGATGAGAACCAAAAATTTCATTGATGGATAATAAGTGAAATTAGTCAGTAATTTTTACCCTCAGATCTCTTTCTTTTGGTGCATGAATAAGTTCCCACCCTATTATGGAGATATAAAACATGACTTTGGAAGGAGAAGCCTCAAGTTAGACATCTAAATAATAGACCTGTTTTTCAAAATCTTTAGAGTCCTTGAAAGCTTCTGAGTTCCCAGCAGCTCCCCTGGAAGCTTGGGCAAGCTGCTGAATGGACATTTGAAAACCAAGCATCCCATTTGTATGCTTTTCTCCCTCAAACCTTAAATAGTTTTTTTAGAGAAGCTGTCACATCCCATACAAAAAAAGCTGTCACTTTTAATGTATCCTGGTGTCTGTAGATTTCCAGTCAAGTCCACACCTTCTTCCCTTAATATGGTGGCTTCTACCTGGGAAAAAAAAAAATTGAACATCATAACTATAAATGCAAACAGCCCCTTTAATTAATTGTAGGTTAAGTCTTAAAAGGTACTGAGCCTCTCTCAGTGGTGTGAAAACCTTGAACTTTCTTTGCCTTCAGTGAGTGGTAGTTCAGCTCCTCCTTGCAGTCTGAGACTCCCCTGAGCACAGTTTTATGGCAAGCTGAACTCAAACTCTTCAAGAATGATCCCTTTTACTCTAGTGCATCATTGCTGTGCCCTGTATAAGGTGAAAGAACCTGTGACATACCCTTTCCTTTACTTGTCTTTATACTGTAGCTTCTGATACGTACGGACAACTTGTGTTTGGCGGATGACGATGTACTCCATGCCCAGGAAATCGTGTACATGAGCTAGAGGAGTGTTAAAACAGCAGCAAGGGATCACCATGACCAATGTCATGGAGGAGGGAATGGCTCTATCAATAATACTTTTATTCCACAAGCCTAGTACACCACAAAGTGGCAAAATGGGGGAATGGGTGTGTGTGCCGAGAAGAGGAACGGTGCAGCACAGGTGTCTGTGACCTGCCTGCTTTGCCTTCCCCAGAAGATGGGGTTGCAGTGGCTCTGCTGCTGCCCATGATGGGCAGGGTGGTCCCAAGCCCCATTGGCCTCCAGTGCCCCTGTTTGGCCCCCCCCTTCCCTCCTGCCGTGGCAGCTGGATCTCGCTGAACTCAGCAGAGTCCTGTCTTAGCTCGTCCCTTAGCCCTGCCCTCCATTTTCTGTGGCAGGAACAGCTCACTTACACACCAAGATGGAAAAATTCAGTTTTTCCTCCATTGTCTCTGCCTTGCACTAGTCTTTTCAGCTCCATTTTCCTGTCCTTAAATCTCATGTAATGTCTTTCTTGAGTTTAGCAGTTCCGCAGGGTTTCATAAGGTCTTTGTAGAGTGCATTGAGATTAGGTATGAATGATCATTACCTGGCCCTCAAAACTCACTGCATCTCTACCTAAAACTTCAAATCTATAAGCTTTAAGCTGTTTCCAAGCTCCTCAAGAATTGTGGTCAATTTTTTAATTAACAACACTGAAAAAAACATTGACCTTCCAACTGCTTTCCCTACTGTAACATGGCAAAGAAGTCAGGGAATGCATCCTTTGCTGATGCAAGGCATGGTAAGAAAATCATCTGCCATGTAATCCCAAACTTTTACACCATTTTTAGGACAGCAAACAAAATGATTCATCATTTTCTAAGGAGATTAAATCTGATAGAAAGAACCTTGACTGAATCTTTTCTGTGGTGCCAGATGACTTTTTTTTTCCTTTAGGCATGGTTTCAAGAGAAAACCCATTCCTATGCAGCATGTTTGTATTTCAGCTACTGGGTACTTATGCAGTGCAATAAAAGAGGTGAAAAATGCAATAAGATTCTTATCTTGCAACAGAATCCTTTGAATAATTAGTCTCTGATAAACAGTGGTTTAAAGTACTGGGAAAGTACTCTATGCAATAAATACACGAACACCTTTAACTTTTAACTGCAACTATCTGGTTTTCTCTGAATGGCAGGTGTTATGGCAAAGCTGTTACTCATAACCGTTAAGAGCTTTCAAGGACTGTGGAAACAATATGTAAACGCATACTTGGAAAGAAACCAGTCTAACTTCTGACTTCAGATAGACTTATGAGAAGCCTATTGTTCTTTGAGGAGTTTTTAAATTACTGTCTTAATAACTTTTGTGCTGTATTACTTCTGGACATTTCTGGAAGCAGCTCTGTCCCCAAATGCAGAAACCCTAATTACTGAATTTGGTGTGCTTCAGTTTAGGCAATAGGAGAGTGGGAGTTTTTGGAACTGCGACTGTAGATTGCAGATTTACAATCACAGATCATAAATCTGTGATTTGGACTCTCAAATTCCTTGCAATTTTTATTTTGAGGCATTAGTCTTTTCTGGAATAGAGCCATATATAAGTAAACTGAAACATTCAGTCATAGAACTAGTATGGAGAGGTTCACTACTGAACTGTGTCAAAGGGTGGACCAGTGATATAAGTGAACCAGAGAGATTTAAAAAGACTTCAATAAGAGTTGCTCTTACACCAATAATGGGCAGGCTGGATGAAGCAGGCTGTGCACACCTATCTCCTTTATTTGCTTCTGCTCTTGCCTCTGTTGTTTTGGGTTTTTTTATCTCTAGGTACTTAGAAAATATGTGCAGTAGATTATGACATGGCAAAGCTTTTACAAAATAAAGAAGTACTATGTTAAGTATGTTAGTTGGATGTTAGAAATCTCAGAAGCACATCTGAGCTGATCAGTAATGAGGAACCCCAATAAATTACTGGGTTCTGGTGGAAAGTTTCCACTGTCCTGTCCAGAAACCCAGAAATCTGAGTTTACCTTCTGCAGAAAAGTGAGGAACAGAGAATAGGGAAAGAAAGAGAGTGAAGGTGCTGTACACACCCTGGTCTTGCCCTGACATGGGAGTACTGCAGCGCTACCAAGCCTCTTAGCATAGGAGTCCGAGTATTCAGTACAATTTTGTTCATAACTTTGTCATTTATTAATTCTGATTTCAATATATATACATTATTACAAAATATACAATTGTGGAGCTTAATCATCAGGTAATTATTTTGCCTTTTAATGCCATCTCTTTTGAATACCTGGTCAGGTTTTGTCAGCAATGTTAGATCTTTTTCAGGGAGAAGTATTTGAGCTGTGTGTATACATGTATGTGCACCTATATACACCCACGCTTGAAAGGTGATGCAATTTTCCATTGAAGTTTGGAATATTCTTAGCTAGGGAGAGGTAAATAATGGTTCTACTTACTTGTCATAAATAATGACAGTGACTAATGACAGCATTCTCTTGTGAAGGACCTTCCAAGTCTTCATACTGTGAAACAGGGATAGAGGATTCATGTTAGCAATGGCTGGGTTGCTGCACACAGTTTCTTATCTGCTCAGCTTTATGTGCTAAAAGCAAAGGCAAGGCCAGGAACTTCAACCGTGGGAGTTCACCCTCTAGTTCTAGGTATCAGACAATTTTCTTTATCTTGAAAGTGTTAACAGTAGAATAGGGAACTTACATTACTGCGCTTATACTATTCTCGTAAGCATACATTATTAACCACTGTCAGGGATTGCACTACAGAGATCTTTGTTCTGACCCAATAGAACTGGCTTTTTTTTTTTTTTTTTTTTTTTTTTTTTTTTTTTTTTTTTTAATTAACTGTTGCTGTTATCTGGTAGCTGAAATCCCATGTTTCCCCACTAGGTTGAGAAATTAGAAATGCAACATCCTGACATCAGTGTTGGCTTTTAATAACCACAGCACATTGTTTGCATCAGGCATGAAAACAAAATATAAATTTTCTAAACCAGCTTGATGGTGGCCAGAATATGCACTCAGAACTGACTATTCTATAATAGCGGTCATACAAGTAGGGAATATTGGCAACTATCCACTGTACATAATCTACTGCATAATTATATTTGATAGAAGCTCTTGGGTATGCGTAGATAATAAGCTCATGTATCTATGAATCTGGAATGTTCCTAAAATGAGTTAGTGCATGCCCAATATTAGTTTCCCAAGTTTTTTCATACTGTAGTATTATATTGCATTTACTAAATAGATTAAACTCTACTGCTGCCTTAAGGGTACAGTATTCCAGTGGACAAGCAAGAGGATTTATGGTAGGAACATTGATTGATTTTAATAGAAGTTATGTGTATAAATCTATGTGCAGTGAGATCACATCATACAATAGAGAATACCAGTAGAAGTGTTTTTATCCTGAAAACAGTTGCCCATATTTACAGAGCCTAACTTTCCTTTAAAACAGTAGACAGCAACATTTTATAGCCAGTCTGGTTATCTATGGTTATCTACACGCCTTCAGCATGCATTGCATTTTGTGCCTGCTCTAGAAATACTGAGGTCTAACCAAATTTGCAGTATAATAAAATCGATAACAGTTACAATTTGGATTCAATTACACTGTATTTCTAAGTCCCTGTTATGGACTATATTAAAGAATTGTTTACCAGAAGCTACCAGTTCCTACCCTATGGGGTAGGAGTAATATCCCATGGTGATATGAATAATCCTCAACAGACTCCGTCCTACTCAAAAAGAGAATTTTTCAATGTTGTATAGGCTGAAGAGCCAAGAAGGGATTCATAATGATAAGAATAATATAGAAATTTTTTTTAGGCAGTGTAAAAAACAGTGTAGAAAAATATATCTTCAATAGAGTTTCTAATGTAAAGTGCATGGCTATTTTAGGTCATATGGTGGGTAATTATACTGGCATCACTTACCAATATTCACAACATTGTGTTTGTGTTTTATGGCAGTTTACACAAAGGTGTCATTACTGGATACTTACTACAGGCAAATCATACTGGCTAGTATAATTTGTTGTCATTATTACTAATTTTGATTGTTTTTAACGTTTTGTCTTCTTTTTTATCCCACTTTTTAATCCATGGAATTGTGTAAGGCAGACTGCATTTTCCCCTTTGGAAATCACTGCTATGTATTTACTAGGTAACTGGTAAAAAAACAGATGTGGGCACACTGATGTGACACCATGGACAGAATGAGCAGCATTAAACACTTGCTATTAAATGCAGAGAGGAGTTAGCTACAGGGTCTCTGCATTCCCAGTGCTTTTCCAGAATACATAAAATTATTCTTCTGTCATAGCTATTGTTGATGATTATATGCTCTTACTGTGTTTGTACCCAGGAGTGGTACATTATCGGAAACACATACGGCTAGATGGGAGATGATCTCAGAATGACCTAGTCGACCCCAGTTCTCTGGAGCAGAATTAGATCATTCCCAAAAGATGTTTAACTCCTGTGGTTGCTCTGCACTGGAATTCTTGTACTTAACTATATGCTTGTCTTTAAAAGGTGTTTCTTAATGCCTAACATAATGTCTGTGCTGTAAATTAAGCCAGTTGTTCCTGATAACCAGCACAGATCTGATAGCCAGGTTGGATGGGCCTTGAACAACCTGGTCTAGCGGGAGGTGTCCCTGCCCATGGCTAGATGATCTTTAAGGGACTAGATGATCTTTAAGGTCCACTCCAACCCCTAAACGTTCTATGATTTCTATGATTCTGTGGTAGACCAGCATAAATCAATCAACGATACGATGTAACTCTCAGTTATTTCTACCAAAGAAAACACTGCTCCCTGTTGCTGCAGGGAGCTGAGGAGCTGCCATTCCTTATCCCCTTCATCACCTGACTGATAGGACACAATGCTGCTTTGGAGGTTTAGACATTAGCGTCTTACCAGCTCCCGGCAGTGTCACACCATTAATTTCTTCTGCAGACAAATGCTACATAGTTTCAACTTAATTTTCATTGCATTTCATATTTACTGACTGACACTAGTGATCAAAATGTGGTCATATTTCTGTTTGATTTTTTTTGGCTAAATATTCATTAATTTACAATGGCACCATACTTTGGGCAGGTTCCTTTCTCATACACCAGTTTTTATAGTATGCTATGAAAAATGTTGCTACATTTTTCATTAAGCAGAAGCAAACAAGCCATTTCTCTCCAAAAGAGACAATATAGATGTCATGGGGTTCTGGGTGAGCTGGCAATTTCCAGATCAAATTACCTAATTCCCAAGTGCAATACAAAAAAGGCTCATTGGCTATCAACTACATAAATGTAGGTTCTGGTGTAATGTAGATTTGTTCTGCATGACAGAATGAAGCCCACACTTGGAACATGCTTAAGAACCTGGTTTATGCATTTTCCACATTCAAAGTCTAGTCCCTTTCTGTGAAACACTGACAGAAGAAAAATTTGTAAAATATTGTTTTAGTCACTGTTACCAATAGATAAGACTAATCTTATTTGGCACCAGATCAGTTGAGTAAAGTCCTGTTTTCGTGACCAGCTTTCCTGATCATAGCTACATTCTAAACTAAGTCATATTGTGAGTAATTTTTTAAGACATGAATGACACAAAAGGTTTAGGATTATGGCATGCAAATCAGTGTTCTTTGAAAGCTTCCACAGATAACTTCAGTTTTCACAGCAAAACTCTGTCTCTGCTTCTTTTCTACAATGAATGAAAAACAGAGATTAAAAGTAAGCATTCTGCAAACGGCATGAAGAAAGATACATCCCTGCAATGAGTGTATAGACACAGATGTAAATACACTTACCTAAGCAGATGTAAAAGTCACTAAAACAAATAGAGCCAAAATGAAGAGGGAAGAACCTCACCCATGCCAAATATTGCTATAAAGAAGTGTAGAATATAGCACCACTGAGCAATGACTGCAAATTAGGGGAAACACTTGGAAGTAAATAAAACACAGGTCCCTCCTCCACCATGTCCCTCAATTGTTGGTTATTGCCAGCTTCAGGGTGGCTGATATTTCTGCCCCAATGAGCCCTCTTTCAAAAAAATCCAAATCTTGAGGCCAAGACAGAAACCCTTTCAGCTCTGGGCTGAAAGGAAGAGTGCCAGCGAGAGACCACAGATGGGGGATGGCATCAGCTCCTTGGGAGTTCCACCTTGTGCTTCATGCCGCGGGGTCCCAGGATGAACTGGCAGTGCCCATCTCAACAGACTCTGCTGGCTTGTTTCCCCACTGTCACTCCTGTTAGGGATTTGGATTACCTAGCAGCTTCCACAGTGGCATAGCCTGGCTGCCAGCCCTGTGGTATGAAACATGCCACCAGGACCCTTTAACACCGTCTGCAGCATGTATACCATATCTATCCTGTGCAAGATCATAGCATCAGGGCTACAGATTATCCATCTTCTTGCTGTACTCTTTCACTGCTGTCCTGCAGCGTGATTTTCAGGGAATCTGTTCCCTTCCCTATCCTTCCATTTCCCTGGCTCTGACTGCAAGCTGTTTGGTGCAGACTGCCTTTCAGTATGAAGCTGCACAGTGTAGAGCCCAAGACAGGACCCAGTTCTGAGCTAAATCTTCAGGGAACAAGGCAAATACAGATAGCAAGCTGTTATCTTCACAGCAGGTATACATTTTGCACTTGATCATCCCTTGCACAATAATTCCCAAAAATCAACTTTCTGAAGTCAGTCATTGAAATTCACTGGCTCTTGCCTTTAGATCTGGATTGCAAAATACAGCTGATGGATTCTCTCAGGTGCATTCCTAGGAGTATACAGACTATTGGTGCAAATGGGTTTGTGTTAGCTGTAGGCGTGCTCTTCACATGGCAACTTTCTTGGCCGCTTCTGCCACCAGTAATTACTAAAGCGTATACAAACAAATGTGGGGAAATACATGTATGCTTAAACCCTGACATTATGGTATGGTCCTCTGTACTACAAAACAATAACCCCGCAGTATAGTTTATTACTGTAAAAACAGAAAGGTACAATTTGTAAACCATGAAATATCTGCTATAAACAAAGGCTCTGATTGAAAGAAAAATAAACTAAACAATCATACTGTAATTGCCTTAGATGCCTTAATCAGCGCCAGTTATGCCGTGGTTGCTATGTTTTACCTGGATTAGATAGCACTTTCTCTCACTGAAATTAGTTAAAACATTGTGTGAATGTTAATGACTTATTTGTCTGTAAATATGTAAGTAAATAGTTAGAATTTTTATGTGTTCAACTAAGAAGTTGAAAAATTTGAACCTATGAAAAATATTTTTATATTTCACATTGGAATTAATTCTTAATATTTAGTTATATCATCTTTCTCATTATGTTTATGCTTCACTAAAAATAGCTTTAAAATATGTAGCATATATTTATAAACCATTTTCACACAGGTATATTTCCCAAGTTTGTTATTAGATGTGGTGTCTGAAATATCTTTCAGGAATAATTTTCTATGCAGTATAATTACTACTTTTTTGTTTAGAGAACCTATTTTGGCTTGCTAAAGGGAACTTCTAAAAAGTGATAATTTATGCTAACATTTTAAAACAAATTCTAAACATTCAAATTCACAATAATCAACTGATGTATCTCTACTACAACAATAATTAGTCTCTAATCAGTTCTGGTGTTTTCTTGAGGATTAATGCCTAGAAAAACGGGTTAAAACAATTTTAGCTGAGAATGAAGATGCAAATTAATAAACAAAACCCGACAATAACACTTTAATAAAAGCAAACTATTTTCTAAAACCTTTATGAAAATCTGTTGTTTGAAAAGGAAATGTCATGTTGTTCCGCAGAATACTTCTCATAAGATCAAACTGTGAATCCCCAGCAGAACCTCAGCTGTTCCAGAAATACAGATAAAATGCATAAAGCAAAACAAAACATTGTGTCTCATCCCTTCTGAAAGTCTTGGTCTGTTAATCACAATTCTTGGTATTGCCCACCACTACCAGCTTCTTTTAATCAACTGCTTTATACTCATTCTGGTAATTGCTTGTTATCCATTTCCACACCACTGGCTTATTCATTATTTCCAGCAAAACAGTACAGACCTCATTTCATGAAAGCGAATTGTATACAGCACATAATTTCTTTTTAATTTTAATGGAGTTTGATTGAAGTTTAATTCAAATTCAAATAATACATTAGAATTTTTCTTTCTAAATTCATTTCAGTATAAGTGGATTCTCTCTTTCTTGATTTCTTTGAAATTATAGTGATTTAAAAAATAAATTCAAATTAAAAATACTGAAATTTAAAAGTATTGAAAAAAATAATTTCACAAAGAAAAATTTGATGTCAAATCAGAAAACAGTGATGCAGAAAGAAATTTCTTCCTCTTTCAATACACATTCCTAAATTTTTGTATTTCTAGAACAAAAAATACTTTAGAGTCACATAAGTGTAGCTTATAAGAATAGCTACAAATGGTAATCAGAATTCATTTCATAACAATATTTAATAAGCTTCTAAAAACATTAATTTCCAAACATAGCTGTAAATTTCTAAAAATTAAAATTTTGTCAATTACAAAAGAAATAAGGGATTTCTTAATTTCTGTATGGAAAACCTTCCATTTTTGATAAAAAGTAAATGTATTCTTACATCTTCTAAATCAGAAATGTTACAAGAAGCATGTTGCTTTCACGAACACAAAAGATTAAACCTTTTTAAAGATTGTTATGAAAATATCTATTATTTACAGTGTACTTTTTCTGATTTATAACAATTCTAAAATATACACTGTCTGAAATATCTCCTTGATTTTGAAATTTAGAACAAATGTAGTAGATTTATATTTTCAAAGAACTCTTACAATTCAGGTAAGTAATTTCAGCTTCTACAACAAATTGGTTTTAATATCATGCGTTTTAGCTGGTGTTTATATTTAATCATGTTTGGAAATTTCTTCCTGAAATAATTTAACTTGTGAAAATGGAGAAAAATGGTTTCGGTAATTCTAGAGATTTCTATAGCTTCTTTATACTTTGGGAGATAGAGTAGTTTGACTACTTCAGATGGGGAGGAAAAAATAGTCACATCTTTTTTTTTTAAAGTCCTTCAAAAACCTCTGAGGAGCATATAAAGCCACATTAACTATGTGGTGCTTTTCCGTTATAAATTTATTCAGTTTGACAGCATGAGCATATAATCCCCCATGGCAATCTCTCCTGACATCACCACAGAGAAAGGCAGCTAGAACATTTTTAAAGGACAGGACAATTACAAATGTTCCCCAAAAATATTGGGAGAATTTGGGATGAAAAGGTGATCTTACATTGAACACTGTTTAGTAGAAAAATGATAAACCAGCACATTTGAGCACAGAGGTAAATGTCAGGGTACTGCAGAAATCTCTTTTCTGCTTCATCCGGAATGTGAGGCTGCATATTTATCTGGCCAAAGGAGCCGGCGCCCCTCAGCCCCTCCTTGCGAACAGCACAGTTAACAGAGCCTGACAGGAGTTTAAAGATCCGGAGATCTTCAGGGGGAGACAGCAACCAAGGCTGCACTTCTCCCTCTCAAAAACGAAACCTATTGCTTGTAAAGTGAGACAATTATAACGCCTTTGGAACCGGGGGAAGGGGGAAGGGGGAAGGGGGAAGGGGGAAGGGGAAGGGAAGGAAAGGAAGGGAAAGGAACGGAAAGGAAAGGAAAGGAAAGGAAAGGACAGGAAAGGAAAGGAACGGAAAGGAAAGGAAAGGAAAGGAAAGGAAAGGAAAGGAAAGGAAAGGAAAGGAAAGGAAAGGAAAGGAAAGGAAAGGAAAGGAAAGGAAAGGAAAGGAAAGGAAAGGAAAGGAAAGGAAAGGAAAGGAAAGGAAAGGAAAGGAAAGGAAAGGAAAGGAAAGGAAAGGAAAGGAAAGGAAAGGAAAGGAAAGGAAATTACAAAACAAGAAAATGAAGGGAGATAGTGTACATACAAACCTCATAATGTGATGTGATTTTTCACATATTTTAAGAACAAATATTTGATCTGTGTATTTGAATCTGTGACACTTTTACATTTAAATATTTTGGGGTTTGCTGTTAACTTCAGAATGTTTTTCTGATAAATCATAGACTTCAGAAGTTCTGTGGAATTTCTGTGATTTAAAATAAAATATATTGTGAATATAAATTAAGTTCTTGAAAAGTACGCACAGTCTCCTGCAAAAACTCGTATGCTACTGGACTTTTCCTTGAAGGTGAGTGGTACCAGCTTCCTCTTTTCTCTGGAGGAAATCAGGGGTCTCCTGCCCTCAAGCAGTTTCCCCTCGCTGGCCCTCTGGGTGCTGCTTCTAAACCTCTTATGTTTAGAAGGAAGAGCATGTGGAATTGCTGGGGTCAGTTTTGATGTCAGTTTTTATTTAACCTATAGGATTTCATATATGCTGGTTAGCTCTGTGAGCCCAGATAGAGTAATTATATGCTTCTTTCTGACATGAATTACTTTGATTTGTACAATATTGTATCTTTTTTTTTTTTTCCTAGTTACTCTAAATCCATGTAGAGCACCAAATTCCAGACATACACTTTTTGTAGTTATAAAAACACTTTGTTAAATTACACTTCCCACTGTAAAAGGGGATTTGGGTCCACTACTTCCCAGTTAAACCAGTGTATGAGGTGGTTCAGGAGCTGTATCATAATCGTCCTTGAGGTCCAGAAGAGCACGTGCTAGAGGGTAGGTTACCTGCTAGAGGGTAGGGTACCAGCTGGGAGAACTGGGAACTAGGCAGTAGTTTTCCCCTATAGAGACAGAACCGACTGGTATTTGTTCTGTGATTTTTTTTTTTTTTTCCCTGTGATGAATGTCAGTATTTCCAGGAATTGGTTCCATACAGAATATTTTCTGCATCAGAAAATGGCCTGCCCATGTACCCTAGTCCTCTGCACAGCCTGCTCTCCTTGCCCCCCCAGCCTCATGCATCTCCAGCAGCAATTCTGTCGAGGCGAAGACTTTGCTGTGATTGGGGGTTCTTCAGAAACGAAGTTTCTTGATGCTCCCGAAAGCATTAATGGACGCTTACTTCCTGCCAGAGCTCTGCACTGCCTGTGAATGGAAAGTAGCAAATTAAAAAAAAAAAAAAAAAAAAAAAAAAAAAAAAAAAAAAAAAAAAAGAAAATCCACTGCAACCCAACACAAATAATTCGCGTTTTTCTGGAGGGAATAAAAAAAATAAAATAAAAGAAAAAAGAAATCATTTCCCATGATGGGGGCGGGGGGCGAAGGGGGGAAACCGAAACCCCAAAAGGGTTATTTCCCAGCGCCTCGCACGCTGAGCTCTAGGAATGAGTCAGGGCTCTCAGTGCTGCCGCGGCCGGCTGAGCCCGCGCCCGTGCAGCGCCGAGCGCGGCGGGGCCGGGCCGGGCCGGGGCCGGGCCGGGCCTGCCGGGACCCCCCGGGGCGCTCGCCCGGGGCCATGCCTGGCCGCGGCGCTCGCGGCGACCCTTGCGGTATGCGGCTGCCTTTGGCAGGGGCACATGAAGGATTTCATTGAGTGTGAAGACAGAGAGCAGAGACAGAAAGCAGAAGGAGGCGGCTGCAGCCTTTGTAGTCGGGGAGGAATGCGGAAATGTTGAAGCACTATGTCAAACTTTTTTGAAACGGGGTCAAGTCACATTCAGCCAGCGTGGGAAAGCAAGGGGAAAAAAAAAAAAAAAAAAAAAAAAAAAAAAAAAAAAAAAAAAAAAGTTGAGGAGAGGGAAAAAAAAAAAAAAAAGAGGCAGCAAGCTGCTGCTGCTCCCAGGCAGAACAGAGGCCGGGGGAGCGAGCGAGGAGCGGCACTGAAGCGCCGGGGCAGCGGCGGAGCGGCGGCGGCGCCGAGGGCCGGTGCCCGAGCCCCGCACCGCAGGCTGCGGCCGGCGGGGCTGCGATCGTGGCGCTGCAGCTCCCCGGGGGCCGCCGGCCGCGATTTTTCTTTTGCGTTTTCGTTTTCCCCGGGCAGGGTGGGGGCGGGAGGAGCGGGCTGGGGGACGAGTGCGAGCTCCTTCTGCGCCAGGGTGCAGCCCGGCGGCGGCGGCGGCAGGAAGATGCGAGCCCAGGGCGGCCGAGCCGCGGACCAGCTACCTGTGTGGCCCGGGCGGCCGCTGCCGGGACCTGCCGGAGACATCGCCATGTGAAGGGGCAGACCCCGGGCCGGCTCTCCACCCCGCCTCGCTCAATGGGAGGTTTGTGTTAGAGAGGACTCACCCCCTCCCTCCCTCCCTCCCCCCCCCCACCCCCCGGGGCTGAGGATTATTTGGGGAACCGGTGGCGGTGCAGGCGGCCGTGGCGCACACCAGGTAACGCGGGGCGCCCATGTGCTCCGCGCACCCGGCCCCGCGGCGTGGCCCACACGCCGCCCCCTCCCCGCCCGGCCCGGGAGCCCACGCCGCGCACCCCCCCTCCCCGCGGGCGGCACCGCGGACGCGTCCCTTCGGCGGCCGGGCCGGGGCAGCGCGCCCCGCGGTGCCGCCGCGACCGCCTCGGGGCCGGTGCGGGGGCGCGGAGGGGCCCGCGGGGGAAGGGGTGCCCTCAGGGGGAGCCGCCGGAGGGGTTCCCTCGGCGTCCTGCCGAGCAGCGGAGCCGGGCCCCCCTCTCCGCCCCGTCCGCTGAGAGGAAGCGCGGGGACGCGGCTCCCCGCGTGTCCCCCGCCGCCGCCCCCCTCGTCGCCCGAGGGGCGCCCGCGGAGGGGAGCTCGGCGGCGCGGCGGGGGCGGCGGCGGCCGGGGCCGGCCCCGGTGCCCCGCCGTGCCCGGGGAGGGAGAGCACGGGTAAGTTTCCACGCGGCCGCGCCGGGGCAGAGGCCCGCCGGCCCCGCCGCCACGCACGCGCGGCGCCGCTGCCCGCCGCTCGGGGGCGCCCTGCCCGCGGCGCGGGGCGGGAGGGGGCGCGGGCGGCCGCGCCGGGGGCTCGGGCCGGGCAGGGCGCTCCGGGCCGGGCAGGGCGCTCCGGGCCGGGCAGGGCGCTCCGGGCCGGGCAGCGGTACCCCGCACACCGGGCCGGGCAGGGGTCCTCCACACACCGGGCCGGGCAGGGTACCCCCGCGCCCCGGGCTCGGGCTGGGGTCTCCCGCACATGGGGCTCGGGGCGGCCCGCGCTCGGTGTCGCCCAGTGATGCTGCAGGCGGGGAAGGCAGGGCTGCCCGATGGCTGGGGCGGTGCGGTGGCAGCTATGCTGGGAACTGAAACCGGCGAGGCAGGGAGCCGCCTCTGGCTGCAGCCGTGGAGGAGGGATGAGCCGTGGGCACAGGTTTCCTTCAGATCGCGATTTTCATCTCCAGCTAAAGTGCGGAGTAGCCGTGGCGCTTTGTGCTTGAATTCCACTTAAGTCGGAGTCCCCGACTCACCTAGCTGGGACTCATTTATCCTAGCTCGGCAAAAATGTGTAGGAGAGGGCTACAGTCCTGGGGATCACTGTATCAGTGTACTAAAAAGGGTCGGGAGAAAGGAGGAATTGATATGGAGCTTTGTGAGGGGACAGGATTTGCTCAGTCCTGCAGAAAGTGGATGAAACTGGATGCAGAAGGAAGTGCCTCTCCTCTCCAGCCTCATGTACTCTGCAGCAGAGCGTGCTGTTCCTGAAGATATCTTTGACCATGCTGCTTTGCAGAGAGCTGCCAGTAGCACATATAGCAATATCCACACCCTTGTTTGTTAATGAATTTGCTGAAGAGCGTATTTCTGAACTTACTTCAGCACATAGTGCTTCATAACGTATTATTGTCATCTAAATATGCATGTATTTCACCTCTCCATAGGCGCTTTGTTTTTGCAGTGTGATTGTGATCTGTTCATGAAGGGCTTAGCACAGGAGCTAGAGCAGACCAAGTCAGAAACCACCAAATGCTGTTATTTACAAGCAAGTGACAGTAATATAGCAAAATACATATCCAGGACTCCACCACCCTCAATGAAGAATACTTTGAGTCCTGAAATCCTGACATAAGTTCTTGGATGTACACTTCCTCTCACACATGAGAGCTAACACACATAGTTAGCTCTGCCATCCCCATCAGGCATGTGTCACGGGGTCATCATCTCAGTAAAACCCCTCCATGCTGTTGCTCTGTAGCCGAGTGCCCGGCCTTCTGCGCGGACTGTGATAACTTTGTAGTGTATCAGCCACTCGGGTACGTTGATACATATGTCACCCTCATGGTTCACGTCTTCCTTTCTACCACGATTTTGCTTTACGTATAGATATCTACTGTATTAGCTTAATTTTAGCAGGTTTTGAACAATGCAAAGTCATGAAGGAAGGTAAACTAAACTCACTTTTCTTGCTTGGTTTGTCCTCCAGATTTGTTTGGCTTTACACAGGCAATGCTCCCAAAGACTGTATGATAATTCCTGCTGGCCAAAAGAGGAGGCACATTGTGGCCAGTACAGAAGAGGAGGAAGAACAGGAGGGCAAGAGCTTCCTACGGCCTCTCTGCCAGCGGTACCAAGTGCGTGGCCTGTCTGCACCCGAGCAAAGTACTGGTTTTCAGAAAGTAAGTGAGGCTGAGAGCCACCTCGAGCGAGGCACTTGGAGAGGAGGAAGAGGACTGGTGCCAGCATGGATAAGGACAGCACAAACCTGGCTGACCAGCAGTATGAATGTGTGGCTGAGATTGGGGAAGGAGCCTACGGGAAGGTGTTCAAAGCCCGAGACTTGAAGAACGGAGGTCGCTTTGTTGCGCTGAAGCGGGTACGGGTGCAGACCAGCGAGGAGGGGATGCCGCTGTCCACTATCCGAGAGGTGGCAGTTCTGAGGCACCTGGAGACATTCGAACACCCCAACGTGGTCAGGTGAGGAAGTAGGACCGCTGTCCTGATCGGTGGGGTCCTGGGTTTAGTATGTGAATTGGGTGAGTAGGAGTTTGGGGGCAGAAATGGAATGGACAGTAGTTTGGGTTTGTGGCTGAAGTGAGCACTAAACTGTGTGCATGAGGTGTGGTTTGAGGTTTCAACAGGCCACGGTGCTGCCTGCCAGACCTCACCTCATCCCTGTGCGTTGCCTCCCACACACACAAACACCCATCTCCAGAGGCATAGGTGTGTGATTTAAGTGTTGGAATGGATGGGCAAGGAGCCATATATATACTGTTTCCTCAGGCACGAGAGAAAATGAAAAAAAACCCCAGCCTCTCCCTGGTTTTGTCTGAACTATTAGTACTGCCAGCTGCAGCTGATTTTTAGCAAGTCTGTTCATTATAGAAATGGCAAGAATGAGAGCAGTAGTGCAATGTGCATTCTGCCTTTTTATATGCTTTTATAGAGAGCTGTATATTGCCATGTTAAAGAGAAGCAACAGCTTAGGACTTCAAGCTTTTCAGGCAGCCTTATGGTTGAGTACTGTTTGGTACTAATTTTCACCATGAGCTGCTGGTTGTGCTACCAAGAGGGCAAAAGTACAGGTGTCAGACCTTGTTCACAGAATGGTGGCAGTGGTCCCAGGATGTTCTTTCTGTTGTGTCAATAGCATAAATCCTGGATAAATGGCCTGTGCTCTCAATGATAAGGCTGGCCTTACTGTAACCTCTTACATTTTTCTGTAGCTGGAAACCTTCAGCAGCCTGTGAGCGTCTTTTAGTAAAATTATGAACTTCAAGAAGTAAGTTTCACTATGCAGATACCCAGATTGAAACTGGTCACCGTCTTGCTGCTGGTGCTATATTAACAAGAGTATTTCACATTCTTTGTGTTACTTATGCACATATTACACAGCAAAAGGAAAACTTTTTTGTACTTCACTAACACCAAGATTCTTTCAGTCTTAGAGAAATAGATATTCTGAACTTACAGGTGAATTTCAAAATGCCTTGCACATGTAATCATCTTTTTTGTAGGGTCTGAGATCAGGGGGTGTTTATTAGGTGCAAGAGGAAAGATGAGACAGAGGAATAATACTTAAATTACAAAAGTCGATTGAGAGAGATGAATTAACTTTTGTTCATTTCAGGGCAGTGTAATGTGACGGTCTCCTTTATGTCAAAACTGAATAGACAAAGCATATGTATTCTGAAATGCTGATCATGGAGTGCATGTCATTGGTCTCACTTTGTGAGCAATGGGGCACATACAGGCTACAGCTCACGCTTCCATTGCTCATCAAGCAAATCAACAGTTCAGTTAATAACCATTATTTTGGCTGGCACCTAGTAATGCCAGAGGCTTGGTCAGTATATTTCAGAAGTGTTTGATCACTGAATCAGGTGGCTTGGTTTAGAGGAGCACACACGAAGTTACTCCTTGGCAGCAGAGGGATAATTGAGAGTTGTCAGAATCTTTGAAATGCAGCCCATTAATTTATGGGAGAAAATGAGGATTTAGTCGTCTGGGTTTCAACATTTATATATTTGAAAGCTAAATCTTGTTTGGGAATAATTGAACATAATACTTTAGAATTTTTCTACCATTGACATCTTTTCATAGGATGTAAAAGACCTTTTTAAGAGCTTTCTAATCTTGAATGCAGCTAAATAATGAAAATATAGTTCTTGTTTTCCAAAGAGCTATTTGATGAACTGACTACGCAACTGCAGGCTTCTTTTGCTTGATTTTAGTGCAGTTGAATCTCAACAGACCATTGTATAAATACATTGAAGCTTCAAATATTTTTACAAGCTGGAATGAAAACTAATTCTCTGTAAGGGAGTGAGTATTTCAACCAGCAATAAGAGAATGTAATTTCAGTATAAACATCTGTACAAGTGTGTTCCTGGTCCTCATAGTGTGGTGTTGTGAAGCCTGTACCTTTAGCCATCAGCAGCATTTCAGACACAAGGGGCTGTTTGGTAATATATCAGGGTGCCTGGGACACTGGTTGCACACTTTTTTCCACAAAAAGACAGACAATAAGCAATTTCAAACATTATCTCTTCTAAAATGTGAGGAATGCTATTAAAAAACTGATGCTTTTTGTGCATATTTTTGATCTGTAGAGCAGATAAGGAGCCCTCTGGAGTGACCAGAATCATATCCTTCAATTGGAAAAAATTGTTTGAAAACATTTAAATGTCCCAGTTCTGTTACAAAATATAGTAGAAGAGTTTCCAATTTATTGAAATTAAACATCTATTTTTGTATTATGTAAATATACTCAGAAAAGGAAATACTATAAAAGAAGTTCTGCAATTTTAAGCAGCTGATCCCATTTTACTTAATTATTGAACATATTATGCTCAAGATATTTTAATTGTTTGGGCATGCATTCTGGAAACTGCTATCATGGCCAGGCTAATAAATAAAAACTATTCCAAATGCATTGTCTGCATACTGGATTAAAATGTACATTGTTTTCACAGCACTGGGATAACAGCACAAATATTTTAAACCATTTTTTTTTCATTTGGAGGGGACATCTATTTTTTTTCTGTATATTACAAGCAACTAGCCTGAGAGACCTATGTAGGAACTGCAAATACTGTGTTGTATCTGTTACCTCTGAATACTGGCATGTGTGATCCATCGGCAGCCATTCAGTGAGTCAAAACTTAGTCAAGACTTTGTACAGATGAGCTGCCCAGGCCTTGTGCTCCACTGTGGTACTCTGGCATCAGCTGACAGCAGAGATTACAGGCCACAGCAGTTTAGGCTCAGTGTCAATTTCAATTCAAGTGGTAGCTCTGGGCTTCTCCAGAGAATGCACTAAGGATCTCAGCAGCCCAGGACTTCTCTTTAGCCATGAAGTGGTGCTAAATGTGAAGAACAGTTTGGTAAGGAAAGACCCAGTACTTTTCTAGGCATAGATAGAGCTCCATGGCTTTGCTGGTCATAGAACCAGGATTCAGGACTAGCATTGCTACTCCAGCCCAGGTTGGTCTTAACAGTTGTAGATGCACTTCCTCTGAGAAATAGTTACAGCCAAACTGGTTTCCAGTGCTTGACACTAGGGTTGGAAGAGAATTTTGTCCATAAGGGAGAGATGTCTAAATAGCACAGAATAATTTTAAACATATTTATCATATTTTTTCCATGCTACTGCTTGCTAACTATGAGAGCTTTGTGTTCCTTTGTTTCAAGTCTGTAATTTCCACATTTGTACAATGAAGACGTGCATTTTTCACAGCACAGTTGCTTTGACAAAGATAGATAATAAAATTAGATAAGACTTCACAGCAGAATAAAGCAACACAGGATGCGAGAAAATCAAAGGGAAATAAAATCTTAATCAGAACCCTGATGGCAGTGAAAATCTCTGTACTGTAATGGAAATAAGGAGGACTGATCTAAAATTTTTTGAGCCTGTTAAGAATGGTGTATAGATAGGCATGGGAAAAAGGGAAGTTAAGATAATTCCTATGTGCTAAAAATCCTTTTGTGTTCACATTTGTGCTTTTTATAGAGCTCTTCTCTGCCAGGACACCTTAGTCTATTCTATTTATTTTCACAAAACAAGGTTAAAAATAGAATCTTCAAGAGTAAAGCTTACTGTAAATAAATATGAAATTAGCTATGTTGTGGGCTTGGAAAAGTCCTTTGTAGGTGGTAGGATGATCAATGTGCTCCTCTAGCTCATCTTTCAGATAATAAGATGTAACGCTTTAATAAAATTTGAATATATACAGTAAGTAAATCTGGCAAAAGTTGGTCCAGCACTTACATAGCTCAGTGCTGTTCTAGTTGGGAAAAATGAGATATATGTAGATAAAGAACAGACTTTGCCAGGAATAAATGACATATTAGATTCAGGAAATTCCTGTGTGTAAAACCCTGCTGCAAGATATCTGTAAAAATTCATCTTGTGATAATAATGCTAAATTCAGCTGTATCTTGAATTCGTTTTAACTCTCTTCTGCTGGTAATCAGATGAATAATTTCCCCCATATCTTAATCATCATCAAACTCTGAATCTCTTGCACTCTGGGAAGGTGATATGCAAGACAGACTACTGTAGTTCTTGGCATGCTTGTTTTCTACCATATTTATATTTAACAGTTTCAATAGCATTAAACTTTAAGCAGATTGAACAAAAAAGCAAAGCTGTATATTTTTGCTTCCTATCTCATAACCTTTCTTTTATAAATACAACTTCTTTAGTATTTTCATGGTTTAGTAACTATTCAATTTTAAAATAACCAGAATTGTATTGGATGTGACCTATTAAAATATAATCTAGTCTGAGTTGTTTCAAAGGTAAGCGTCAGAGATCTTGGCATTCAAAGTGATCATAACCATGCAAGAATTAAAAATCTTGATTCTCTCCTTCCTGTTACTTTGCAGAATATATGCCTCAGCTAATTGACTTAGGTTCAGCAGAACGATCTACCTAGCTGGAAGTCTAAATCTATTCCTCATTCTTTTTTGTATTCAGATCAGTGGGGGGGAACCCAGTAATTATGACTATTTGCACAGTTATGCCGTGTTCAAGTTTTTATGTTGTTTTATATCCATTGAACTATAAATGGCACTGTAAACTGCTCTCTGTGTTACGGCAGTCATGTCATGCTGCTTTTTCCCTGCCTTTGCACTCCAGTGGTCCATGCTGTTGTCTCTTGCTTTGCACTTGAGCGCTTGGTGGAGCCCATCAGCGGATTGCCTTGGCAAGGCCACCTGAGTGTTGGGGAGAGAGGCTGGCACACACGTCACTCCCCCATCCCTGCGTATGCTGACTTGAAGACCAGCACTTGTTTGACCTGCTCAGAGGTCCCAGAAGTGGATGAATTGCTTGGAACTTCAAATTTCCTTGTACTTAGAAGGTCTTTTTATAAGTGTCCTAAAGTTCCCTGTCTAACCGGATAGAGCGTTGAGAACATAGCAGCAGCAGATCATCCATTCCTAGTTAACCTTTTGCAAGACAATTGGAACATGTATTTGTCCTGCTTTTTTCTGTTTGTTAAACTGAAATGATGGGGAAGCATACCGAGGGAAAAAATTTCAAAAGGCAGTAGCTAATTTTATTTCTCTTTCAAGTTTTTTGTGATGCTGATATTGGCTTTATTACTGTACTGTTAATAAGTTGAAAGGATGATCTTCTCAAAATTATTGAGATGTTCCATCCTGTCAAGTGAAACATTTCTATTTTAGGGGGTGTTTGTCTCTAGTGAATTCTGCTTCCTTCCTTCTTTTTTCTGCCAAGCTAATGTTAAACTTCTAGTCTATGAGGTCATTCTTACACAGTGTGCTGTATTGTGTGATACAATTTATTTTTCTGTAGCATCACTCAATATGGCATCTGGCGAGCCCCTAGAGACAAAAAAATGGTGATCTTTGCATTGCTAGGTTGTCCTGCACAGAGGAGAGAAGAAATTAGAAATTTCTTTCAATTAGAAAGATGGTCCTGCACACAGGAAGAGTAAAATAAGATACCGGGACGGAGTGGAGCAGAAGAAACGGAACTTGAAACTTGCCAAGTGTTTGTGTGACAGATGAATCTCAGCTGAGGTAGAAATGGTGGATGAGTAATGGGAAGGAAAAACTGAATGTGCTTCAGAGTCAGTTTTAGTCTCATGCAAACAGGATGGTCTTCAAGGCAGATGTGAAGACGGGAAGTGCCTTGTCAAGGGAAAGGCATTTCCAGGCTGGAGAGCAGTTTTGGTCAGAAGGTGAGGGAGATCATTCCTGCACTGACTGGCCACTTCAAGGGACACTGCAAATGTCTTGGGGAGGAAGTCACTGCCTGCCTGGAAGTATTGGCCTCTCTAATGGCTGGAGGGCAGACGGGAATGATGTGGTTGCCTCTCACCAGGGCACGTAGCACTTGGAGAAATTTGTTGTCAGAGGACGTTGGGCAGAGAGTGGACATGAATGCTGGCCTGCAGTCTTACAGTACACAGAATGAGCACGTACAGGGAAAACAAGGATATTCTTGCCAGTCATATGAATTGTTTGTTAGTTATGGGCGTGATGATACAGTTTTAAGACATCTGGCAGAAACAGGACAAGATAAGAGCATGTCAGGAAGGAAGGGTTGAGTATGGAATGGCCTTCTGAGCTTTAGAAAATTTAGTTTCTGGAGTGAGTACAAGACCATTTGAAAGAGTATTTTATCTCATTCTAAATCTTAAGTTTTTTACAAAAAACATGTTTCCAGTCTTTGTATGAGTAAATGTTAGTAATTTTAGATTATGTCCAGTGCTCCGTTCCTTCTTTAAATCTGTGATTGGTTATGTCTGTGGCGTTGTTGAAGAGATTCAGCCTTGCTGGGTACTGCCTGAAGTGGAAAATCAACTTCTTTCATGGCCACAGTTGCTGCTGACAATCTGTGACTTCCGATCAAGGGAATGGAGCGGGGTCCAGGATTCAAAACTGAGCCTTGAAAAGGTTTAGATGCCAGGAGAGTGGACAGTCCGCACTTACAGGCAGGGGCCGGGGTAGATTCATTGAGACGTTCCAGTTTGCTTCACTGTACGCACTTCTGGCTGAAGTATGGAACAGAACAGGGAGGAGAAAAGTTGCTTACTTTCCCAGGGTTTAAAAGAGAGAGGGCTGGACCTCAAGTCTGTGACTTAGCAAAGCCACGCTTAGCCCACTCAGGTGGGCTTGATGGGATTTAAGCCATTGTGTGAAGCTTAGCACAGGTCTAAGTGCATTCTCAGGTAGAAATAGCTATGATACTAGGACCGCACTGAATTTTAAAACAGAGTTCAGGGACAATATTCATCAGAATATGAATAACAGATATAGAGTCTTATTCATGTATTAGATTACAGCCTTATTTCTAAAGAATATTTCTATTAAAAGTTAAAATGAATCATGCAAAGTAAGAAATATAGCTATCCTGACAGACTAAGATGAATTTGACATCAAGGGTGATTATTTATCATTGATATAATTCTTAGATGATGTAATTTAGTTCTGAAATTTTAAAATTATTCCATAAAGTTTTGTACCAGTAAATAAAATAGAAGTTGCAGTTCATTCCAAAACTTTGCTTTATATGGAGGATTTAATTTGCTTGGTGTGAACTCTAGTTAATTTCCAGTATTGCTGAACAAGTTGATGCTTAATAATCTAACAAATTATCAGAAGGTAAGTGTGCCCATATACATATATAACTAAGCTGTGTTTTTTTCTTTTAAAAGAGAGATTTCTCCACTTATACCTATTCTTCATATCTTCTTATATTCTGAAAAATATTTCTAATTATGCAGGCACAATTATTTAGCAGATATAACTTTAAACTCTGAAGAATTTTTATTTAATAAATAAACCACTTCAGAATTTTCCAATGAGTGTTTTTTTCCATCGTGTCCTTTGACATTTTCCGTTTGGGAAACTGCTGTTTGGGAAGCTTTTGATCAGATGATTGTCAAAGAGTGGAAGTGTGACTGTTGATTTCCGAACTCTTTCCAAAATAACTCATTGCATCCAAATTATTATATAGATTTTTATATTTACTTGCCCTTCACCTTTGAAAATTTGTCCCATCATTAGAAAAAAAAAGGAAATAGTCTGCTAAATAATCCCTTTAAAATCAGACCTTAAATTTCTAACAACACAGTTGTGTTTGCTTTAGGCAGAATAAATGATGGTTTATATGACTAGTAAGAAACTCTTTCATATGATACTTTAGATGTCTTTTTAGTGTTTCAGAAGAAGATGGGTTTCTATTCTCTGAAGTATCTTGCATGATTTTTAGAACAAGGTGAATGTTTCACACACCTAAATACAGGGTGTGCCAATTTGCTGGTATTGGTAAAGTTGTCCTTGGGTGGATTTCCTATGACATACCTAGCAAACAAACTACAAACTTAGCAAAAAGTTCTGCACTGTTTTAAAAGGGTTCATACCAACACTGACTGCTTATTACTCTGGATTATCATTAATAGGTGACTGATCTTCTCTTAATAAAAGAAAAACTAACTGAGACATTAATTCATCTTTACAGGAATTTCCCATATTTAATGATTGAAAACTCAGTTCTAGGTTAGATGAATCATACTGAGTTTAAGTGAGACCTCTTGAGTTTGGACTTTAGAAACATTAGTCAGTGCAGAATATTACATATTTTGATAGAAATAGAGAAATTAAGTGAGAAATAGAGTGGAAAACCTGTGTGATTTTTTTTTTCTCTTTTATGTGAAACTTTGGCTAGTCTTTTAATATCTATTTGAAGTGTGGTCAGTGTGATAAATTGCTGTTTAACAATGCCAGAGAGCTCCCTTTTCCCTGAAATCAATTAATTATAAACTGGGAATTTCAGTACTTTGTTCACTGTTCTTAAGTTAGCATATTTCTGGAAGCTTTCTGTGATCGTAATTCCTAGCTGCACTGGTGCTTTTGTTTCTCTTCATCTGTGGAGCCAGGGCTCTACTGTAAGGATAGAATTCTATCACTTTTTTTTTTTCCACATTTGATGTGGTATTTTGCATACAGCTGCAGAGTAGACAGTTACCTTTGAAAAGAACATTTGGCTGGTTTAATTTGATTAGAGCAAACCACCTCAATCATTACTGAACTAAGACCGTTTTCACTTTAACTTGGCTGTAGGAGTTGGGAATGTACTGACTGTGCTCAGATGTTTGGGGGAGGACTCGTTTAGACACACAGCTACTGCTGAAGTGAAACAACCTTAGAGGACCTTGCATACTCTGCTCTTTCCCAATAAAAAGGGAGGGCTGTGAAGCTATTGAATGTCACATTTAACTTTCCCTCATTGTGACAAGGAATTGAATTCTTTTTCTACAGAAAAAGTTGGACATGTTTAACGCATAGAAGTACAGAATCATACATTTTTAAAAAACACCATGATACTGAAAACATACGTAGGATATGAAAGCCTTACATTTACAACAGATTTAAAACACGCCTAGCAACAGTGTTTTGAATAAAGTTGTAATAAAATCCAACATATAAATATAAATCTGGTGTGATTCTCATAGATACATTGTATCCAAGTTAAAATTTATTGCTTTTAGTAAGTCTCAGTAATATTCCCTCTTTCTTTTGTGGCGTATTGATTTTCTACCCCTTTCCTCATCATATAAATATATTAGGGTGATTTTTTATGTTGCATATTAAAGATCAAATTAGATATTTAAGATTCACAGTACTATGTATTCTGTATGATTTTTGCTTTTCAGTTTTCCTAGAAAACTCTCGTGGCTGTCTAGAATATGTCTCATAATAAATGGCAGACCATCAATAAATTGTAGTCACCTGGTGTTCTCTAGAAAATACAGTTCTGATCTTTAAGTCCCCTGATTTTGTGGTAGTGCATAATCATATATACAATATTTTAACCAGAGGATACAGCTGTAGGAAGAGTTTCTGCTTCTTGCCTTATTTTCCAAAAAGCAATATGCATAGTTAACTGTTCATCTCTGTCATCAGCCTAAGACTTGCTGCTAATGGCAGAATTGCATACATCTTCCAGCTAATCCAAGAATCAAGTTGCAAATTTAGGGCTTGAGTTTCCACTGGGGAATTGAAAGAGCTATACTGAGTCAAGCAACTTTGGTTGTTCAAATCATGAGGTCCTTATGTTAAGATGAACAAAAATGCATTGGCACGGGCAGACTGTGCAAGGGTGTCCCGTCAAGCATGTATGTTTGAGATTTCACCTGCAACTATTGAGTTCACCAAACTGGGGTATAAAAATTCATTAGGTTTTTCACTGAAGTAGCATTTCTGTTGACCTGTTTCACTGCTAATTATGCTCCCTTTTTGCGCCACAGATAATTGCATTTTAGCTCAGTATGTGTCCTCTGAAATACTTGACGTCTGCTTCTGTGTTACTACTTAAGCATCTTGTACAGCGTTCTCTCTCGAGCTCCAGGTTGCATCACAGATCCAGTCATTTCAGCGCAGTGTACATCTCCTTTCTTCAAGGGCAAATGCTTCTAGTGCAAATGCTTCTAAGAGCCAGAGTTAGAGATTTTGCTGTATAGTATTGAAATTTATGTCTAATGTTGCTACTAACGTAGCACTAGAACCTTTATTGCTGTTTTCCAGGTTCCTTCAGGACACTAAAAGTCAATGACCTGTATTACTTCTCTGTGCTAGGAAGTAGATTATAAAGTGAATCTTGTTTTGCCGACTTTATCTATCAGCATACTTTGTATTTGTGAACTTTATGACATCTAGATTAGGCAACATCTGCACTTTAATTAGTGTGTTGTTTATCCTTAGATAACCTTCTAGATTGTTAATGGAGATAGGCGTACCCACTGGTCTTTGTGGTTTCCTCACAGACATCTCAAATCAATTTGTTGCCTCACTGTTTATCTCTGCTTTTTATAAAATGCTGAGCAACAAGTTTTGATCAAAGCGGTAATACCCATATCCAGACACGTTGGAATTCATGACTATGGTCTGAAAATTAGAATGATATGTCTCATTAATCTTAAGGCAGGGCCCAGACAAGTTAATAATTTTGCAGAACTGAGTATCTGTATCTCTTCATTGCATAGAATCCAATTCAACATACTGCCTTTATGTTTGTAGCATCATTTAAAACAAAAAAAGAAGTGTTATCTGTCATTTCTTAATTCTCTGTTGCTTATTATTCATTATTATTCATATTGTCTCTGTGCTTAAGAACTTTTAAAAATTTTATTTGGCCAGATTAAAACATCATTTAGAGATGTCAGTTATTTTGGAAGCAAATATCTGTGCAGAAGTGAAAAAATGCAAACAGAAATGAGACTGGAATTGAGGATCATGGCAGCACAAGAACAAGAATAGTTAGGATTTGCACAGAAAAGACAGGTCGGCTGTTGGACTAAAAGTGATAGGTATTTGTGGATAGGTGAATGACACAGATGAGGGGGTTTTCTTAGACAACATTTAAAGTATATTGGAATATCCCAAATCAAAAGGATATTGTGATGTCTGTAAGAAAATACTGTTGAAAGACTGCTTGGTTTCCAGTAACACAAAGTTGAGAGTGAACAAGACTATTCTACAGAAGCAAAGCTTAAGTCATGAAAAGCAAATAATCTTTTGCTGTCCTGTACATCAACAAAAGGATATTGAGCCCGTGATTCTGGAAGAAGCTGTAAAGTAAACTAAATTCATGAAAATACTCATAAAGCACAAGTTAACCATAGCAGACAAGGTTTAAAGACAGGTAGACAAGGTTTAAAGACAAAACTTAGAGCTACAATCAATGACGTAGCTCCTCCTGGAGTACAAAAAAGAGATCACTCTCTGCATACCCTGAAATAACTTGCAATATCTGATTTAAGAAATTATAATAGTCATAGTGACTGCACAAGACGCAGTCATAGTGGCACAACAATTAAATCAGACATTTTTGGAAAAGGGTTGGTCCCCAACCTTGTCATAATAAGAATAGGCTTTAGAAAAGAGAGATTAAGGAACAAGAAGTAATCAAAAATTCAGCAGTCAAGAGGAATGATATGAAAAGACTTAGTTTTGAAATGGTGGATACTTGGAGGGTTATAGCAGCACATTTTTTGTCACTTGGGTCATACATCACTCCCTGACATCATGTTCTTTCCAGTCACTGAAATCCTGGCTGCTCTTTTGATCTATATCCTCTTCCTGGGTGCTAGATATGGCAGGACAGTTTAAGAGTATTGGATTCTTGAACTCTCTGAAGGAATGGAAGATGTTAAAGGCAGACAGCAGACTTTCTTCAGCCTTTTTATGGCTGTGCTCTGGTGTATCATGATGGATTCACAAAAGGTACACATAGCCCTATGCATAACAGGATAGGGATGTGAGATAATTGTGAGTAGACACTTTAATCATCTGACTATTAGACGTGTATTCCATCCTAGTTATTTAGGGTCTCCCCATAGTGAGTGCAGTGCGAGCATGTGCTTTAGAAGAATTGTTCATCCCACTCGCCCTCGGTGCCCACGCTGGAAAACAGTGAACTGCTGTGTGGAAATGCTCATTTTGACTCTAGAGGGAGCCCAGGTGGACAAGCTTGAGAAGCGAGGTTTAACAAGACCAAGTACTGGTGCTGCACCTGGGTCAGGGCAACCCCACACAGGCTGTGGGATGAAGGGATTGAGGACAGCCCTGTGGGGAAGGACGTGGAGGTGCTGGTGGATTGAAGGCTGGACATGACCCGGCCATGTGCACTCACAGTCCAGAGAGTCAGAGGTGTTCTGGGCTGCGTCCAAATCGGTGTGGGCAGCAGGGTAGAGAGGTTTTGCCCCTCTGCTCTGCTCTGGTGAGAGAGACCCCACCTGGAACACTGCATCCAGCTCTGGGGTCCCAGCGCAGGAAGGACATGGACCTGTTGGAGCAAGTCCACAGCCGGGCCACTTAGATGGTTAGGAGGATGGAGCACCTCTCCTGTGAGAGAAGGCTGAAAGATTTGTGTTTGTTCAGCCTGGAAAAAAGATGGCTTTGGGATAACGTACTTGTGGCCTTCCAGTACCTGAAGGGAGCCTACAAGAATGAAAAAGAAGGACTTTTTACTAGGGCTTGTAGTGACAGAACAAGAGGGAATGGCTTCAAACTGAAAGAGGGTAGGTTTAGATTGGGTTAGATAGTAGGAGAGAATTCTTTGTTGTGAGGGTGGGCGAGTCACTGAACAGGTTGCCTGGAAAAGTGCTGGGTACCCCATCCGTGGAAGTGTTCAAGGACAGAGTAGATGGAGCTGAGCAACCTGGTGTAGTGAAGAGGTGCATGCCAGGGGGATTGGAAGTAGATGATCTTTAAGATCCCTTACCTCCCAAACCATTCTATGATTCTAATGTAGAGTGGCCACCCAACTGTAGCTTGCTCGATCTCAATGAGATTAGAGCCAGTCAGTAAAGTCTGAAGGTGAAAAGTGGAAGTGCTAGTGGAGAGTTTGTAAAGTACATAACACGTCACAAAATCAAATAGGAAATTATTTTGGGTGTGGGAGAACAAAAAGTATTGAAGTCAGAGGGTACTTGGACTATGAGAATTTAGGTGGAAGATGAAATGAATATTATAGGGGAAATATTTTTTTAACTAAAGTCTGTCGTACATGGATTGTTGGTAAGAGCTTGTACAAGGCACTTGTTTTTATCACTTGGCAAAAATTATGAACTTTCTGTAATACGAAAGTGTGGGTTTCTGTGAAATTTAGTGGCTTCAGGCAGTCTGCTTCTGGTTTGTGTTTGGCATGAAAGTGCTAAAGGGCACTGATAGTAGCTGGGGTGGATGGGCATTGCCTGCTTACCCTGCGCTCAATTTTAAGCTCCAGCAGATGCCATTTTTGGTCAAAAATTGTTAATGTTTTACAAGAGGAAAAGTAACTGACAATGTACATTAGAGATGGCTGCTCATGTGGTCTACAAGTAGTTTAAGGCACCTTGCAAAGCTTTCTCAGTTGTGGTTTCTCTTTTTGTCATTGCTCTTCACTCTGCCATAGTGATCTCATACAGGATTTGTCACTAAGTGGGTTTATTATGTCATTATTGAAAAAATTTTGATGCTGCATATAGTTTCTTTGCCTCAGTTTACTTTTGGGCAAATAGCATGATTGTACAGTTGCAAGTAGTTGGAAAACTCTGGTGTCTACCTTACATTTCAGTCCAAATTATTCAAGACCTGAGTTTTTGTAAAGCAGGGGTGCTATACCTTTATCTCTTGGAATAATTTTGGAGGAATTTCTTTTTTCCCATAATCTCAAAACTTGTCAGCCCACATTGCTAAGTAATAGCTTTCAAAATTAAATTCAATCAGTCAATACTGGCTAAAAGATTCTGCTCGATGATTTTTTATGTTGTCTGTTTTATAATTTGACATTACAGGCTTGAAAACAGTTTTATTTATTAGGGAACTACTGAGACAATGTAGTAGTAAAGTAAGTAATCTGCTCTATTAAGCTGTTTGGATATGCATATTACACATGTGAGTGTATGTGGAAAAGGAAAGCCATGAAAATGTCAAGATTTGACTGCATTTAACTTGCGAATTATTATTATTTTGTAACATGGGTTAGGATTGTTAGATGTATAGGACTGCAGTTAGTTTATTGCCTGTGCTTTAAAAATGTGTGAACAATTTCCTTTTTAAAGTCTAGAAAAAATGGAAAGGGGTTGAGGCCAAGTCAGGAAAAAAAATATCCCAGAAGGTAATTGTTTTTAAAATGTTGCATGACATTGAAAATTGGAACATAGAACTGAAATGCCCTATCACTCTTATGTATAATAAAATTGTAAGTTGTATTAAATGTGTACTGGAAAGAGTAAATAAAAATTATAAATCTTAATGTCAGTGGCAAAGAGCCCAGGCATCTTTTGGCATCTTTTGGCTTAACCTCACCTGGGCAGCAGGCAGTTGAACGGGGAATGTCAATGTTTAAAAGCAGCACTGCTAGTTGGTTTTTTTTAATAGATGGCTCTTTTTCTCCTCTTGTTAGCAGTACAAATATATACTTGTAAGGGCTTTAGAGAATATTTAGATTATGTGATCTCCTTTACTACTGACTTTTTTAAAGTTTTCAGAAAAAACTTTTTTAAAGTTTTCAGATCTTGCAAAATTCAAGGTCACTTTAATCTTTCTTCTTTCAAGCATGAAATTTTCATCCCTTATCAGCATTAGTCATTCAGTTCAAGAACTCAGTCATCCCAGAGCACATCCTTTATACAAAAATATTGCAATAACATTTGTCAACTTTTAAATGGAGGCTTTTTTAAAAAAAGTTTGTCACGTTCTTGAAATAAAGCTAAAATTTTTTGAATAAACATGAATTATCATGGCTTTTCTAATACATTGATGACTGTTATTTTCACAAGCCTGAAAGTGTTCTTTTGCTTTGAAAGCTCTAAATCCATGTCACTTCTCTGCCTTCTGTGGTGAAATTCTGTGAACTGTACTGCGTTTAGATCTGTAGTCATACACCAATAAGTGCTTGCATACAGAGGTATCCATGGAAATGGAGGCTACTGTGTCTACCTGGATTTAGCAAAAAATGAAGCTCCACTGTGTATGTTTCTTCCAGTGGATTTGAGACAGCTATTTGTCAGTCAAATATTTTCATAATCAAGACACAGATTCTTATATTAGAACATCCAGATGCCAGTTGTGATGTTTGATAACCACAATATGCTTGCATGAAAAGTAGGTGAGGGAAATCACCGGGTAGTTTGTCTTTCTTCACAGAAGGTCACTTCAATTCTGCGATAACTCAGAAAGCAGTTGAATGGACCTTTATAAAACATGTGAACTAAGTCACTTCTAAGTGGAGACAGCTGGGGTCTATTTAATATCCTGTGTAAAATGGTAGAGGTCAGCTTCCTGGAATAACTTAGGAGTTTAATTTCACGAATATTCTACTGCTTCAGGGACCTGGGGTTATGGTAAGGCTCTCAAACTAAAGTGCGTCATAAGGAAAAGCTCCAGCTCTGTATTTGCTGTGGGAGAGTGGGAAGCATCTTGTGCCCTGTAGTATCTACAGATTCTCAATATAAATGTCTGTTGTGTGAGTGCTTATTAATGCAGGTAACTAGTCTCCGTTTTTTCTTCCAATCCTATGTTGTGATTTAGGCTTTCGGACATTAATTGAAAATCATTGAGAAGTCGTTGAGAATCTTTGAGACTCTGGATAACAAGTGATTCCCAAATGTACTGATTACCCTAAATACATAGATTATTTTGTAATTTGGGACATTTGTTCCTAAATCACTTAACTTACTTTAACAGTTTTGTGATTTTTTTTCTCCCTGCAATTAATGGAGCCACGTCTTTAAGATCATACTTTCCCCTGATGTGTTCCCTGTACCTATTCAACTTAATTAGTCCTTGAGTTTAGAATCTTCATTTCCTGTCTCCTTCCATTCCATCGTGTGTTGGACATCTCAGTGAAAAAAGTTATCTTTATAGGCCAGTATCGCTGGCAACTGTTCACTCACATAAAAGTTCAGAAGTTACATGATACAGCAGTTGATAAAATTGGTGGTTCAGTGACACCATAATTAAATACCTGTGGTGCAGTAAGTCTGAAAATTCACATAAAAATAGTACTTTTCTAATGATGTCCAATATGATTACATACTTTTCATATTTGTGAAAATTTGTCTTTTCCTTGACTGCTTTTTTAATTTGAAGGTAAGCAGAAGCACTAAAGTAGAACTAAGAGAAGTGTTTCTGTTAGATGGGAAAAAGGTGAAGATTAGGAAACAAAAAAGTAGTGTGTCACTGGAATAGGCAGGCTGACCACAGAAAAGGCTTTTGTAGACTGTGGTGGTTCTGTGGGGCCTGTATGGTGTGTACCACTGTCTGTTTAGTCAACTCTACAAAGGCTCAAGACCATCAGCTGTGGTATTTTTGTGCTGTTTCTCTCAACAGACGTAAATAGGGTGGTTGTGGAGTTTAGGGATGAAATACAGAAAATTATGAGGAGCAACTCCTTCAGCCTGCATTGTCCCTTGACTCATTCTTGAAATGAAAATAATTACATTAATAAAACAATTCATATATGGCTTAGAAAGAGTTAGAACAATTTCTGTTTCACCCAGTATTTATACTCTGAAGTGAGAAAGGTCCTGGTGTAGGGAATAGCAGAATAGCGGGACAGACCTGAAGCGATAATTCCTGGCAAGTTAAGGGTCTCACTGACTTCTCTATGATCTTAAGTAATCCACGTCCACCGCTTTATAAGTCCTTGCAGCATTTGCAAGCAGACGGGAGCCAGCCCTGCCTCGGTCCCAGGCAGATGCCTCCCGACTCCGCCGATGCCGTGAGCTGGCTGGCGGCCACGGAGCCTCAGCCACGGGCTCCGCTGTGCTCGGGCCCCCTCAGCTTGGCCCGGACCCGCACTGTCTGCCTGGGCACCACAGAGCACACCCTGCTTTGCTGGCACTGCCTGGGTACGCGAACCTTGTTTTCATTTGCATACATGTAAAAATGTTTTAGTGCTCCAGGAGCCAGACCTTGTTTTGCGAGATTTATTGCAGTTTGCTCCTTTCTTCAGAAATGTGAAAGATGATGTATGCAAAACAATCAAAATGCAGTTTTGCCTTGTGTTTACATCTGACATAAACTTTAATTTACAAAATGCTGAATTTGTTTCAAAACTAGCCGTACATTAAAATGTAAACTTTCATCTCATGCTGCTGAAAGATGCCCCAAAAGAAATAGTTGCCTTTGCCCTGTAGTAATAAAACAGTCGAATAAGATTTATTGCCAGCTCCAAATGCTACTAACACCTCATTTTCATAGCCAAACTCTTCAAATAATCTTTAATTTGTTTTCTTTTACATATGTGTGCAAGACTTTAAAGGGAATACTTAAAGAGCTGTGTAGCCTGTGGAATACTTCACTCCATGTGCATTAATCTTTAAATGGTTGGTTCACTGTGCCATGTAAACTGGCTAGGAAGGGAGGAAACGTGTATCAGACATCTGCCTTAGGAACTGGAGGATTATGGCGCCTGAGAATCTTACAAAAATAGATACTTTTGGTTTACTTTGCATATGCTATTAATTAATTAAAAAAATGAAAAAAAAAAGCTTGATAGAAGAAATTACAAGACATGCAAGGAGCTTGCATGGCCACATGTGAATGGCCATGAATGGGAAAAAGACCACTATGTCAGCCTCTTAAAACACTTGGACGATGTAGTTCTGATGAAACACGTAAGGAATTTGCATGCTAATAGAAAAAAGGTTCCCTTTTTATGTATTGAGTGTTTAAGAGCAATTGCCCCCAGCTAAATTTATTAAGCCAGAAGAATCTTGTAAATTTCTATTGAAGATTTATTAGTCCCATTTGTTTCTGTTCTTCAGAACATGAGTATTAAACTCAATCCTGCAAGTTTGTCACAGGTGAAACTCCCTTTCAAATTGAAGGAAATTCTGGACCTGCGCCAAAGCCAGTTAAATACATGTACTGATTTCATGAGGCCTAGGTAAAGGCTTTTGTATGCTGAGCTGTTTAGGATTGACCCTGGTCTTTGAGGGTTGAGTGAATAGGGCAGAGGTGTTTTTAGTATCTCTCTCTTTTTTTTCTTTTGACTTCTCTCTCATTTTGTTTTAACTTCTACATGGAAGAAATATTTTAGAATAACTTCAGAATTGAATTGAACAGACTCTGTAATCCTGCCAAGAAAAATTGATCAGTTACAATCTTTCTGGGAAAGAGTAATCTCTTCTAAATTCAGTTAAATTAGAGCGTCTTATCTAAGTTAGTCATTTAGGCATCTTCCATAGCAAACGGAGAGACAGTACCCCTCCCCGGAGTGATTCAGTCAACTTAATTTCTTTCCCCTGAGTAAATGAAGACCTACATGACCCATTCAAACTAACCACCAGTCACTGAGTCGCTCCTTTACAGGAGCTGTATCTCTTCCATGGAGGCTGAGAGGAGAGCACATTGCTTCACAAGCTGTGCAGAGCTGTGGTATAGATGAGGCCTTTGACCTCTCTGATGGTGGGTAGCCAAAGACTGCTGTGTTCAATGAAGTTGATCGTTTTCTTGCAAGCCTTACATCTGCCTTCTGCTGAATTTAAGTACTTTGTAGTGTCACAGTTTTGATACTTTGGTTTTAGAATAAATATCCTCTCACCCTTTGCTTTTGTTCTTGAAGTTCTCTGTTACTCCTCCATTCAGTTTCTCTTTCACAATGCAACTTAAAAAGAAGAAGGCAATGTTTATGTGAGTAGATCTGGCTTCCTCCTATTTGTTTTTATTACCCATGTGAGCAATTGCCTTTGTCTTTTGATTTTTGGAAATCAGCTGAGTGCTGTTTACTTTTGGGCAGATGGGATGTCATTCGTAACATATGGAGTAGTGGTGACAGGACACAGTACAGTGCCGCTGGAAGGTTGCTTGATTTCACTGTGCTTCCTTCCAGGTTTTGCTGAAGTGAATGAGGAATTCCCAAGTGAATGAGGAATTCCCTTTTGTCTGAAGTTCGTGGTGTCACTGGCATAATGGCACACAGTATTACTGAGAATACATTTGGCACCAAAGCCTGATCTAAGTCACTCTCCTCACCATGTGTATATAAAAAGCACTGTGAACTGCATTTCTGGTTTTATGGGATATAACCTCATGCAGGACCAATCTGTGGAGAGCAACACACAAAGTGTGAGACACCTTTTGGATTTTCACTTTTAATTAATCCTGAATGTGGCAACTGCATTTGCCACCCAGCCACTTGTGTTGAAAGTGGGCAGATACGTCTGATCCGTTTTCAGCAAATTTTGAGCAGCTCTAGTGAATCCGTAAACAGATTCTTTCAACAGATGTAGACATTTCTTAAAAGTTGTTTTCATGCAATTTAAATATCTGGTGTATCTGGTGTTAAATTGCTGTTTCCATTTTTAAGATAACAAGAACTATTCACATCTATTACTGTTTTCTAGTCCCCGAGGTTAACTGGGAAAACTACAGTTCACAGTTTGTTCATTTCAGAATTTAAGGACAAACAACTACTGTGATGAATGCCTTAGAATACATCATAACCATACTTTTCAGTGATAAATGCCCATATTCAGGAATTGAGTGCTTAAGGGTGACCAAAAAGTTAGGAAGGAGAGATGGTGGTACAGATAAGGATGCTTAAGTGCTAAGGGGACCATGCATGAAGGGCCCCAAGTTGTAGAGTTCTTACGGCATCGGTAAAAAACATATAGGTGTTGAAATGGCAGAAAGGGGTTTGCATGGCTTTATCCAGGTAATGACTGGCTTAGTATAAGAAAGAGGAAAGATACCAGGCAGATAAGGCAGCTGAAGCTTTAGGTGATATGTATAAAAATCACCTAGGTGTTTTGCATGCTGCAAAAAAAAAGTTCTTTGGTAGTTCAGGGCTGGTGGAACATGCAAGGTCAAGATATGTTACAGGTTTGCTTTGCGCTCTGGTACTCTGACTTCAAAAATGCATTCTTCTGCTGACAGGTCTAAAAGAATTTCATGCAATACTACTCAAAACTTGTGTTGTCACGTCAACTGGCCATGCTGTCGGCAATAAACAGACTGGTAGAGGTTTGCACCCTATTTCCCAGTGATGTTGATTTCATTCTCTTACCAAGGATTTCCTTTTAATGATGTCATTTAGAGAAACAAGAGCTTTTTATTTAAGAAATAATGCATAATAATAAACCCAAATATAAACAAATGGCCGTGAGAGTGAGCCATGCGCTGTTTAACTGTGGTAAAAATTTTACCACAGTTTTACTTTGTCTGCTAATTGCTTTCTGTTTAATACATGGATATATTGCATGTTACATTAAAAGGTCTATAGATTCTCTTAGTAGTAATATTCCCTGAATACATTAGAACATCACAATTCAAATAATTTAAATTAATTTTATTTTCTTATTAACATCTCTTTATAATAGCATATATGCTGCTTATTTATTTTGTGCATGTCTAGTATTGTCAACTTCAGCCAATTTAGCCTTTTGTTTTTCTTAAGACCTTTTTTTTTTTCCTTCTGTTCTGTGCTCTTTTGCTTTAGCAGTGGAATTCATGGTAATGTTAAAGTGTGGAAGTTTTCCCTTTATAAAAGTCATCTCTTGATCCTTCTTTGAGGAAGACAAACTGTTTGGTCCCGACTCTACCTATGAAACATAGAAATGTATTTTCTTACAAGGCTTTAATGTGTCAGTGTCTCACAAATCATTACAACAATATTTGATGCCAGTAATAGAACCACAGCATAATATTTTGCATCTATTGCTCTGTCTCCCCTCCTCTTCACCATCACCATCACAGCTTTGGACTTCTTTCAAGTGCTGCCAGGACTGGTCCGTCCTGGGAAGTGGTGGCAACGTCATCAGCTCTCAGGTGTATCTGCAGCCTGTAGCAAGGCCCCTTACCTTGCTTTTTCAGTGTCTGACAGCTAGGCCCTTCAGAATTACTCTCAGTCAGGCTGCTTCTTTTCAGGTTGCTTGTATTCCCGAGGGCTTCGCCTACCTTGGGTGGTTAATTAGGGCTCAAACAACGCATGAGTTTTCAGTGCATCCACCATTTTCCAGAATAATTGTGGCTGTAGAGTAAACTGGAGGTCTCCCAGGAACAGCAGCCCCTGGATTGATGATAAGCATCAAAAGAGAGGACCTCTTCTGTCACCTTCTACCACAGCTGCTTCGTTATTCTTAGGTTCTCCCATGAATCTGTAAGAAGCAGGAGTTTGTACTCAAATTTGCATTGGAATTATATACATTAAGAAAGCTGAGTTAAAGACCTCAGGAACTGCTGTGATACTGCAAGCATTTATGCAATGTACATAGGAGACTGTACAGAATATCAAACAGTATATTTGACTTTTTTCCATGAATATTTTTTATGTGGAGTGAAGAGCTTTTATTTCTTTTGTTATTTTTGATATGTTGGCATCACAATTAAATCTCATGTGTAGATAGATTGTTAAGATGTCTTTACATAACTGAAGAATGAATGATAATTTATACTGTTGTAAACTATAAATTTTGAAGATGAGTTGTTTTTACTTAAACCTGAAAGAGAGATGTTCATCTTAGGTATAGATCCTGTAGGTTTGGCACAAGCATGAATTCAAAGTGTAAACTGAAATGTGGAGTCTGTAACAAGCAGTTTGTGGGCTGCAGTAAAGACCGGATTTTATTTTATCTCATCTTGCACCATGTGCAGCTGGAAGTCCAGATTAACATCTGGGCTCCTTTCATTTGAATTAAGCAAAATCAATATTCAGGCATAAATTTTACATGCATGTTGAGCAAATTAAGGAATCTAGAAAGGAATACAGCTGTTCCCTGTGGTAAGTATTATAAAGAAAATCTAAAAAACTTAACAACAGATGCAAGCGCACTTCCAGTGAATTGGAGCATCTTTAATTTGTACTCTGAACTGGAAGCTTACAGAAGCTTACTGGAAGCTCACAGCACTGTATACCAGCAGTGTACATGACTTTGAAAGGCAGTGTGCATTTGCTTGTTGAAGGATCACATGAGAGCACTATGAATAGGTCACACAGCTATTGCTGATCCTAAACAATCTGTCATCGACTGTCTTCATAACAGGCCACGTTATTTTTCTGATTCGGGGGTGACTTGGCATGTCCCTCGCCTGCCCTCGGACAGGGTGTTTGGTACGGCAGCGCACAGGCGTGTGTTTAGGCACCACCCAGCTGATATTTTCCCTCTGTAATGTCAGGGGCTCAGTGTGTGGCTAGTTTGGCCACAAACTCAATCTCAATTGCAGTGAGATTGTTCATGGACCTGGTGAGGAATTAAGCGTTTTAAACACCGGTGAACTGTAGGATAAGTCCTGAAGAGAAGTTCTGCAAGGCAGGATATAGTTTGAATTATGGAGTCTTACGAGATCCTTTTCTGGTCCTTGTCTGTTAAAGATAATCTCTCTGCAAAGAAGGTGAAAGAGAAATGACTGTGTGAGGGCAAAAATAGACAGCATGCTGCTATAAACAAAGAAAGGTGCAGAGGACATCTTGTCAGGCCTATTTTTCCTTGAAGTAAAAAAACCCTTAAACAACTGCATCTTTTAGTGGCTTGGGTGGCGCACTGAGAAAACATACTTGGCCCTTTCATCTTTCGGGCACAAATCTTGGTTTCTGTTGAAAATGAAAACTAGTTTTGGTGGTTTCGTCGGAGCAGACATTTGTCTGCATCACAAAACCATTCAGTCTGGCACCAGAGCTCCTCATTGCTTGAGTGGGGCCCAGCGCAGGAGAGCAGGGGTGTTGCAGGTCAGGGCTGCAGTCGGGACTGAGCGTTGAATGCTTGCCCAGTCAGCCCACTCTATCGGACTTTAGCCAGTGCTATTTACTTCGCTTTCAAGAGCATCTATTTCTCCCTGTCACTTTCTCTGTCTCTCTTCCTCATGCACACTTAAAGAACAAAAACGTCTTTTATACGGCTAAGCATTTTAAATAATTTTTCCAAGTCAGAAGGGGAGAGAGGCTGGAAAAAATTACAGCACAAAGCTCAGCTTGCAGATGAACGATTGCCTTGTCATCCTAATGTCCCCCTTCCTTCCCTTAAACCTCACTGGTGAGTGGGCTGTGAACGATTGGCTGGGCTCTGCTGGAGTATGTCTCCAGAGCAGGACTTTCTGCTGCCTTTCTTTCATTGTACAGTTGCTTCTCTGTGGTAGCTCTTTCTGTTCTGTGCGCAGCAGATAACGAATGAGTGACTTCAGAGTTGGAAACATCTGTCTACAGAGCATCTACCTGTCCTAGATAAACTTACTTATTTTACTTGATGTTAAGTTCTGCCTTTACTGCTCTTTGCCTGAAAGAGATTTCTCCTGGAGACAAAATGTGATCCTGCTACTCTTTCCTGGAAGGATAGCAAAGCAGGAGAAATGTACACAAACTCCAAGAACCCAGCAGAAAGCAGAGAATAAGGATTTAAGGCATAAAGTTGCCATGGACACTGTAGACATAGAGAATCGTACTTTATTTAATCAAGTTTGGCTCTGGGCATCTGACTGTTGCTGCATGGAGCTGACTGGGCTTGCTGGCAGTGCTGCAGGCAGTGCTGTGCCCTCATGCTGCATTTTTCCAGTACCAAGGTGGTTCTGTTGGGCGCAGTCAAAGTCTGTGTTATGTTGCAGTCTGCTGTTTAGGCATACCTTAAGCACTGATGCACATTGGGGCAGCTGCAGTTGGAGTTCAAGTACATTGTGAAGCTCTTGAAGACCCCACATGCCCTATGAAAATGGATCTTAGTTCTCGCATTACTATGTGGTTCTACAAATGTTGTCCGAGGAAGAATGCAATTTAAATGCTTTGAATTTGGTGGCCTGTTCATCTGCATGTGCGCTCTTTTCCCATCTCAAAGTGTTTTACTAGAGCTCCTTTGAGCAAGAAAACTCTACATCTGAAACACCAGCTTTCAGAGGCATGGAGAAGTGGGTGATTGCTGATTCAAATGAGACAAAGCAGTATGTCCTGAGCAGAGGGAAAGAGCCCTGTCATGTGTTTCAGAGTGGGAAGCTCTATTTCCTGTTTTGCTACGTGGGACTTGGTTCTCCTAATGCATGTGTTCCACTCCAGTTGCCCAGCTATTGTCTTCTTCGTCTGAAAGATGACACCTTTGTTCCAATACGTTGGGTATTTGTGATTCCAAGTAGAGACTGGTTTCTGTCAGCAGTCTTTCTTTTGCATCAAAATCAAGTAAAGGAAAAGGTAGCTAATATTAAAAGGGGTAAAACTTTTTTTCAAGGAGTGCCTAGTTTAAAATGTTGGGGTGAACAAAGGGCTTGCTGCTGAGTGACTTCCTGAGAACACAAGAGTATAAGGCTGCTGCTGAAATTTGGAGTAAAAGGGTGAGCAACTGTTGTTCTTCAATACTTCCAAGTATGAGAGACAGAAATTTTCTGTGCTTGTGAACTTCCGGGATTAACCTGAGCCAAAGGCAGTAAAAGCAGGAGTTGTCCAGGGTCCTCCTCCCCTGACTTGTCAATAAACCTCAGTCATGGCCTATGATAGTCTTGGTATCCCAGTCTTGTGGTGTTTACATAAACACTGTCAATATACAAGTTCTGTGCTGGTTTTCTGTCATGAAGATAAATACCTTTCAGAGTTAGATTGAGGCCACCAAACTCTTTTCATCTTGTGTTTTTGCTCAGACTTGTGAAATCCTAAAACTAGCGAATTATTATGCCACTATTTACCTAACCACAGTCTTCTAAAGCATTTCTCGTACACATAAATCAAAGGCTCCAATTCTCTTCCTCTGTTAATGCGTAAGCTAGGAGGTAACTCTTTCAAGGAAGACACTGTTCCAAAGAAAATTAAAGTAAATCCATGTTACTAGAAATCTTTAGGCGACGAGGACTGGTTTTGTTCAGTGCTGTGACTGACTGTACAGGGACACATATGTGTTCATGTTAGATTAGTCATACTGCAGTAAAAATAACAGTAAAGCCCTTGGATGTGTTGGCAGCAAGTGTCTAATTCTTGGTCTTCCTTTTGACTATGGTCCAGTTAATCTTCCAGATGTACCTACTCATCTGTTTGACAGTAGCCAAGAGAAATTGTGTCCTGAGGTTTTTTTCAGGTCTTACAGTCAGATCTGTCTTTGGGTATTTCTTGCAGGCTTGGGCTGATGGACCTGATCTCCGTCGCTGTTATCTCAGTTTTCTCAGGAAAAAATGTCCATGCTACTTGAAAGCAGGAAACTTCATAGCAATTCTCAGAGTATCTAGAAAACAAATCTAGTAACCTTTAGGGACTTTCTGGGATCAGTTACAATATACCACTCAGTAGATGCAATAGTTTTCAAAGTAATAACTGTCTTTCCTTTAAAAATGTTAGGTATTCATATTTTAAAATGAAGGTGAACTGAGGTTTCATTTGTCAGATTTTGTGTTGTAAGAAGCTATGGAAACTTCAAGGTCCATCTGGTTTTCTGCATGCAAAAAATGCCAAAGTATTTTTTGCAGGAAGGCAGGTATTCTGCTGGATTATGGGAGGATCCACTAGGCACTAAACACATAAAACAGATATGTAGCTGATAAGCTTCTGCTTTAGTACAATTAACTTGAAAGAATGGCTGCATTAAAACTCAGGTTCTCCGTTAGTGTTCTTCATCAGTGTCCCAGTTCAGATCGGCACGTTGGGCGGTGTATGACTCCCAGCCAAACATCTTGTTAAATACTTGCAGGATTTCCCATAGCGGATCTTACTTTAATCAAATCATTCAAACGTTTCTTTTGTAAGTACAATAGAAGGGCAGGGCTTGTGTTTACAAAGTATTCAGTATGGAAATCCTGTATTAATTGTGGTACATTTACTTCACTTGGGACAGTGTCCACATAGTAACTCTTTAAATAAGAGGCCCTTGCTGTTGCCTATTTCCAGAGAGGCAATCAAGTGCAATGTTAACTCGTCACATGCAGAAAATCATGAGGAAATTACTTCAGAGATGTGCAGTGTAGGCAGCAGAGATGTTCCTAATTAACAAAGACAATTTTATGGGTGATATTCTCACAGTGAATGTAAAACAGAATAATTTATAAAAAGTAGTTTTATCCTTCTGGAAACTACTAAATAAAGAGGCTGTGTCTTTCTCAATCTATTTCAAGAACGATTGGGAGGAGCAATGCCAGATTTTTTATTTTTTTTTTTTTTTAATACCATGGATTCACATAACCTGTGATTTAAATTACTATCTTTTTAAGGTAGTAGCTATATTTTATGTGCGTAAACACAATGTGCTTCTACCTAGCCCAGTGCAGAATCTGAAGCTTTTATGATTAACAGTAAAACATTCAGAGTTTCACATAAAGAGTATATAAAAAGGAAAGATAATATTATTACTTGGTGATAATATTATTACGCAGTAAAAGGTAGCCAGAATTGTGCTTCTCTGAGTTCCTTATTTTGCTGTGCCAGAAAATGCCAGAATGAAAATAACCCACATACAGAAGAATTAACAGAGAGTCAACATTTTCCTCTGCAGTGAGTTGGAAATTACATGTTGTTTCTAAGTTTAATACAGTGAAATAATTTTTACTTTTTTTCTTGAAGAATAACTCTGCTATAGTTGAAAATATATTTTTGCCAGTGTATTAAATACCTGGCAAAAGGGGCGTTCTAGAGCATTTTAGGTGAATGTAGGTCAACACAAAGGAATCATACAGTTGGAAATATTTTCCAGTGTTTATGTTCAGATGTTGAGACCTGTCTGGCTCCTCTCTATTTGCATGTGTTGGGCTTATAGGCAGTCCGGCTACATTCCATGTTGATACATATAAATATATTGCAGATTATTAACCTCCAGCCAAGCACCAGCAAATTTCACTTCTTGGAAGGTTTGTGACTTTTCACAGAACTTATTTACCGTATACAGGACATGTACACCCCATTGAGGGAATCTTAGAGAACGCCATTTGTCCTTACGAGAAATGTGGCAAAATGTTTTCTCTTACAGTCACTGTGTTACCATAATAATTAATGTTTGTTTGTTCATATGGTGATTACAGATTAAGTACAGATTAGTCCTCAAGTAGAGGTAGGGTAACAGTCTTTACATATTCTGGAACTCTGGTTCCTAATTTATTACTCACTGAAAAGCTTTCTTAACCTAAAATGAATGTGCATGTATACATTTTCAAAACATGGTGGCTAATTATCAAATTTTCAGTGTCAGACTAAAGATTATTTAAGAAATGCTGTCAAATGAGAGCGCAGCCTTACCATGGTAAATGTCAAGTGAAAAATACTGCTCTCTTAAACCTGAATTACATTCTTCCCAGGCGGTTATGCCAATTCTAGTGTCTCCTTCTCTTGTGAAATACATATTGAGATTTAAGGTAAGAAGTAAAATCTGAGTGCAGGATCTCATGTATATGTTGTCCTTTTCTGTTTGTCAGATGTCTTCTGGGAAAAGCAGGGACCCCCAAGGCTTTGTGTGTGATCAGTTGTCTTCAGATCCTGCATATAAAGCCTTTAGTCCTTGACCAAACAACAGAAATATTACTTGATAACATTAACAGAAATCCTGCACTTCTTAATTCTAATAAAATAATTCTAAAGAGGAGGATGAAAGATAAAAGTAATGCAACAGCATCACTGATACGATTTTGGAAAAAAATAAGCCACAACACTAAGTTTCAACACTAATTTGGTCTGTTATCAATGAGAGATTCTTCAGTTTAACTGTCTAGACCTTTTTCTCAGTAACTCCATTCATTTTTTAAGTCTACTGTCACCTAGTAAAAGCAGTGATTCATTTTTCTGCCTTGCCTCAGAGAGAAATGCGATCTGATCGTGGAATATAAAATTGCATGAATAAGCATATGAGCAAAGTATGTGAGCAAGGAAGAAATGTCCTTCTGGCTGTTGAGATGGTTTCCTATTAGGATTTTGTTGAAGTGGGACTTGAGGGAGGATAGTAAAATCACTGGAATGAATATGGGTGTGAAACACAGAAGGATGGGCAGATGTTTTTGAAAAAGGTAAAACAGTGCTTAAAGCTGGTAGGGTGTGGGAGATGAGAGAAATCCTACTTAAAAATAGAAAACAATAGAAAATAGAGTAATCAGATAGGAATGTGGTATTATGAAGAGCTTTGTAAATTAGTTTGGTGTTGTGCAACAAGTTGAAATGATAAAGAAGTTCAGTAAAAGAATGACCAAAAGGTGATGAAAGAAGTAGTGACATCTTGTGCACAAAGCTTTTTTCCAAACTTTATACTGATGCTGAAGGTATTCCTTTCATCCCGAAATTTGCAAGAGGAATCAGCGAAAAAATTCTGTTTCTGGTGAACGAGATCTAGTTATAAAGCTGTGTAATGGTATAGGTGGGAATTACATGGAAAGAAACTGAAGGCGCATGCAAACACTCTGTATTTTTTTTTTTCCAAAATATTTCCTGCTCTTTTTTTTTTTTTTTTAAGTGACTATAAGTACCAGAGCCTAGAAAGCCTAGAATGTGGCCAAATACCACGTAATTCATCATTTTCTGTATTGACTCAGGTTGCTATGTAAAAACCCCCAATTCTTTACATTTAATTATTTTATATTCAACGCTGATGATTCTTAATTAATTCTTAATAATTAATCCTATTTTAGAATTCACCAGTAAAATACTGAGATGGTAATTTTGATGTATCAACTGTTATCTGATTAATCAAGAGCTCAAAGATTGGTCTACCTTTGGAAGGCTCTTTTCCATTCTGTATGCTGTAAGAAATTTAACTAGACATGCTTGAGATGCAGGGTACGCCTGTACTGATTCCTATATACTTACCTCTCCTGTTCTTTTTCTCTTCTCAGATTGTTTGATGTGTGCACCGTGTCACGAACAGACAGAGAGACCAAGTTAACATTAGTGTTTGAACATGTGGATCAAGACTTGACTACTTACTTGGATAAAGTTCCAGAGCCTGGAGTGCCTACTGAAACTATAAAGGTATTTAAGAAGAAAGATTTTAGGAGATAATATTTCAGAGATAAGTCAGAGAGATAAACTGGTGTTGTGATCCCGTAGGATTTTGTTGCATCAAAACTGGGTAGTGCCCAGTTTGGGACATGAGCTGCAGCGCAAATAACAGATATAATCTCTTTGTGAAAATGCTGCTTTTGCGGTTTTATTCCTCTTTCAGAGTTCTAAATTTACTGAATCTCTACTGTTGTACCAAATGTAGCATTCAAGCGCAGGAGGAACAGGGATCTGTTGGAGCAAGTCCAGAGCAGGGTCACCAAGTTGATTAGAGGGGTGGAGCACTTATCGTACCAGGAAAGGCTCAGAGTTGGGATTGTTCATCCTGGGAAAGAGAAGGCTTAGAGGTGACCTAATTGCAGCCTTCCAGTACCTGAAGGGAGCGTACAAGAAAGATGGAGAGAGACTATTTACAGGAGCATGTAGTGACAGGAAAAGGGAAAGTGGTTTTAAACTGAAAGAGTATGTTTAGATGAGATACTAGGGAAGAATTCTGTGAGGGTGGTGGGGCACTGAACAGGTTGTCCAGAGACGTCATGGCTGCTCTACCCCTGGAAATGTTCAAGGCCCAGTTGGGTGGGGCTCTGAGCTACCTGGTCTAGTGAAGGGTGTCCCTGCCCATGGCAGTGGGATTTTTAAGGTGTTTTCCAGCACCAGTAATGCCATTCTATGATTCCATGATTCTGTGAAGTCATTAAGAGTGACCTTTGCTTCCAGCTGCAGGCAGATGGTTCTGTTATTGTTTAGGCAGAGACTACTTGAACCTTGCCATAAAGGTGAAGTGCTGTATATTGTTAGAATGGATAAAATAAATCCTGTGCTCCTTACCCCTTTTCCTTTGCCTTTTATTTCCCCAAGAGACTACTTTTGTTTTATGTCCTTCTTGCCAGGAGAGTTTGTGTACATTCTGAGAGCAAGAAATGTTGATCATGGACCTGTGGAGCTCTTTGCAGAGGATGGGCTGAGGGGTGGGGAGAGTCATCAGTTAGAGAAGTTAGGAAGGCTCTCAGTGACTGTGAGGACAATAATGAAGCTTTTCAGCTCATGTTATTCTGCATCTGTAAGGGAGGACTTTACCTAGAATAGGATGTGCTTGCATTATTGTTAATAAAATGCATTTACCAACTCCCTTTCTTTCCTGGGAATTTCACAGCAAAGTGCCACATTGAGGATCATAGGTAGAAGTATTTGACAAATGTTTATGCCTGGGAAGAGAAGCAGAGGGATTGGTGTTGCTACTTTTTGACTGTGTCTATTTAATATTTCTTTTGATTTTTTCATTTTTTTGAGGAGAAATAATTTATGCTTTCAGAGATCCGTTATCTTTCACTTGTATAAGTACTTTCTGGAGGTATGTTGTCATCTTACTCTGGCAAAAGTCCCTAGGGAGGAGAAGAAAACATGAAAACTATTAAAAATTCAGTTTTTTCAATAGCTTTTTTAACAGCTTCAATCTTAGGACGTGTTTGATCTCTCAGTATAAAATTAGAACTAAAATGGATAAAGATCTATGCACTGGTGTCAAAGTCAAGTATATATAATAACAGTCAGTTCCAGCAACCATGTTTTTAACCAGTCATAGTGGATAAAATAAAATTTTTGAAAAATGGATATGGCTTTGCTTCATTCAGAAGACTGGAATGTGCCTATTACATTGTAGGACTATTTTATTATAATGGTATTAAGGTTTTATTTTCCTCCTAGGACTTTGAAGCTACTTATGTGGACTGTATTACAACTTAACTAACGTTGTGAAAGTAAGATACAAGGTGACTGGCATATTATCTAACTAAATATATTGAAATTTATGGGAACTGAAAGACCAAGCCTCTGAAATCTCAGTTTGAATTATCTTTTGATCTGTGTTTCATTTAAAGGAAATACAAGACATGAGCTAAAGTGTTTGTGATTTCCAAAAATTCTGTTCTGAAATGGCACTATGAGACTGTCAAATACATGTTTGAATACACATTTCATGGAGATTATATACTGATGAGGGAGATAGTTGTGCTTGCGTTCGAAAAAAACTATATACATGGTTTACTAGTTACCCAGTTGCTATATCTGATAGTTTGGCACAATCAAGTAGAAAAGCCACACAGAAACAAAGAGGAGCAATTTTGGTCTTTTATGTACAGTGCAAGTTCCACTGCAACCAGTGAAATTAGTGACTGTAAAATTCAGTTTGTGGTACATAATCTCTTTTTAAATGGGTGAGGAAAAATGTAAAATTGCTGTTTACGTGGTCATCACTGTTGATTTCAACATTTTCACAGTAGCTGATGTGTTTTTCCTTGAATCCTGTTTGGCAGAGGAAAAGAGAGATTTGGTTAACTTAATTTGCACCCTGTTGCTTCATGTTTATGTCAAAACACCCAGTTTATGGAGGTGCTTTTGCTGATAGTCAGGGCTGATCACATGAGGAAGGATCTCAAGGCTTATTTTTAGTATATTTCAATAACTTCGTAATTATACAATCTTTATGGATATTTTTGAGAGAAATTGAAGCAAAACATAATTCTCCCGACTGCAGGGAAATATTACAATTTTGTAGCAGCTGAGCACTTAACCCAGAGCACATATGTTGTTAAATGACTAATCTGACTTTTTATAGTTTGGCTTTTGAGGTTAATATGGATTTGTACTTCATTTATTTTCCAGAATTGCGGACAATTTGTGTAGAGTATTTCCCCTCACCGCCAGCTCAGTACAAAACAACTGCCAGTATTGTAAGACCATCTGTTAAAGTTCTGTGTGTGTCAGCTGCACAGAAGTGCCAAATGAGCCAAGTGCTGGATAGCTTGAAGTTGAAGGACCTAATATACCTCTTTGGCACCATGGTGTAAAATCAACAGTTGTTAGTGGACCTTGAATGACATAAAATTACTGTGAGAGAAGTATCAGCCCCAAAAGATCTTTTCTGTGTGAATTGACTACCATAATTACATAACATTTAGGGAGGCTCAGCTTTTGCTGGTTTGGGGCATGCTGGGATTTTTGATTGCCAGCTGTCAAGAAATAAAAGTGACACTGGTACCATTTTAAGAACTTCCTTTATTTTTGCAGGCAATTGTCAGACTGTAGCAGACTGAATCATAGTGATCATTTAAACACAATGCCTCGGCAATGCCTTTCTAATGCCTAAGGCCCTGCAGTAGGAGTCACCCCAGAGGGTGTTTTAGGAAGATAGCCTGGTGTCCATAACAAGACAGAAGGGAGATGGTTTTCCTATGAGACGTTTCTTGGTAGTGGGAATAGACACCCAGGATGTAGAGCAGACATGCTCACTTCCCCTTTCTCTCACCAGGAGTGTGAAGGCTCTTGGCCATTTCTGTGGCTCTGGCTTCTGAGTTCTAGGTTAGGACAGAGGAGTTTTAAGTCCTTTCTGCTGAAGCTCTTCCATTATTATTTAATGGAATCTACATTGAGGGGTGGTGAACACTACTCCAAATACTTGTGGACATAGCATTCACTTTTGAAAGAGAGCTATATTCAGCCTTTAATCTACTTAATAAGCCTATGTAACTGCTGGTATATAGTCATGCTCACACTTGCTGGCTTCCTCCGTCAGACCTGATTAATATATGTTCCATATGGCATGAATCAGAATCAGCAATGACAACATCTTCCTTCTTTCCTCTCTACCCATCGTCTCATCCGTTCTTTTCTCCCTGGGATGCTGTTTAACTTTTGGGCAGTTTATGTGGAAATGGAAGGTATGAGTTCAGTTTCCTATGGACACATCTGTTAGTCATGCACAGGTCTTTGGTAACGTTAATGGACTTAGCAGTTGAGCCTCTGGGAGACTTGGCTCATTAGGAACTTTGGTTAGTTGACATAAGGGTAGTGGAAGTGAGAATGACACGTCTGCCACAGAAAGATGATTTTCTTTTAAATAGTTAACAGACCACTAAAGCATTTTGATGTCTTAGTCTTTGGGACTGAAGCATGTTTAAGCTGTGTGGTCACGTTTTGTTCTGATGCTTGTGAGAATGGCATGATTTTTTTGCTCCTAAGTAATTTTGATACGGATTTAGTTGTTATAACACTAACTACATTTTTCCTGTGAAAATAATGCATATGCAACCAATATGGTGTTTATTGATTTAAGATACTGCAACATATTTAATAATACTTAGCTTTAAATTAATCTATGTGTGGGATGGCTTATTATATAAAGCTGTACATTATGTGGCTACAGAATGGTGCTTTGGAGTTTTGTCCAGTCATCTTGTGCTGCCAGACCAAGGAGTCTGTAAAAGTGAGAAGGGACAACAAACTGTTACTGAGGTTCTTTAATTTTAGTAATGAATAAAGTTAACTTTGCAAGGTAGTGTCATTATAGGTAGACTTGTGGCTTCTTGCAGTAGTTTTCTTACAAAAATTTAGAATTTAGGCTACAAGTGCTAAGTGGGTAGTGCATGTTTCAATCTGACTGTCAGCACAGGAGGGAGCAGAACAAAGTTTTCCAGTGTAGCAGGTGCATGTGTTATCTATCGTGGAATGTTGCAAAAGCTGGGAATGGCCTTCTACCCAGGTCTGTGATTCCTGAATCCTCATGGTATTCTCTCCAGCCTTGAACAGGGCAGCCAAATCACAGAGTGAGCAGGGTTCAGTGTGTATGCTTTTCTCTGTTGTGTCCTGGTTCCTCACCCAAGTGAATGGCTTCTGTGGATATTTTTTGGGTATTTATGTCTTTACATAGAAAGCCAATATACCCATCTGATTCGGGTATACAGATTTTGGTATTTAGATGCCTAAAATTTAGAAAGTACAGCAGTGAACCTAATTTCTTTTTGTGGGCTTACCAGATAAGCACTCATAAATTGAATTTTTAAATATTAGCCTCAGTCATGATATACAGGTTATTGTTGCATCCTTGGGCATGTCCTTAGCTTATACTACTTGTTATTAAACCAGGCAGTCTGGTCACATCTTTGCAAGACACTTAGAAAATTAATATGAAGATGCTGTTTCTCAGGAAGCAGACCAGTGTTCATTGTGGTGAGGTGACTCAGCCATGTGCCGTGGCTGTACCTACTGAGTTGATCACGTATGAGATGTGAAGCAGATGTCACACAATCATGCAGTTCTGAAAATAAAACAGGATATTCCAGGAAAACAGATTCACCAGTACTGAGAGTCTTCAGAGTGTGGCTGCATTTAACAACATCAAAGTTAAAAGTCACTACAAAAAAAAAACCTGCTCGAATTAATAAGAAGGATACTAACAGAAGAGCTGTTACTGTTTTCCTGTCAGTACTTTCATGGTAAAGAAAGAAGGAAACTTAGTGAGGAATTTTGAGTGTACAAACAGTGGATCAGATCCCCAGCTGATGATAACAAGTGTAGATCCATTCACTTCAGTGAAATGGTGCCCGTTTACAGCTGCTAAAGATTTCATTTTTGTGGATTATTTTGCAACAAATTTTATTCTGAATCTGTATTATAAATTAAAGAAGAGTTGCCAGTAAAAATAAATGAAAAACAAAAGGGCTGGACTGATATATCATTGTGGGATAAATAATTTTTTTTTTCTTTCTCTGTAATTGGGTTTCTCTGTAATCTGTAATTAAGGGTTGGGCTTCTGTATGAAAGGGTAGCAGGAAGGAGTGTAGGTGTCCTGCACAAGCTCTGAAGGAACTAAACATTAAAAAACAGATAACTCTCCAGTGTGGTTGTTCCCTCTGTTGTAGGTAGTGTAATTTCTTTCCCATCCTGTGCTGCGTGTAGAGGCACATCCACATCTCCTCTGGCTGGTAGCAGGTAGCAATGTACAAACTGACCAAGGGGTTAGGAGGAGTCATGATTCTGTGCATAAAGGGACTGCAGCTCACAGGGTGTTATGCAATATAGTCTGGTATCTGGGCACTTACTTCTTTAGCTTGGACCTTTTTACTGTTAGTGTACAACCACTGATTTTAATTAAGTTGGCATTAAATATCTTCTAATTCCTACCATTTCCAAGTTCATATGCAAACCTTTTCAATCTGATGATAATGTATAGTTGTTTTTTGCAGTGCTGTAGGCCTAGGACTGCTCAGACCTCCATTGCTTACAAACTGAGACCTCATAAAAATGTGAGGCACTCCAATAATTTTAAATCACTCTGTCCTGACTACAGTGATTTAAAATCATTGGAGCGCTTCACATTTTTTCAGTTGTTCCAGTTTGGAAAGCACTCAAGCAACACTGGAGCATAATGCATGAAAGCAACCTGCCTGAAATAGTAATTTTAGTCTTTCAGAACAATGACACTGAATTAGAAATGTCACTGTGAAATGATGTCTGTCAAGGGTTCTGTAAACAGACATCTCAACCTACTTTTCTTTTGTAGTCCTTACTCTCAAGACAGCATTGCAGTCCAGTAGAGCCCTAGGGGACACTTCCTTTTTGAAGTCAGAAGGAAGCTATTGTTTTCAGTAGATGGAGGGCCAGAAATCATCTTTATTCAGAAAGTCAGAGGAAATTAAGAAACTGAAGAGATTCTGAATTGTGGGCAGGGAAGGAGACTGAGCCTTGGTAGAACGGATTTATGATCTAGTCATTGCAAAATTGCAGTATTACAAACACTGGAAGTGAAGTGTTGCTATCAGCTAATTTCATTTCCGTTAGTTCAGCAGAGCTGGACATGGATGTGATACATTAAAAAAGTTTGTGTGTCCTACTGCTCTGCATTCCCTTGAGATGCTCTCAAATTATTAATGACACTGGCTTTTTGCTACTGGAACATCAGTGTGGTACCAGCTGCTATGTGAAATGCTTTGATGGCACTGAAAGAAAGGGAGCAAGCACATGGTAGAAATAATTGTCAGTCAGGTACAGAAGTAGGGCTGAGCTGCCAGGCAGCATGTCAGAGACGGTGCCACACTGTTCTGCGCCCAGCCAGTGACAGTTCCTCCAAGTGGGAAGTATTTTTGAGATGCTTTCCTTTGTCTCATGGCGGTGGTGCACAGGCACAACTCGTTCTGCAAGCATATCCTGCCTCAGTGATCATCAGAAGTGTCACTCATGTTTCCAGAGTCTTTCTCTTCATCGAACATGATATGCCACATTTAAAGCAATTAAGAGAAAGCTGTTGCAGCTGATGGTTCACGTAAAGCAGTGGCAGAAAAGCAGACTGAAACGTTTGGAATTACCCACGTTCTAAGTCTGCTTACAAGCCATATGCTACTTTTGACAAGTAATTAGAAGGTTGGACTGCAGCAGATGTGAGGTAAAGAGAAGATGTTCAAAGGGCCATTCTTGATTTTTGCAGCGACAGATAAGAATCACTTTTTGAATAGTAGTTTCTGTACTGGAAGGAAATCAGTCCCCTATGCAGTACACCCACAAAGCTGTACTTCATCCCATAACAAACGCACGGAGATGGGAAGGGGTAGACGGTAGCACAAATTGTGACAAGGTAGATACTTGAGAAGACTGAGCAACATATTTTTTCTTACTGAACTCAGGATTCTAAGGATTGAATTCAGCTGACCTGGGACAAGAAGCATTGGAGCAGAATACATTCACTATCTCAGTCAACTCAAGTTGCTGCAGCTCGTATTCTCTAAACTAGAATACTTAGAAAGTGTCTATATTTACTCACAGCAATTATAGAGCCATAGCGTAAAACAATTCAGAAGTTGGCCACAGACAACTCATAGCTAATAAAAGATAATATAGTAATCAAATAAGTTATTTTTCCATAAAACTGTTTTCTCTGTTCCACCCCAAGAGAAATTTAATACTTTGGGACTAGCTGTATGCGCTGGTTTTATGCCAGTGAATAGGCAGGTTATTGTATCCCACAGTAAAAATTAATTTGAAGTGTGTTACTTTAGTGGCATACTGATTTAATCAAGATACGTTTCATTTGTTTCTTTTCCTCCATAGCAGATGTATTTAGCTTATGCCAGAAAACAAAGTTCCATACAAATGGGCAGAGATGGAATTTTTTTGTATTCCATGTTTTCATATATAGAACATAGTCGGCTTCAAGAGTTTTCTATTATTTATGAATACACAGGCACATAAACACAAGAACATATATAAATGTATATTGTAAAAGTCCTCTAACGTATTTGGAGGAAAAAAAAAATTGCTCTTTGAGTGAAAGAAAGGGAAGCTATGATCATCACTCTACTGTCACCAGAGTTCATTTTCTCAAAATAGGTGTGGCCCAGAAAAGGCCAGAACTGGCAATGCAGATGCCTAAAGAGTACACAGATACATGAGGGGTAGCACCAGTTCTCCTGCTGTGCCTGGAGGGTAGTTTGGTGTATATTGCCTTTACAATGAAAGCACGCTACACGTACATGTACACACACGTACACACGTGTGTGTGTATGTATGAATATATATGTATGTGTATATATGTGTGTGTGTGTATACAGACACGTACATGCTGATTCCCAGAGTCCATCCAATAGCTCATCACCAAGACAGCTGAGCTGTTACATTCATAGGGAAGGAATAAAATGAGACCCAGCTGAAGCCGTGCCTCTCCCTCCTATTCAGTGTGTCAGATGAGAGACACATGGAGAGCCCCTGTCCCGCCCGCCCCTGTGGATACCAGAGCAGACACGGTTCCTCCCTGCTTCCTGTCCTCGGGCCATCAGGCATGAAACTGCGGAGAAACACCAGCCAGGGGCATCAGCCAGCTACACTCAGCTGCTAGAGCAACCAAAGCCAAAAACCTCTTGACACTCAGAGCTGCTTTCAGTGATTTCAACTCCATGTTCTCTGCCTGTGCAATTCGTACTTTTTGATCTCTTTTCTCTTTCACCTTAATTTTTTCACCTCACTTTCACTTTGTATTTACACAGTAAAGTACTCTTCTGTTGTCTCCCTTCCTCCTGGGCTTTTCTCTCCATCACTTGTCTTTCTGTTTTGCTTGTGACTCTACTCCCATAAAAATGCAGCATCATGGAACCATCTCACTCTTTCTCCCCCTGGGGTCAGTCTTGTCCATTTTATTTGTGAGCTTTTAATGGAAGAGGCTATGTGAAAAGCCTTGACTTTGGTGCCACCATAATAGGTCCTCCTTTTTGACTGGTCTTCACACAATACCTTGTTAAACATGAGCCATGATAGTTGGATCCTACAACAGCATTATTTGTGTGAAACAGTGCTCCTCTACTGCATTGCTGTTTCCCCACCACAGCCACTTCACACATTTACACAACTGCTTCCTTTATATGTCCTTTATATATCAGTGCTTTGTAATCAGCCTATGGTTCATGTTACAGGTTTCTCAGGTTTCAAAGTGAAATAAAATGAGCTTCCTTCCATTTCGAGAATATCCTTTTTAAGAAGTCCAAACAAAAGATACACGTTGTTAGTAAATTTGCAAGCAGCTGCCAGAAGACAGAAAATTCAGAATGGAAACGCGAGTAAAATAACAGAAATACCGTTTGTTGTTTGTTCTTGGTGCAACAGCAAGGGAAAATATTTAGAGATTTAAATGATTAATTTATTTGTAGTTTTAATAAATCAGATGTGGTTTCATAGCATTTGCCAATGTCAGTACTCCAGAGCACAAATCTTTCACAGAAGGTCAAATCTTGTGGTGTAACTGTGGGATTCTCGGGGTTCCTCTAGGAGTGAGTGTGGGGCAATGCTGTCAGCAGCAGTGGGCAAGCAGCCTTTCATTTGTTTTACTGCAAAGCTTGAATAGTTTGCCATTAAGAAAAAGCAAATTACAAAGGTTCAAGCTCCTCCATCAAATTTGTCCTTCATTTTTGGACTGGAAATCTTATCCAAAGACTTATAAACGTCATTATTTTAGGTTATTTTTACTTCTCCTTTAGTGTTACAGCTATACAGTACTAACACATCTGTACACATAAAACATTTAAACTGATGCTGGAATATATACTTGCACTTTCTGGTTCAGCTTCCAATCCCGAAGGAAAAAACCCCAAAGGGAGCAGGGGCTCTGCTTCAGCAAAGCTCTTAAGCTTCTGCTTAATTTTATGTCAACAGATTGCTCTAGTATTAAAAATGAGGTTGAAAGACTGAATTAGAGGAGCTAACAGAGGAGAATCAGTTGTTATCCTGTGCTACTGACCTGATGGATTCTAAGGTTAGAACAAAGAAGAATTGAAACCATTGTTTCCTGAGTCTCAGATTAGTCATAAAACATGTGTTTTTCTCGTATTTAAATGCTTTATCAGAGCAAAGTACTCTTCCATCAAAACTTAGGTGTAAGCAGTGTCTGTGCATTTGGAACCAGACCCTGACGATTCACAAAAATGTGTCATAGCTGGTCAGCATGGTAAATTGACTCAGTAATGGCAAAGAGCTCCAAGGATCACAAGGTTTGGTGGACTGTTTTGTTTATATCTGTTTTTCATTAATATCATAGCTGTTGTGGCCACAGAATATCCTATTTGCCTTCTTTGAAAATAATGACCCTTGAGAATACCCATTTCCAAGAAGAAGCTGTATTTTACCATTGTGGCCAATTCAGCAAATGCCTTTGCATTCTGTCTTTATTAATGTTGAGCACAATCTTATACCTTAAAGGACCCTTTGAAATTAGTGGCTTAATTGTAAATAAAGTTACTGGTCAACAGTTTTCACTGCTGCTAAATATGTTACTCTACAAACAACGCCGTAAAAATTGTAAGTATTCTAAAATGTCCCACTTCTTTTGTCTATACAATTGGAAGCATTGAACTGTAACTTTAAAATACCAAAAATAATCAAGAAGACATGTTAGCCATCTCGTAAGAGTGCTTACTTTCCAAGCCAATAAACTCAGCTGCTGAATTTTTGTCCTTTGTTTTAGGCTGTGATAGTTCTGTTGCATAACTACAATTAGGGAACTTCAGAAGACTCCAAAATGTTACAGTATGCTGTGCATGGAAATGCAGGGTTGTTTTTTATTTAGTTTTACAATAGGGAAGGGGCACTGGAATGGCAGCATGTTACCTTTTTTTTTAACATCTAGTTTATGATTCATTCTAAAATATCCTTTCATTTGGAATTAACTTCAGATATTCCTGTTCTGACTAGCAGGGTAAATATTTTAGCAAGGACTTTTTAGAGAGAAATTTTGACAGTAACATACTCCTCCCTTAGTTTTACAAAGGAAATACTTGCTATTCAAACCCAGAGTTGGCATTTTAATGGAAATGGTTCCAAAGGAATACGTAGAACATTACAAATGTAGAATGCAGTTAATGAAAGAGTATACAGATGTCTTTCACACACTTAAATAAAAATGACTAAATTGAATTCTGAAAATGTCAACAGTGATCTCTGAGCCATATGCTTGTTGTTACAACAGTATGTTGTGTATAGCTGTCATTCAGTGAGAAACAACACAGACCAAAAGGGGAAATACATATAAAAGCATTGTTAGAGCAGAGACCATGTTGCAAAGCATTTTGTATTATGTTTTTGCCTTGCTTAGAAGATAACACTTTTTCTTGCTTTTTGTTTGCTCGCATAATTCCTGCTGATATCTAAAACAGTTACTGAAGACATAGGAAAAGGAGAATAGAGGCCAAGCTGCGTGGGCTATAGTGAACCAAAACTGCAGAGACGTGCATGCTTCACATAGAGTTTAATATGAAAATAAACCACAGTTTCTTTGCTTGGTTTCTGGAGCAGAAGTCGCAAAACAAGCAGAAAACTTGGTTCTTGATGAAATGGTTAGTTTTGCTTCCTTACGTCATCTACTTTAAGTGTTTCAGACCTTAACTTCTGTTTCAATTAAAGGAATTTAGACCTAGCTTGACTTGGGTTTATCTCTGTCAAGCTGGGGCCTTGGAAAATATTTCAGAAGTAGTTTTAGCCTTATGTTTGCATTTTGTTCTTTTGCAAATGTGGTAGAGGTAACCTTGATTTGCTAATTAGTGGAGTCACGCTTTATTGTGACAGAAAACTAAGAACAGTCCTTCAGTGAAAATAACAAAGACCTACCCCATGGTGATTGATGAGAACGTTGTACAAGTGAAATGAGCTGGAAAGTCATCATCTTGTCTTTTCCTTTGCCACAGGAAAAGCATAACAGAGAGATTTCTTTTCTTCTGGTCCTGATAAGGAATCTAACGAAGCATAAGGAGAGGTTACAGAGCATGGAAATGTGTCACACCCAGCTGCTCACTAGCTTGCAAAGCTGCAGTAAATAATACAGTTGCTATTTAATAAACAAAAGAAAACAGAAGTCCTTTGATAGTGATCCCTAGCCTCTCTCTTTGCCCTTCTGATGATACAGTTTGTTTCTACTTAATTGACTGTAGTTTTGGAATAACATAGAGTTTGATATTGGATTGTATGATTTGTAATTATTTTGTTGTTGTTGATAGGGAAAACAAAAGATGTAGGTTTCTGGGACCTGATTCAGCAAAGTATGGACATATGTGGTCCAGGTTGTCTGGATCATAGCTACTTTTTTTCTCATAGGTTCCCCATGAATACTTTCAGTAAAGACACACAGAAGTACATGTAGTTTTATTTTCCAAATTGCATAATTAATAGCATACTCTTCTGCTTGTCACACCTTACCCTTTTGAGAAGCAATGTTGCATTTGCACAAGCTGCATTTCTCACTTGCGTCTTTTGTGACGCTTCACTTTGAAATGACGTATCTTCATGGAAGCAGTTTGTTCCATTGAGTGGCTCTTTTTGCACACTAACTTCTAACATACCAGTGGCTTTTTATTAAAAATTTCTTAGAGTTTGTTTTGTTTGATATTTGGGTAGGTGAAGGGAGGAAATATCCTCTGCCTGTGGAATTTCGGAGGCAATCTTCTCCCCTCCCAAGTGGACTATCAGCTCTCACGTTGCACCTTTCTTCTCACTCCCAAAGCAGAGCTGAGTCTTGTCTATTGTGTTCACATTAGGAATTAAGCAGGCTCATCACTCATTGTGTCACTGTAAGTTGAGGATACCAATTTTTTTTATAATCAGTCAAGTGTTCAAAAGAAAACAAGGCAAGGTTTACTCTGATGTGTGCTAATGTAAAGCAGTGTCATTTTGCTCAGAACTGGAGGAGCTGTGGCACATGTCACTTTGGAGAGGCTCAGCAGATGTGTGGGACCATCTCCCACCGCTGCAGCCACAGCAGACATCACAGTCACATCACTGCCTTCTGCAGTTTGTTACCTCTGAAATCCCGAGATGGGCTGCTGGGGAATGCTAGTACCTGGTATTTTGCAGTGACCTACCTTGCCTGGTTATCAGCTGGGCTGTGGGGTGCAGCAGCCCAAAGAGATGGAGTAGGGCCACAGGCCCTGGGAATGAGTGTGAAGTTGTACAGGGTGCAGTGCAGGCATGACAAGAAGGGTCAGAAATGGGAATGGAGAAGGACTCATGAAGGGAGGAAACAGAGGCATAAAGGAAAAGGTAAGAAATAAGAAAACAAAGGAGAAAGTGATAGACCATGTAAATGCAGTGGAATGGGTAGCCATTCCCCTAGTCTGGTGCTAGCAGCAAACTTCTCATTCTTTCGGTGAAAACAAAAGTCTTTGTGGATATGCTCTATTCCTCTTGCAAAATGTCTTCTCCTTGCCGTGTCTGTAGGATGAGGGGCTTGCCTGTTCCCTTTTTAAAGCTGTTAGTTCAGGAGCAATTGTTTTTTTAATTCAAGTTAATAGAATTGCAATTTAATTGCTGCTGTAAACATGGAGAGCAACTCAATCTGCTGAGTGCTTCCAAGAAATGATTATCTTGTTTCCTGCTTTTAATTTAGGTGTAGTAAGGTGCTCATCCTGAAGACTATTTCGAGAGCTTAAACAATGCTATAGCAACATTGCAAAACTATATGTAAAATTCTTAGATGGGAGATCCTGGACAAACTGATTCCAGTAGGCCACTGTCCCGTCTCAGAGTTTTTTTGAAGCCTATTTTCCCCCATGAATTATATAAAAATAAAATCTTTCCTCTTCTATATATCTTTGATTTTCTTCAAGCTTGTTAAGCCTTTATAACTGAAAGCAGAATCTAGTTCTTTGGAGTATTTAACAAATATTAACTACTTAATCTTTGCAGTGCTCATGAATTGGTTAACTGTTATCCCTGAATTTATAATACAGAGCAAAAGGGGCAGCAAAGTTAAATGCACTCCTGTGACTAGAGTTGGGATAGTAATAGACTCCAATGTTGAGCCATTTTTCAGGACTTAGGAGCATCATGATTCTTCTGCCATGCCAAGTACACTACAAGAAATATATATATATAATATTGAACTGACTTTTTAGAAGTACAGAGTTGAGCTTTATTTACTATGTATTCCCTGGAGAGATTAGGAAGGCATTGTCTTCTTACTTTCCTCTGTGTTCACATCTTTCATAAAACCTGTTAACTAGTTATTGAAGGAGAGTCTAACTTTAGAGAACAGTAGTATTTTGATGCCTGGTGTCACGCTAACATTTTTGTCTCAGTGAAGGTTGGCTGCATCTCTCTGAAGGTGGTGTTGGTTCCAGTGACTGCGGGAGGAAAACGGGAATAATAAAAAGCAGTGGGACCAGCTTAGGTCTTTGAAGATTGATGGGTAGAGTCCCAGTAAGTTCACTGGACTTCATTGTGCCTAGTAAGAGGCCATCTTCTTCTTCAGCATGCAAGTGCCATTCATGACTATGCTGAATTCCTCAAAGTTCCTACAATGGAAGCCCTCAAAATTAGGTCCAAACTCTTCAGTAACCTCAGTTTCTAATCTGAGAAAGTGACTCTGCTATCCAGCCACCTCCTTTTACAGTGCCTTGAGCCCTGATGTATCTGTATAAGCCACAAATATATTTCCTTATGTACCAGGAGATTGATCAGGCCTGGGTTATAATAAGTTCAAACAAGTTTTTCATCAAACAAAAATTGCTGGAATGAGTTTATAACTGTGAAGGAGCCCTAGGAAATAAGTACCCAAGTCTTACTGATTTTCAAAGATGGTTGTGTTCCTGATCTCTAGGATCCTATTGAATGTTTTTTTCTCAGTTTAAAAAAAAGTGTAACTTGTTTTCTTCTTGCCATCAGGTGTTTCATCAAGACCCTGTGCACTTTTAGTGGCTACTATTTAAAAAAGCAACTGAAGACAGAAATTAAATGAGCAATCTTGAGCCTTTTGTGTCTAGCCAAGGATCTGACAGTTTTCAGAAAAGTCTGGGCTGAAAGGTACAAAGCTGCTTTGGGTGTGTGAGATCTGGTCATCCAAATCCCTTGGGATGCTTCTAAAGGCTCATCCTTTGTTGTTATGTATCAGCGTATGAACAGATCAGGATAAACACCGCAGACAGATTCAATGAGACTTTCTGTAGAAATGTCAGTAATGTTGCCAGGGTGTTGATAGACCGTTTGGAAGAGTAGTCTGTCATAAATCTCTATATATTTACATAATTTGAGTGCTCTTTGGACCAGAATCCATGTGGTCTGAGCTGTTTGCATGTGATTTTGAGGACATCAAGACATTAGTCTTGGTTTGGAGGTTAGTCCTTCCTGCACTTAAGTGGCAACGTAGGCCAGTCATCTTGCAGGGCCTTCTGCATTATTTCTAATGTTAGCTTAAGGTAACAGTCCCTAAGATAAATTTGCAGATTTACTCTTCTAAGGTGCTTTACCACCTAAGTCCAAAGCTGCTTGTAAAGCATTTTTCTTGATGTATGTGCACAGCGTTGTTTCAGCTTTCTAATCACTGACCAGCTGGCTTGTTAGTGAATAGAGCTGTGGGCCCCTTGCCACATTTCATGTGAGGTCTTGGCTGGGTGGCCAAGCAGGCAGCCTGCAGCCAGTGTCAAAGCAATTCAAGAGGTATTGGCACAGCAGTGTCCCCATTAATTTCTGCTTGTCACATGCTGTCATGCAAGTTACACCAGAGAGGAAATGACCGTTAAAAAAAGTACGCTTGTGGCACTTGGTCCCCTCCAGACGTTATCCCTGAGGTAAAACAAGTGGATACAATTAGCTGCTGTCCACAGACAGCTGCAGGGAAGGAGAAGCTGAGATCTGGGCCCCACAGCAACATGTCCTTCCTGTTAGCAAGGAGCGTCATCTGTCAACATATGCCATATTTTAACCCTTCCTGGAGTTTGAGGAAACTAGGAAGAGCTGTTATGGTCAATGGCATCAGGAGGGTGCTGGTAAAGAGCCTGTAGGGCTGCGGGAGCAGCGTTCTTCCTCGAGAAGAGGGTTTGTTTGTTGATACCTTTTCTCATAAGGACTGGTATGAGAGGCATAGGAGGCAATCAAATCATCAGTGATTGATAATTTACTGTAGTTTGTAGATTGTGGCAAGGAGTGAGACAGTGATTTCTGTGCACACCCCCTGAAAGCATACTGAAGTAATTTAAGGGAGTCACATCCACATCCAGTGGATTTTCGTGGACCGATTTCTCTGATTGCATCAGGAGAGCTTCCACAAGGATTGCAAGTGATGATGTCCCAAAATATATATGGGCAGTAATGCAGAGACAAAGACTCTGAAGAGGAAGTGGCAATGATATCCCACAATGAGCGAAGGAAATACATACTATTAGGAGCAATCAAAAAATCTATTTTTAAAAACTGAAACCACTGATAGAGATAGGTGTGTATACACAATGTTCCAGAACAGATAGACTTAGTCAAGCTAAAGTCTAGATTTTACCTCAGAAGAAAGAGGCTCACAGCATCAGCTGAAGGAAAGATGTGGTAGGACTTATCCTGTTGACAAATGTAATTAAAGAAGCTGTAATTATGTTATATTATATTATATGACGAGTGTGCTCCAGAATTCAAACTGAGGTGTGACCTGCTCTGATACTAGATACCAAATTTGTGCTGGTGTCAGTCCCTAGACGTGTACTAGAAGGGTCTTCAGAGCCAATGCATACGAATCACAGGTGCTATTTCAAGTCATTTGTATGGAACTTTACCAGCTGGGTGAGGCAGTAAAGAATTTGGGGGATTTTGTGGTACATTTTATTCCTCATCTCTTTCAGACTGTATGAGGAATAAAGGAACAGAGTAGTAACAACTTGTCAAACCAGGAAGCTCTGTGAGAAACTGCTGTTTCCAATACAGTTATAAAAAGCTTGCAATAAAAGAAAGGAGGTTTCCCAGAAGGTATTTGGGGATGTACAGAACTGTGATATTGCCATCCAGAGATGCAAGAGAGAAACATGAATCTTTTACTTATCTAGGCTCAGATCCATAAATTATGTTAAAAGCTGTGCCTTGTGGTTTTTTCTGCAGGGTACAGAGTGGAATGGTTTGAGCACTGAAAAAGACTGTTAATCACAAAGTTACGTTTACCTGCTGTAAAACTTTCCCATACGGGACAAGTCTTGCTAACAGTGCCACATTTGCCAGTTTCTGTCAGAATGTTAAAACAAACTTCCCCTCTGTTCAATTCTCGTGTATTTTATTTGACAAATACCAGTAGCCAGATGGGAAATGCTGTGCGTTTCATTTGCATGTCTGGTAATTCCACTTTGACAGGAATTGTTGTTACACTGAATGACTGAACATAAGTAGAACAATAATTATGTAGGTTTCTTTTCAGTCATGCACATTCTTCTTATCAAATATGAAAAATCGCAGATGAAAAAGTAAAACTTGAAAGAGCTAGATTGCAAACTGACTTGACAGGTGTTTAGCTATAAAATTAGAAATTGATGTGAAAGGACTTACATAAACTTAAATAAAATGCATCCACATGTGCGCCCAAGCATGTGTATGTACATGTGTCTCCCAAAGATGTTAAGTAGACATGTTATATACTGAGTTAGGTCTTTGGTTCACAGCTACTAAGATCAGCATGGGAATCTGTCAGCATTAAGGTTCTGGGAAAACAGACATCTACTTAGATTGAAACTTTTACCAACCCATAAAATACGAATCCAGACCCTTATTTTAAGGAGGGTAGACAGGAGGTTACTCAGAGCAGTTCCTTGCAGGTGCAATAGATGTACAGTCAGGTGCATCTGTTGTTGTAGTCTAGTCCTGCTTAGGTTGCCTTTGCTGTTGGTGAGCTCTGGTGTTTGAGGAGTGTTTGGAACACTCCAAAATACGTTAGGTCAGATTCTCCTGTGGCAGTACAAATTCAGCAGTTCTTTCCTAACTCAGAAGAAACAATTGGCAAGTTTAAGCAAAGGGACTGGAATGTTATGCCTGCTGTGGTGGTGGTGAATTGAGTTCAGTCTATGTATAGGTGCACAACAAGGGAAAACAGTGCCTCAGTACTCTGAAACCTATGATACACATTCATGGAATTCAGTCATAAGCTTACAGCAATGCAGTAGCATTGGTGAGCCTCAAAGTTTTTCAAATACTACTCTGGAGCTTTGTAATTCAGTTAAACTTGTGCATTTTTCCTGAATCTTGTGCACAGTTGCAGTACTTTTGATTTGGACTGACATATTATGTTCATAATATACAGGCAGGTCTGTGCATAATAGTGACATTTGCCATTTTTACTAAGCTGGCTCTGAACTAATTGACCAGTTCTTGTATTTCAAAGTAATTTATTTAGGACTTTCTAGTCTTGATTGCCTTGCTACTTCCAATAGCAAGTGTTCTATAGACTCCACTCCTTCAGATATTTTATCTTTTAAATTTCTACACAAATAATTCTAGCCATTAAAAAAAAAAAAAAAAAAAAAACACAGAAAACACAAAACCAGACACTGAAATATTCATATCAGTGTTTATTGCAATAGATGGCTCTAGATAGCATTGTCTTCAATGGGATTATTCAAAACATTATAATGTGTATACATACATGCATACTTTTGTGAGCGTCCATGTCTATAGCTTTCTTCATCCTGACAACTGGATGACAGCTTATATGAGTTGTGCTTTCTTTCTTACAAAAACAGTTTAAAATAAGAGACTGTTTATCAGAAACAAGACTGTTATTTTTAATATATCTTCTAATCTACTCTTAAGTACATTAAAGTACCTTTTGTATGATCAAAGTAGTTTTACGATTCAAAGATAGTTACACAGTACTTTACTTCATGTTTAAAAATATATGTAACTTAATTATTTTTCAACAAATTATTTACCTTTAGGTTATCAGCATAGAAAACACCACCAGTTATTAGACCAATTCCTTGCATGTGCTTATCAGATATTAATAATACACTAAATAAATTGAGTGTGTCTTTCTCTGCACAGTATTTTACTCTGTGAACAGAAAATGAATATATTATCTTGTATAGTAAGGTTGATTAATAAGGCTAAGTGAATAGATACTTTGAATTTATCGTTCTCTTATCAAAACTGGAAATGTATTTAAATTGAACTTGCTGTGAAGTTCACATTCTCTTGGTACTTCCTAGTTAATTGATAGGAGTATCAGCAGTCTTCTCTTCTGAGGAATGACTCTTAACCCTGTGAATATTTTTTATGGAAAGCAATAGGGTTACTCTGAGATAAATAGTTGCCCGATGTAAAGAAGATGAACTCTTTATCCTATATATATTAGGTTGGATTGTGGATGAGTCCTGAGAAGCTATGATGTGGCTAAGAGAAGGCAAAGACATCCTCACCCCCCCTTCTGAATGCCCTGCAGGGAGTCTGATCCGAATAGCTTTCTTCTGAGGAAAGGAACAGGGCACAAGGGCAGGGATCTGTCTGCCTCTTACTGTGTTCCAGCCCCTGCATCCAGCCAGCTGCATGAAGAGTATCCTGCAGCTCCACAGACAGTGGCAAAATGCATCTGGCCCCACCATCACAGTCATGGCATTCTGGATAGACTGGTGTGATGGGTTCCCAGCCTAGTGTGAGGACAAAAATTAAAAAAAAAAAATTCCCTGCATTTAACAGGGAATCACTACATTATTGCTCATGCCTTCGGGATTCAGTGTAACAACATTAATCATGTCTTTTGCTATTCATGTATCTGTACTGTGTAATTCCTCAGGAATGCCATTGTTTTTTTGGCATTAATTAATGTTGACTGTTTGTTACAAAGTATAACCATAGAAGGGCTGTAATTATTCTGCTTCAAAAATAGGCCTCAGAGAATGGGACAGCTCTTTAAAATTTCATTCCAGCATGTGTAAAATCACCCTTTAAATTGAAAGCAATTCAGTGGTTGGGAATTCTGTATAACTGAGTAGGATATGAAAGAAGCCTCATCCTGCTCCCCTTCTCCTCTAAGGAGGTCCTATTCCAGTGGGAGGCAGTGAGCCTTTTAATGAAACTACCTTGACTGATTCATCACACATTGCTGTCTAAAACTCATCCCTTCTGTTTACACTTGTGGTTGCCTTTTACGCAAACACTCTTACAGGAAATGTTCAGGATGAGTATTCCAACACCTGCCATGTAAAATAGGGACATTCCGTTCTGCTCAGCAAGAGGAAAAATGACTTGCAGATAGAAACTGGGTGAAGGATGCAAATTGTGAAGTTGCATGAGATACACCACAGAAGAGTAGGAGAAGCCGTAGGAGATGCCAAAGAGCTGTGCTTTACAAAATGTTAACATAGAAATAGAGCAGGAAAAGGAAAATAGATTAAAAAAAAAGAAAAAGTGTAAAACCTGTGTGTTAGTACAAATTTGGGGTCTGTTGTAGTTTGCAAGGCTCTGTACTGCATTGCTTTTATTTGGCAACACAACTAAATATATTTGTGAGCTTCCACTGAATTACTCTCTTTGATATTAGGAACTCCTATCACTGTAACAAAGGGCAGCCTGCTTAAAGGTTTTTCTTTCCTCATATTGTAACCAGTGGAAGAAAAGCATGGGCTTCACATAACAAGCAGTCAGTCGTAACCACAGGGTGCATTTGTTCTCTGGAGATGTATAACTGTTGGTGTTTTCCTTCAGGTTGCATCTCACTGTGTTCCCCTTTACCAAGACAAAACCTAGCATCCATACTTTACCATGGTGGTGGGTTAGCCTAGTCCAGCAGTCAAACTCCCATCCAGGTACTCACTGACTTCTTCTACCTCAGCTATAGAAAGTAGGGAGCAACAAGGAGCGAGAAAGCTCACGGACTGGGATAAGAGAGGAAGATTGCTTACTAAGTACCATCATGGGCAAAATAGATTTATCATGGGGAAAATCAACTTAGTCTAATGCCAGTCAAGATATGCCGCTTGCTAGTTCAAGTGGTGGGCAAAAGAGGGGCAGATGTTCAAATAACACCTTTCCTGCTTTTTACCGGGCTGTACATCACTTCTGACTCTCCTCAGCACAAGAGCAGCTCCTTTCTCCTGCTCCTTCCTCCTCCCACTTTGTGCCTGCTCTACCCTAGGTCATCTCCACAGCCTGCAGTTCCCTCAGGAATATCTGCCTGCTCCATGAGCTGGAGTTAGAATAACTGCTCCACCATGCAGTATTTTCTCTTTTCTCCTCTCACTTCTCTTCCTTGTCTCTCGCCTTGGTGTTTCCTGTGCAGTTTCTCACTCCTTTTGTTCTCTTCTCTTCCCCTGCAGCCTTTCCTGCCCTTGAGCATCTGTTCATGGAGGCGCCAGGGTCCTGGCTGACGGACCCAGCCGTGCGCTGCGGTGGGTCCGTCGGAGCCAGCTGGGGCTGGGCATGTCTGGCAGGGCACAACCCCTGGTGTCCTGGCCCCTGCAGTCCTGGCTGCTGGTGCCTAGGCACTGACGCTGAAACCAGCTCCATAGTTGCTTTTGTCTTTGGATAGATACTTGAATGTTTTGCTTTTCAGCCACGCCATCCTCTTCTGGATTAGGCAGGCAGAGTCCTCCAGAGAATCTGGCAGGTCTTAAACAAGCAGTAGGCTGCTGCAGATAATTGACAGATATTTTTGTTGGGAGTCAAGTTGGTGGGTGGATTAGAGTGGTATCTGAAAGCCAATGGCTTGGAAGGGATTTATGGATCAGATGCTGGAGGAGGGTTAGGAGGGGTCAGTGAAGCACAGAGTCAAGAGGGGGTAGGACAAGGTGGAGACAAAAATGTATGGGAAATGAGGGCTTTCTGTTCCTGCTGCCTGAGTCAGGAAATGTGAGCCATAAATATTGCCTTTGGCAGAGGCAGCAGAAGCAGCTGATCAGCCTAGCCCAAGCCCAGCCCTATCCTCTCTGATGACAGAGGAAGAAAATGCAGGATACATTTCTGTGTATTTTTGAGACTCATGACATAATATAGTGCCGCTTGAAAAGTTCATCATAATTTGGTCCTAACATTCAGAGCTGGTAAATTCAGTAAATGTCAGACTGAACAATCATCATCAATACTTTATATGGTGGAACAAGCAAAGATGCAGGATTTCCATAACAAATTTTGCTCCTGTTCTCATTATGAGACTTTTGCAAAATTAAAGCTACATATTTTCCTCTAAAGAAAGTGTACTTGCCCATTGCATCCAAAAATAGCTCCATTTTCAGTTGAGTTACAGCTACATATTTTATATTTGCACATAGATGGCATTGAAAATGTAGCCTGAAAAAAAGAAAAAAAAAATTGTAAAGCTGTGATTGTCTGAAAGTAGTTGCAATGGGATAATATGTGCATGTATCTTCAACTCAAGCAACAGCCAGCTATCATCGGTTTTGTGATACTAGAGCATGGCAGAAATCTCTAATCTGAAACAACAGGCACATTCTGTGTCTTTGTTCACAAACATACAATATCCAAAGAACACTGACAGACATCAGTAGATGTTTAATCACGACTCATTAGAGCTTGTTCCTTCAATCTCTTAAGACACAAAGTTTCTTGTTATTGAATAGAATTGATTGGTTTTCAATTAAATTTTGAAATATGTTTCTCTCTGTAATTCTAAAGTGTGGTATGCCTATCTGCCACAGAAAATTTCTCAGGGAAAAGCAGACATGGAAGAACCTAGTCCTTGAGGCACAATGAAGACTCTCTTGCAGTTATTCCTACAACTTGGTAATTGAGATAATAATGGGTATTCGTCACTAATAAAAATGGATGCATTTCCGTTAGATGAGTGAAATTATCCTGATTTAATTAGGTAGTGATCTGGCTTGTGCATGTTTACAGTCTTTATCCAATTTGCTAGCAAAGGTTAGTATCTTCTGATGTTAGTTACAGTGTCAAAGAAAGCACAGAGCCCAGACCCTGCCTTATGTTTCTTGCAAGTGGCTGACCAAGTGAATTAAATCATTTTCAAAAGCAAGGCCTAACGGTTTTTGACTAGGCTTAAGAGCAGCACAAAATTTTAAGTTGCTGCCTTTGTTATTCTGTATTTAAAGTTCATAATAATAAGCCTGTGTTGTTACTTTGGCTTCTGCTCTGTTTCTAACTTGCTGAAAATTTAAAACCAGGGCAAGAATGAATCACAAATAGCAAAGTCTTTTTACATCCCAGTGTCCTTCTTTACGCACATGAAACTTTGGACTGTTCTTCCAGATAATTTTGAAGTGAAATCTGTTAATACCTGTTGTAGTAAGTAACAAGTATAATCAATAGTCCAACCTGAATACTGGAAAACAGCTTATATGGACTAACCCTGAATTTCCTGGAAGAGGAGATATAGCACTTTTTTCCCTCCAGTTGCTCTTCTTCTTTCCAGCACCTTTTAAATTTACACTTTCCCAGTACACTTTCCTGCAGCACATTTTATTTTTTGTGTGTTAAGAGAACTTCTCTTTGTAAATGATACTCATTTTTTGAGTCTGATGGGTAGAGAGGAAGATATGCGAGTTTCCATTTTCAAATATTTTCTTTTTTTACCTGTGGCTGGAAGAAGATTCTGAATTTAGAACCTGAAGTCATTGCTTGCAGTTTGAAATGAACCGAGCAGAATTGTGTTATGCTGAGCTTGAAGAAGAAAGTTGAAACAAAACCACCATTAGTTGTTGGGAAAAATATTCTTGATATGTTTGGCCTGAATGAGTTTACAGAGTTGACAAATGAATAGGATATATAAATGTCATCAGAAAGGGACTTGCCAGGGTCTACTGACTAATACTTCAGTTCTTTAAATAATTTTCTTACTTGATAACTATGTCAGCCTGGAATAAAAAAGAAAAAACAGGTCCAAATTTAGTGAACTAACTAAGTTCATATTTAAAATAACCATATGCCTAAATGTTGTTGAGATCAGCAAGACTGATCCAAAGACTTCTGGGATTTAATAAATGTTAAAATGGCACAGAGTGACCAGGTATAACGTATACTAATTCTGCTGCTGACTGAAGCCTGCAGAGCTGTAGCCCAAGTTCTTAAAAATTTCTGAACTGCAAAATAAAATTGTATAAGTACAAGAGGATTCAATATGCTTTGTGTATTTCTTTTAAAGGTCCAAATTGTATTATACCAGCTGTCAAAATTACCAGTTCCCAGTTTTTTTCTGGGGAAGCAAAGGAAATAAAAGGCATCAGCTAGCAGGAAATGTGGTTCTCAGTTCACCACCTTCCTTCAGAGGTGATAATAATATAATACTGTCACAACATCCATAAATTCATGGTAAAATCTCCGTCATTGGGATCTTCAAATAAAAGCTGATTGCTTTATGAGCTGGCTGTGTATAGAAATGGCCTTGTTTTATCAGCGGTTGGGTGAGGGCTTTCTATAAACTTTTTATCTGTTATAATATTTTCTGTATTAATGATCAGGAAGCATTACAAGAAAATAATAATTTTGTATTAAATTATTTAGCAATATCTCTAAAGCCTACCTTAAAAATGCATCCAACTTAAACAATATTATCAAGCTGAATGTTTTGTGCTATTTTTACACCCATGTTGAGATATAATTCCTTTCAGTAGTGTGCCTTGAATGTTTACTTGCAACATGCCTGAGTCCATAGAGAAGAGCAAAGGCAACCAACATCAAGTTACCTTTCTTCTCTTTTCTTTTTCATGCCATGCCCTTCTCCAGGATCATTTTGGTTATGCTAATGACAGGATTGGAGGACACTCTACTGCATGGATTATGGAAAGGGCATGTGCCACTACCATACACAGAACAGCAGTTTCAGGAGCTCAAATCAGTTGCATGCAGAAAATAAACTTCTTTATCCATTTTTTTTTCTTTCTTGTTGCAGCATCTTCTAGTAACTGCCTGCTCCACAAATAAAATTTTCAAGTTGACAGTATCCCTCTAATTTGGAATGTAGGGGATTTCTCGTATTTGGTTTTGAGTCTGCTGGTTCATTCTTTTCACATTACTAAGATTGTCAAAACATGAGTACAGATAAAATAGTTTCTTCAGCTGTAGAAATGTCATGGAAGATTGTATCACTATAACAAAACATAAAGAAGAACCAGAATTTTGATTATTACACTGTTTTAGTGCTAAAGTTTCACCTTAAGGTAGTTTCTGTCCTATTCAGTAAATTCTATACAATAGGTTTTGCCAAGTGAACCTTTTCCCTCTATAACATTAAAAAAATAAATTTGTCCTTTAACAGTTTTGCTGTTTGAAACAGGTCCTTGTGCCTGTTAAAGTGAATGATAAAATTTCACTTCACTGCAGCAGGACAAAGCATAAGCTAGTGAGAATGCAAAGTGGTGTGTGGTTTAAAGTTAAGAGAAAAAAACTGCTATGTATTTTTCTTACTTGGACAGCATTCATTTGAAGTTGTCCAGGGATTTAGAGATAAATTTTTGATAATTTTTTTCAGTATATTGATTAATCTTTATGCAACTGTTAATCTACCTCAGATGATTCAACTAAAAACTATACATTAACTCGATAAGGACATTGGTTCAATTCCATTCGTTCTAGCAACATCCTGTCCATTTTATATTAATAGTTGGTTTTATCTCCTGTGCACATATTTAAGTCAATATTTATTAAATTAGTTTTTCAGATTATGACAGAGGATTTACTTGTTTGCCTGCCACCTTGTCTTGATAACTGCATATTGATTTCTTCTTTATATGTAGGATATGATGCTTCAGCTGTTTCGGGGACTGGATTTTCTGCATTCTCATCGTGTGGTGCATCGGGATCTGAAACCCCAAAATATCCTTGTAACCAGCAACGGGCAGATAAAGCTAGCTGACTTTGGCCTTGCACGAATCTACAGTTTTCAGATGGCTCTTACCTCAGTGGTAAGTTTCTGAAGGCTTTTATTATTCTTTTAACATGGCAGTATGAACCATGTCTACAACTGAAGTTACTTGTGTCTCTGAAAACAATTGATTGTCAGCCAGGATTGATTATGTTGTACAGGTGGTCAGTCACTGACTACTGGCTCTAAATTAAATGGTAACTGATTACAGGGGGCTAAGTATGTGCTAGTTTTCTGAAACTCCCGTCAGTCAAGCTTCTGCAGTGGTACTGACTTCCTTTGTAAAATAAGACAGACAGGTATAATTAAAGTTTCTGAAGTATCTATTTTAAGATAAAGCTCTCGGTGAATCCCAGGTAAACCCCCCTGAAAAAAAACCCACAGAAAATGTGAAAATGCTGCACCATCGTGGTCTGATTTTCCACCTCTGTGAATATGCCTTCAGTGCTTCCTTCCATATGTTACTGTATGATTCCAAATAGGGTTGTGCTGGAGGGAGCTCAAGTGGATTTGGCAGCCAAAATCACAGCTGTTTCCCAAGCCAGCTGTTGAAGAGCACCCCCAGTATCACCAGGTCTCCTGCCACTGTTGCCCCTCTCCCACCAGCTCTCCTGGTTGTCCTTGGCTCAGACATGAGCTCACTTGCAGATTTAGCTCTCTCCTCCATTAATGCTGGAGAAGCCCTGCCAGCCTCTTGCTTTTTGACCCCATTTCCACGCTTTCTGGCCCTGCCCCCAGAATCAGCTGCTGTAACTTGGCACAGCATCTCTGGAGCATACTGAAGAGCTGCCATGCTGTGTGAATGTTGGGTATCTTTGGAGTTTGTTGCCTGCTCATGAGGTTTTTTGTTTCTTTTTTCTATTCTGAATATCCCAGCTGCCATGACAGTAATTCTTACGATGAAGACAAAAAAGGCAGAACTGCTGAAAAAAGAGACTGAAAGGATCCACTTTGCATTTTACACAAATATTGTAAAAATTAGCCTGGCTCATGTTGATAGGTGGCAATTTGTTTTTATTACTAATTTGTGCGAGGGTCTTCCCCTTGTCATGTGGTGTAACTATGGACATCTGACTTCAGAATGAATGAAGGCAGGAAGCAACAGAGAATGATATCATCTTGGTAAACATAGGGAAATATCCTTGTCACATAAAACATAGGTAAACCTGTGATTTAGGGCTAGTTCTTTCTGAAAGAAATTGTCTGTAAGATGCAGTCTAATCCAGAGGTGAAAGAATCTGGCTGCTGAGATCAGGGAAGATTGGTCATAGAACTCAAAACAGAAGAAAAGGAGAGAAAGATTCTTCCCAAATTGCTCTTATTTTGTTTCCCATCTACTCGTCAGTATCAGCTTCAATGAGTGTTTCTGTTGATGCATAAAATCATTTAAGCTAAAGATTTCCAGCAGGACATTTTTGAAAAGTTCTGCATGAAATGAGGAAAGATATCTACGGAACTGGGCAGGAGTTTTTCCATGACCATGTAGCCTTCTTAGGAAGGAGGTTTAAAACACCCCAAAATCTACCACAGCAAAAGAGAACATGGCCAGGATTGCTTTGTAATGTACATGTATCTAATACTTGTGTGCTGGAAGTCATATGTTAAAATCCAGGAGCTGGTACTCTTGGCGCTGCTGTGAACAAGAGGTGTTCAGCCTAAGGGATTATGCACATGCAGGTTTGTCTGTGTTCAGATAAGCATCCAAATGTCATTGCAACTAAGCTAAAGAGTTTTAAAACAGTTGAATTTATTCTGTGATCAAGGATAAGTCAAGTATATGGACATAGACATAAGTAACAGCTTTCACATCTAAAATGTAGTGTGTCATTATTTTATTTTTAAAAAAATATAAAAACAGCTTTGACCATGGCCTTTTAAAGTTAAAAAACTAACAGATTATAATTAAATTAAAACAGTTTTTAATGTTTTTAAACCGTTTTTAACATCTTTGAAATAAACTTGTGTTTGGGTATGTAGGAAACTAAAGGAGTGTATTGCTTAGAATGTGATAAATGTGATATGGTTTAAATGTCAGTCTTCACTGCTCCTACAAACTGATTGCAGGTTAGAAACTTACATTAAATGTGTTTTAGCAATCAGTTTTCCTTTTCTGATTTTAACTCTACCTTTGGCTAGCTGCATAAGTGTGCAAATGCTGGGGTTTTTTTTTTACCTCCATTGAAATTTAGTAGAGGAAGCACAGTGAAACAAAACAGCTCCAAACCCCCAAACTTCTGGTTTTTAAACATAAAGACATTCTTGACTTTACCATCCCCAAAATAGTCTAATTTGCAGTTATATTCACCAGGCAGTGAGTAAACTTATGGACTTGAGCAAGACCAGCTTGTTTTGAAACGTTTGCAGAAAAAAAAGTTGCGTTATCAAAGACAGAATATATCTATACATATATCAATTAATAAAAGTCACAGCTTGCAAAGATTTGCTTTGGATAGTGATACTGCAGACAGCCCAGTGATAAAAGACTATCATTGTGATCAATACAAGGGCTCTGCAGCGTTTCCTTCAGAGGAGAAGCTTACTGCAAGATAAACTACAAGAATCATCTTTTGAAGTATCAGACCATTCCCAAGATGCATCCTCATTCATTGTTTGCAAAGAAACTCTTCAGATGCCACAAAAAGGGCTTGCCATGAAAGTAGCCCAGTAAAAACTGATCCAGCCCAAGAACTGTGGGTGCTGCAAATGGTAACTTGGAAGCAGTCTCTCTGTAACAGCCGGTTATTTACACAATGCTGAAGAATCCTTCTGGCAGACTGGTAGTCCAAGCATATTGCTGTCATTTAAAGAAACCTCTTGATATTTCTGTCAGTGAATGAATAAAAGATTCAAAGTAATGTTACGCAGGCTGGGGGGGGCGGGGGCAGGGTGGAGATCGCTGCTCCCAGCTGTGTTCAGACTGAGACCTGATACGAGTCTGAAATAAAAGCACTTGAAAGAATGAGGTTGGGTGGGGGTGTCTGAGATGGCGGGTAGTACGGCATGCATTTGGTTTCGTGCAAAGTTGGACTCTTTTCCAAGTGTTGGTCTTGGCCCTTGGGGAAATTTTGAATAGGTTTTGTGATAACAGAGAAGCTCCATAGGACAGAGGTAGATTGATGTGACTGTAATTTTAGAGTTGGATAGCAGAAGCTAATGGACTGTCACATTTTTCCTGGTGCAGAAAAATGGGTGCTCAGTTCTAACTTTCTGTGAGCAAAGGAGCAATTGGGTCTCTGGAAAATCTGAAATTGTATTATCAAGATGGAATAATCCATTTATCTATTTCTGATGACTTCTGACTTTAAAGAAATTGAAGTCAGAGAAAGGAAATGAAGCTGAATCATGGCATACAAGAATGTTAAGTGAGATAAGTGCATGCAGTTGTGATGAGAGCATCTAGGTGGAGCTGAGGTTATCCAGCTCTTAAAACCTGGCCTACATCAGGAACTTGAGTGAAGCTGGAAAAATGTTAGTGTTTGTAACACACTTATAATACTTTCTTTGAAAACGTGTGCTTTACCTTAGATGTCAGCATGACTTGAGGGTTTTTTTTTCCCCCCGTGAAATGCCAAGAAAATTGGTTTACGTCTTCCTTTTTTGAAAAACACCACTTGTTTTCAGATTTACCCAATACAGATGGGAAAATACATCACTTTCTTTGCTGATGCTGTAAGCTGTTGAGTACTAGAACCGACTAAATAGATTTTCTGAAAAGAGAGGACGCAAAATATTCTGCAGTTACTTTCAGTAAATAGTTTTAGATTATGCTAGCATTTTATTTGAATATTTCTTCAGGATAAAAACTTTCCATCCATTTCTGGCAGTCACTTCTGCACAAATGGTTTACATGTCACATCATGCAAGAACTTGGATTTCATTTTGTTGGTATAGTAGCAAGGAAGCATAAAATAATTTTCACTAACGGGGCTTACTTTGTAAAAACAAATATGTAAGTTAGTTACAGCAACAAAAACAACACCAAAAAAATGACATAAAAACTCTCTTCCAAAAGAGAATGAGTACTTCTCTGTTTCCTGCTCACTCTTGCATTGTAATTTTCCAGTAGATGCTCCCCGTTAATAAATAATGTAAAAGTAATGCTTGTTTGAGGCTATATGATTGGTGAGAACCCGGACAAAGAAATTTTTTTGCTTTGCCTTGTTTTTTGTCATTTTTTTCCCCTTTTTTTATGGCCACCTCTTCCGAGTCTCTTGCGGGTCAGCTTTAACCTGAGATCCATTGAGGATCCCTAAATAGACCTGATTGAGCAATCTGCTAAAAGCTCACAGTTGCCATCAGACATCAGAGGAGACCTATGGAAATTAGGCAACCCCCTGCCACTGCTTAAACTAAGTGTTGAAGAGTGTCCTAAAGAAAGCAGTAAAATCAGTACAGTGATACTTGATTTCATCTCATGCAGGATTTAAGAAGATCATAACTCTTCCCCCTCTGACGGGTGGAAGTTGCACTGTTTTGTTATGCCGTTCACCGTTGTGAGGAAGTGCATCACCTGAGGTCTGGGCCCTCATCTCCAGTTCTGTCATTATGGTGCTTTTGTCTAGTCCACCCAAATGTCCCTGGAAAGGAAAATTAGACACATACAGACATCCAGTGGATCAAAATATGTGGGTTTGAGCTTGTCAGTGCTGCTGCTGAGAGTTTGTTGCTGTGTAGAAGTACAGTGAGATCAATATTGTTGTCATGTTTAAGGAAAACCTGTCTTCCCTACTAATACACTGTTCTGCATAAAAAGTCCATGTGTCTGGCTTTGTGAAAAAATTGGTGCGTTTTTCTGATAATTTAACATCTGGTGGGATCTTTATTGCATCCTCCCAACACCCTCTAGGAAGGTTATTTCCATCACATAAAATGAGTCATTAATCTCTGGAGTCATATTAAGAATGAAAATCCTGATCGGCACGTTGACTGTAAGGTCTGCAGATTACTAAAAACATTTTAAGATATATTTATGATGACTTGACTCAGATGACATGTTCACTAAGAAGACCCAGATTTATATGAAAGTAACGATGATGAAACAGATCGTTCAGTGTTAGAATATTATTCAAAGGGCAGTATGGAAATACACATTAACAAAACTAGGAAATCAGAACTTTCTTATTCATTTACGTTTTAATCATATAAGATAATTTTCAAAACCAACTTAACTTTCATTGTGCATCATTAAGAACCTTTAAGTTTTTAAGGCTTGTCTGGAAGAGTTGTGCAAGCTGCTCTCACAGAGGCAGAGGATTTATGACAAGGTCTTTACTTCTAGAGATATATTCTAGAAATAATCTACAGGCACTGTTTCACAGCATAAGTAGATGTAACATTTCTAATGCTGCTGAAAGGGTGGCCCTGCTTTTGATTGCACAGTTCCATCCCTTCCCTTTCTTTGGCATTAGTGGTTGTTCCCTTGCAGGCTTGACTGAAAACAAACCCTGTATAAAGTAGTTACTAATTTTCAAACATGCAAATTACTGCGTGGCCAAATGACAGAGCACTGACACACAGGGGAGAGTGAGCAGGACGATGGGGTCATCCACTCCCTAGACACCACCATCTTATAATGTTGGAGTCAGTTATGAAACCACATCTGAAGTGTTCAGCTGCGGCCTCGAATAACTAAACTAACTCAAAGGCAGAAATGTCCTTCAAAACTTCACAGCTCGTGCTGACGTACGCTGTTCTGAAGGTGTTAGATGAACCAGCCAGCTGCTTCATTTAAGGCTTTTACTGTATCTGACTGTAACAAAACTTCTGAGGGCATCTGTATCCGTGTTTGAAGTATTTTTTACCCCCACGTTGCCAAGACTTGCACTCAGCGCTCTGTGCTGTTCCTCTGCAGCTGATGCCAGGACTCACCCTTGAGACCTGTCAGGAATGCAGGGAATGCAGCCCTCTGCGCTGATTCAGACCCAGGTTTATCATGAACCATAAAAAGCCTATCTTTTAATCTTTCAAAGAAAGTAAATTATTTCACAGTAAACAAGCAAACTGGCTTCACATGAGAATATTTTCTTTGCCCTTTTCCAGAAAACCCCTTTCCAGAGCTGCAGACATTAGAATAGAGGATTATGTGAGCATAGAGGTTGTCCGCACTGAGCTGAGCATGTTTTGCAGCCCTGTAGCTGCGCCAGTGCAAGCCTGTGGAATAAATTCACCTCATCATGGTGAAAAATAAGGGAAAAGAAGGGCAACTTTGAGCACAGTTTATATCAGAAGAAAGTTTCGGCTGGGCTGGACCGAAGGTTGACTATGTGCTCTATCAAAGGGTTATGTTTGAGTGAGGATGCTTAGGAGGGAGAGAAGAAACAGCTTTCAGCAATCAAAAATATAGCAATTTCCAATGCTGGCGCTTGTATCTAGATCATTGTCTATAAAAATTACTGAAGTATCCATCTTTCATAAACTAATCTGCTTACTATTTGAACCATTTCTCCTCTGGGCTACAGTTAACTTTGGCACTGTAAGGAAAGCTCTTTATTTTGTTTTAAATCTGACACCTGATATTACTTAGGTTCCTCTTAATTCTGCTTTTCTGAGGCATTGCCTTTTCACCTCATAGTGAAATTTGGGGCCATTTTGCAACAGCACAGTTCCATTGGTGCAAGAAAAATATGTTCAGTGGAAATAGGCCTTCACATGTTGATGTGAGGATAAATTGGCATGTTGTCTCCTCTCCTCTCCTCTCCTCTCCTCTCCTCTCCTCTCCTCTCCTCTCCTCTCCTCTCCTCTCCTCTCCTCTCCTCTCCTCTCCTCTCCTCTCCTCTCCTCTCCTCTCCTCTCCTCTCCTCTCCTCTCCTCTCCTCTCCTCTCCTCTCCTCTCCTCTCCTCTCCTCTCCTCTCCTCTCCTCTCCGCTTTCTTTCATTGATAAGGTACAGTAGATGTTAACAATGGTACAGTGCTGCATTAGAGGTTTCAAAGAAATATCTGGTGAATAGACTGTAGGATGTAGAACTGACTTTATAAGAAACAGGCTGTGCTTAGTCTCCTAAAATAAATAGGGGCAGAGGTTGTAAAAGGGAGAAAGGAAAGGAGAAGATTACTGCTGCATATTTTCTCTATTTTATAAGAGAGCATCCTGCTTTTGTGTGACCATACTTCTGTCTCCTGTTTTCAGATGTGAAAATATGTGGTGCCTTTCCCCCACCCAGTGATTTACATCTTCTTTGTACTATTTTTTCTGTTGATTTAAGTGGCTCTGTTTTAAAATCTACTCCCAGAGATAATTGAGTGGGTTGGATTGTAAAAACAATTTGATTGTTTGACAAGGTCTCTCCGTGTGTATTTACAAAACTGTTCCCACATAATTTTAAACCGTCCTGAAGCACTAAAATACAGCCTCAGGTTATGCTCTTATCAGAGCACATTGAATGAGCAGGCATGAGCCTGTTTGGTACTTGAATGTGAGACATCCAGAGAAAGAGGTGCAGACCAAATAGTGTACTGTCCTTGGAGCTCCTGCTACTCCAGCGTGAAGGCAGTCTGTACAATGCTGATAGAAATGCTCTTAGGCATTAATGCGTAATGAACATGATCCCTTGGCACTTCTTTGCAGTGGCAAGGAAGTAACTGTAAATGTTCTCTTCACACTGGCTGAAGTCCTGCTGTAGAAGGCATTTCTAATTGAGAATTCCCTTGTACAGGTACAGCCCAGGAAATTCCTCTTAGCCTAACAATATTTAATACTTGTTCAGCATTGCTGGTGTGGAATTCTTGAGCTCAAAAGGAGAAGAGCTGAGAAATCATCTAGTCCAGTGAAACAAGTAAGATTGTTCTCTGTTGCATTTCTAATTTTTTGCCCATAACTTCAGTGTGCCCAGAAATAGAGTTTCCATCACTTCCCATGGGAGCCTGTTCTAAAACCTCTGTATAATCACTTTCAGAAAGTTTCCTTGGTGTCCAGTCTACCATATCCTATTCTTAATTTAACTCAATTACGTTCCTTGTTATTGTATGCTAAATGGTGGCAGATGACTAATGCCTTGTAGTTGCATTAAAGAGGTCAGTTACCTGTGGCTGTAATACATTCATCCTTACAAAATGTGATAAGATAATTTGATAAATGGTGGAAGTATATTAGCTAGGCAAGAAATATAAATGACTTTGAGAGGGAGCATGGTGAATTTCTCTGATGCAAATCGGCAAATTTCGATAACTGTGGTAGTCTGTTACAGTTCCAAATCTCTGCGTTTTCCCTTCAAGATTTGATGTAAATGATATAGTCAGCTTTTTCAGAAATGCACTTCATGAGTTTCACTTGTCTTGGAAACAGCCATCAGCAGGCCAGAAGGGTGGCATAAATGTCAAAGCCAAATTCATTTTCCAAAGAAAGAAATCATGAAACTTTAATGAGACAGAGCAAATAATGAACATGGTCTTCAAAACCAAAGGAAGCTACAGTTTAAATAAGGGTGATAAAAAAACAGTAAGTTAAGAAGAGATTTAAAAGAGAGACCCTTCACTAAAGAAGCAGAAGTACTACCTGAAAATTTCACAGGTAGGAATGAAATGATCTGAAAGCAAGAACTGAATCCTTGTTGGGACAGCAAGTAGAAAAAGTCCAGATGGAGTGGGGACTGTGGTTGCAATGTTCCTGATCTGGAAATGGGATGAGCCTGGTAAGTCACGTCAATAAATGACAACCAGCCTGGTCAGGCCTTCCATGAAACAGGAGATGCCCAAAAAGCTTGGACACACTTGGAAGTAGCTAACAAAAATAACCTTCAGAAAGGACTTGAGCAGAAAAACCAGCACACGCAAGTATGCAGGAACAGACTACTGTGGAAGTAAACACCTGGACCTAAAAATGAGCCCATCAGGAGACTGTTTTTCATTTTGTTACTTTTTGTGCATCCTGTAGACTTAGATTTTCCCAGCTCAAATAATAGAAATGCCTGCTGAAAATCCCACGGATGCTTAATTCAACATTGTACACTATATGTATAGTGAGGAAAAGGAACAGAAATGAGACTTCTGGTAACCTTTCTAAGAAGCCCAGCTCTGTCGGTGCTTCAGAATTTATATTTGGCCTCAGCTGCTCAGGTCCACTATAAGGCCATGATACAATATGTCAAGGACAGCCATCAGTCTAAGCAGGATTGGATACTGAAAGGTTCAGAGAGGAAAAAAAGAGAGACACCCAAGGACACTTGAATTCGTACAACAGACAGATACCACAGAGGCTGACAGCGGTGGGGTTTTGTAATCAAGGTAAAGGAAAGAAATTGAAAGGACTCTGTGGTTCTGTAAGATTTGCCATGAAGATGGAATATTTTCTTATTGAAAGGAATCAGAAGATGATACAGTTACAACAGAATCTGCTTCTCTGAAACTCCAGAACAATTCTATGTTTAAAAGACAATGGAAAAAGAGATTCTGATCAGATAAACTACATTTGTTTGTAAGCAGCAAAAATACTATGGTTTATAAAACAGGAAAAAGTCAAGTAACTGCCAAGATTAAGAAACAGTTCCGTTATATATAAGTGTCTTGAAAGATGACTGCAGAATGCTTCTCAAAAGTATAAAAATAGCCAGGACATCTTAGTATATATCAAAAACTCCCAATATAGTTCAGTAAATTGCACATGACTGGAAGTCAGACCTTGGAGGTACAAGCAGGGGCTTGAGTTTTTGTTTAGGTCTGTTAGGGGAATAGCAGTAGTTAAAATTGGTCTAATAACTGGTTCTATGAAATACACAAAACTGTCATAGATTAGTTACTGAATCAGACATGCTAAAAAATTAAGCAGGAGATTCAAAAATAAAATTTAAAAGGATTCTAAAATGCACAGTTTTTCTCTAATGCAAGAATCTGTAGAATTCAAGTGTGAATCAGAACGGCTAAAGGAGCAGATAAATTAACCATAGCATTGAATTTTGCTATTTCTGTAATGAGCGCGAGGGAAACTTGTTCTACAGATGCAGTTGGTGAAGATAGGCTTTAAACTTGTGATCAGCATGGAAGAGCTGATCTGTGGATAATTTGTTTGCAGTCAGCAAGTTGTTCTGCTCTCCAGGGCAACTATCGTAATGACATCGGCATCTTGGTAGTAGCTTTCCAGTAAAGAAGACAAAAATAGTTAAAAAATGGAATGACTGCATACTATGTGAAGACTCAGTACATTTTGCTTTTAAAGTTAAGAGTGATTTGAAACAGGATCAGAGTTTTTATCGTTTACTGGGACTGAGTGACAAAGAACAGATGATAAAAAACCAAAACAAACTAGCATTAAGAAACATGAGCAATTAATCTACTAAGCACAGAAACAGGAGAAAACTGATGCAAAAAAAGAGGAGGGAAAACAACCACCTGCAAGTTCATGCTGATTGAGTTCTGAGGTCATGTTGTGGATTTAAATGAGGAATAACGAGAGTAGGGACTTTCTGCTTAGGAAGCAGGAGATATTTTTTGATTTAACAATGATATAGGTTGTACCATGTGGGCCCCATGCAAGATTGTAACCATGGAAACCTGCCATGTAAACAGCTAGTTCATTGTTCACCAGGAGGGAAAAAAAAAAAGTTTTGAGGAAATATGTTGAGAAAGAGATGTGCTTTCAGCTAGTTCTTTGGTTTTACCCTTAGCTATGATTCAGAAATGACTGCACCATATTTTTATGGCTATTATCATCCAAACTTAATATCCTTATCTTAAAAGAATTGTTTATTACAGTGAATAAATAGTACCCTTAGTGCTGTACTATTTGCTTTTCACCTTAACTGTTAAAAGTATATTGTGTCAAGCAAGTCCAAAGGATGGGGGGAAAAGTACAATATCAAAAAAAATAGGAGGCATTTCAGAGCAAGAGTTCTTTTGCTGGGACAGGAACAGTTGAGTAGCTAGTGGAAAAGACAGTCCACAGTATTTCTTTCTCTTGTACTGCACAGGTTCTTCTGCTATACTTAGGGTAATTAGGGTAAATGACCTGGGTTTGGAAGAAACAGTTTTACAGCATTATTCCTAGCACAAAGGCTCTGAAAAAGTGTATATTCTGTTGTGCGGAACAGGAAGAAAAATACTTAGTGGATGATGAAATGCTTCCAAAAGAGGTCTTTTACTTTGCATGGACAGTCTGTGTCTGGGGGAGTTTCCACTGAAAACAAGAAACTTGCAGCTCTGCAGAACTGTCAATTCCACAGCCACTCACCTGTACTGAGCATTAGACAACATTTATTTATGCATTTCAACATTGCAAAATGATTTAAACTGAAAAGCTGTATAAGTTAACGAGAGTCAGGGTTTTTAATTTTCAGTGTTGGAAATTGTCCTTATGTGTTCTTCTCCCTTCACTTACCACTTTTCAAAACCCTTTCAGAACTGTTTCTGTTCATACTGGGTACAAGTCCTCGAGCTTACAGTTCCATGGAAGTATTGACTCAGAAACCTGACAAGTCTGGATGATGATCAAATCTTATGCCACTCAACAAAATCCAGTTGTTTAGAGTTGCATCAGTCTTCCCTGTCATTTGTATGAGAGAAAGCTTGAGGACGGGACAGATTGTGCTCCTTGGTGAAGCTCTGATTGCAACATTAAGTGGAACCATGAAAAATATATTGCAAAAAATCCACATCCTCAAAAGATTTTTTTATTCTCTTTTCATGTAGTTTACAGAAGGATGGATGTTTATGGCTTATCCACTGGGGCAGCTGGAATGATCCTCTGCTCTATGAGAAGCTTCCAGGCAAGAGCGTTACGATACATGAGATGAAAAGTTTCTTGGCATGTGGAATTTAAGATCGTCCCTGGATAACACAGTGATGATAGCAGATGGTATTAGTCTGGAAGTTCAAGATGAGACACAGAATCTACAGGGAGTGTGGAGAAACATCAGGTATCAGTGAAAGAAAGATCCGGCTATGCTTGTTAAACTGTTCCACATTTCTGGGCTGGGAAATCCCTTCTTAACCTAGAGGAAGAATTTTATTCGGTGGAGGGCATGGAGAAAATGGAAAACAAGTGCAGAATATTTATGCCATGGTTGTACAGCCACGAAGTGTCTTCCCAAAAGACATTTCCAGCTTGCTACTGTATCACTGAGAGCCACGGTGAAGCGCGCAGCTGCTGGTGGGTTTTGACCTCAGCGCGGGGAAGCCTGTCAGGCAATTCTAGGTGGTAGCCGTGCACGGTTTTTTGAGATGGCTGTAGGTACGCAAAGCAAGGAACCAAGTGGCCTGACAGTGGCAGACACTGTAATGAGTTCATTCTTTGCTAGTTATGGGATCCCAGGCAAGCTGCACACAAACATAAGGAAAGACTTAACGGCAAGAATCTGCAGTTTTAAAGCTTTTCATACAAAACAAGACCTTTGCAGGCCAGCACAAAAGGGAATCAGCAGCTGATATTCATTCTGATAGCGTATAGTAGTCATTGAACCTATAATGTGCATCAGCATTCATTTTGTCTAGCTATGAGCAAATAATCTACATCATGTACGCTGCATGGATCTGCAGGGACCGTGATTTGCTTTACAGGAATTAGATTATGAGCTTTCCTCTTTCTAAGGAAAAATTGGTGACAGGAGCAATGTGAAGCAGTACACAAATAAAAACACTAAAGTCACAGACATCAAAAGAAATCTATACAGCAAAATGCTGAGAGAGCTGAGAGCTTCTGGATGGAGTACTTGAAATAAGCCCTAGAGGAAAACTATATCCTCTTGTTTAATTTTTTTCAGAAAAACAGGACTTTTTACACCTTTTTTTTAATAAAATAAAACAAATGCATGATTTTGATCATTTTTTCACATCTTCTTACCCCTCCTCACCTATCCTTTAAAAATTAGGAAGTCCCCTATTTAACCAGAATAGGGCAAATTCAGAATTCAGGCAAAAGATACTATAAATTAATACAGCCTGGGGATGTTGTGTCTTTGAAAAACAGGGAGAGTTTTGTATACGTGTACATTGTGAAAAGACATAGAAGAGAGATTTTGAATTTTTTTTTTTTTTTTTGATTGGTCTGGGGAGGAGAGGTGTATATATTTAAGGTGCTCTGTTGGAATCAAATTATAATCAAGCACACTTTCCTATGCTATGTTTTTAAACACCTTCAGTGTGAATATTTGAGTTCATTTCTTCTAACATTCCATAAGAATAATACCTACTTCTTATGTCCATTTGAGGCAGAGCAGTTTTGGCTACCTTACAAGTATATTACTGATCACTTCAAAGAATGTGTTCCAATGCTGGTGCTGTTACTTCGTTGGCAGTGCATCTCAGAAAAAATGTTGTAGCTGATTCCTTTTAACCATGTTTTATTTGTATGTACATCTTTCTACGCGGTTCTTCAAACTTCTGCTCCATACTATATTCACAAGGACAGAAACAATCAATTCTTAAAACACAAAAGATTACTGGAAAACTTGAAAATCTTGCTATAAAGTTTAGTATGCTGGGTTGATCTGGGTGCCATGATACATTAAGAAAAAACACCTCCCAAAACATGCTCACTATAGCATCTAAACAGAAAGGATCAGAGGCTTAGTTCGTATGTATCTTCTTAATGTAAAGGTGTTTTCCTTAATTTCGTTTATGTATTTATGTTCTTGCTCCATAAAATGAAAACCAGCTTGGAAGCATAGATTAAAAGTTGAAAATGCTTTACTGGTTTATATTTTCTTATGGCTGTTGTAGGTCATAATAGCCACATACTTCAGCTGATGTAAATCAGCAAGGCTTCAATGAACTAAGCAAACTTATAAGGCAAATAAGAAGGCCTGTCTTTAAAACAACAGTGAATTTTGCATTTGAGGTGGTTTTTTTAATATTTAAATTTTTTATTTAAATATCTTTTCGTTTCTCTAAACTGATGATGCTCAGACAGTATTGCTTTGAAATGAATACAACTATTTAAGTTAATAAAGACACAGCTGACACTACAGATTCATAAATTTAAATGATTTGGGACACTGAAGACATCATGCACCTTATGTAATTTAGTCACTAGAAGAACTAAATAAGGTGGAGCCTGTGCATGGTATCAGTTCTTGTGGGAAAATATGCTTCATTGATTTACTGGCAGTGTTTTGGAATGTGGCATTTAAAAGTACCTTTTTACAGTGGGAAAGAATTTGGTCAAGAACACACAGTCTGACCTTGTTAAATGGACCAAAGTCATTGCATAACCTAGTTTCAGAAAACTAGTTTTCACCATTCTGTGAAAAAAAAAAATCAATTTATGAAAAATGCAGCTAGATTTTCTAAAGGAAAAATGACGTTGATTGAACAGAGTGGGGGAAACTGCCCATTTTTCTGGTATGGACTTCTCTGATTTGTGAGAAGTTGGTTTTGAGGTTTAAACTGTAATTTCAGAGGACATTAAAAGCACTTTACATTGTAGCCAGATAAATTTAAGTCATTTATGTGACAACTGAATAATTTTCGACAGAAATCAGAACCAAGTATTAATATCCATAAATGTAAAAACTTTGAGTTTGTAGGCAAATGGCATTTATACCATGAACCAAGTCTTAAACACAAAGTTTGGTATTTGCAGATATAGTAATGTGACTGTCAAGGACTTTTCAATACATGAATGAAGAAGAAATTTATGCCACTTTGCTTTTAGCTTCAAATTTTGCTGTTGGGAAACTGAGATGATAAACTACTACAGTAACAGTGAGTCTCCATGCTATGACATCCCAGCTTCCATGCAGTTGATGGAAAACATCCTTTTAACTTCACTGTAGCCAGAATCTCATTCCAGGTTTTTATATTCTGTTTGAAAAATACAGATTCTGTGAACAAATATTCAAGCTGCTTTGGAGGATTGGAGTATACAAAGAACAACAAGGACTTTGGGAAATGGTATTGATATTCGTGCCTATCTAGTTCATGGTTTTGGCCACAGAATTCTCATTGGTACTTCGTAGAACAAAACCCCCTTTTTCTTTTTGACATGACAGTGACAAGTTAACATAGTAGAATTCTTAAAACCTTGCCAGTAATCCATTTTTTAATGCAAGAGAGAATGAAAAATCTTACGATGGCTCAAGAATGTGAAATAACATTGAAAGATATTGTTAAATAATGCTTTTGAGTGCATCATTTAAAACTGTAGTAGCCAGTTGAGAATTATTCCTGCATAAAAATGGAAATGTATCCATAACTTCAGTTATCAGCAAAACTACTGAAATTGTAGCGTTTCCACACTATAAAATGAAATTTGATGCAAGCTCTAATAGATGGAACTGTTAAAAAGCAGTTTACATAAAGTAAGGAATTTAAGAAAAAAGAAGTTTGCATCAGGTAAATTCAGATTAAAAATTAGAAGGCGTATACATTAGGTTTTTACAAGTTTGATTAAAGAATCTGTATTAAACCAGAAAAGAAGAAAGCCTGTCTCAATGTAAACACCGTTTCAGCTTTTATAGTAAATGTAAACATCTTCTGAAGTTAGCCTGAGTTTCCTACATTCTGTCTCGCTCTACTTTGTGTTTACAACATCAGCTATATATTTACCCTGCAGAGATTTTTTGAGGCCCTCAAGGGGGTGGAGTTCCCACCCTGCTGTGAGGAAGCTCTGTGTATTTTCTATGTATAGTCACATGTGATATCGCCTTCTGCTCTGCTTCAGTATCAAACCATCAAATTCTGAAAGTGAAAGTCATACACAGCTGAATGTGTGCACAGATTATCCCATTCTATAGTTTTGGACATTAGCTCTCAGAAAAGCAAGGACAAAAGCTACAGCTGTTCTTAGAATTTACAAGTAGTGATTGATACTTTAATTCCCCAACTTTGATTTTTTTTTTTCCCCCCACTTTATGTGTACATATTCTTGTTTCCTTCTTGTTCTCAATGCTGTTTGTCATCCAGATTGGTCTGATAGCTCTGGCCCTCACCTTTGAAAGAAATTTGGTTCTTGAGAATGGATTCACCAGGAAAGGATTAAGGAGCTATTTTTAACCCTTGTCTACGTCATTAGTGTGCAGCACAGTGTGCAAAACCCAGGTTGTCTGAGAGGGAAACTGCTGTGCTTACGTAGAACTTACTTTTCCTGCAACTGATACACTGCAACTGTAATCTGACCCTCACACTATTACCAAGTAAAATGCATAAATCCTTCCAAAACTCCTAGATTCATACTGAACTGAGGAAGCTACTAGACTGACTAGAAATAAAAACATTCATGATAAGTGGATGTTAATTTTTCTTTATATTGGGTAACCTCTATCACACTGTGAACTGTTACCCTGCATGCTGGGTACTCACTAGTAATTTTTTCTTACTATTTTTCATGCCAAGGGATGAAATAATATTTTTGATAAGAGGACTATTAATATCTTTCCATATCAGACGCAGTCCAAAATGTACAAAATACCTGAGGCTTTCTAAGTCATATTGAAAATGAAAGAGTTTTTATTTTCCTCTATGCCTTCAGTAGCTTCACAGGCAGTGGTAGTAGGCTACAGTACAGATCTATCTACAGATAATAGAATTTAAAAATTCTTTTTTTTTATAAGCTGTTTTATACTTTATCTTGAAGAACAGCTAAAAAATTAAGGGATGGAATTGTATATTTTGTATTTCGTTTGCACTGAAATAGGCTCTCTCATCACTTGCTGCTTTCTTTGAAGTAAGTCAGTATTTTTATACAGTTTATATTAAGGTCTTATTGTTCTTCTTCCATGTTGCTAGTCAAATCATCATGACAGAGAAGCTTTCACCTTGTACCTTGAGAAGATATCCACATTAGATCTTTTGGTGCTCTGCTCTACACTGGTGGGACCTCACTTTGAGTTCTGTGTGCAGTTTTGGACAGCACAATATAAAAAAAGACATTAAGCTATTAAAGAGAGCCTCAGGGGTGGTGAAAGGTCTGGAGAGGCAGTTTTATGGGAAGTGACTGAGGTCACTTGGTCCGTTCATCCTGCAGGAGAGGAGACTGAGGGAGACCTCACTGTGGTCTTCAGCATCCTCACAAGGGGAAGCAGAGGGGCAGGTTCTGGTATAGATCTTCTCACTCTTGAGACTAGTGACAGAACTCAAGGAAATGGCATGAAACTGATGCAGGAGCGATATAGGTTGGATATTAGAAAAAGGTTTTTCTCCCAGAGGATGGTTGAGCACTGGATCAGGCTCCCCCAGGGACATGGTCAATGCACCAGCCTGACAGAGTTCAAGAAGGGTTTGCACAATGCTCTCAGGCACATGGTGGGACTCTTGAGGTGTCCTGCAGAGACCCAGGAGCTTGACTCAATGATCCTGATGGGTCCCTTCCAGCTGAGCATATTCTATGATTCTGTGATAAACACGAAGAGCTCTGTTGACAGTAGTTGCAGTTAAGCCCAGAAGTCTGAAAGAACAGCACAAGTGTTAAATAGACAACCATACCTGTTGTCCTTTTGTTGTAATTTTCTTCTGAGGATTCCCTACATATCCCTTAGGCTCTAACCCCATTCAGAGGTATAAGCACAAACTGCTCAGTAATTCCTGTGAGGCGCATGTTAAAATGAAGAAGCCCTTCCATCCTGATTGAACATTAATTACAGGACTGAAATACCCTTCTCTGAACACTGCTTTGGGTATTTCCAAGAATTAGTGGGTCTGTATAAGCAACTTGTCCAGGTGAGAAGCTCAGCAGAACTGTTCCTGCATGCTTCCACTACAGTTTTCAAGTAGAGCAGGGTGGGGGTTTTTTCAGTTTTAGTTTTCACACTGTAAGGGATTTCACATTTAGTCAGTGGAATGGGAGGTTACAGTACTGTCCTGTTAGACTGTGGTCATTTGGAGAAACTATGGACTTCTGTTCTGACATCAGGAAAGAACTTGTCTGCAGTTAAGCTTTTGCATCATAATCCCCTCAGCCGAGACGATTCCTTTGAAACTCCATCACCATGGAATGGAAAGTTATTGTGTTATAAGCTGTACAAATTTGAATCAAGATCTGGTTTTCTGTTTGAATCAAGATCTGTTTTCTTTTTTGAAGATATTTTACCATATTATGTATTTACGGCCAAGCATTAAATTTTTCCATTATCATAAACTCCTAGTTAATGGACTGATTTTTTTCAGTTAGTTAGCATAATTATTTTAATCAAGGATTTTAACATTGTCTCCTATTCTTCAGAAGAAAGATTTCTTAATGGGAGTGTATTGCTCTCCTTTAATATTTGTAAGCATCCAGGTGTAGTGATGCATATTGCTTTTCTTTCTCATGGTTTTACCCTCTGAGCAGTGTCATTAAAATTTATGTAGATTTAATTACTCATTTTTTACATTAGTATTTAAGTTTATTTGCTCAGGAAGTGAAAATGGGGAAGAGCCTGGAAATCCTGGGAGGAGCTTGACCTCTGTTTCATCTTAAATTGCTCGTCATAAGTATACTGCAATTTCTATTTTTAATTGTAGAATTCTAACTGTAATACAGTCCATCCTACCTTTCTTTGAATTCAGCTTAGCAAAGTTCCTAACATCTTTCTTTCCCACAAAATAGTATGTTTTATGGCATACCCATAGTAATCCGTAGAGTGAGTACACAGAGGAAGGTAGGAGAAAAGAGAGCAAAAAGAAACTGAGGAAGCATAAAAAGACAGTCAATGCATTGACAGTAAAAATTAGGCCATACTAAGTACAATGACAAGGATTTTTTTGTTGCATTATACTTGGTTGGATTTTTTAATTTCTTACTGCTTTAGGCCAAGGAATGTTTGAATTCACTTTTATTTCCTGTTGCTTCTTGGCCTTCTGGACAAAAGATGCTACTTTTTTATATGCAAGAAGTTTAATTTGACACATAACTGGAATTCTTTCATAGTGAATATATGAAATATTATACCCTGAATATGCAATTACTATGAAAAATGTCATCTTTTTTGTTATATTCCCTGTTAAAGGTACTGAACAGGAAGAGTTGTTCCAACTCAATTAAGTGCTATTTTATTACTCAGTGAAAGACTTCACTTTGAAATCTTGCCCTCATCTAAAACCTTCTGACTTGTTACATTATTTTTTGCTAAAGTGACCACAACAGAAAATCTCTTGTGCTGCTTTCCATTCCTATGATGGGTTGATGCATGAACTAATCAAACCACTAATGTATATGCTGATCACTTGCAGACATAACACGGCAGTATACCTATTTAATAAAAGAAAAATGAGTGAAGTTCAGTAACAGTTCCTGAGTTGCCATAGAAACCATTGCATCTTATACCGGATACTTGACTGTGTTTGGGCCCCCATCCTTTGATATGCCAAGTGGCTGTGAATCCTTAATGTCCTCATCACTTATTTAAACTGCAACCAAAATAAGGCTATAACAACTTAAGTGCTGCCTTGAAGACAGGCAGTTTCTACCTTAGCTTCATTTATTCCAATTATTACCTACTGCAGTTGGATTCATTTGATTGGGCTGTAGCAACTAAAAGGTGAGCTATGCACGTGGAATTTAGGGCCCCCCTTCAGTGTGCTGAAATTAACTCATATGACGGGACCTTAAAACGTCAGGTGCACTTGCAGTCAAATGGACTTTTTGAATTGTAGGGAGCAAACTTTTACATCATGCTAGCCAGTTCAGCATTGGTCTAACCTAAGATAAAAAATGGCACCATTTTCCAGGAAAGCAGATCTGACAAAGCAGTGCCTATACACCTAACCCTGCACAGCCAAAATCCCAGCTGACACAGTATTTTGAGTCATATGCTGACCTTACTGTGAAAGGGAACTTCAATTAGATGTCTATTGTGTTTTCAAATACAGAAGAATGGCTTTGTGTTCAATGGATTACCCTACTGATTAAGACAAGGAAGCAGATGCTGCAAGGGCGTATAGAGGAAAGAATTTAATTTCTCCCATTTTATTATAATTCAGAATCTATTCCATGTACCAGACCAATTAATACATAAACTAAAAGCCTGCCAACATGTTCATGCCATGTGAATTTCCCAATAGACAGAAGTACTGGTACCTGTGTGTAATGAAACCAGCACCTTCCACGTCCCAGAAAGCAGATAGAAAGGATGGGGGAGGGAGGAGAATCATGAAGGGAAGTCTTTTTATTTCCTTCTTTTCACGTGAAGGTTTATAATTAAAGGGGAAAGTAAATTAATTACATGAATATTAAAAGGTTACTCTTCTATTCTAACATTTGGTCACAAGTTGTCTAATGAAAAGGAATGCAGGCTGGAGGGCTGCCATGCCTTTGCTTCTTTCTGCAGAGGGCCACAGGCTGAAGCAGTGATTGTGCGTGACAGATTCTGGGAACAATGAGCCTGCGCACAGATCATCCAGATGGAGCATGCTTTTCTAAATTACACCAACAACAGGGTGGCCCACAGGCAAACAAAATAGTTAAACAATACATAATAAAGTTTTTATTTGGTATTTCCTGTGAGCCTCTGCCAGTTGCCAGGGAGTGTACTGTATTTTTCTTTTGCTGTATTAATTGTTGACCACAACTGGCAAAGACCCAAACTAGCAGGGACAGATAAGGGGGGGAAAATGGCATCTGGACACTAAAGCCTCAAGTGTACTGGGAAAAAAAGCACAAAAAATTACAGCATATATCTGGAATTTTCCAACTAACGATGTGCGGATGTGGTAGCGCTAGGGAAAAAGAGCCAAACTGAGCCTGCTTTGTTCACTAAGAGAGGCCCCCCTGTAACATTCCTTTTAGCTGTGCATATTTTGGCTTCAGTTCTGCAGTTTTAACTATATACTGTGTATGGAGCAGTTCAGTTGTTGCTTCATGAATCTAATGATTTTGTTACAAGAAATAAAACTACATCAATGCATATGCATTGTTATTGTTGTGAGGTGTTTGAACAGAAGCTGGGTTTTAAATGTTAAATCATAGGTGTTAAGTTTTCAGAGGATAGAGGGAGAATATTTCATTAAATGCAACTCATCGCAGCAACAGCTGCAAGAAGGAGACCCTCAGCAGCAGTGAATGCTTCCTTTTTAAACTCATCAATGAAATCAGACCTTATCTGGTTTAGGGAAAAGCCCACAGTATAGCAATAACACTTGGATAAAAACAGAAGGCTGCACAAACATGCTAGTTTGATACCATTTTTCTATTTCCTTTGTCCTTATAAACAGTTAAGGTGTTGGCGTCTTTTTCAGGAAGTTTTATACTCCTGAATTACTATATGCAATGTTGTAAGTCATTTTGCTCTACTAGTACATAGCAGAGAAGAGAAACAAGAACAGATTGCAGGTATTAGGCCACCTCTCCAAAGAAGATGCAAGTTGGTGTGAGGCTGTCAGTTTGTATGGAGAGGAGAACCATCTGCACTGGGCAGTGGCAGGGTTTACAGCTACAACAGGTTCAATTAATGAGAAATAAGTTATTGTTATGAGCTTAAGTTGTCTTATATTTATACATTTTTAGATGTACTTGAACCATCTTCCAGTAACCAGTGGCCCTTGGTGCAAAGTTACTCATTTTTTACCAAAGTTGTGCTGTTTCCTATGTATGGATGCCTTCTTCACATCCTTACAACCAACCATTGTGTATCCTTTCGCATGTGGAAACAGATTCTTACTCTCTTTAAAGACCCTTCACACATTATAGATGTCCCTAGTGGCATCTATATGTGTCATTTATTCACAGGGCTGTCAGTTGGAAACAACTGTCAAAGTGATATAAAAGCAGTAGATGAAGAAAAGATCAATGGGAGAGATACGTATAGCTTGCTCCTGATCACTGGCAGGCATGAGACTCACTTAAGTCCCCTAAGTCAGCAAAGTTCAAGAGCAGGCCTATGCTTAGCAACATAAATGAACCAATACCAAAATTACCTTACAAATTACAGATTTGCCTTTTTTTTCCTCATAAGAATAAAAAAATCATATATTTGCACGTAGTGAGCCGCTACTGATTGTGAGATACTTAAAACTTGGCAGGAAGTCAGTTTAATTAGAATAGGCTTCATTTCTTATAAGTACACTGGTTCCTTCTACAGTCAAGGACAATGGAAGTTCTTAAACTGAAAAATTAGCTGATTTATAGATCACTTATTAGGGGAGGGGTATGTAATCTACTTCGCACTTACCTGAGATGTAATTGAGTAAAATTACACTTGTGACTGATATGTGAGATATGACACATGGATAGATAGCATTCTTATGCACAGGATTTCCCAGTCAACTGTTGTTCATCCCTATCTGTTCCTACAGATAGGAATGGCAAGATGGTTAAGAGAGGTCATCTCCAGTACTCTACGTTGTTTTTCAGCCTGAAGATTACACCCCAGGCTTGTATTAAGAAATACTGTTAGTCTTCACATAAGTAATTTCAGGGCATGTTGCTAAACTAACACTTAAATTATTCAGAAAAAGCACTAAAAGCCTTTTATTAATACCAGTAACACCTTTGCTGTAACTAAAAAGCCTTTTTTTTTTTCTTTTTTTTTTCTTTTTTTTCATTAGTTGTGCTGTTCACTTCTGTTTTCCTTCTCCTGGATTGTGCCCATGGGTTATTTTAGTCTTGTTCCTACTTCTTTTCAAAGAAGTTTCATTTTCAGATTTTCATGCAGTAGCCCAAAACAAAACAAAGTTTATCTGGTGTTTAAAGATGCTTTGTAAATAAAAAAGCTTAAGGAGGGGTCATTTAGACCCATGTTTTGTAAAAGCTTCATATTACAAAAACTAATTTGCTCTAAATTCAGCCTGAGTGTATCCTTCTAAAAACAGCAATACTGTTAGCTCTTGAAAATACTTAGTTTGTGATCCCAGAATCATTAATGATTTTAAACAGCAGTAATGAAACCTCATATTAATAGGCAAGAAAAATATTCCAAACTAAATATGCTCTTTGTTTGCTATCATCAAAAATTCCCTTGCAGGCTGCCATTTTCCTTGAAAAAAAAAAAATAGTATTTATTAGCTGCAATTGTATACTCTTTAGAAAGCATAGAGTATTTATAATTTTTTGTTTCTAAAACTACTTTCTAAGGTACTAACTGTTGAAAACAAGCATAGATCTAAATATAAATGATTTCACTGCCTGCAGATGTCTTCCTCTAACCACCCAGAGCTTTGCCTGAAATCACTAGGAATTACGTGCGTATTTGGAGTTAGGTTGGAGCTTTTTGTGAGATGTCCAGTTGTTTTTTTTTTTGCACAGCCTAATAACATCAGCCTTCTCGTGCAAAACATTTTTTGCCTCGAAAGAGCAGCTGAGGTCCTACAGGCTTGTCCTGTTCCTCTTTGACTTTAGAATCTTAGACAGTGCAACAGCTTTAGGGGCTGTTCATCTGTGTCAATCTCAGAGCTGCCGATACTTGGGCTTGGTATTTCTGCAGAAGCTCTGCCTTCTTGTACTGCTTCTCTCTTCTCCTCAGCATCCATGTGGCCACCCATAGAAGTATTTCCTGACCACATGAGGCTGTTATTTACAGGACTTCCTCTAAAAGTTCAAGGAGGGGATAGATGTTGCTGTCTCTGTGTGGTTGTTAATACTGTGAATGTCTTCTGGAGGTGGCAAGCACTCTTATTCCCTTTCAGGGAATATGTAGAGAATTTTTTACATGCACTTATTGTTTCTGAGAACAGATCTTTGTGGGGAAAAGGCTTAGACAAGTGTCAAAGATGATGGGAAAACATATTCCAAGGTTAACTGGTAGTAAGGTTGATGTTTTCAGAAAAGCACTTGACTCCTTCTCTTGAGACCACTAAAACTCTAGGCTAGTGCTTGAATATTAGTTTCCACTGGTTTTATTCTCTTATTTTCAAAGATGGGTGTATATTGCAATAAGCATTTTAGAAGGCCTTTTTAATAAGTCCATTTTTATCTATTTTAATAAGGAGTCTTCCTGAACTGTTAGGAGCCATGAGTGATTTACAGAGCAGAAAAAGGGATATGACACAAGAGGAGCTCTCCTAAATGCTGTATTTTACAATGTCAGGCAGGAGAGGGGCAAAAACCTTTTAAAGCAGTACAACTCTTTTCCACACTGGGTGCTCTGTTGTGCATGTTCACTGCACCAATGGCAGTCTGTGGTTCAGTCTTCTTCAATTTTTAGTATCATTCCACTTTTGAGGAGACCCCAAGAGAAGGTATTGCCTCTACCAGCAAACAGTGTTGCTACTGACTGGCCAGAGAGAATGAAAACCTATCTCTATAAATTGGATTTTTCCTTCTGTCCTGGAGACTCATTATGCTCAGTGTTTGGCAAACCACTGTGCCTGTAAATTGATGTACCTTCCCTGAAGCTGAGAACGGTCATTTTGTATCATGCAGAACACAGCTAAGCCCAGTTCTAGACTTCTAAAATTGCATCTCAATGGCACACTCCAACAGCAGATGCAGAGTACAAATACTAGTCCACACTCCCTTAACTGCTGCTGAAATTGGAGTCTGTCAAACAGATACCTCAGAGTGGATTTGGACTCTCAGGGAAAGTGTTTCCTCTCTGAGGCCTCTGTGCACACAGTGTTCAAGGAGTTAACAGGGGAGCTACTTTGGAAATAGAGGCAGAAGGTCATTGTCGGCAACAGCAAAGACTCCTACAGCCTGCCATGGAGAGCCTTTCACCCGTCATTTCCCACCCAGGGGATTGTAAACATTGGCTCGCAGCCATGGAGTCCTACAGAACTTCTCTTTACTTTCAGCATATACATTTATACGTCTTAATGGAAACTGAAGCACGCCAAGTTATTCTTGCGTGTCCAGAAGGAGAGAGGGAGCTTCTGTTCACGTTAAAGAGATGGGAGAAAGAGCCATTACTCACGCTGGAATTTGAAAACATAGAGATACGCTTGTTTAGTGGTGCTTCACATGTAACATAGCTGCTGTTCTCAGGCAAACTTTCTCAACTCACAGGAATGTGTAGAATGCTGTCACTTAATCAGAATCCAGAAGAGGTCTTTTATCTGCTATTTGTTAGTAACTAGCAATATTGCTCTTATCTCGTTGTCCTTTAGCCTGATGCAGTGCCCTCAGACTTGAGAACTTGTAACATGAAAGCACTCATTACCTTGAACATTCCTGTTTGTATTGTCTTAAGCTGTTATCTCTTTGGCTTAAATAATTGATGCTTTGTATCAATTTTGAGAGTGTTATCTATAGAAGTCTGATCTACAATATTATTTTCACAAATAAAACATTTTATATTTTTTATAAATCTGTCACCACTCTGGAGTAGTGTCTTCAGTGATCTAGACAAATTCAGGTCTTGTTTATCCAACTAACACAGCATGTTATCTGTAAATCATTTTCTTTTGAATGTGGCTTCTTGAAAATAACATAAATTAATCATACAATCTTTAATATTAGAATTGGGAAACAATGTCTATCAAGGTCTAGTATTGGACCAGCTGTAACATTCTGGTTTTCTGCTAAATCTGCAGGTAGTTAATATCAGTTCAGACAGTCCTATAACATTTATAAGTGGAAGAAATTTTCTTTTGGTTTCTTTCAAAATCATGGGCTTCACTTAGCGCTGTGAAGCCTGGTTTTGGCTGCTGAGCAGTGTATCAAGTAGCAAGGGAGGAGATGTTGCTTCTTTCTTCACAGAAGAAAGCAGAATGTGAGTTCCATCCATTAGAAGCAGAGAGGTGGAATACAATCTGTCTAGATACAAAGTAGAATCCATCCTGGTTAATGTAATTAATGCCTGCTTTTATTTTTATCCAGTGATGGTCTAATGTAAAATGCATACACATTCCAGAGCAGTATCCAGAAACTCGGCTCCTTGCCCCTTCCAGCTGATTGTTCTTAAGCATTCAGCTGTTTTCAGACACAGTCTTGCCCCATGACTCATATACTCCTGGCAGAACAGTGATTTGGCTTCAGCAAAGGCGAGGAAAGAGCTGTCACCCAAAAAACCCCTAGCTTAGTGGTCAAAGAATGTGCTTGGGTGTAGGAGGTGCCAGTTAAATCCCCTTCAGCTGAGTTTCCACTTTGAAATTAACCTAAGAACATCTGCACAAGATGTTAACACAGATGCAATCATACATTGCTCTACCACCACTCTTGGTTACAGGCTTCAGCAGGTAGTGCTCCATATGGACTTTTGTTGAAAACATCCATCCACCCAGGGTATCTGTCTACCAAAAATGCATCATTCACAGTGGTGCTTTAGCTAAGTACAGCTGCTTGTTTCTGCAGTACAGGTCTTTCTGATGTGTGTGAGCATCTACACGTACGACCTGCAGACGCTTTCAGAGTAAGAAGAATCTGATAACCAAAGATGCCTACAAAGAGCTTCAGAACCTCGGTGGATTGTGCCCAGCATTTTACTGGTCATAAGCTCACAAAGCTACTTAAATGTGACATTCAGACAGCCTGAAGACGCCTCTTACTGTTTTTGACATTTCTCTCCAGTCCTTGCTTTTGGCTGGAAATGACATGTCTGTGGCAGGTCTTTGTCCTGGTGATGTTTATTTCAAGACTCAACTAATTTCTAATGATCTGTGGTATGTTTAAGTATATATGAATACATATACCTATGCGTATTTTGAATCTGTATATGAGTTCACCTTTTTCCTATTTTCTTTGTGTGTGTTTACAAATCTCTTTTCACATTTGTTTTTAGAAGGAAAGGTGTTTCGTGAGGGTTTTGTTTCCTAAATGTAATTTCAAGGAATTCTTGAAATTTCATTTACTATTTGGTATTTCATAGGAGTTTCATCTCTGTGGTATAATTTACATTTTTGCTTACTTCACTTTAAAGCCATACATTTATGTGAGGCCATAGTAGTATCTACTGAATTCCGTTTCAAATGTGGAACAGATTTGCAGTGTTCAGAGTTGCCCAAATTCTTTATGCCACAGTGTAGGAAGGCCCAGCTCTGTTCTGGTTGTCATGCCAGTTGAAGTCTGAAGCTTGTGAAGTAGTGAGGGCAGGTACAGCCCAAGTGAAGTTTCTACTGCAGAGAAAGTGACTAGTTTGCAACCCTGGGTTATCTTTGAGCTTTGCTGTAATACAGGAGTTTTTACTCTAAGCTATTGCTTCACATGCCCATCTCTGACAGATGTTGCTCCAGCAGCCTTTTATCTACTGTACCAGGCTCTCAGTGAAACTGGTACTTTGCCTTCAGACACAACAATAATTTCTAAAGTTTCATTCTCAATTGAATGAAAACAGTATCTTGTAGAACTTATTTGCACCAAGATTTTGCTGTCTAGACTCCCAAGCTGTCCACAGTAAAGCCTCTTTCCTAGAGAACTGGCCCAATTTAATCCATTCTTCATGTCTTCTCTGTGCACCTCCTCTTTCTGTTCAAGATGGCTTGATAGAAGTGGGCCCAAGTTCCACGGGAGAGAGGTCTGTGGTGGCCTTCATGGTTTTGCTTCATTTAGGCTTTTTCTGTGCAGGACTGGAGTCCAAAACAGCACCCCAGGAAGTGGGAGCACTTCTTCTGTCAACCAGACTCTGGTTTTCTGGTTGCAGTGGAAAGCTGGTCATCATTATCAAGTCCAGCTGTAGGTGGTAAGGCTCAGATTCTCTAGTCTGATAAACCCCAAAAAAGGCTGGGCAGTCACAAAGGCAGCTCTGGGGGATCTTGGCATGGAGATGACCATGGTTTGGTCTTAGGGACAAGTTAGATCCGTGTGTTCTCCTGCTCCCAGGGACAGGGCATAAGTGATGTGAGAGACTGTTGAAGAGGTGGGTGCCATCCAGTGGGAATATGCAGGGTGCTAGATGAGTTGGATTTGTGGCTTAAAGATGTAGAGGAGAGCAAAGCAACTGAAATAAAGCCCAGCTGTGCTTTGAGAAGTTAGGACTGAGCTAGCTAATGCCAGCAGGTGACGAGCTAGTGGAAACATGCCCAGTTGCTGCAGCCAGACCCAGAACAAGTTCTGTATACCAAGGCACAGTCTCAGGCTGCCGCCTTTCAGGTTTTTTTAGGGTTTTTTAGCTTTAGTTTTGTTTGGAGTTGTGGAAAGGAAATGTCTTCCTTACAGTAGGTGTTTGACTTAATCTGCAGAAGAACACAGTGTTTATTTCTTTCTGCCTTTGTGGGTTTTTTTAGTTCTGAGATGGATTATTAGAATTTGTTGTTTCAGTCTACAGATTTGATTATTAAGTCATGAAGCATGATTGAAGAATGGCTACTTCGGTTTAAAGTCTGTCACTCTCAGTGCTGTTAAGTATCTCTGTCTGTAAATATATTGCAGTATAAGCACAAGTCTCATTGCATGCAAAGCTGACAATTTCTGTAAAGAATTGAGTTGTCCCATATTCTATAGAAGGCTGCACTGCATCTCAGTGAATAGAGAATCACGCTTTTGATTTCAATACACAACAAGACCTGACAAGTCTGACTTTTGTGGGATCTGGATCAGGTAGGGTAGTGTTGCAGACACTATTTTTGCTCCTTTCTTTTTGTATAAAGATAAAACACTTTTCACCTGAAGTCTCAGGTAGTCTTTCAGAAATGTTCTCTATATTGTCTCTAGGGGATTCTATGAAATACTCTGCTTAGTAGAAATATATTTCCTTGTATGAGTTTTGAGGTAAGGTCTGAATCACTAGTGGTTGAAATATTACCTCATGTTAAGAGCCAGCTTTCCTTTCTAGTAGCTGTCTCTCCCAGATGTTTCGTGCACAGAGACTTTTAAGGTAAAACCCGCTGAATGTAGCTAAAGTAACTTCAGCTACACACATGATGTGCAAACACACACGCACGCCCATTGATGCCTCCTGACAGCGGATGTACCTAGAAATGCTCTTCAGCAGCCCTCTCACACTGGGCGATGTGGTTCTTCTTAGAAATAAAAAAAGGAAAATTCTGGTTAGTTTTGTGTGTATAGAACATCTAAGAAATGAATGGCTTCTTTATTTGTCACGTTATCTTCGAGTAGATGCTAAACCGTGTTTCCTTCAAATCACAACTGCTTTAGCATGAAAAACAGGAGATCCCGTTCTAAAACAGCGACTTGATGGTGGGTGGTACATGTGATCAGGATTTCTGTCTTCTATAAATAAATAATCTTTTGCTTGATGATCTGACTCATGGAATGATAACAACATTCATTCCAGTTTTCATAAAGCAATTCATCAAGCTTGTGGCCAAAATAGAGACAAATGTGAATAAAGAGATAAAATTGGTATTGCCATGTGCACTTCATGAGACCGATAGCACCAGAAAGGATTTTATGTTTTGTGTGCTAAATCTTTTGTCAAGAAGTAAAGTGCTTTTTAAAAGCCACTAGAGTAGTTTGATACACATTTACTTTAAAAGGGAAACTATTTTAATGTTTCTATAAACAGACAAACTATAATCATCTTTCTCTAAGAAAGAAACATTCTGTCCAGTCATACCTATCTCTGTGATGGAACTGAAAACAGTTAAATAACAGTCGAAGAACCACTACTCAAAAGAGAGATTAAACAAATATAATTGTTCAGGCAGATACTATCCTTGGAAACCGAAGCACGTCATATAATGTAGCAATTATTACCTTCTCTGTCACAGTTAGGAATAATTATAGGTCTTCTGAGACAGATTAAAGAGAGTCCTGGGTTTGCTATATAAATGCAGAATGCTCAGTGGATGCTCTAAGGATAGTGATAGGAAAACATAGTAAGACAGGTGCCACCAAGTAAAGGAGACATCCCCCTTTTCCAAAGCAGATATGAAAAATACATCCTTTTACAAAGGCTAAAATTTAGCACATGCTAAAATTCCTTATCTTGGCCACATTACACCAGTGGGACAGGTGGGTTTTGAATGTGTTCTCTGCCTGTGCTGGAATTGTTGTGCATGGTGCTGCAGGGTGGAATGAGGCATTGTCTCTCCTCCCTTCCTCACCTCTTTTCCCCTTGCCCCTGCCTCCAGCACACTCCAGACTACCTCCTCCCTTATTTCCTGAGACTCATGCACACAAAAACACACACAAAAATAATTTCCCTATGTGGCATGGGTGTGATCCACTTCCGAAGATCTTTGGAGTGATGGAAGGGGGCATGGAAGTTGACATGGAGGTGGGGAGTACCATCATTGCAGAGCAGGGCATGGTGAGGGAGTGCAGGTGGATCTGTTACACAAGAAGGCTGGAAAGTGGGGCCACCTTGGGCTGTCAGGGGGACTCAGAGCAGCACACAGGACGAGTGTAGGGCCCGTGATCCTGCAGAAATGCCGTCATGTCACAACCTAGTGTCACCAGCCCTCTGGATTGTCACTTCTGCCCTGCTCAGTCCTGGCTGCTGATGCATACTCCAAACTGAAGGCGATTAAACATTATTAAACAAATCCTTTCTTTTTCTAAGCAGTTTTTAATATTACGTTGACTTCATTTTAAGCAATGTTACGCTGTCAGACCGGTGAGCCATTTCAGCATATTCAGTTCAGAAACTACATTTCTTCTTTTCAACCTCTCTGGAGTCTTTTCAACTGTATTTCTACCAAGTGAGAGGGAGGTGAATTAGGCAGAGACAGCCTCTCTCTGCAGTGGGGATTGAAGCTAGGCTTCAATCAATATGCTTGTCTGTAAGTCTGTCCTCTCCACATTGGTTTGTGGCAAATGTATCAAGCTAAGCCATACAACTGCGAAGACATTTTTTACAAAGCTTCAAGAAAATTCTTCAATTTGTTTTACGGTCCCAGACCTGAAGAACAAGCCATGAAGTAGCAGGTTCATAGTGAATTTGGTAAGATGCCACTTTGAATCCTTGTGAACAGTTTGAAGCAAAAGATTTTTTGAGAAATTGGAAGACCGTGACCAAGACCATGAAGCTACACTAAAGAAGAGCTTGAGTCTGCATACTGTACCATATATTCTGTAGCTATGTTCCTTCATTTTACTTAAAAAGAAAGGACAAAAATAAATAAAAAACAGTCAAAAAGATGTCCTGAAGGTCATGTGAAAGCCTTGTTAGTGAAAACGGAACAAAAACCCTGAGTTTAAGAACCATTTTAAGGAAAATTTAAAAAAATAATTCACAAGTAATCTTCCATGAGATTTAAATGATTTAAGTAACAAAACAACCCAGCATCTAATGGTCAATATAATTAACAAAGTAAATATAAAAAGAGCACAGAAGAAATCACAAGCACAAAAGCAGAATATTTGCAAGAAGAATTTTACTTTGATTCGAGGATACTTAATATGAATTTAAACATCCTGCTAATTTCTTTTGTGGCGTGGTTTCTGTGAAAGTTAGTGAGTGTTCTGAAATGTTTCACAGGCCTCTTCCAAGCCCCTTCAGAGCTAATTAGTATAGGATTAGTGTCATCCAGCTTTGGATATCTAAAAGGAAGGTGTCTACATGTAGTCCAGTCAGATTCTCCCTATGGATGATAATCAAATACAGTGTGTGTTCATCTGACCTGTGCAACACATTTAGGACAAAGTGAGACCAGTTGCGGGGTGAGACGAGGAGTAGGCCATGCCTCCCCTACCCCATCGCTCTTGTGGAGCCACCTCTGAATCAGGGGAGATGAGGGAAGCATAGCAAAATGCCTTCCTTCGGGAGTGAAAGGAAGACCCGGGGCCACAGCGTGACTCACTGGCTGGTAGATTAAACAGTGCCAGAAAACATTCGTGGGTACTGGAGCTCAATTGTCTATACTGTTCAAGTATTAGAATGGTTCCTGGCATGAGTTATTCCAACCAGCCCTTCTCCAGACAATTCCTAGGCGCTGGCAGTTAAGCATGGACCAAAGACCATTCCCAGTAAGTAGTTTGCATGCGGTCACCTTTTTTGAGAGGCTGAGAATTTAGTAATATGGACATAGGCCACTCTGTACTTTTTGGTCTCAGTGCCAAAGGAACATTTCCTGTTCCATTTAATTTCCTAGCACAGACATAGCTGCTGTGTTACAGTCTGATCCCTGCTTTGTTCGTGTAGCTGTGCAACTGGGCATTGGTCTGTACTTAAAGTCTGTGGCAAACTGAAATGTAGTCTTTTGTGTCTGTGTTACTCAACCCCATCCCTAAACCACTGTTTGTCTTTGTCTTTTTTGAACTGAATGCTATTCAGACAGCGACTATATTTGGGAATGGCTGTGTATTGTGCAGATCCATTTAAATTGAGCAGTTACGCAAAAATGAAAATCTGTTCGGTAAACTAAATGGAAAATATATGAGACTGACACAATGCCTAGATCTTTTGTTCTGTTGCTAGTGAGTAGACACTTCCCACTAATTTGATTTTTCAGCAGAAACAGGTAACATGAAGCAAAGGATTGAAAGTCCTTGGGCTAGGTGGTGCCCGATAGCCTCATCTGTCAGGTGTAGTAAGGCACCTGTAGAAAGCTTTATTTCAAAATGAAGTTCTCTTTCTTCATCTGACTCTAGATGCAGTTCTGCCCTTGCTTCTCACGGAGCACATTTCCTTCTTCCAAGAGTCATACACAGCCTCAGTAGGCTTTTGCAGATGTTCTTTTCCTTTCTTCTGTCTCTCAGATACATGTCATTTATTTTCAGGATGAAATGCTGCCTAAATCTATGAACTTCTAAACAGTTAGAAGGAGTGATGGTCTGCAGCTACTGATACCCTTTTTACCTGATGCCGTCCAATCTTACCTGGATAGTAAGAAACATAGAATGTGCACTGGAAAAGGAACTTTGTTACATCTTTAGGTATGTACTTCTTCCACTGTGTGAATATTCTCATTCTATTCTGAGCATATTCACACACTGGAAGAAGCAGGTACATATGTATCTGTATCTGTTAAATGCACACATTCAGGGTACCCTCAGGACAGGCAGAGTGGGCTAAGAAGCTGAAGGGGGAAAAGGACCTAGTTTTGCCCAGGAGCACTTGGAGGCAATTGGAAGAAGAGAGGACAGGGTGTAAAATTTGAGGGAACTTGGAGGTGCCAAGGAGCTGATGAGGAATGTGAGGGAAGGCAGAGCCCATGGGATGCAGCAGGGCAGCAGGCTGTGTCCACCCAGGCATTTGTGTAGGAGTAGCAGGAAATTAGGCATGTTTGGTGATGCTCTCAGGGAACCACTGGTGTGTGTGACAGGAAGGCAGATGCAGGCAGGGGCAAGAAGCCAGGAGATGTGGTAGAAACCTGGCTGGTGTAAGAGAGGAGCTGAAGAGACTAGCCAGGGCAAGGAGGAGCAAGGGAGAAGGCAATGGACAGAAATTCCTTAGGTGAGAGGACTAAAATGCAACATGGTCACTAAAGTTGACAGCCTCCTAAGTATTTTGGAGTCTTGCACAATTTAGGATCTCCATCAGCACGTGAACATGAATCCATTTCCTACAGAGCAGTCATCATGTGCTGCATTTCATATTTGTCAGATTTTTAAGAGAGACAGAATTTAAGTGAGATGTACTGATGCAGGTACTGATGCTTTTTTCATCCTAAAAATGGGACTCAATCAGGCAGCTCTGTTAAGTGCACTGTTGCTCAGGGAGACCTTGTCTCCCTGGTAGTTTGATTTACCTAAGCAAAGCATTTTTTCACTCAGAACCGTGCTAAAGAGGAAGTGATGACCTGCTTGTTCAGCCTCACCATATCCTGTGTTCAGAATAATTTTCATTTCTACTTCTCTGCAAATGTTAATGGAATATCCACAAATATTTTCTTGGTTTCTATGGTAAGAGAGAGTGAAACAGTCAAAACCACTGCAACATACACATCATCCTGTGCTTTTCAGGAGAAGACCCTGACCACAAAAGGAGTCATCTGTGGCATTACGTGTGTGCGAACTGGCATTTAGTACATTTTGATCCCTTTCAGGTTCACGTTTTGAAACACAGACTTGCATGTTACAAACCATAAAGGTTTTTTGATCACTTTTATAATGACACATTAAGGACAAAGCATATCAAAACAGCTCAACACAGATTCCTTCCTCTCTGACTATAATGCAGTCAGGCATTAGCTGAAATTTAACTGTTAGCCTTTTGGAAATCTTATATTTTACAGGTTTAGCTTTCCAAATTACTCAAGTAAAATCTCCCAGTCCCCTGTGTACGGAGCATAGCAGGGTGCAAGTGCTCGGGGAACTTTCCCATATGGGGTCACATGGGAGAAGCAGCAAGTGCTGCACACTTCTGCAGCCATCTGAGGACAGCCCTGTTCCCCTGAGCAAGCACGGCCACGGGTGAGAGCTGTGATGCATCTCTCAGGAAAGGATCAGCTGTCCTGGGCCATACTCATCTGGACGGGACTTCACTTTGGGGCGTGTGGTCCACCACCATGCATCCCCTGGTTCTTTGCCTATGAGAGTGCGGAGTCCTAATGTTGCAGAGCTTGTGGGATTGGGGACAACAAATCATCCTTATGCTCTGTGTGAGAAGAGCCATGTGGACCTTAAACCATCAGGTTTGGTGCTATTCCCACACATCAGAGATCACACAGCTCTTTCTCCTGACACTACACCCGGCCATTCACAAACAGTAATAGGTTGAAATTGTTACATAGAATTCCTCAAAGCATTGTTACTTCAGTGAGCTTTTCCACAAGTGTACTCACAAATATGAGAGTAAAAGCATAGTTCAGTTTGAGAGATATATCTGCATTAGGAAAAATAACATGTTCTAGGAGGAATTACGTCTGATTCAGACAGGGCATCTCCAGAGAGAATCCCTGACCTCTAGTTATATTTGTCTTCTTTCCTTGGAGTGAATCTCTGAAGAAACTTCTCTGGTTTTTATAGAGAAGTATTTCATAAAAGCATCACTGGTATGGTAGCAAATCAGGAACAAGACAAATGGGGCTAAGCCCAGCTTCTACACGGGCATCTGTTTCTGTGGATGGGTATGTGGAAGTGTAGCTTTTCCCAGTGCAGCACTTCTTACTGTGTTATTGAACTGTTTCATAGACAAATTTTATAAATAAACATCAAAGTGTTTAAAAGAACAAGTTTAAAAGAAAAGTTTAAAGTCAGCAAATATGACCACTCTTGCAAATATCCATAAACCAGCCTTAACAGCCGTTCAGTGGTTCCAAAGGCTGTCAGGGCATGTAATGGTTATAATAAATATATCTTCTTTTGTTTCATCTGGCTTTGACCAGCAAATTCGGCTGATTACTTCCATTGTTATTTTTTGTAGAAGACACTTACATTGTTATTATTTTAAAAACCCACTATTCTTACACATTTCTTTGTGTTGGTCTTGAAATTCAGAAGTCATTATCCTAGTTAACGTAATTTTACAATTTATTGTCATTATTACACTTTTCTTTATTTCTGTCCCTTTTTTTCAGAGTTTTGGTTTGGTTGATGCTCCTCCTGAATGTTACGTCTCCCATCTTCATGTTTGTTGAAGAAAAAAACAGTAATTGTAGAGACTGTGCCAGCCCCCATATTAATAGTCAGAGGTTTAAATTATAGCACAGAGTAAGAAAATATCGGCACTTAGCTAGTGGTCATGTACTGTTATGGCTGGATTATAACTGTATTCAGGAGTGGAATACTTCTGTGGCTCTGAGATTATATTCTAGCAAGACAGTAGCTCACACAGGACTCTGCACAAGCTCCTTGTACTCTTCTGCAAATATCCTGAAGAGACAGTCAGCCTCATCTGTATTTGGTCTACTTGTGGGATACAAAAGGATAAATATAAACTGTCCCAACTCTGTTGTGGGTTCAGTGAGCAGGACTTATCAAAGTACATTGATGGAGCAGTGCCAGTAAAATTCCCTCTGGGTCCCTACAATGACATAACCACCAGGACGAGAACAGCCTAAAAGCAGGCGCTTTACATGGCACGGGTCTGTGGGAAGGAGTGTGTCATTTGAACATACAGTGTGAGAGAAGTTACTGCTGGTGTGACCAGCTGCATATGGGCAGAGACAGTCACACAACTGTAAAGGTCAGCAATCTGCCAGGAATCCTTGTGCTGTGTTGCTTAGATAAAAGCTGACAGTTTAGTGTTCTTTTGTGTGCCAGGAAACCACAGCAGAGAGTACTGATGCCTTTGGTAAGGGACAGCTTTGAGAAGGGTTTGACTTAATCTGTATCCAATTGATTTAAAAAAAAAAGTTTTCTTCAGTTTCTTCAGAGACAACTTTTGAGGCAGGTCAAACATGTTTACCCTAATTGGCCTGTACACTTGAGTTAACCCAATTTCTTTTATAGAAAATAGTACCTAAACCATAAAGGGCTTAAAAGAGACATGCTGCAGGTTCTGATTTGTCGTATGGGTGAACCCACAATATTCCCTACCTTGTTTTTTTCCACTTTGGCGCTGGTGACTACATCTGCATCCACAAAAGTTAGAAAAACAAGATTTTGTTCAATTGACTGACATTTGCCCTATGGAGAGTCCAGATCTCTACTGGAAGGTGTTGGGGGTCTGTAAACTGCAAAAACTTTTAAGAGTTGCTGGTAGTGTGGTGTGGTACTATCATTGTCACACCAGTGCTGTCCTCTGAAACTATTGCTTTGTTGTGCCATGAATTGCAATGTTCTTGATGAGAAATGGTCTCACATCCTGAGTTATCATCACTGCAGCTATAGATACTGAGATTTTCAATACAGGACCCTTTTCAATGTGCTGGCTAAACCACTGGGCCCTAACACGTGAGTTTTTACAATATAGATTAAACTAAATGGAAGCTGTACCTACAGCACTTCGGAGGTTGTAATTCTGCAGCTGAGCACACTCTTTTCTGTTCCTTTTTCTTTTGCAGGTTGTTACTTTGTGGTATAGAGCTCCTGAAGTCTTGCTTCAGTCCAGTTATGCAACAGCAGTTGATCTTTGGAGTGTTGGCTGCATATTTGCAGAAATGTTCCGTCGAAAGTAAGAAATACAGTTTTATTTTCTTCATGCTTTTAATTTGAAAAAATGTGCAGTAATGCCTGTTACAATATACCAAATCATGTTTATATTGGAAAGGCCTGGTAGGATGTTTTGTTTGCAGTGCAAAATATAAATGCCCATTGCAGATTCATAGTTGTTGCTATCTTGAAGTCTCTTTTGATGGGGCTCTCAGCTCTCGGTAAAACTTGCATGAGCATTGTTGTATTCTGGTTGAACCTGAATCCAAATGCAGCTAAAACTGGGTGAGAGAGGCTGTTGATGGATTTGAGTAAAACTGGATTCAGGAAAGGATTTACCCTGAGGAAGGCAGGGTACTGTGCTCAGCTGAGTCGTCTTCCTCTGCAGTGTGTGCATTGAAGCATCAGGTGTTTGCTTGTAGTCTGCTATTGAGATATTTGAGATTTAAGAAGTTGCTGTGAAGTTGTTTTCTAGAGGTGGGATTTTTTTAAGAATAACTTACATAGCCTGAGGATAGGGTAACAGACATGTTAAATGTAGTCAACCCCGCCTCCAAGATAAATGGCTTTTTTTTTAGCTGATTGTATGAAATTGGAACTCTCTCACTACAAAATATTACAGCTGGATGCAGGTGAGCTGTGAATTCAAGACTCCCTCTCATGTACTGGTCTTTGCCTGCGGACAGACACTGATGTGCAGGTTGTACCTTGTGGGGTGTGGAGAGGATAAAACTTGAAATTATTTTATCAGGGGAAATCTGTCTTGATACTAACCCAGTCACTTGAACTTTGGTTGAGCTAAAGACAAAAAGTGCATGTTGTCATCACCTGGGTGATCTCCATGTAGAAACTGTATAGCGTTTTGTAACACCCATGGAGAAGCCAAAGGATATACAGAAAGAAAATGTGAAAGAAAAATACATACTGAGTTACCTGAAAAATACATACTAGGTCACCCAAAATCAGTACAATTTACAAGGAGATGCAATGCTATAACAGCCTTGAGAAACAACTAATGTAATTTATACAGTAAGTTCAAATACTAATTGAAGTCTTGCAAAATAACTTTGGGATTTTCCTACTTATTAATGTTATATGGAAAAATCATTTTCCTTGGGCTTCTTGCCTGGTCAAATGACCTGGGAAGAGTTATCCTCCACCCTCTGTCTCTGACTCAGAAATGGAGTCAGAAAATGAGAGAAAAAAAGAATGAGGATCTTAGGAATATAACATCACTTAAACTCGCCGTTGCAGACTTCTAAAGATTCAGTCTTAGCCCATATACCAACATATTCACAATAGTATTAAGCTGATGATAGTTTTTCTGATTCAAATAGCAAAGTCGAAAGCTTCGTTTTAGCATTTGCAATAAGAGTGATACAGGCCAGAAAAAGGAATGCAGAACTTTATTACATGCTCAAAACTTTTTTCCCCCCTCTTATTTAATTTGAAGCATTTTGACAGATAAGAAATATTGCCATATACAAACTCCACCAGTTTCATTATATTTTTTCTTGTAATAGTGTATGAGCTTTTCTGAATCTCCAAATCCACACAGTAAATTAATTTTCTACTTATATAAAAATGGAAATATTACAATAATACAAAAGCGGTGTTTTTTCTTATGGAAATGAATCTTACTTGAACCAGAGTTCGAAAAAAACAGGACTTCCATTTTTCTTGCCAGATGTAGGGTCAGTCTGACATTCTCAGTCTTACATTTGGGAGACTGTCAAAAACTGTAGAGGTCAGGAATCTGCCAAGTCTGTATGTACTATGTTCTTTCATTGCAAACATTATGACTTCTACATGTTTCAGTGTACAAGCATGATTTGGAAGACTGTTCTCAAGGCTCTTTGCCATAAAGCCACAGCAAACAGCCCTAAATGGTGGCTCCGTGGGTTCACATTGCAATAGTCTCTGCATGATCTGTGTTGTCTTTTGGATTCGTCTGATAGGTTGCAAAAGAAAGCCCATGTTGCTGCAACCTTGGCAGCAATAAAATGTAAAATTTTGCAAACTCCGTATATGCGAAAGTATATGTGAAAGTGTATGCGAAAGATGGAATAAATGCAATAGCAATTTTGCTGGGATATGGTAGTGCCCTTGCGTAATCACTAATCTGTATTTCCACTAGTGTTGGGAGGATAAGAGTATGAGAATGCAGCTAAAACTTTGCATGATAAACATGGGTTTGATATTAAAACAACTTTTTTGTTTTGCTGTCCTACTGGGTACTTTTTGCCTTATTTTCCTACTCTCATTTGCTTTCTTTTCTAAAGATCTTAAAGGTCTGTAATTTTTAAGAAGCATACTGAAACTTCTGTGGGCATTTTTATATCCCAGGGACTTCAGTGGAATGAGTTTCATAATAAAACAGCATCACAAAAGATACCAAAATCCTTTTTATGTCAAGGAGACGTTGGACAGTTTGAGTTTGCTTGAATAGGATTTTGTAGGCTGTCACAAACACAGTGAGGATGCTTTAAGCCTGGATAAGTGCAGGAGAAAAGTGAGCTCTGTATAGATGGTCCAGTCTGTATGTTACAGGTTACTGTGTCTTTTAAGTGGATGGCGCCCCAGTTTAAATCACCCTTAATCTAAAAAAAAAAAAGACAAATGCTAGCCAAGTATTTATTTAAGAAGTAGATCTGAAATACACAGAGGTGTACAAAGGACTGGGACACACACACACACCAAAAAAAAAAAAAAAAAATAATAAAAAAAAAAAAAATAAAAAAAATCTCTGTCTAGACGCACCTAGAGTAAATTTGAACATTTCTCTCATCTTGGCTGATTCAGCTAAACAAATTACACTTTTCAGCTCTTTTCCTCCCGCAGTCTGAGGTTTGTCTAAAGTCATAGTTATTTTAAAACTGCACATTTTAATTCTGGACAGATTTATAGGCTTCTGCAGAGATGAACACATAGAGTTTGTATCCTAAAGTCCCTCAGCTAGATTCCCAAGGATCCTATTCTATTTACAGATCAGCAATAAACTGCTCAATACTCAGGTGTATGTGTTACGTACACAGAAACTATTCTGCTTTGTGTATCTTTTCTGCCCATGTGCACTGCTGATGACGGCACCCCCAAAATAAACTTTACTTCAAAAATTCCCTGTATGACAGCTCCAGTTTTTAAATTTCCTGTTTAATTAAGTAGTTTGCAGTGACTTCTAGACATTTGGATGGAGTGTCATTATATAATGAAAGAATAAACATATTTGTCATAGTGCCTCTTTTTGTGATTTGAAAGCTCTGGTGCTTGGACAGTAAAATCCACTAGGGGAAATGGTAAGCTATGCTATGTGGCTTGCCACCATTTGAGAGAGTCCTTCAGGGACGCAGCTGGCACGTTTGACAGGGGCCGTAGAGCATGGGGATACCATTTGGCTTTTTTTAATGTTTAGGTAAAGATTTAAATAACTTAAAAAAAGATACACTTCGAGGCTGAGCATTTTCCAGGCCAGTAGGAAAAGGCTTTGTACCTTTTACTTGGTGAACATGTCACTAAAGAGAAATGCAAAAGTGGGAATGGCATCCGCTTCTGTCTGGATAAATAAAACTCTTCCAGCTGACTCAAGGAGTGTGGGTGGCTCCTAAGCAGGAAGCCATGACCAGTGTCTTAGGGAAGAAGAGAAGGTCTTCTTGCTACAGCTAGGTAATACTTAGTCCAGGTGAATGAGGGTGAGAGGGGAAAAGGAGTGGAATCCCAGATTCAGATCTGTGTGAAATCCTCTATAAAAGAAAACTTGAATCACCAGTCTTGGATTCTCCTCTGAGTAGGCAGTCTTGAGAAAAAGCGTCAGAATGTTTGGTGCTTCATTCTTAGTGCATCTATACCTGCCCAGTTTTCAAAACCACACTCCTGTATGATTTCAGTGCTGCACAGAGTAGGAGGTTGGTAGCTGTGCATGTAGGACTCAGGAGTCAGGCTATCTGTGTAACAATTCCAGCTAGGCACATTTAACTATAATATTAAACAAGCAACTGAGTTTGTCTTCCTTTTGTGTAAATATGGAGCTAAAAATCATCAGGAGAGACCATTAGTTTTTGTAGCCTCTGTTATTTTCACAGCACAGTCAAGTTGAAGAAGTCATACCCTAGAGAGTGGCCAGTGTTGTGACTGCATGTTTACAGGCACCAATTCAAACCCAAAACTGGACAACAGTCCTCTCCCAAAACCCTTTTCCACCTGCCCAAACCAAAAGTAAAACAGTATTATATCAGTACAACAAGTTTCATCTATCCAGGAAGGAAATTGATTCCATTCACATGGGTTTCTTACTGAGACTGTCCATGCACCAGCTCCATGGTGTTTTAATCAGCCTGCTGTTGATAAAATCATCAGTCCCAGAAACTCATAAGCCCCAAGATTGACATGAACAGTATGAGGTTATTATTTATTCATTTTTAAATATTAAGTCATGTTTTTTACAGTTGTCTTATTTTGCAGCCTACTATGTCAACTCCTAATATATGTGAGACAGTTATTGCATTACCAACTGTGCTTAAAAATTCTAACAGCAGATAAGAGATATGTGGCTCTACTAAAACACCTATGGTGGGCCAAGTTCCCTGGTGGACACAAACTGCAGACAGGTAAACAGGCAATTGGCGTGTAAGTAATCTTTCAGTGGTATAAATTTGTCCAATTAGAGGCGTTACATCATTGTGTGTAGAAAAAATGTGAGTTTGGGACTTTCTTGTTCTAGATAATCTATACAGATGTGATAATATCAAAACTCTGGTGATGTGAGCACTGGATTTGGGACCTACAGGCTGTCTAGAATCATAAAACATCAGGTTTTAAAAAACTATCAGTACACATTCATTCTTCGCTACAATGTCTTAGGGTATTGAGTAATTGTAAATCATGTAAAGCAGTAAAACACAGTAAATCTTTATTCCACTTTCCAAACAAGCCATAAGTTATTAGTACAGTTTGAAGTGCAGTCAGCAGATCCATTGCATGTACTTTTCCTGTGTCAACTACAGAGCCAAGTAGTAGAATAGGTCCGTGGATGATGAGAATCGTGTGGCCAGCAGAACTAGGGAAGTGATTATCTCTCTGTACTCAGACCTCCCCAGTGAGGTCACATCTTGAGTGTCGTGTTCTGTTCTGGGTCCTTCACTTCAAAAAGGATATTGAGGTGTTGGAGGATGTCCAGAGAAGGGAGATTGAGCTGGTGAAGAGTCTATAAAACATGTCCCATGAGAGGCAGCTGAGGGAACTGGAGTTGTGGAGAAAAGGGAACTCGGGGGGTGGCCTCCCTGCTCTCTAGAGCTGCCTGAAAGGAGGTAGTGGCCTGTCTCTGGAGGTGTTCAAGAGATGGATGTGGCGCTTGGGGCTATGGCTCAGGAGTGATTATGGTGGTGCTGGATTGGTAACTGGACTGGATGATCTTCAAGGTCTCCAAACCCAATGTTCCTATGATTCTGAGAAGGGGGATCCACTCAGAATATGTCCCTCACTTCTACCTCCACCCAACTCATGAGCAAAGAAAGAGCAGCAGAGTCAGCTCTGCAGCTGAAATTTCAGTTAATGCTTTGTGAGATGTAGGTGGTAAAGTGGTTGCAGAACGAAATAGCCAAGTGTAACAGGAACACCTTTTTAAAGCTGTCTCCAAAACTTGATAGGGAAGGATGAACTTCTGCCATTGAGTGAAAAGACTAACTTATTAGCAGGATCCTGCGGTGAAGTCTTGGCTTCACTGAAATTGTTGTTGAAATTAACCCTGACTTCAAAGGGGATTTCAGAACCTCTTCAGAAACAATTCAGCATGACAGGGTGGCACAAAGAGTGGCAAAGCTATTCTCTGTTAATGTACAGCCCTCAAAGCGATTGCGTTAAAACAGTGCTGCAAACTGACAAGGCACGAGAGGGTGTTGTATAGTGGTGTCCGCAGCTTCCATGCCTTGCACTTCTTTCAGTCGCGCTGTACAAGCTTTCAGCTGTCTCATCTGTGATGTAAACCCAGGACTGTGAGACTTTCATTCAAAATAAGGGTTGCAATGTATGTGGGAGCTATAAAGAACTGTTGGCTGAGAGCTGAGGCTAAGGGTGGAATTCACAGTCTCTCTTCTGGGCTTCTTGAGGATGCATAGAACAAGCAAAAGCGTGTGTAAGTTAAATTTGCCCCAGTCAAAGCCACTCTGGAAGTACGATAATTGTTACCTGTCTACTAAAATACCACACACACCTACACAGGCACAGAAAGGTATCTACAAAGGAAGTCAAGCTATGACCGTGTCAGCTACTGTATGCATGTCCTTATCCGGAGAAAGACGTGCAACTCTCATTTGTTACCAGAGACAACAAAGTGATAACTTGTAACAGAACCTGCAGTTCCCTGGTGCTTTGTATGGGACAGGCAGCTTTCTCTCCAAGGAGATCTGCAGTCCAGTTCTTCCTTGAGTCTGTCCCCACTAGCACCACTTTCACCTTGCACTCATTTGGTCTGAATTAGCTGTTCTGTAGGTGCTAATTTCTCACAGATACAGGCTTTTAAGGTTGCACTTTAAAAAAAAAGAAAAAAAAAATAGGTATACGTCTGGTAATGTGTGTTCAACAAAGAGCCACAGGTTTTCAGTGACCTAAATGTGTTCTTCATTTAGAGATTGAAGTAAAGAGGACAGTGGTCTTTGGGGAAAATTGTTCACAGAAATGGTGCTATTGCAGAGAATTGTTTGGAAATTTAAAAGTACTGTGTCCTCTACTCCTGACATAGCCTGGGTTAGTCATTCCTTATGATGAGTTGTTTTGCTGTTGAATCGTCTTGAGGAATAATCAATCTGTAACTTTGCAAATGCATACCCAACAGGGGGGGTTATGTGTGCTAAATGACTGTCACTTCAAATTAAGTGACAGTATATAATTACTTAAAATTTTATTTCCATTAATGTTACTCAATTATCCAAACCATTGGGAAAGCAGAAACATTTGTTTAAAGCCTGTAATCAACAGTAAAGTATCATATACTGAACTTATCTGCAAAATACTTTGCAACAGAATATAAAGCTTGCTCTTCTAAGTACAGGACATATTCCTGCCGCAGCCCAAATGCATCAGTGATGTGACTGCAGATACTTGGGTTTGGATGGCAGCAGAACAGAGAAACTGCATATTCATACAGACCACCATAAACAGAACTGTCTCAAATTGAAATCAGTTGATAAACTTTGCCTGATTTCTATAGGGAAGGATATTTCTTGTCTTTCTAAAATTATCTTTATTTGCACACCATTGTGAATTGTCAACAGACTGATATTTTAACTTCTTGCTGTGTGTATGGATATTGCAGATGAAATCCTGGACATACTGAACGGGAGAAAGAAAGACAACTGATTGATAGTAGTGAAGACCAGTTTTATTTTAACTTTCTGCACATACAAGAACATGAACACAGTCTGAAAAGAGGCTCTGAAGATAATAAGGAGCCTCTAAAATATGAATACTGCCATGCATCGAATTGTGAGGCATATTTCTACGATGCAGAATCATTCCAGATGCATCTTACCTCTTTGTCAGTTATTTTCCTGTGCTTCAGCATATCTGATCATTTAGTCCTCACTGTTTTAAGTAGCTATGCAGCAGTAGGAAATATTTGGCTTTGCCTTCTAGATCCTGTATTCCTCCATGTGGAAAAATTCTATTTCTTTTCAGTTCTTAGCTGAACTTTTACTTCTCATGCTGTGTTCTCTTATTTCCAACACATTTCTGAAATGTCTTTCAAAAGCAGAGAAAATATCTGTAATATATTTTTAATCTTCTTTAGGCTGGAAAGGAGAGCTAGAGACAGCAGCAGAGGACTCTGTTAACAAAAGAAAATACAGGATGTATAACTGGATGTTGGGAGGGAAGGTATAATAAAACCAAGACAGTAGAGACATGGCAAAAAACAACTAAGTACAGCCATGAATGCTGCCTATAAGTTAGGTTTTCCATATAAACTGCCAAACATTTTAAATGTGGTTTAAGAGAGAACTGTTCTCTTTATCATGCAGCAATTTAAACACAGACTTTGCAATCACATTATCTGGTGTTTTCCAGTGAACCTCAAACCAACATATCTAGTGGACCAAGAGCTCCAAAGTGTAATCATTCACTTGTGTGCTTGCTTACGGTTAGATCTTGGTAGCAGAAAGAACTAAAATAACAACTTTTTTTTCTGCTTTGTCTTTTGTTCTAAGAAGCAATGGTAGATGTTGCAGCTTAGAACTGTAAAAGCTACACAGCTTAATTTGCAACCTTTGAACCAAAGTACTGTACAATTCTGGCCTGAGTTTGTTTCTGCCATTTTTGGAAATTATCTTGTTTTGTTACAAGAATGATTTAAGCTGCAAGTGCCATAAAAGTTCACCACAGTCCAGACCAACTGTACTGGGAGAAGGTTTGTTCCTTTAAAAGATCTTGTCAGCATTCAAAATTCTGTGCTTTGCACTTTTCATCCTTTATTCTTCTGCCATTCATGTGCATAGAGGTGTGTGGGAGGCTGATCATTTTTCCAAACTAGACCTAATAAAATGGGATTTTTTTCTTCCTCCCCAGATAAGTGGCCAGCCTATTACAAAAAACTTTTTCAAGTATTTTTGAAGTTGAATGGACACAAGCCACAGTTTAACTTAGTGACCTTAGTGATCTGATGGAACAACAATGACATTCTGCTTCACGCTTAAGGAAACTTAACATAAAAGGAAACAGAAGACTGCACTTGTTCACATTATTCCAGTTTTTTTCGATAATGAGGATTGTTTTCTGTTTTAACCTGACCTCCTTGCAGAGCTTGCAATTGGCTTTAGGCAAAGGATAAGCACACCTTAATAGAGAGAAGGGCAAACAGTCAGAATAATGCCATAATTATCAAGTAAGAAATAAATGTGTTTCCAAGACAGCATCACCTCATTAAAAGTAAAATACCATGTTGGTTTTAGCTCACATTTTCCCCCCAAGCCTTTTCTAGTTGATATCTGTTTGTCTGCAGTTTGGGTGATTGATAGCCGTTAGCCAAATCCAGTAACTGTATGGGTTTGTGGTTGGAGATGGGTGGTAAGTGCCAGACCATTCACTTGTGGTTTTGCTTCTAGTTTCCAGCTGTGCCATACTTTCAGTCAGAGGAATAGATCTGTTGGTAAGGGAAACCGTTGATAAACCATAGAAACCAAAAACTGCCACTACCCTGGACAAAAAACCAGAAGGGAACCTGAAGCAGTGTCACAAAGCCCCACAGAAATTATGTTAGCTGACCAAGTTTGATTTGGCTGTTTGGTTCAGGTATGGGGTCGTGTCAGGCAAGGCAGTGGCCAAGGGGCCAGGACCGGGTGACTCTGGGCTGGCAGCCGGTGGCGGCACACAGCTCAAGCCCAGATGGCACCTCATGAGAGAGGTCTCCTCCTGGAGAGCTTCCCATAGCTTCTTCATTGCAGGTGGCACAACCCTAGTCTGAAATCCCCCTGAACAGATAATCCTTAAAAATATATGCATTCCTTAGAGGTGCAATATTCCAGTCTGTGATGATTTGAATTAGTCTGGCCAGAGGTGGAAGGAAAAGCACTTGTGGTTTAGAGAAAAACCACAACATGTCAGTCACGATGCAGGTATTTGTAAGTCCTTGGTATTAATAACGTAGCACTTGCAGTGGATATTTGGAAATGCAGCTGGCAGCAGAAACATCTGGATCTGAGCTGTGCTGGGCACAGCTGCTGGCCAGTTGCTGTGAACATGCACCACCTTTGTGTCCTCTGGAGCATCTCAAAGACAAGTTCATACCTCCGATAAACCAGAGCAGCCTGAGGGCTGCTTTGGTGGGATCCCCAGCTGCAGATTGTTTTTAGCAGTCACTCCAGCAGCCAGAGAACAGGAGAGAAGCAGAGCAATGTCATCCATGCCCCTTGCTCTCTAGCCTGAAGAGGGATATCCAGCTGTACACTGCCCAAAGACTTTCCATTTGAAAGGGTCTCCTGGCTCTTTCACACAGCTTCCCTCTGCAGGAACTTGGCTGAGAGAGACTTTGCTTTTTGCCTAGAGTTTGGCCAGGGGAATCTCTGTGTACTTTCGTTTGACTTGTAATACAACTAAACATTGTTTTTATTTACTTTTCTCTTTCATAGGAAGGTGGCTACAAAACAGTATTTAAATTCCTGGGATCTTTTTCTGGACACTGGTGCACCCCGGAGAGGGGGGAAAAAGACTAGACTTTAACCGTGATTCATGTTGCTGAGCTCCCAAGTGTGGGAGGTTTTTTTTCCAAATTGAGTGTCTAGTCAGACATTTTGATCCGGGCAGCCTTTACTAAATTTTCTGCATTTGATTGTCCAGAAAAGGAGTCTAATAATTAGCTACCATTGGTCAGTCATGAAGACAATACATACTAGTTGAGAAGTATATAGGACAAATCTATCTCATATTGGTGTTTTTAAGTAGCTTCAGACAAGTACTTCTCTATGTGTATTGATCACCAAGGCTGTTAGCTGTTCTTTATATCTAATAAAACCCCGTAAATGTGCATGACAGAAGTGGAAAGCAGACCTAAAGGAACAGACAATCTCTGGAGTTGAAAAACAGCTAAAGATAGCCGAGAAAAACATTACTGCATTCTTAGATGTTGCACTATTTTGTACCAAGTAAATAACCGTCTGTGAGAGGACTCCTCAGAATGTCAATGAGAAAGCAAAAAGTTTGATATTTATATTTCTTGAAAACAATTTCTCCAAGGGAATCATGGTGCCCAAAGGCAGCTCCCCACTGCCTCCATGGAAAAGCTTACCTATGTTGCAGGGTTCAGACCACTGCAGAGAATTTGCCTGACTGTGCCTTGCACATGTCAAAAACCTAGATAAAATCCTAACTTGGTGAGGAAGGGAGGTGGCCACAGCCTCTCCTGCATGTATGTGCCACCTGCCGCAGAGCAGCACGTGTTGCCCACATGTAGCTGGAGCTGCCTTTGCCATCAGGGGCCTGGTGTTGGCAGGATACAGCTCACACTAAGTCACAGCAGTTCCTGTCCCTTCTTCCTTTGAAGCCATAGTTTGCCTTGTGATATGAAAGCACGTGTTGTTGCCTTGCTTCTCATTTGTGTTTGCACACGGTCTGTGGCACTGCCATTACATTTGCTTGCTTGCTCTGCCTGACCTGCTGGCCCTGTACAAACGAGTCCATGTGAGACACAGCCGCCATGGTGTGCTGACTGCTAGGGGCAGAGCCAGGATTTGACAAGCTCTCGGTGTCATCATGTGACCTGCCTGGCTGTTCTCTTGTGCTTGTGGCATGCTTTGTTTTCCAGTCTTTTAGGAACCATCTGTCTGGCATGGTCAAACCATGTGACTTCTTCCAGAAACTCATACAGAATGTGCTCTGCTTTCCTTTTATAGATACACTGAATGAATTCCATCCAGATGCAACTCTTAAGACAAACTCTGAGAAAGTATTTCTCCTTTTACTTAAATGTTCTCCATATTTATAGGTTTCCTCCATGTCTAAGTTTGCCAGTAGTAAGTGCTTTTGGAATATAGACATTTGTCAAATACGAATTTCATCCAAGGGATTACTTCATTTCCACTCATTTATTCAACTGAGCTGGAGTAAATTGGCATGAAGATTCACTTACTATTGATTTTCACTGAGTCTGAATCAGTTACCTAAAGGTACATGACTCAATGAGCTATATCATCCAGAATTTCACCAACTACAGTGAATTATCAGATCTTTTTTATTAGATTATGTCCATGTCCACAGTTTTTATGATTATGTCAGCACAGCATACACACTGTTCTATACAGTTTAATAATTTTTTAAGTGCTCTATATATCCAAATAATTTGGGAGCAAGCTTTCAGCATCTAAAGAAGTATACATAGCAGGATATCCTTCTGTAATGTTTCTATCTGTAGCTGTTAAATTGAGCCTATTTGGCAGTGATGAATCATGCTCTGCCGCTGTAAGAATGAAGATACTCAGTTAAACCTAGATCCCATCAGACCATTAGCAATGAAAGAGTAGATGTAAAGAGTCAGAACCGTATTCTAGGTGGGTGTCCTACCCACTCAAGCACAGAAATAGACTTGCTTGCTTCTCTCCTGCCTTAGAATCCTTTTTCCATTCCTGTGAAGTAATTGCAAAAGGAGAGGTAGGTGTTGCTCATCTATATCTTTTAAGAGTTTGATTTTGAGGGCATTTTGCTGGGAAGTGCAAGCAGAGTTTAAAGAGGGCCTAGACTTTTGAGCAAACCCTCTATTTTTGGCAAACATGCCAGCCACAACTGTATGAAAAGCAAGGCATAAAATGGCTTACCACGGCTTTTAATTAGTCACTTACCCCAGAAGAGGATTCTGGTTTTTTTCTTTAATTCTGAACAAATTAGGTTGGGGGTTTTTTCCAGAAATGATAGTTGTCTCCATCTGGATCTTGAGGAACTCCTTGTAGTGGACATAAAGGTGGTGAACACTGTGGTGGTGATGTGGGGACAGAAGAGTTCAAGGTATGGGGTGATTCAAGGAGCTACACATGCTCAGTATTTCACAGACTGAAGCAATGTTCATTTTGTAAAGACAGAGTTGTGTGCTCTTCCCATTAAAATGATGTCAAAAACCAACAGAGCTGTGCCACAGACAACACAAAAGTCTTATGGTTCAGTAATGGCAAAGCAGAGATAACAGCATAGAAATTTGGGGAGCTTTGTAACACACAGATCTACAGCACACAGTGTGCTGCAGTTGCATGGGGGAGGGTGGCAACTGAGCAGTGTCCTCGCCTGCAACTTAGGTTTTTGATTTTCTCTGTAAAATAAAAATAAACTTACTCTTTCTTTTGGTTAGGATTCAAGTGGGTAAAAAGAGATTTTATGTGAAATCACTAAAAGCTGAACAGGATAAATAGCCAGAGGGCTCCTAACAGGTGAACTCAGATTACCATGCACTGTCGTGGGCCCGTGAATGTGAATCTCACAGCTTCTCTGGCCTGAGTACTGTGTGTATTGCATAGGACAAAGTATTGCTTAGGGCAAAGTTGTATCTAGTTTAACTGGCCTTTGGAAACTGTATCAGTTTTCCTTGCATGGTTGCTATACATAACTTTCTACCTTAAATGCTTATCTCAAGCTTTTCTGCAGGTGTTTATTAATTCACTGTAAGCCCGCACAGCTGCTAAAAATTAAAGTATTTTCTTCACACCATCCTTCTAATCCACTTTCATGTCTTTTGACACTCATACTCAGCAGCTGGGGAAGAAGGTTGAAATTGAAATTTAACCTCTGCTCACATAGCAGTTTGCCATTTAGTACTGAAATGTTTTCCCTGACTTTCTTGTCTGAAGGGTTGTAATCCACGTACAGCTTTTTTTTCTGAACAAGAGTGTTTTATTACAGCTGAGGATGATGGGACATATGAGCTGTGGGTGGGCACAGTTCTGATGTTTCAGGTTTATCTGAAAATTTAGAAAGGCTTAGAGCAACAGGTGCCATTAACACCTAGTATGGGGGCAAATAAAGTGATCACAGATCAAAACACGTACTTGACACCACACAGGAGCAGCTGAAGGCCAGATGGAGAAAAAACCCAAGGATTCCCTCTCTTAGCCTTTAATGTTTTACCAGAAGGGGGAAAAAAATCACTTTTCCTTAGATTTAATTCTGTATTGAGAATTTCGTGTTCTAGATTGTGAAAACACCTTTGAATTCTATGTTTCCCCTAAAACATGAGAATTTGACATCTCTTGAAGCTCCCTTTTCTGAAGTCTCACAGAGTGCTCATGTGCAGCCTCCACTACCTCACTGTCACTCTATCACTGTACTACTGCAGCTGACAGAAAAGATTGACTTACAGAATTTTTCTGATGTTTTTATAGTCAGATTCTTGCTTTTTTGCCTTACTCTTCCCAGTTCTAGAGTCTGTTGGTGGGGTTTTCTTTTTTAAGTTAGACTAGTAATTTAATCACCCAGATGTACCATTTTCTGAGTTGCTCGTAATGGTGAAAATAAATCATCATTTATGACATGATCCTTTCACATTATTTTTTATTAAGTATTTCAAGTATAAGCTCTTTTATCCATAGAGTGAGTATACTTTCATCTGTGAAGCTCCATGCTTAGCATTACTAAGAGCTAAAGCCCAAGAAAACCTGGGAACACATAGACATTTGGTTTAAAATAATTTATTCCAAGAGAAATCAACCTAATGGCGCAAAACCTTTTAGCCCTAAAGCTGTACTGTGAAAGCAATCTGATTGAAAATATATCCAGTTTGTTGAATTTATTATGTTGAATATATATTACTGAATTTGAATTAGAGGGCTTCAGAATTTAAAACCTGTTCTATATCCATCCCCTTGATTAAAACTAGTCCAGCATTAGAGTCACTCTCAAGCAAAGCCCATTATAAAAGGGGTTTTTACACCAGTAAATATGGTAAATGTCAATGGATGAGCTTTCTTGAAGGCATCTTGGCATTGCAAGAAAAATTGTGGAAATACAAAAAAATTAATTCTGTACTTCTAAAAACTGTGATTTGAAAAGATTTTTGCAGTGAAATTTCATACAGGATAAAGGAGTAGATACTTCATGTAGAAGACCACTTTCATTTCATTTACATAATTGAGAAAGACTAGGAACAAACTGAAACTCCTCTTGCTTACGTTGAAGGTTGGTCTTTTGCTGTGATACAGATGTTCTAAAACCATTTCTTTAAAATACAGCATCAAAGACCATCTACATATTCTGGCTAAAATGTGTCATTTTGGAGTGCTGTCTGCTAGATTTTTAAGTGAGGAGTGAATTATGAGTTAAATTAAAGAAATGGTGGGAAACAGCTCTGACATGCTCTGGGGGGAAGATCTGTTCAAGGAAAATATGGGCAAATTTGTTCACAGGCATGAGGTTCTCTGACAAAAACACACACACACTCTGCCTGCACAGTGTCCTGCACACTGATATGCACCATTGCTTGTTTGAATGAACAGGAGAGTGAGGAGCCCTCTTGGCTCCCATCCTTCCACATAAGACAGTCTTTATCTAATCCATACCTCAATTACTGCTTTCAAACCCCACAACTGAGTTGCACAAGAAGGGCAAAGCCCTGTTACAGTTTTAAAGAGTGCACATTTAAAACGGGGCTAAGAAATAAGTTCATGAGAGAGAAGAGAATGCATCAAACTAAAAAAGTGATTGTGGGAAGACCATGACCATGTTGGATGTGTCATATCAGTATTTCTTTAGGCTGTTTTCAAAAGGCAGAAACGTGCATTTAGTTATGTCATTAAATTTCAAACTGCTGATGGACAAGTAGATGTAAATTAACTGTGCACAGTGATGAGATGGGTGTTAGTACACAGACAGTTCGGTCATATTGCTGGTAGAACTGTCAGTACAAACAAAAGGAATGCTTCTTTTTCCACACTGAGCAGAGATCACACTTTTTTTTCGTTTCCCTTCTCCCAAGGTCAGTTGTGTATGTATTTATGGAATTTGCTTCAAACGTTGCCACAGTTTTCAAGGTGCCACTATTCTATCATGCTTCCTGAGCTGAGATAATAACCCTTAAAGCCCTGGTGAAATAAACCTTCAAATCTTGTGGGGAAACAAATGTCCACAGATAAGAGAACCGTGACGTGCATGATGAGAGAGTAAGTGAAGGACGCTCAACCTATCAAGGCTCTTCTATTTCAAAAAATACTGTTCAGTGATGAATTCTGAAGCAGTTGCACCCAGGAACAGTTGAGATCTGCCTATGTTACAGTATATTGTGGTCAAAGATCTTACCTACATATACCTTACTTTTGAGAACTTTATGTGTATGGGTATATATGTGTATGTGTACACATAGATATAATGTATGTATCCTCCTCCTGAAGCGTGATTTTTTTCCTTAAAAAAGGTTTGAAACTGGATCTCAGTTGGCTTGAACCTGGAGTCATTGATGTCTGGTAAAGCTCCCATTTATGTCAGTGTTGGGGGACAAAGCCTATCATTCTGTTCCAAGGCCACCTGGGCCAATGCTTACCTGAAAGGTATCAAGCAAATTTTAAGCACCCTGAAAAAGGGTGTCAGTTCTTAAGGAAGCTTTGAAGATGGTTATATTTTCCCTTACTTACGGAGGTCATTATGTATATTGGATAAACTTCACACTACACATTAAGCTGGCCCTGCCTTGCTCATAGAGCTGTACAGGGTACCTCTGTTTGGTTTTCCTTTTACTAACATTTCCCTTTCAGTTATGCATGCTTGGGGAGCATCTGAAATTGGGTCCTTCCTTGCTGGCTTGTATCTGCACCCATCTCTGAAAGCTCTTCGTTTTCTTCTTCAAGAAGGAGATCCTGTATGTTATGAACTAGACCAGAATTTGGGGGTCAGAATATTATCTTTATTTCTAGAATTAATTTGTTTCATTTGGAATACCAATGGAGAGCAAATTCAACACACTACAGAACTGGAAGTTTGCAAAACTACCTCTTTTTTTAATCTGCTTCTCTCTACTGGTTGACATGAGAAACTCCAAGAAGAATAATAATTGTTGTAGGTTTTGATGGATTAGGTCTGGTTCTAATAATAGTTCAGTACTGACATAGCTCCATCTTAGAGCTCTTATTCATGATCGTGATACTATCATACTTGAAGAATGATAGATTTTTGAATGAAAGAAATGGGGCTTTTAAAGACAAAAATGAGAAACTCAAGATGGCTGATCTGGTTTCTATCAGATTTTAGCTGAAGAGTTTTCCTTAGTCATAATATTTATCTGTGTCATCTTTCTTCTTACATATTGGAGGAGAGAAGATAAGTTTCGTAAAAGTTTTGAGCAATTTATGACCAAGTATAATAACCTCTACATGAAGTAACTTCTTCCTATGCAGTGTCTGGCACCCACCCACACAGAGATGTTATTAAAGGGAAAGGAGAGAGAAAAAGTACAAGAAAATGTTAGGTTTAAAATGAGAACTCTGAATTACACAACAGCTGAGGCAAGTCACTTGTGACTGGAAGTGGGTAACTGTCCAGAGTGTGAAATCTTGTCAGCATGGCCTGTTTTCAGATTAAAGTTTCATATTGCACCTTACTCATCTTACATACCAAAAAGGCCAATGATCTTCATCTTTAAAAGGTGATACTTTTTCTTTTTCCTTGCTTTACTTTCTCTTTTCATACCTGTAGTACAGACTTGTGCAGGCACTTTGTTAAAGAGAAACAGTGGTAGCAACAAGAGTGGCTGGGAATCAGCTCAGAAATAATCCCTCTGAATAAAGGTTTCCACAGGACAGTCCAGATCATGTTATTTCTAGTCATCTCATAATTTCAGTTTTAAGTCATGTATGGTTTTAATTCTTAAAATCAAAATATTTTCTTCGTAACAAGTAACTAAGAATCTGACAAAATTATTTACCAGCAATTCACATTTTGTAATATGAAATGAAAAAACCCAGCCCATCCTTTTGATACATCTCTGACTATATAATTTGGCAGGTTTCCCATGGCATGATGCAGAATTCCTTGGCAAATGTTACTTGGCTTTAGCTTTTTTAGTTTCTTCACCATCACTTTGTTGCTCCTATGCACACAGACATACAAACTCCTAGACTTAATTGCTATAACACTATCAGATTCTAAAATTTCATGTACAACTTCCATGTACCCTTGTTACACCATTTCTCTTTACCTTTTTTTTTCATTTTGTCAAGTAATCATGGACTTTCAACAGCTGCCTCATTTTGCATACTGCCTTCAAAGTAGCAGCTACCTATTCTGAATTCACTGCTCTTCTTCCCAAAACAACTTCTTGGCATTTTCTCAGCCAGATTGTCTGAGCCCCACTTGCCCAAAACTCAAGTTATACCACCCTTCCCACCTGTGATGTTCTTGTTTTAGGGAGTTCTTGAAGGCCTTCCCTGGGTAGACATGGATCACCAATATATAGGCTTTTCAGTAAGAATATTGTATATATTCAAGTTTGTAATTAAGAGATTATCCTTACCATTTTTCTGTGATAACAAGGAAGGGAATGTTGTCACCACAATGAGCAAATGGACTAGCAGAAAGAATCTAGGTAGTTATTTTGTATGTTATTTCTTACATATCTGGGAAGATACTAGGCTTTGTCTAGCTTTGGAAGCACATGTATTGGCTATTCCAGAACTGTCATGAAAGCTCAGTAATATGTTTTGGTTAAAAAGTGAATTTCTTACCTTTTTTTCCCTCTTTAATACAGTCTTTCTTCGTGTGACCTTCCTTCCATGTGTTCATTTTACCAGTGTCAGAAATGGAAAGATAGTTTCCAATCAGAATGTCAATAATTAGTTAAAATTGTCAGTCACTGTCAAGAAACCTGCAGAAATCTTTTCCTGTGCTGCAATGCATGTGGTTTTATTAGGTTTTTTCCTTGTGTCTGCATTACAGTTTGACTAGAACAGTGCTTATCAATATCTTTAATTCCAATCTTTATGAAAATTCTCACTTTCCTTATGAAAAGCTTTAGATTTGCTTTGCTTTGTAGACCAAAGATTGAAAATAAAATCTAGAAGTAATGTGGCCAGTTTATAGTTAAAACTCATTTATCTCTTGCGTGGCATTGTATTGTCATTGTATACAATACTTCAAAAATTGCTTTGGCGTGTCTGTAGAGGAAAATTCTTTTGTGGAGACTTGTTTAGGAAATGTTTATATCTCAGTTTTTACTGAGTAGTACAGACATGAAACACAGTGTCTATAAAATAAGGTATTCAGCTTTTCAGGCACTAATATCCAGTTCAGATAGAAAGAATATTCAGTGAAGGTGAAACTTGGCATGAGCATGAGCAAAAGCATGAGCTAAGGCCTGGACAAGAGAAAAAGAGCCTGAAGTTGGTAAATGGGTGAAATCTAGTTTGTTCAGCTATATATAAGCCTGAGAGCTTTTTGGCCAGAAAACTTAGGGTGCAAGCCCTTTTAAACTCTAAGCAGATGGTAACATTTCAGGATTTGTAGGTTTTCTATTGCAGCCTTACTTTGTGATCTGTATTTTTATTTCTGTACTATCACAGAATCACAGAATGGTTGAGATTGGAAGGACCGCTGGGTAACATCTGGTCCAAGACCAGGCAGGATCACCTAGAACTGGTTGCCCAGGACCATCTCCAGATGGCTTTTGAATATCTCCAGCATGGGAAGGTCCACAACCTCTTTGAGCCAGTGCTCGGTCATCCCCACAGTAAAAAATGGTTTCTTTATGTTCAGAGGGTGTTCCTGTGCTTCTGCTTTCACAGTGCATAGCTAATATCCATTTAATTGTGCAGCCACACATTTGGTACCTCAGGAATTAAGGTACTTGCTTGTTGGCTCAGGAGGGGTTTATTTTAGCAGGACAGGGTAAGTAATACAATGCCTCCATCATATCTTCGTATCTGTAGGCTAAGGGCATTCTGGTCCTACAGCAGACACAAAAAGGCTTTTCCTCCATACAGTGGGCATCATTCCAGAGGCAGTGGATAATGGCCTAGCTCCAAGGCCAGGAGAAGGAGTAGCCAAACAAGATGGACACTTGCATATTCCCTGTAACGTTTTCCTCTTTCTGTTACCCTGAAAAATCAATGAAGCAGCAACCAACAAACATGGGAACCATCTGAGATTTCTTGAGCAAACAGGGAAATTAAATGTCATAGGTGCTCTCCAAATCTTTTTGTCCCATCTTCTTCCCTACTTGGTGTGTGTTCAGTAGCAACAATGGTGTTGGAGCCTTCGGAGCATGGATTTTGTAGCAAGCAAAATTAGGAATGTTTGAGAGGATTGAGGAGCCACACGAAAGAGAAGTACATCCCCATGGATAGTTCTTTCATCCATGGGAATGTCCCTCTTTCCTGAGATACATGTACTCAGATTTTAGATGTTTTTGAAGCCAGAGGACAGACTCAAATCCCTTGCCACAGGACACAAACCCAGCCCCAAGCCTTTCCTGAAGAAAAAAGGAATTCTACAAAGTCAGGCTCCAGAGTTTAACCAGTCTTACACAGATTATGATCACAGAGAGGAGAAGATATGCTCAAGAAAGGGCTTCTGGATCAAGCTTGCATAAATAAACCTCAGGGAGTGAGTGGGTGTATGAGTCAAGTGAAAGATACCAAGAAAAAAGGTTAAATTTTACTTTTCTGTGGCCGCTGAGTGTTCTCAATTCAAAGGTGGTGGGAGGGCTGATGTCCATCTTTAAGAATCTTTAAAAAACTGTTTTGACATGAAAGTTTTTATGTGTACTGGACTTGCAGAGCTGTCATGTCATTTCAGAAGAGTAACTAATGCCAAAATGTGGAATAAGAACTTCATACAGCTGCTGATTAGGTGAATCTATTTCCCCAGTCATCCGTCCAATATTCCAATTGAACCTTGAGCCAAAATTCATGAGGCAAATTTCATTATATTAGTGATGCCTAACCTGGAGTTGGCATCCTGTTGTAGTCATGATGGTGGGATGGATAGGAGGCTGAAAGATGAACTAATAACACTTCATTATGATGAAATATCAAAGTATGTTGGAAGGTCACCTTGTGTTGTATAATTATACTTTCAAAAGAATTTAAATTCTTGCTTCAGCCCTTAGTGAATTTGAGACAGCAGCAATGATGGGAAAAGCCTTCCTTAAAAATCCCAAGAATTGTACTTGTTTTGGCATGACGCTGCCTGAGGTGATTTGCAAACAAGGCAAAGGCTGCCTTTGCCAGGCTTTCACATTAATGCAAAGTTCAGCATACATTTTAAAACATTAAATCAGCTTTCCATTTGCATAGATATGATAATTTGAATGTGTAGATTTTGTTAGTTTAAAGGGCCCCAATAATCTAATGCTGGAGCCGAAATTAAATGTTCAAAGTAACTGTATGTTAACAATATCAAGCAGTACTTCAAAAAAATGTCTTAGGTTGTAATATTGCTTGACTTTGGAAGATACAGAGTGTGTCTGCTGCCATAAGCAATGCTAGGATTGTAGCTATTGGATGTTCTGAAAGTCAGGCTCAAAACTTAGGGCAGAAGTAGATACTCCTGTATGAGTGGATTAAGCTTTGGATTTTTATAGAAGCCAGTATTGCTCTATACCTTAAAACTTAAAAAAAACCCCGAGAAATCCAAAGTATGAGTTGCAATGGTCTTGTCAAAGTGGATACAGTTAGTAAATATCATGTGTATCTGGGAAGCAAAACATCCCATTATTTATGATTTATTCACAGTCAAAATAAATCCCTTTATGGACAAGTAACAGGCTACCTCACTTTATCCCATCAGATCAAATCTCATGTCAGATGGTTTCAAATCAGATTTGAGTAAATTGTTCTCTCAATGTCCCTGCACAAAGCAGTTTAGGGTATAAGTTGATATGACATGACCTGAATGGCAGCACACAAGAAGGAGGCAAAATGCATGTTTATTTCATCAAAGAACAGCATGTCTGCCTGTTCACTGCTTTTTCTTGGTGGCCCAGTTTTCTGCAGAGATTGTTTTGTCTAACTAAGAAATGTCACAGTGCTCTGTGTCTACTTACTGTATTTGGAATGGACCCACAAGACACACAGTGACATGGAGCTCTGCTGCCTTTGTGAGAGTGTCAAGATGGAAAGTGCCATTTTTCAGTATTAACTCACGGTTAGCAAAAGCACTTCCAGATCCTACACCTGCTCCTGCATAAGGGCAGTGAGAGGGGAAGGATCATTGCTGACTACTCCTTGTTCTCTAGTCTAGATGGGAGAGATCTCCTGTGAAAAGCAGCAGTGAAATGATGCCTTTGGCTGTCACCAGTGTCAAGGACTCGTATCAGACAGAAGAGGAGTCTGTGCAGAGAGGCAGGAAAATGGGTGTTTCTCCTTAACCAAAGGCTGCCGGTGAAGACACGGGATTATGCATTGTTTGTCAAGTCACTGTGTCTCAGCCAAACAGTTCTAGAAACTGTAACCATGAGTTTACAATGTTCTCTGTATTTAGAGAGTCGAGATCCAGAAGAGGGGAAAGCCTGGCTGTCAGTCGACCCAAGTTACTGTCTCAGTTTGTACTGTGTGTGTTGTGTTTCTTGGAGTAATCTACCATTTGTTGAACCAAATCATTCTTGGCTGCATCCTTACTCATCTGTCAGTAAAATGTTGGAATATCTTGGGAGTTCCGACCTAAAATTGCACTGTTGTTCACACCTTACTGAGTTCATCACAAAGCTGGCGATACAGCCATACTGCCGTACAAATCAGAATTTCATGTTTTACGTTGGCACTGTGGGGTGATAGAATCTTATACATGATGAGCAAAAATACTTTAAATTGCACTTTGAAAAGAAAAAGTGTGTCTGAAATAATTGTAGTTGCTGTTTTGGTTTCTTTTGTTGTTGTTTTTTGGGGTTTTTTTAAGCCTTTGGACATTCAGCCTAACAATTTGTTTCTTTCCTGAATGTATCTTTATTTATGCAGCAGAAGTATTCCTCTACTTCAAGGTAAATTCTGTACTGTTTCACACCCCATTGTTTACAGATCATCAATCCATTGTCATTTATTGATCCCTTAAACCTAGGAGCGTATTTCCAATATACAGGAAATCTAATTTTCAATTTATATTCATAATAATTAATCTCTAATTTTATTATGTTTTAATGAATTGCATGATATTCATTCCGGTTTTGTCTCTTTTAGCAGCTATTTTAGTGTTCTTTGTAGTGAAAACTATTTTGTTAATGGTGTCATTCATAGGACAGTATTAGTTGAATACAGTATTAGTTGAGAATTATTTCATTCATGCAGAAGAGCACAATTAAATTTTCAAAAGTAGTTTATTCAAAAATATGTGTCACCTGTCCCCGTTTGTTACCAGGTTTAGTAGAAACTTGAAAGGTTCACTTGCAGACTGGATAAAGCATGGAAGCAGAAGATATGAAGTCTCAAAAAAACCCCATGTTTTCACCCTACATTGGCAACTGTCAGTGACATACATAAACTTACATTCATTAAAGCAAGTCATATCCTAAAAACATTTTTTTTATTTTTTCAGACCACTCTTCCGTGGGAATTCAGATGTTGATCAACTAGGAAAAATCTTTGAGTAAGTAATAATTAGTTGCCTTATGTCAGTATCTGTTGAACATTGCAACCCTGTGAGATTTCTTGGCCATGTTTTTATGCAATAATGTGACTAGAACAAAGTATTCCTAGAACATATTTCCTATTGCTACCGTATGCAACATGATATTTCCGTGCATTCTGTGTCAGAGTGGGAGGAGGAAGTAACATGGAATGTAGTTCTGCAAAACTGATAGCCATCATCAGGAAGTTATGAGTCTTCTGGGTTTGGGCTTTTTAGGTCTCTTAAACATACTGTACATGTACCATTCATATGTATTCATAAACAGTCAAGTCCAAGAGATTCTTTACATGTAAATAAACACAGAGGTTTCTTTTTTTTGTTTATTTCTTTGTGCATTGCAGAAAGCAACATTGGAATACATTAAAAGCTGAAATGTCTAAGATTATTACCAACAGCATCTTTGCAGAAAAGAATTCCAAACATCTGAAAATGTGTTAGCTTTTAAAATACATTGTGTAGCCTGTTAACAGTCTGTGTTTTGGTCTGGAAGGTAACTGTGAGAGCTGAGGGAATATCAGTATTTTAACATGCGCTTTCTCAGAGATGAGCTGACTTTATTTTAAAACAATTTACAGTTCTAGGAGTTTGTGTTTTTCGGGTTTTTTGTACGTCAAATACATTAAGGAGGCCGGTAGACTCCAGACTCTCCAAGTTGGAATATTTCTCATCCAAAATTAAGTAATTGATATTAGCAGTGTGATAATTAAGTAGCATTATATTACTTTTTCTTGTAAAAGCTCTTCAGAGTAAGGAACATTTTTGTATTTTTAAGCAGCATGTAAATATAAGATCTGATGTACATATCATGTAGTTTGGAAATAAAAGCTGCACAGAGATGGTACTGAATGCCTGTGCCTCTCTCTTCCCTTTCTGTATGGAGGGGCTGCAGGGATCCAGGGATCTGGATGAAATAAGAAGTACATAGCACAGAAGGAGAGTGAGAAGTATTATTCCAAAATGGTATTTTCTTGAAGATATTCCAAAGAGAAGATAGTAAAATATCTAAGTAAAGTTTAAACTGAACAAATTATGAATTTGTCTGTTTAAGCATTTTTCCAGTTCTCAAATCATAACAGATCTGTTTCTGAGCATTTTCATTATTTAATGTGGGGTTCCTAAATTGCAGGTCTTGATTTCACACAGTTGACTTCCCTTTCCTGCATACCATACCATCAGTATGTGACTCACTTGTGTGGTTAATTTGTCATGCGCTAAATAGCTCTTCCTGCCCATTCCAGAAAAATCAGTCCTTAAAGTTTACTTTTTCTTCTTCTGCCAAAACTGCTACTTGAGTCCTACAATATTCTGCTTTATTAAATGAAGACAGCTTTGATACATACAGCATATTTTACAATTAAAAAAGACATAGCTGTGGTTTCTTTCATTTGTGGCATTTAAGGGGAAAATGAAAATGAACTGGGCTAGGATAAAATGCATAGCTGCTAGTGGCGGCGTCCAGTGGGGATCTTTCCATCCCTAGGGGCTGAGATTACCTGTGCAGAAAAGAATTCACTAAGAAAATAAAATGCAGTGCTAAATTTAGAAGAAATTCCTTATTGCACATCTACTTAAAGAGAAAGTTTGGGTTTGCTTCTTTTGTACAGTTCTTCCTAAGTAGTTGAAAAGTTTCTGTCTTGGGTTCTGAGGGGTTGTGCCAAACAGCGTTTGTGTTTTCACAGCTGGAGAGCCCCCTACATTTAGGCCTAGCTCTTCTTGTAGGAGGGTTGTTTCTTTCTGCAGTAATGACTCATTCTGGAGATCAGTTTGGACAGAAGAAAGTTTCAGGATTTTCATGCAATCTGGGGTGATGCATTCTTTCAGATAATGGGGCTGTGGTCTGCCTTTGCTTTGCATGTACGTTGCGATTTGTGTCAATAAAATTCCACTGTGTATGAGGGTAAGTCCCTCATACATGGCTCGGAACATTTTCCTGCTTTTCCGAGACACTACCAGCATGTGGCATATCCTCGTAGATTTCAGGCAAAACTGCAATGGTTTTAACAGACTTGTCTCCCTTTGTGATCAATGGGAGTGGAAAGAACTCAGCATTTCTCAAGACCAGGCCTGAACCTTTGGCAGAAGGTGAAACTTATCCAAGCTACTCCCAAACTTAGTCACTGGAATGGTGATGATACCGGACATTAGAGTGGGAGCAGCTACTCAGACTATTCATTATTAAGGGGTTTGGAGTACTACCTGTATGTAACTAAAGATACCTCTCTTTTCTACTCTCTCTTGTCCGGCCCACCCCTCTCTTGACAGGCTGCCTCTTGGTTTCTTGTCCTCAGCTTTGCCTGTTCCGCCCCGTTCATGCTCTGCCATGCAGTCGTTAAAAAAAATGGGACTAACAAAACGCATTTGAATGGCAGGTTAAATGTCATTGTTATTTAAAAGACTTAACTCTCCCATCTTGGATGCTATCGGTATTATATTTAATATGGGGCCAGATCCTGAAATACCTAATCAAAAGGCTTTAACTGCCATGGCCAAGGGGGCTGCCCCATGCCCACATTGCACCTGACAAACGGCAAGTGTGGTTTTTCGTACAGATTCAACTTAGCGCTTCCCAAGAGCTGTGATGTGTCCAGATCTAGTAGGATTTAATTGTCCTGAGATTGTAATTGCTTTGCCCTTCCAGCCGTGCTGTTACTTAGGGGATGTATTAATTTTCAGAGGTATTTTAGGTGAGCCAGATTACAATCTGAAATCCGTATGGGCAGCGGTGCGGTAATGCCGTCGCGTTCGCTGCGGTAAGCGGTGATGTGCCCTGCGTGGCTGGCCCGCGCCTCAGCCGGGCTGGCGGCAGCCTCAGTGAGCACGAAGGTCAATGCTGCTCCCTAGTGGCACCGGCCTTCGTGCGGCCCCGAGGATTCAGGGGCGTTCTTTTTCTGCCCTCCCTTGGCTTACCCTGTCAGCATTTCCATTGAAAATCTCGATTTTACAGGTTATAAAAATTTATTTTCCCTGAAGCCAAGCAAGTAATGTATGATTTTTTTACAAGAATTTCCATCAAAAACTGGTTTTCAACCCTACAAATACTAGCATCAGACTAAAATGTCAAATAGGTGACATAATTCATCATTGGTGGTTTACCTACTATTTAATTTATTGGAGTTTTAGACCTCAGCATGGTTATTTAATAAGCATAAATATCTCCTGTCATTTAAAGAATAAAGAAATAAAATATTTAAAGAAATTAAAATATTCTATTAAAGAGTAAAGAAAAACTAAAATACAATTGAAAGCAAAACCACAAAGACACTCAAGTGCCTTTCCACTTCTAAACTGCGACTTTAAAACCTGTATTGTGAAGCAAATAAATTGTTTAAATTTGGGCAACAATTACTGCACATAGCTTTGAAGCATTATGAAACATCCCTTTTATTGCCTTACCCTCATCTTGACCCACACTCTTCTCTCAGTCCCTATTCTTGTGAAAAAAGATCCTTGCATGCAATTCCCCTTTGAAACTTACTGCTTTTAATCATCCTGGAGTGACATATGTTGCACCATCCAGTCGAGAGCTAAGCAACTTTTATTCTAAAGCACTCAGCCTTTTTTCAATAAAATGACTCAGAAAATTGAGACTTTGGCCAGAAAATTGTGCTACGCACAAAATGATTTCTACCAAGCACATTGAGGGCCTATGTTTATCAGCTTCTATTCACAGAGGTTATTGCACTACTGTACAATTAAACATTTAAGCTCATTTAAACAAAAATACTTACAAAATGCTACTCAGTGTAATCAATATGAAAGGAAAACTGTTCAGACCTAACATCATGCTTTTCATTTCACAGTGTAATTGGACTCCCAGAAGAAGAGGACTGGCCTAATGACGTTGCCCTTCCAAGAAATGCTTTTACTTCCAGACCCGCACAGCCTATTGAGAAATTTGTACCAGACATCGATGAAGTAGGAAAAGACTTGCTTCTTGTGAGTTTTTATTTGTTGTTCCCTACTTCACGTGACTGATAAACTCCCACTGTGCATGCAACTGGACAAGAAAAAAAGAAGTTTCCATTTAATGGAGTTAGTAAAAAAAAGGCCAAAAATAGATCAGACAATCCATGTTAACCTGTGAAACAACAGCACAAAGACGCTGCCTTTGGCTCAAGAGCTGAGAACAGCTCAAGATTAGGAAGCTGGGTCAGGGATGTATCTGTTTGACCTGTCATTCGACCTTATGATAGCATCTTCACTACTGACCACAGTAGTGCCACTGATACAGGCTGTTCTTACAGCATTGGCCTGATGTGAGTACAAAAATGGATCTGCCATTTTTTTGTGGTACAGTGGACCCAGAATAAAGGGAGAAATAGGCTGTAGTGGTAGATCACATCTGCTAGCCTTCTACTGAATGCTGAAAACTTGACACTTGGAATTCACCAATTATTTCCTCTTGCAAATGGCAAGGCTGAACAGAAGCAAAAGAATTGGGCTGGTACAGCTATTTCCATCCGTGTTATAGATCCATTAGAAACCCCAGTCCTGAAGTTCAATCTTGAAATGGAATGTAGGGAATGACCTTGCATCAGTTTGCTTCTTGCCGTTGAAATCTCGTTAAATTTGTTCTCTGGAAGTCTTCTAAATATCTTGATTCATATGAGCTAAGTAGAGTAAAATTCTTGAAAGACTTGATGTATCTCTTAAGGAACTGCTGTCTCTGCACAAGATAATCTCAACAGCAGATGATCCTGCTGTGTCCTCATGACAGTAGCTCCCAGCTGCAGAAAGCTGGACTGCATCTGGACACTTGAAATGACAAGGGAGAAGCACTGCTGTGAGAAAAATCTGTTGTGCTTGCAGACAGCCTAGAAGTGGAAGCTAGACATGGAACAAGAATTAGATTCTGGGAACCACAAGGAATAATACATGGCCAGGAGCTCAGTGAGTGTGAGCCATGATGGAAGGAAGAAGATTTATATCTGTGTCTAGAAAGTGAGGTAGGAAAGAAATCCTTTCCTGATAGGCAAAGAGATGATAACTGAGAGCCACAGATAAAAGGGGAGAGAAGAACTGGAAGTCACTGAATTAAATTTCAGAAGTTAAATGACAGAAGTTCTGATACAAGAAGAGAAAGCAGGACTAGGAATTGGTTAGACAAGAATAGTAGGAAGAATAACACATGGAGGTGAATAAAGAACAAGGTAGGTATAAATGCAAGGCTGGGGTAGGGATTTCAATGCTGGCTGGAAAAAGGCTGGGACACAGATCTGGAAGGAGGGCCATCAAAGTGCAGCTAGGAAGTAGAGGGAGAAACTGAACATACAGCATAAGCAGATGAAGGCTGTCCTGTGCATGTGAATTCAAGAAAACCTGAGTTCTGGAATTTCATAAACTGTGAACATTTGAATTTTCCAGCATGTAATTTTTGATGTGGCCATGCTCTTATACTGTGACCCTGGTGCTTGTTTTGATGTGGGTGATCATTGTGCACCACCTTCTGAGGCCCTGCTGTGTCTCATATTGATCGTACACTGAAGGTGATATGCATTAATGTATGTATGCAATGATAGCACTGTTAACTGTACATTTTAGTTAAAACTAACTTCTTTTCATACTTTCAGAAATGCTTAGCATTCAACCCAGCCAAGAGAATATCTGCGTATGTTGCCCTCTCTCACCCATATTTCCATGATCTGGAGAAATTCAAGGAGAATCTGGACTGTCACATGTCATCCAGCCAAAACTCCAGTGAGGTGAATGCATCATAAGTGCTGACTGAAGATGAACCGTAAATGAAAAAGACACGTAGCTGACAAGGCCACTGTCCCATACAAACCATGTAGCTGCCCTAGGGAGATCATTATTTGGAGGTTTTATGCACTTATCTTTTATTTTGGGATTGTGATGTGCTTATCCATGGAAATCAATCTAGTTTACTTTTATCAGAGCAATGCAAGGGCCAGGGTTTTGACCTGCTCCTGTTGCAGCTTTATGTTTGTTTTGTTTTTGTTTTGTTTATCTACCTGGGAAAACTCCAGACGAAGAGAAGCTGCTGACCAGTTTTGCTGCCATTTTATCCTTCTAATACTGAATGCTGCCAGTGTTTGATGATCAAGTCACTGCCAAAATATGATGCAACCTCTCTCTCTCTCTCTAGCTGCTGAAGCATGATTTGGTACTTTATTATTATTATTATTATTCTGTGATATTTAAAGAATGGCATTGAAATACCAGATCTCTGCAACCTGCAGTTAACTGATACATGCGTTAATACATCCAGCTGCTGTTCATTCAGAGCATACATGCAGGTGCTTCCCCACTCGAGAACTTGCATAGACTAATTCATCGTTTCGTTACTCTATAAAAATAACAGTGATGATGATGACCATAATAAATGTCTCAGCTTTTAGGTTTTTCCATACACAAATGAGTTATTATCTAGATATGTTTGTGTGCATGTTTCAAAAAACTGTCCTGTTCTTACTGTTTCAATTTCCAAATGGTCTTTCTGTGTTGAAATGCAGACACATTCTAGTCCATCGTCTAACCCATCATTCCCCCCTGGAAACAGCTACAAGCATATTTTCTTCATCTCATTCCAAATAATTTTCTGATGTCCAGCTCAGAGTCATGAGCAGAGCCAATGAAAATCAATACAGATTTTCACCTTCAACCAGTTCTCATTGTCAGCCAAAAACAAAAATAGAAAAAATATTTCTGGTTCAGAAGCAAAGAATCCTACACCTGTAATAAACACAGAGAAGTATTTGTGCTGCATTGTACTCTGTTACTGTGCTGCCTTATCTGCGTCACCCTCCAATGCATCACAAGTGCATGAACATTAATGCTCAAAATTCCTCACATGTCACTTACTAAGCAGGCTTGTTTTCCATGCAGAAATGCATGACCTTCTCTCCTAAAACACCATGTGGGGATACTAGCACGTGCCTCTCCACTAAGGTTAATATGCCATTATTGAATGTCAAAATAACTAAGCAATTTACTTGTCTTTATAGCACAGTTATTTTAAATATTACCTGAAATTTTTATATTTAGTATTTTTGCCTTAACTAAAATATATTTTCAGTATTTTGAAAAGAAACTTTTATTTTTTTAATACTGTACTGAGGAAAAAGAAATATTTTAAATCCACAAAAACTGTTCCCTAGCATGACATCAGTGCACTTACCTGGACATGGCTTGGGGAAAATACTGGTCCAATGACTATAACTGATGCTAAGTGAGGCAGCCAGCTTTGCTTACTCCTGTGACAGTCCTTAGGCTTCTCTCTTCTTCGTCTCTATTTCATCTTGTCTAGGTGGTGAGCCAGCAGTATATCCTCATCCACGGCATGCTTGGCAGAAGCAGGTCCTTAGCAGTGAGTTGGGCAATATAACTTTTCCAGCTGTGACAGGGGAACTTCTAACCATCTCACGGGCAGGTCTCTGGCTGCTGTGGCAAACTTCACCGTTAACTCCTTTTCAGGTATCTGCACTGTCTGGGTCATGGTCCACTGCTAGGATAGTAAGTGGATCTTATTTGTCTCCTGGATGAAGCTTTTTGTTACTGTTAGACATTTAAGTTTGTGATATATGGTTAAATTAGGTCTATTTTAAACAAGCCAGATTTTGAAAGGACCACTTGCGTGCTTGCAGACAGTGGCCTGTGTTTTTCTTTAAGCCCAGAAAGAGCCTATGCAAAACTTAACCAGCATGAAATGGGAAGTTGCAAATTAGGCCTGGCAAGAACATGCACAAAGCATCTTGGTCCAGAGATATCAGAGATCCGTAACATCAGAACTTCAGAAGTTCTGTAAGCAGGAAGCTGAAGGCCAGGGAGCTGCAGCAAACCTTCTAATCTTGGCCTTTGTCATTCTCTTTGTTCCTACAGCCAAGGGGAACTGCAGACTCACTGCACTGGTGTTGTTCCAACCCTGTTCCCGTATGGGTGAACGGACCTAAGTGTGAATAATTTTTAACATTCAAAGAGAAGGATGGGCCAGGGCGAAATTCTTGCTATCAATTTTTAAACACTTAGAACAACAAACAGAGCCAAAAGTCAGGAGATGCTTGCAACAGTCGCAAATAAAAAAGGTTTTAACGGAATTTAACACTTCTGAAAACATTCCACATTTTACCTAGCGCGGAGCTGTCTATCACACATAACCTTATCAGGGCATTCAGCTGGTGTGGCTTCCCAGCAACTGCTCAGGAAACTCTCCCAGAGCTCTCCACCAACTAATGTAGAGTGAAAATGTAGAGGAGGAGATGATATTTTCCAAATTAGGCTTAAAACTCTCAGATAGAAATGTGCATCTGTTCCGTGTAAGAATCTGTTCTATTAAGCTTAGCAAAGCTGAAGAATAGAGAATATGGTTGCTCAATGTAGATACATTATTAGGGTAAAAACAGAAAGGAGGGGAGAGAATACTTTAAGCCAAAGGTTAATGTTGGCCCAAGAACTAATGAGAATGTGGAAATCACCAGGAATTTAACTACTGGAGCAGTTATTTCCCAGTCGTAATATCTAAGAGCTAAGCAAGCAGCAGAGAAAAACAGGGGCTGGCTCATGGAGTCCGAAGCGGAGCTTCTGCAACATGGTGCTGTACGTTGTCTAATATAGTAGGATCAGGTTATAAATGAGAGTATTCAGGAGAACAGTTTGCAAAGGGCTGCATTAATGGTCACATTCTGGAACATCTTCCCAGTGGGAATGGCAGGAACAAAACCAAGAAATCTAAGAATCTTGGCAGGGATAGGGAAAATATTTCTCTAATGGGGTCCTTGTGGTAGCAAGGGCCTGGATTCAAAGGACCAACAATTTTTCAAATTACCTCCTTTTCCAGATCTCTTCAGGAAGAAATTCCATTTGACATGCAATAGGCTTGATGGTATTCCAGTCTTCCCTGCCAAGCCATGTGGGGCTTCACTTACACTAGTAAACTGAGGAAGCCTGTTCTCTGGCTGGGCAAAGCACTGTCGTTGGCTAATTCCATGCCAGGAGTCATATTTATAATTAGGCAGCACAGACAGTTGTGGGACTGTGCTCAAACCCATGGCCTTGCTCTTCTTATATTACTGGTATAGCTCTAATATTTTAGTACCTTTACTCATTACTGCCATATGTGTAGGATGTAGGAATTGTGTAAGTGAAAAAGAAAGTGCTGTGATGAAAATTCTTTGTACACCTTTAAATAAGACTTTAGAGTGCAATTCTTCTTGGTGATACTTAAGCCTGTATGTGTTCTCTTCTACAGGAGTGGTTCAACAGCAGCTAAAAAATGCTGAATAACAAAAGATGTATTAAGTATAGCTCCTAGAACACCCACAGCCAGACACTGTGCTCTTCTTAGCAGAGAACAGGGTGTTCTAAGTAATGAGAGGAGAAAATTCTATCTCCCACCAGCTTTTTTTTTTTTTTTTTCTTTAATCACTACTATATAATTCTGCAGAAAAAAAACCAGACCCAATAGCCAAGGGAAAAAAAATCACCACAGCCAGCTAGTGAAGTACTAATAGCAATCCAACTGGTGCAGCCCTTTTCCCCCTGTCCACACTCACACCAGCCTTCCCGTTCATTTCCTTCAGCTCCCTTAAGTAAACAAGTTTCAGTGAGCCTCACAGGTGCTATTTCCAGAGAGATTCTTACTAATTTTCCATAGCTACACTGTGTCAATGTCACCTCCGTTCCTATTACTACGTGTTGATTTTTTTAGTCTCACAGCCTAAACCAGTGATAAGAACTTTGTGCACCTCCTTGCTTAGGCTTAGTCTCATGTACCCCTGTGTTGCCTTTTGTGTGGTTAGTAGAATTATAAAAATAAGATTTGTGCATATTTCTGTGTAGGCTGTGCCCACACTCCAGGTTTCTTTCAGCCTGTTGGTACACAATGATCAATAGTAGAGCATCTCTTTTCCTGTTGTTTCTCTCCTAAAACACACCAAAAAATGAGGGTGTCATGTTTGCAAAAAAAATTAAAGTTTGGGCTATGTGTACAGAGCCTTTTTAATTAAAGGTATTACTGTATTGCAGCATTTGAACATCTGCATAAGGGAGGGTTTCCAGCATGGTAACTCTTACATGGTTTTTATACTCAGTGGTTGTTTTGGTGAATAAGAAGAAAATATTGTGCCTTGGTGCTTTTCACAGGTTCAACTCTCACTGTCTTTGAGAAGTGTGTTTTCTTATACATGTAATTGTTTCTGCTGTTAGGTATTAGTTCAACTTAATTATGGAGAATAGAGAGAAAACATGCTGTTTTGGTCTTTTAGCCAGCAAACTTGGAGCACTTACCTGGCTCACAACTGAAAACACATCAGTTGTCAAATACATGTATGACTCAGAGACCACACAGTTTGGTTTAAAAGGCCACATAAATTAATTATGTTCCATGTATTAGACACATTTGAATAATGAGGAAGTTTATTCTAAGAACTCTGTTTTATAGAACCACTTGGCTAGTATTTTTCATATACAGTAGGTTCAGGAATAGATTGATTTTTATATACAATGTGAATTAGAAGATACTAGGCTATTTGAGTGATTTTGTTGTATGCTTGAAGCTTGAATTGATTGCAAGCTTAGGAACTTAACGTATTTATTTTATTGCTTCAAAACTGCTTCTAAATATCAAGATCTTTTTTAATGTTAACAGGATTTCACACTTTTTTAAATGTGTAAATTATTTTCTTGAAATTAGTGTGTTAGAAAAAGCATTTTTCCAAACTGCATTAGTGGGAAAATTTATTTTTACTTTCACAGAGAGGTGAACTCTTCAATAACTGACTATCAATAAGCTATACTTTTACTTTCTTTTGATTACTAAGCCTTGAGTATACAGGTCACTTTTAATGAAGAAAAAAATTCAGAAACAATCTCTAGAAAATGAAATGGGATTTTATATGTTTTAAGCTTCCAAGTTTTATTTTCATAGCCTTTTTTTTTTTTTTGTGCAAGTAGAGTTCAGATATACAAAGATGTGACTAAAATTTCAACAGTCTAACAGGCTATACGACTCAAATTGAGGTTTTATTTGTGAGCTGTTTATTCTATTTTATTATCTATCTGTGTCTTGCAAATTATTAGATAATGGCTGTAATATAATTCTAGTTTCTGTAACCATCAAATCTCAATAATTTATGTAAAACAGAAAGAAGCATTCTCGTTGATTTTATTTAACTAGGCCATTAAAAGAAGAAAGATGTAGACATATGAACTGACAAATATACTTTTGCCAAGTGTTGTTTCTTCCCTTTAGTTTGAAGCTTAGCTAGTATTGCATACTGATAATGCAGTACAATGTAAGAACCATAAAGACCACTTAAGAGTAGTGTCCACAAATAATATGAAAAATGGCTCATTAGACTCTTGGAGAAACCAGCTGAAAAATCATTACTTTAGCTGTAATACTCAAAATCTTGAAACTCCTATATTTTTCCATTAAAAAGTATTCCTGAAAAATTATGTGTATGTTTTTAATTCAGTGATAGGCATCCAAACAGAACTGAATCAAGTGGGAACTTGTTCTCAAAAGTGTTTTTTCCAGGCTGAGTAGAAGCCCTCAGTTCTTCATGTACTCATCAGAAACTAAAATTAACCAGCACCATTCTTAAATGAGCCTTTTGCTTTCTGGGCAGAAAAACCCAAGGTTGCTGTGAGTGAAGTTATTGGAAAATTTGCTTTGACTTAAAAGTCCTGTGGAAGCTTCTGCAATATTCAGTTTTTTAGCCTTCTCTGAAAGACTGTGCAAAACAGCAAAGATAAATTGAAACTCCTTAACCATATGGTCTTTTTCCCTTCACATTACATATTTTATCTGTTTTGGGATATATTGAAGGGTTTTATCCAGCTCAGTGTTAATGAGACTTTTGCAAGGCTAGAGAAAATAAAAACAACTTCTGCTATAGTATTATGATTGTTGGTGATTGCGGGAGAGCAGGTTTTTTTATTTCCAGAAAGGATCAGACAAAATCTACTGCCTTCTTTGAAAAAGAAAAAAAAAAAAAAAAGACAAGGGGAAAAAAAAAAAAAAATTTAAAAAGCTCCCACAAACAGCTGACACTTGGTAAAAATCAGAAAAGATATTTTTAATGAACTATTTGGAAAATATTGTCAGGATGAGTGAAAAGGAGCATATTTTTGATGTGAGAGACATAAATGCAAACAATGCATATTAAATATGCATTGAAACTGATACTTTTTCGCTGAGTTTGCAAAGGTAATAGGGTTTTATGGAAGAAAAGCATCCAAGTATGAATTTATTTGAACTACCACTTAAATGTTCATTTGCACTAAAGCAACCTGTACTGTTTGAAAGGAGATAGGAAGACACAACTTGTTAAACTTGTGATTTACTTTGGTGTCTACAAGGATGTGTTGTAAAGCTCTCAAGCTCACTGTCCAGTTTTGAGCAGGCCAACTTCACATTCACACTATGAACTTTCTGTACCTTAAACCCATCCACAGGCCTGACAAAGACACATTTTCTAGTATTTACTTGGATACTTGCTCACATTGACATGCTCATGTTAAATCCAGAGGACAGTCTCTTCCACTGAATGGAAAATGGATTTTCAGACTGACAGATTCCTTTGTACAATTATTCCTAAAGGGTGTGAAATCAATGTTCAATGATATGGAGCCCCTCATTTTATTCTATGTTTCACACGTACATCATGTTATGCTAATTCTCACCCTTTATTTAAAAAAAAAAAAAAAAAAAAAAAAAAAAGGAAGTTAAAAAGTTCTTTAATGTCAGGATCAATTTTGGGTTGCTAGATTAAGGAGAAAAATCATGATGTGATGGAAGGAGAAAAAATAGGCAAAGAGTAGGAGAGTTGGCAGGTGAGTTTGACTACATGGAAAAGTTAGATATAAACACAGGGGGAAGACTTTTTTCCCAGTTGTTTTGTTTTCTCCTGTCATATAAGATGATAAGACTCATGAACGGGATTTTGGTTCTAGATACTTACGCCAACTCAAGTCATTGAGTTCCAGTGTACTTCTTCAACATAGCAACAGCTCTATTTTTTAAATTTTCCATAAGCTAGAGCTTTTTCTGGGTAGATATATTAAGAAAGGGCTTATGAAACGGCTTGACAGCAGATAAAGCTGTCCACAGAGACAGTGCCTGTAGTTAAGCTGCAGACATTGGAGAATGTACAGCTCTGCTGCAGGAGAGCCACTGACAGTGTCTATTAGTGTGCAGTGTTGTGCATTGGAAGTTGACTCCTGCTGCAAATTGAAAATCCTTTGGTCATCTGAAATGGCATGGTTTTGCACACTTGGATTTTGATAAGGTTATCCACATGCAAGTTTCGCTGGATCAGTCCAAGTGGTTCACCATCTTACAGGAGCAAGTCTGACACCCTGTGTAAATAACAATGCAAAATCATCTGCCATGGGAAAAGACTTTTTGTAGGTTGTAGAGTAGGAATGAGCTTTCTGAGCTCCTCTGCCAACAGGAGAGCTAGTGTTAACTATTTTTATGCCAGCTCCAAAAATGCAGAATAGGAGGCCTGCATGGCATTTTGTTGTGTTCAGTCTATGTGCATGGGCAGCAGGGTAAGTGTTGGCACAAAGGGGCTAATTTTGGTTCTTCTATTAAGTGTGAGCACCTAGGCTTGGCAGAGAGACAAACTTCACAGTTCAAAGGAGGGGAAACCTCTAAGTCTCCATAATAGTTCTCTGGCTCTTGTTAAATACATATAGTGGTAGATCAGTCAGCCACTCAAGCAGTCCTTTCCTTATCCCAGATCATCCTGTGACACTCTGAAGGACACCTGGAGGAGTCTATCCCTCAGCAGTTTTCCACCTCACCTGCTTCCTCTCACTGGAGCGACAATTACCTGACATTTGTATCTGACCCTGATGGTGCTTCCACTACCACTGAAGTATCTGTGAGCTAAATTCCTGCCTTATGACTCTGCAGCTTCCAGTCTCGGCCAGCCAGTGATTTGTACTCTAGTTTTTCCTTCTCATTAGGAACAGGGAAGTAGTACAGTAGAATATGGCAAAATGTGTGCTACCTTCACACTTTTTGTTTCAAGCAAAACCATAAGCTAGAATAGATTAGACTGAACATAATGTTCAGTTGATCAGCCAAAACAACTTTGGATTCAGAACATTTACTAAGAACAGAAAATCCCTGAACAACTGTCTGTGATGCACATTTTTACAAGAGCACACAATGATGCCCCTGTTACACAGAAGCTTTTGATGGATACAAGACTAGCAATGCCAGCCTCCAACTGCTTACCCTGCTTTCCCTCACCTTCCCCAAGATCACTGTTCTCAGGAAGAGAATGGAGCAACTGTGAAACAGTCCCCAGCTCTCAAGATAGGTTGTATTCATGCAGGTAATCAAGCTCATTCCTTCCCTTTTGGCTATGGCAGTGTAAAGCACAGACCCCTGCCACAAGTACTAGGCACAAACAGACCTTAAACGCCAAAATATTCTCCTGAGGAAAAGTCTTCCCTGGATCTAAAGGGGACAGTATGTTTATTGTCCCCTTTAGACAGTTGACTTTCATTTTTTCCAAATACAAGAACTCACCTAAGAAAACTCCACAAAAGGGATGATTCTGAATTCCAGACATTCTGTGGGAAAAGAAAAAATGTCATTCCAGGTATATGATATGTATCTCAAACAATCATCCTTCATCTGTGATAGAAAACAATCCACCAAACTGGGTTTAAAATGTTGCCTTAGTCTGCAGCATGCTAGTTAAGTAAGTGGTTTTCTTAGCAAGACCAGGACTTGCAATGATTTCTGGCAGGGACTTTCATCTTGGAGTCCCTTTTAAGAAAGGCAGCTGTAATCATGGGTTGCACCTACAACAAAATGTGCATCAGAAATTGGATGGTGGCAAGAAGTTTGTGGATGTGAGGCTGTAAAAGATGGCTTATGTAAGCTCAGGGGGGATTTGCTTGTGGGAAAGTATTGATTGCCATGCACATTTTGAACTGAAGTTAGCTGTCAGAACATGATAGAAGGACTGCAGCATCATGAGATTAGAGGCCTTTTCCCTTTAGATGTGTAGCAGCCCTGTGGTGTTCCAGCTTTGTTTTAATTTATTTCACTTCCCCACTGCCATTCTCCTTTCTATTGTGTGTGGTAAGTTGAAAAGAAAAGCATTACCTTACAGTTTACCATCTCAAAAAGAGAGACGGCCAGCATTGTCTGAAAATTTTGATCACTATGTGGTGGTCAGTATTAAGGAGAATCATAGAATATACTGAGTTGGAAGAGACCTATCAGGATCATTGACTCCAACTCCAAGAATCTCACCATGTGCCTAAGGGTGTTGTCCAAATGCCTCTTGAGCTCTGTCTGAACGAGGCTTGGTGCTGTGACCACTTCCATGGGGAGCCTCTTCCAGTGCCTAATCACCCTGTGGGTGAAGAACCTTTTTCTGATATCCAGCTTAACCCCCATCCCCGACTCAGCTTCGAGTCCTGTCACTGTTCATGAGAGTGAAGTTGTCTCTGTTCAGTTCTAACAAACAGAATTCAATATCCATGGCATCTGCCTTCCATTAAGCACTGTTAAAAACCTGTCATTCTCCACAGTGTTCAAAATCTCTTTGCCAGGAGATTGAACTCCCTTCCTACAATCCATTTGGAGTCACAGCAGTGTGAGCAGACAAAGTTTACATTATGATGGTGCTTTTCAGTAAGAAGTGAGAGCCAGTTCCAGTTGACACATGGACTGAAAGAGTCTCGAGGACTCGTAGCTAGGGACATTCATAGGCAAGGCAGTCCCTTTTGCTAGTGCAAGAAATGCATTTTAAAACACTTAAGATAGGGAAAATATAAAGGTGCCATTTATTTTTCCAGTAGAATATGTTTTTTGCACAATGCTGTATCATTTTGGCGCTGAAACCAACCCCACAGATGAACATTAACTAACACCTTCCTTGCAGTGTTTAATTTCTTTGCAAATTCTTTACAAGCATTTGGATTAATGTATTTATGGTCCATTTCATTCCAATTCATTTAAGTGGTCTATACCTGCCCTTGAATCTCATATGAATTTTATTGTTAATATTTTCCTGCATCACTTTGAACAGCTTTAAAAATATAATGTCTTTGAATGCTCTAGTTAAAGAAAAATGATACCCTTAAAATGCTGTGTTGCAAGTTGGAACTGTATACTTTGGAAATGATGTTTATATTATAACTCCCAAAGGCATCACAGGGTGCTTTCGTCCATATGTCTGTCTTCTACTTTGTGTGTTACAGTGTGTATTTGTACCTCCTCACTATGATACTCTTCAGTCTGAAGGCCTAAGTCTGCAAAGACGTGAATACTGTACTGTACCTGAGCAGTCCCACGGAGCAGAGAGGGCTTACTCATGTGAGTGTAGTTGCTCACAAAAAGTATTTGCAGAAAAAGGCTTTCCTTTAGTAACTGACTGTAATTGTGCGGACACATGGTTAATAACAGTGCCAAGACACCAGTAAATGGGGTTTGTGTTTATTGAAAATGTGGACACATTTATCTTCAAGTTATTTGACATTAATCTAAATTATTGCTATTATGGTTTAGTATATTATTTTGTATGAAAACATATTAGTCCTGTGAAAGGGTAGTTGCAAAAAAAATGTGTTGAGTCTTGCTGCTTTATTTTTATTTGCATTTAGTATACATTTTGGTTGTTGAAGTGAGGCTAGCTTCTTAGAGAGGCAGGAAGATAGATCAGTCTGGAAAAATCATAAGTAAGCATCATACTGTGCATTGAGTTTTGCAACTAGAGTAGTATATATGTTCAGATTTAGTAATTTTTATGCTTTAGAGCATTTTTGTTTGTTTTAATATGTAAAGGAATAACCAGAATACTTTGAAATGCTATTGTAGAGATAATTTTACACATAGTGGGGGTTGTTGTCTGAAAAACTAAAATTAGAAAACATTACATAGGCTGCCTTTGGCTTTAGTTTGTTTGTAGAAGGCCCAGCAGGTATCTGTTGATTCTAGATACTTAAGCCAGGGGTCAAGTTTGTGCAGCATCTTGTAACTGAAGAAAGTTTTCTGCCGTGATAAAGTTGCCCATCTGGGCTTGAAGTAAGATTGCTGCCTAAACAAAAGCATAAAGGCAGCAAATTTAGGTGGTGGTTTGTTTTGGTGGGGTTTTTTTTGTGCATGGACAATTGCATGAAATAGGGGTGGAGATTCAAAGTATTTCAAATCATTTAGCATGATTTTCTCTTGTTCTAATTCCACTGACTACAGTTAAACCAAGAATTTGGCCTTGTAAGTCTACAAATTTCAGTGTCAGGCAGCTCAGGTCTACATACTTACTACGTACTTAAGCTTAGTAAATCAGCAAGAATACTATATAAATTGTAATGTGTGATAAAAATCTTAACTCTAGTTACATTATTTCTCTAAAAGTTTCTGTTCTTTGCTTTTTTAATACAAAAGGTCAGAATTGCACTTCATAGTGGCATTGGGATATGTGGAGAAAAGCAGGATGCTGGTACAGAAATGTATCAGAAATAAGATTCAGTTCTTACTGCTCCATGTGTGCCTACCTTACATGTGACAAATCCCACTGAAGTTAACAGAAATTATATAAAGTTAAGCCTGTTTGTAACTCTCATGAGATACTGGTTTAAGAATCTTCAAGATAAGTTATGTTCTCAAAAGGCATTATTAAACTCGTGGTTTCAGGTTTACAGAACAGCTTCTGAGACACATCCAGAGTAACTTTATTAATTGATACTACACCAGGCCAACATCCATTAGCAAATCAAAATCTCTTTCAGTACATTCATTTCTCAGTATAATTAAAAAAATAATAATAATTAAAACAGTCTCTATTCTGTTTGGATTAATTTTCTTCTCTGTTTTTCACCTTTTTTGTCATAAAATATCATTTGCTCTGGAGTTGTCTAGGATTTGATAATTCAAGGAAAGCATGCAAAGCAGTTTGGAATACGTTTCTTCATTCACCTTAGGGCATACATTCAGCTGGTGAAAATCAGCGTGGTCCTGTTGACTTCTACAGCATTGTATCCGTCTATACCAGTGCAACAGTTGGCATGTCAGGTTTTAACATTTCAAGTCACTTTACCTACATATGCAGTAGGATTCTGTTTTGCAAGATGGAAAGTTACCTACAGTGCAAACTGTACTACCTAGACTACCATTGATACCTATTCACAGGACATGATTTCACTGTATCATTTCATACTTGAAATTCATGATGTTCTTTTAATCAGGGTACAAACATGAAAAGGTGCGTGTGTTACTGTTTCTTTTAAAGGTGCATCATTTTGTTTTTTATTTTGTGTGCTTAATAATTACTAGTCACTGTTCTTTACATTCTTTGCATTCAACATTAAAATCACTTACGTGTGAAATACAGTATCACCTGCAGAGGTACAGAAAAATGTAACAGTGATTTCTTGAACTGTTACTCAAATATACTGGTTTACCTTTTAGTCATCAATGTGACATCAAGGGGCTACAGCATGTGAACTGTGGTATATAGAAGTCTTGCACCATTGCTGTACAGGAAATCTTGCAGACTCTCTCCTCTTCTTGCACAGCTGCTGATTACCATATACACATTGGGAAAAAAGTAAGTTTCTGCTGTACAGAATGGCTGGGAAGTAACACAGACACTTTGGAAACTCTAGAGCTCCCTTTGCAAGCTTTCAGACAAAACCCTTTGATCTAACTGCATGCCTGCTCTGTGTCCCAAATTTCACCCTATGGGGCTTTCTGCTTTAAGAACACCCTCAGCTGGGGCTACTTTACGTTGACTGCATTGAAGTTCATCGGAGCATGCACCTTACCGTATTAACATATTCTTTAGCTTTTACAAGTTTGTAAAGATGGTTGACTGCAAAACTAATGTGTCAATACAGCAGAATTAAATTAAGGCACACAGAAAGTTATCAATAATGTATTATATCAGAATTACAGTCGTTTGGAACTGAACGTTTTGCTGCTGGCAGTGCAAGAAAAGCAAAGTTGTGTATTTATTGTTGGGTGCTGAGGGTTCAGTATGAAAACCAATGTAATAAAAATTTTCACAGTGTCTAGTTCTCTTTAGTTCCCAAATTATTGAAAAGTAAAAAAGGCAAAAAATTAGTTTTGTATTTAAAACTGCTTCACCCTTCTAGCTATATTTTTCTTTTATCTAAAAATGTAAAAGAATACAAATGCAGTAAGTATTGTATATTAAATACAGAAAATTAGCAATGCTGGTTTCTAGTTTTTATGTTTCCAAGTGTTTTTCTCAACACCCTGTGTATTCTAGAAAATCTACAAACACAACCAGACACAGAAACATAAGCACATGCACACCCTTTCCAGCACCTTACTATATGTCAGATATATAAAACTCTGCCCTCATTTATCCCAATTACTCATTCCTAGGTATTTTGCTTACCTACGATGACTTCCATTTTAAAATTAAAATATAAGAGTTTACTTTCTCTTTCAAAGACAAATCGTTGCTGCAAACTGTGCTTTTACTCATCTATAACAGCTCTCAGTTGTCCATGAAATGCACTATTTTTCCCAAACGTTACTTGATCCAACTGCTGTGCTAAATGTGCATGGTATTTTTGTATTCCTTAAGATTCTGCTGTTTTCATATTTTAAGGAGCTGAGTGCACTTTATTGATTGATTGTTTTCTCTCGATTGGTTATTGTCATCGTTTGACAATGGCCAAACGCCAGGCACCCACAAAAGCCGTTCGCTTACCCTCATCTGCTACAGTTGCATAGAGAGGGAAAAAAATTGATGAAAGGCTCATGAACTGAGGTAAGGACTGGGAGAAAACACTCAAAGGGCAAAACAGGTTCAAATTTAAAGGTATAAGGTAAATTTATTATTAACAGAGTCAGAGGAGAATAATGAGAAGTAAAATAAACCTTCAAAACACCTTTTTTTCTCCCCGACCCCTCCCTCCTTCCCACTGACAGCACAGGGAGACAGGGCCTGAGGGTTTTGGTCAGTTTGTCACGAGAGGTCTTTTTCTGTTCTCTCAGAGAGAGGAGTCTTTCCTCTGCTATGCCATGGGGTCCCTCCTGCTGGAGACAGTTCTCTCCGTGAACTCCTCCAGCATGGCTCAAATCTCATGAGCAGCAGTCTTGCCAAAACTGTTGCAACATGAGTCCTTCCCACAGATAAACAGTCTTTTCAAAACTGTTGTGGTGTGGGTCACTTGTCCACGGGGTGCAGTCCTCTAAGGATAGGCTGTTCTAGTGTGGAAAAAAGGACCCACTATCTCTGGAAGCAGGGGCCCTCTCTCTCTCCATTGAAATCTCCCACTGGATCACAACTTTCTCTGGCATCCACCTGCTCCAGTGTGAGTGCTTTTCTCATGGGCTGCGAGTGGATTTCTGCATCCCCCATGGACTTCATGGGATGCAGGGAGACAGCCTGCTTCACCATGGTCCTCACCACGGCCTGCAGAGGAATCTTGGCTCCAGTGCTTGGAGCATCTCCTCCCCTTCTTTTCCAACTGAACTTCTGCCACCGTGTTGTTTTCCCTTTCCTCGCTTCCTCGTCTTCTCTGACCAGAAGAAAAATTTCTGCCCATAGGTATCACTGCCAACAAGTTCCACCAATTCAAAGATTCCTGTGGGATCTCGCAGCACCAAGAGGTCAATCGCCTAGGTTTCACGCCGGAGAGTCCACCGCCGGCCAGAGGCAGTGAGAGGCAGTGGCGGCCGCCACAGCGCTGGTGCCATTTTATCACCTCGCTTCGTGTGAGGCGCTGGGAGGGAGAAGCCACCGCCGCCCCTGCTCTTCTGTCCACGGCACAGCTGGCTAGGGGTGGCCAGGCAGGCAAGACTCGCCATGGGCCACGCCAAGATGGCCCCAGCAGCAGACATCACTACCCCTGGGAAAAAACTGCCCAGCCCTGTTTTGATTTTCTTCTTAATTATGTCATCACAGAGGCATCACCAATCTCTCTAATTGGGCCAGCAGCATATCCATCTTTAGAGCCATCAGAGATTGGCTTTGTCAGACATGGTGGAAGCTTCAGTAGCTTCTCACAGAAGCCACTTCAGTGGCCCTCCCCAACTACCAAAAAACCAGGCTGTGCCAAATCAACACAGATATAAACATGACTAGTAACATTTCTGGGTGTATAGAAACAATAAAAGTGTATGTTTTGAGTCAAATACAAAATGACATACCAGGCTCCAGAACAAGCTGCATTTTTTCTTGTTCAACCAAAAAATCCTCAGCAAAGCACTGCAAGTACAGCTCCAGCTGCTTGTAAAGTTCATTAAGTTCTCTTCAGAGTGGGATACAAATACCTTATACTAACATGGCCTCCAACAAGCCACCCAGATCCAGGAATCTAAAAACTATCAGCTCAAGCATTCAAAGAGATGTCGGCTTCTGGATAAAAGCTGACACTGAGACAGAAATGACTGCAAAGCTAATCAGACCCTAAAGCTTCAAAGAATTTTTTACTTAAAATCAAAACTTTTTTCTGCTCTTAGAAACCTGGAGGGACCATGAAAGTCTTTTATAAGCATTAATTACATAAACTGCAGGTGCAACACAGACAAATAAAAAGCTACGTTTACATTGTGAGACATTCCAAATCAGTCTTTAAGTACATTATAAGATTATGAGTAGCAGTCCAGCCAGGGACAGACACAAAGTGAACTGCAGTGAGGCCAGAGTCACACATACTCATATTAGCAGTAGCTAATTGTGAAAAAAGGGGAAAATAATGGAAATATGTAACATTACATAAAAGCTACCATAGGAATCTGGATACTGTCTGGTGCTTTCTCTCTGATAGTGCTCAGAGCAAGACACCACAGAAGAAAATTCAACAGTCTCTTGGCAATTATGGAACAAATTCCCTGTGTGGGGATTTTCTTCCTAGCCCTCATCTGTGAGAAGGTGAGTTCATAAGACCCAATTATAGAAAAGAAAATTATAGTAAAAAAAAAAAAAAAAAATCCAGTAAGTAAAAAACTAAGGAAGGAAAGTATACTAAGGAAAAAGCACAAATGTTACTCTTCCCATTACCCACATAAAAGTTCTTTTACTCTTTGCCTCAAAATTATCTAGTGACACTAGGTGTCATACCTGTTAGCACCATAGAAACAAATGATCATTTAAAAATAATTTTAAATGCATTGTCTGCCATTTACTGAAAAACACTAAGATTTTGACATTATCTGTACGAATTCTCATTTTGAACTCAGTTGTGTTGCTCCTCCACCTCCCATCCCTTTGATAAACAAGGTCATCTTTTAGTCTCCTAGCACACAGAAGTCCTTTCCCTAAGTATTTTCATCCATTTTTAGAAATCTGATTTGTCTGGGTGGATTTTCAAGCCGCCGCAGCCCGGGTAAGGAAAGCTAATTGGGCTCTAATTAAAATACCATGGACCGCCTAGCAGAGGACTCCCTCCTCCCCCGAGCCTGCAGACGGAGGGACCCTGCACCCTCCCTTCCTGCCGTGGCAGGTCTTTCTACTTCCAGGCACCAGGCTCAAAGCCTCACAGCGCGAAGTGTGGGATGAATAAACTCACTTAGCTCAGCTTTGGTCCAAACATTTCTGAAGAGTCATTCCGTCCTGGCAGATTTGCCGCAGCCTAGGCATCACCTCCGCTGCTGCAGCTGAGCTGAAGCCCCCGGAGCCCTGCAGCCCGACGTGCCCCCGCACGGGGACACACGGACAGCTCTGCTCCAGCCTCGGGACACCCCTGAGCCTGCCCGGGCCGCCGCGGCACAGGGGACAGCCCACACGCGTGCAGTGCCATGGGGCAGCCGCCTGAAACTGGATTGCTCGCCCGAACTCCAGAGCGCTCCAAATCTGAACGCGCATTTGGGGCGAGGATTTCACCATGCTTCACAAAATGGATATTATCATAGACTTAGTAATATTCCTAATCTCATTTTGTATGTATTTTACCGCAATTCTTGTACTTCTCCAGCACTGTAGGCAGCTCTGGGAGAACTTCTGCCTGGTGTGTTTCCAAAGTGGCCATTCTTGTTTTAGAACACACCAGCTGTTTTCTGAGGAATAAAATTTCCCTTACACACTATCTTGCAATCTTGAACACTAGATTTAATTTGCAACTGAACAAATTTTACTTGCAAATCTGGTATAGTCACTTTCTTAGTTTCCTTCTAGTTCCTCGCAAGCTGCTCTTGGTTTTACTAAGCAATTTGGTATCACAAATTCCTGTGGGCTCACCAGTTTTTCCAGCTCTTTCCAAGTATGAAGACAGCAAAGCTATTTCAGTAACAAAACTCATTTGTGCTTGGTATGATTAACATATTAACATGTGATTGCTTTTCTTCGTTTTTACAAAGATATGACTAACATGCAGTAATTTTTAATGGTAATACTTTGAGAAAAGTACATTTGAAATTCTGAGTTAATAGATCCCAGTAACTCCCGGGCTTTTCTTAGCACTTCCATTATCCTAATGTAATATTAACCCTGCCAGTATTACAATGCTTTATTTTGTAGTGCAAATGCCTAGCGAGGGAGGGTTTTTTGTTTGTTTGTTTTGTATTGTTGGTTTGTTTGTTTGGGTTTTGTTGTTGTTGTTAGATTTGGGGGGGGGGTGTTTTGTTTTTTTCTTAGCTCCCCCCTCCAGCAGAAATAGGGCCCAGCTCTATGTCAGGGCAGGCTGCTATTTCATAATACCTTCGTCTATGCATGTACCGAAGGCAAAAGGAAAAGCGAACACTGCCGTTTCCTCTGTAACTGACCACTAGGTGGATCAAGAGAGGAGACGAATCTCTCACCATGGAATCCTGCCCTCTCCTGGGAGGCAGATTCCAGACGAGAGTCCCAGGATACAAGTGCACGTTTACATTTCAGGGCTCCCCCTCCAAAGGCTGTCCCGGCGCTCGCCCCGCCGGCGGCTCCTCGGGAGAAGGGAGACATGGAGCTGCTGGAGCGGGTCCAACGAAGGGCTACAAAGATGGTGAAGGGACAAGAGCATCTCTCTTAGGAGAAAAGGCTGAGGGAGCTGGACCTGTTCAGCCTCAAGAAGAGACGGAGAGGGGAACTCATTAATGTGTATAAATGTCTGAAGCGGGGGTGCCAAGAGGATGATTCCAGGCTCTTCTCAGTGATGCCAGGCAATGGGACACGAGGCAACGGGCAGAACCTGATGCACAGGAACTTTCTCCTGAATATAGGAAGAACTTCTTTACTGGGCAGGTGACCACGCACTGGAACAGAATGTCCGGAGAGGGTATGGAGTCTCCCTCACTGGAGATAGTCAAGAGCCGTCTGGACACAATCCTCTGTCACGTGCTCTAAGACGACCCTGCTTAATGAGGGAGGTTGGACCAGACGACCCACTGTGGCCCCTTCCAACCTATCCCATTATGTGACTCTGTGTCTCCCCGCCGCTGCCGCGGCCCCACCCGACGCCCTGCAGCACAACCCCCCTGCCCTCCCCTCGCTCCCTCCCGGCGCTGCGGCCGCGGCCCGGCCGGGGCAGCTCTGGGCGGAGCGGGGCGGGCGCTGGCGGCGAGGGCCGGCCCGGCGCGGCGGGGCGCGGCCCCGGCAGGCGGCGCTGTGTGGCCGCCGCCATCGCCGCTCCCGCAGCTCCGCGGCCGCTCGGGGCCGAGAGGGGCCGCGGCTTCCCGGGCGCGGGGAAGGGCCCTGGGCTGGGCCAAGGCGGCGGCGGGCGGCGGCGCGGGGTCACGGCGGCGCCATGGGGAAGCGGGATAACCGTGTGGTGAGTTACGCGGGCAGCCCGGCCGGGCTCCGCCGCAGCCGCGGAACCTCCGGGCGGGCCCCGGCGCGGAGGCCGTGGGGAGCCGGGCGCTGCCTCGGCCGGGCGGGCCCGTCCGGCCGCCGCCGCCGCGCTCCGACCGCCGGGAGGGGCAGAAGGGGCCGCCGCGGGGAACGAGAGCGGCCCGATGCCGGCGGGGCAGCCCGCGGCGGGCCGGAGGCTGCCGAGGGCCGGCCGGGTACGGGACTGGGGTCCGGCCGCGCTCGGGGCCCCGCCGGCGGGCGACAAAGGCGGGCCGTGCTCTGCGCCTCGCCCCGCCCGGCCCGGGGCGCCCCGGGATCTGCCGGAGCCCCGTGTGGGTGGGGTGTCCCTCCCTCGGCACGTGCTCGAGGATCCCTGGCGGGACCTCTGATTGCCTTGTCAAATCCGGCAGCATCGTGACGGACGCCTGCTTTGCGATCTGTCGAGGGAAGGTGATTAAGATGCTGGCCTGGTCCGTACAAAAATAAAACGATCCCAATGGGAGTTGCGGCAGTTGCTGAAGTAGCTCTGATCCTGGCTAAGCCGCATTTCCTTAAACTTGGCGTTCAGCTGTACCTGAAAGATCTGAAATTGATGTCTACGCAGCACTCTGCTGCCTCGGGAGCCGGCGCTCAGCAGGCAAAAAATGTGCTTCTACACCTGACTGCAGCGCCTGAGTTCATACATAACCAAAACACATTCATCCTTCCTCCTGGTTTTGTTTAAATGTTTTTATACCAGTTAGCCTTTTGCGTTCTGTTTGTAATCAGTTAAACATTGTAAGTGTGCTGCTGGATTTTATTACAAAACACAAATCTTAATACTTTTGGGTTTTTTCCCCTTTCTCTGTTCGTTTTTTGTATGTGCTCTGAGTTGGTACTCAGATGCATTCACACCTTTGCCAACCTTGGTGGAATAGTAAAGTAATAGACATCAAGGACTCAGATATTGTATAGATAGATGGCAAAATCCCTTTGATTGCTTTGTCGACCTATCAAAAAAATGGAATCTATTAAGAAAGATCTGACAGTGTATTAGGCTCGAAGACTGGATCTATGGTTGAGATGTCCTGTTAGGTTTTCTCTTAATGGGACAACTGGGACATACCTAGCAATGCCAGCAAATCTTTATGTTCCTATATAAGGTTTATTATGCCATCATGGCATAATACATACTACAGACAAGTTATAATATAGGACCCTTGCTCCTCATGTATGATCATAGAGATTCCTGCTGTTATTCTTGGCTATGTCCCTTCTTAAATACACCATCGTTCTTGACTTTTTGGAGATGGAAAATAAACATGCTTTTTGCACATCTACAGGGTATTTGCAAGGCAGTGATAGCGCTTGCCCAGAGAACCCTGCCTGACAGAAGGTGCTTTACACTTCTCATGAGCAGGGAAGCTATGCAGCAAATAGCTTGGTTAATGCCTGCTTGAGCAAACTGCTGAAGGAAGAAAATGAACGTGCAGACAATCACTTTCTTTATTGAGGGTGCATTTCCTTCTGGCTAGTGACATGCAGTTTGGCAAAGTAGTGTAAATACTTTTCAGAAATGTTTACTGGTGAAGTAATTCTTCATAAACAATCCTAGTTGGAATTATATGAGCATGTTTTAAGACATAAATTTCCTAATCCTGGAATATAGAACAGTACACAGTCATTAAGTACTTGCAGTAGTAAAGTTAAAGAAAGCCACTGAAGGGAGGAAGCTTCCTAGGCAGTTATCCAGGGGCAGTTTGAGCAAGTAGAAAATCAGCATTTGACAGCTGTAGCCTCATCTGCAGGCAGAGAGTTTTGTTGGGAAGTGATGAGGTGCTCATTACTTGTTAGCTCAGGTAGGAAAGTAGCTGATTTTTATTCAAGAGCAGCAAGAAACCTCAAGATTTTTTCAAAATAATTGCATAAGAAGAGATTTCAGATACAAATTTTTGAATGGTAGCCAAAAATCAACGTGCTCGCTGGAGTAAACCAAGTTTCTAGTGGATCTAATACATTGAAATTACCTTTCTTTAATGAAAACCATGTTCGGATAGTGCTGCCCTGGGTTCCTAAAGGAGCTCCTTTTCCACTCAAAGCTAAACTCAACTGCAGAAGTTTCATTCAGTTTCAAATTTGTCATGTGAATGCCTTTCTAAGTGTTGTAACTACTTGACTGCATACATCCATCTGCTACTTGTTTCAATTGGCGCACCTCTGTGTTTATTTGCCCACGTTAGTTAGCCTTTTTGTGTGAAGTAAAGCAACAAAGCAAAGCCCTGAGAAATGACAGCAAATGTCCCCTTAGAGTTGCAAAGTCAACTTGAGTCAAAAAAATGCTCTACTTGAAGGAGTCCGTGGGTTGCTTCAGAGTGGTCCAGCAGGTGAATCTGAGGCAAAGTTGTGTGGGCAGTGCTTCCTTCCAGCCAGATGCTGCATCCCAGGCAGAGCTTGGAGTGCCTCTTCCAGTACCAAATGTATCCCCAAGAGCTGAAGGCCACCAGCCTGCTTGCAGTGCAGTCCAGAAACTCAGCATTGCTGTGGTCGCTGCTTCTGCAGTGGGAGCAACAGGAGAGGAGGCAGCAGCTGCTGCTTCTGACAGCTTTCACAAATGCTCACTTACTGTGCCTGGTGATTTCTGAATGCCTGATGAAAAGCAGTGTTGGACATGTGAGAGCTACACAGATGGTCAAATCTTTGCTTTGGATCTACAAAATGTACTCTTTAAAAATTGTCTCAGGCTGGGCAACCAAAGCAAGTCTTCTCTCTCTCTCTCTTTTTTTTTTTTTTTTTTTTTTTTTTTTTTTTTTTTTTTTTTTGCTATATGATCTTTTTCTCTCCAAACCAAACAGTAAAAACAGTGTGTGTTATGTTCTGCAGAAGTGAAGCGTTGGGATGACATAGTGATAAAAATGAATAAGATAAGGGGGTATATGTACCCCCTTTTCACATAAAATACTGTTGACATTAAAAAACTATGGAAGAGTTTTTCAATTAACTGGTGAGGTGAATTATGAATTCTAAATTTTAATTTCATGTTCTATAACACAAAGGAGATGCATATGTTTGAAAGATGGAAGACCTTATAACACTGGGATTATGAATGTTTGGGTTTTGTGCATTTTTTCCTCCTTAAAATAGCCCTAGGTCACAGAATTTTGATACATGTGTAATTGTAGCAAAGTGCCACTGCTTGCTTGTTTTGGTGCAAGAAATTTCATGTAGAATTTAGTGACTCGTGTCAGCAGTTTTGAACAGAACTTTAGAGGCATAGGATCAGTTGTCCGAGAGAGCGAGAGCTGAAATTTAATTGCATTTTCTGTATCCCAAAGAAAGATATTTCAGAAATCACAATACTATTCTTAGTTTACAAAATCACGGCTTAAGGAAGGGAATTGTTGTAAGGAACATGGTCTTTTTGTGGATCAGTTCTTTCTGCCACAGGATAACTCCAACTGAAAGCACTTAGCAGTGCTTTCTGCCAGACTGAATCAACTCAGTTTAGCTGAATATTTTATATTCTTAGAAACAAGTCAGAATTATTTTTCAGGGAGTGATAAAAAGTTTCTGTGAAGAACAAACAAGATATTTTGGTATCATAGTGTAACTGATGAATTTATTGTTTCATATTCAAGGCTTATATGAACCCCATAGCTATGGCCAGGGCACGAGGTCCTGCCCCAAATTCAGGACCAACAATACAAGACTACTTGAACAGGCCAAGACCAACATGGTAAGTGGCAGTGCCTGTCTACACTTTTGACCTTTTAAGTAATAGATTTTGAAAGATTTCTTGTCTCTGGCCAAGGTATTCTTTCCTAAACATGTATGCAATCTCCTCTTTTAAAAGCAATAGAATATAATTTTGAAGTGTATATTTCTCATTTGTCTATATTTTTTGGCAACAATTTCTCAGAAGAGGAAAATGTCATTTTACCTTGTTCTCAAATTGTAATACCTAAACCTTGTAGATATATTTAATTCGTAAACAAATTAATCTCTAAAAGAACCATTTTGCTGGTATATTCTTAGAATCCAGTTTACCCTACCCAGCAAAACCATCACTTTAAGATATTATCAACAACTTACTTTATGTTCAAACCCTTTGTCTGCCCTCATGAGACATGAGAGAACAATTTGCCTAATTGCAAAGTTAGCTTTAGATCTTTTGGAGGGATTTAATGACCGTACTTAAGTTATTAGGGTTAGGTTACCATATGTGTAACATCTAAGATGCTTTCATTCTTCTTCCCTTGGAAGTTCAGTGAAGGCTAAACTTCAAAAAAACTCTACAGAAGAGTTAAACATTGAAGAAGGTGTTCTTAATTGTAAAAATTGTGATCTATCATTCTTTTCATACAGGGAAGAAGTGAAAGAGCAACTAGAAAAGAAAAAGAAAGGATCCAGGGCTTTGGCTGAGTTTGAAGAAAAGATGAATGAGGTTGGTAATGTTATTAGCTCATAATACATGATTCTTTTTATCTAACATGCTACTTCTGTTATAATTTACAGTATCAAATAGCCATAATATTTCACTTCACTCGAACTTTCAGTGAGTAACTGTTAAATTGCTAGTGAATAAAACTTGACCTTGTCATAAATGTAAATGTATTTATACAAATGCATGTGCTTATATCAATAAATTAAACAGTGCATTTTCAGGTATGGTAAACCAAAGTCTGTTGTGCTAATAATCACTTGTTGAAGGTCACAGAATCCAAGTACAGTGGAAAAAAAAGTGCATCAGTGGAAACAGATGTTTTTGGCAAGAAACATACATGCAATATTATTATGGGAGAAGGCACAAAGAATGGCTTTCAATCAGATAGGACTATGAAGCACTTGTTTTTCTCTCATCCTAAGCTGATTACAACATGTGCTGCAATATAAATGCAGCTGTTTCGATGTTTGTGTTCTGTACCTACTGAAGATCAGCACAGTATTAGAAAATTTCACATGTAACTCCTGTTACAAGGGAGAAATTAGTATACAATTGATTTAACTGTTTCTGTTCCTTCTTGGGTACTGGTATCTTGAGATAAGGTTCAGTAATCTTCATCACTGTGTGTGAGTTTCTGGTTGAAGTAGATTATGCTCCTCCCCTGTTATTGGAAGGGCATAGTACCCATAGTACTCTTGCTGTACCTTTTTGGCTGAGAAGTTGTACCAGGTAGAGGGCCATGGGGTGCTGTTCTGAGAGATCAATCGTTCAGCACTCTGAGTTTTAGCTTGGTGGGTTTGGTTTAGCATTTTATCACATTCCTTTCCTGATTCTATCTTTGCTTAATGTGAAATTGGCATGCACAGAAGCTGCCAACCTTTCAGTATGTAGCAGGGTAGGAAGGGATGCAGGCAGTCATGAAATGGCCATGAGTTATCTCTAAAGCTCCTAAGAACAAATCTCAATGCCTGAAAAGATCACAAGTCTCTGAAGGGGTGCTGTCTCCCCTGTTTTACTGACAGTTGTTGGACATTTCTGTTTAAAACAACTCTAGCACAGTCTTTAAAATAAAGAAGCACAGGCTGTTGTGAGAGACCCCTCAGGTAGCTCTGGGTACCTGGTATATCCAAGTACCCAGAGATGCTGCCTTGGTCTATGGAAGCACATTATACACAGCACTGTGTCCTGGCTAATCTGCCATGTTCCTTTAGCAGCTCTGTTCAGCTAATTCACAGTGTGCTGCTGTGGGGATCTGGGTATCATCCTGCATTGCACAGGTTACTTGATTCTTGATATTTCTGTCCCCTCAGCAAAACATGTGGATCATCATTGTTCTGCCAATACACTACCAATACAGCTTCATTGTGAGGATCAGAATAATAAAGAAGGGAGCACATGATGTGTCTGACAGTGCAGATTTAACTTAGCAGCCTTTGAGTTTCATGGGGGCAGGCTGGATGTTTCAGAGCTCTTATTTGTCATTTTAGATAAACCTAAAGATCAGGTAGGGTACCCTGGTTTTCTAAAGTGCTCTAGCAAGAACACTGTGATACAAAAGCAAAAATACCATAATCTTCATGATCTTCAAGAAAAATGGCAATCTGTTAAAGCCAAATAACTTGAACATCGTGAACTTACACTGTATTTTGCTGAATGAGAATTTTCTGTAAAATCAATTGTGTTACAGCTTTGGCTAACATATATTGTTCATTTTCTGTGGGTTTTGTTAAAATTATAATGTCAGGTAGAGGAGAGCTTAAAAAAAATTACTCAGAAATGACCCTCCTGTCACTGTTTCTATTTGGTTTTGTTTTCAGAATTGGAGGAAAGAACTAGAAAAACACAGGGAAAAATTACTGGGTGGAAATGAGAGTTCCTCCAAAAAGAAGGAGGTAAGTTGTGTTTGGAACTGGATTTATCATCAATGCTGCCAACACAGAATTTTGTGAATACATTTTAAAAGCCAGCATCAAAGTTTATAGACTTAAATGCATGCCAAAAGAAAATTATGCTAAAGTAACGTTTGTTTTATTCTATTTTTAAGAAAAAGAAAAAGGAAAAGAAGAAATCTAATAGGGTGAGCAAAATTTTCAGTTTTCTGATTTTTTTTGCTTTGGCTTGTTCCTGCTTGTCATTTAAGTTCTCTTGGAAAGAGAAAGTATAGCTATAATTTCGATTTTAGATGTTAAATTAACTTATTTTTATTTAGAAAGGCTTTGCATACATTTAGTACAAGGGAAAATAAAGGGAGGAAAAGAGCATTAAATACATATTATTAAAAGAAAAATGTTGGAAGTGGTTTAGAAGTTTATTTAAGAAAATTCTTTGTAAGACCGGGTTCTCAGAAGTAAAATTGTATTGGTTATGCTTTGAAAATGAAGACATTTTAAAGGGAGTGTTTGGATGGGCTTTTGAGTATTTGCTAGACAAAATGCTGCATCTCACAAGCTTCACTTTTTGTTGTGTTTGGTCAAGTTGTCTTCATCTTCCTCTTCTTCATCAAGCTCTGATTCTTCCAGCAGTTCATCTGATTCAGAAGATGAGGTAAGAGCTAATCTACTGGAATCGATCATGTTTTGTTCATGAGGTTTATTTAACACAGATTTTGATAATATGTTTTAGAATATTTTGAGGGGCTGGTTTGGATAAAACCATTTCGTTTTTATGCATTTGGTGTATATAATAAAGTAATGAATTTTAAACATATATGTCTAGTCAATAGTTTCTGTATGAACACTACAGATTTTGGTGTCCTGGCTTGTAAACTGGATCCATTTTAACACTGAATTGGTTTTCTAATAGACCCCCCTATCTAATCATAAAAATGTAAAAATACCATTTTTACTTTCTAGCAAAAATCTGTGTTACAGATAATCAGATTCTACAGCACACATCTATATAATAAACAGAATCTTGAGAACCTGGATTTTTCACCGGTTTGCATTTTTTCAATGCAGAAGAGTTATGAAGGTCCTTCACTAAAACAATTAATTGTAGTGTACTTTATTTCTCAGGAGAACCTTATAACATGTAGGAATTTGATTCTTCCTTTTCTTTACATTTAATGTAAACCTTTAATTCTAGTGAGAATAAATTCAAGTTTGTTTTTTTTTTCCTTCTTTTTCTACAATATTTGTGGATAGGATAAAAAGCAAGGGAAGAAAAGAAGGAAAAAGAAGTATCGCTCCTCACGGAAATCTTCAGCAAGCACAACTTCAGAATCTGAGTCAGACAGCAAGGTAAGAATGCAGATGTGTTGCTCTTGGCAAGTTTTCTTGGTCAGTGTAATAAAACCATAAATATTTCTGACTATAACATATTAATATGGGTTTTCATCTTCCACATTTTCCATGTACTCTCACAGGGCCTGAGCTGCTCTTGTGTCTTCCACATGCAGTGTGGAATCTGCCTCCACTGGCCACATGCCTGGTGGATGTAATTAGATCTTTAGAAGAACATGCTTTATTCCAGCCATTTGTAGTCATTTTTCTGAATCCAGACATATGCAGCTTCTGTGCTGCTCAAATGTTTAGTTTTGATATTACATTAACATTTAAAATGTCTTTTGAATATGCAATTTAATTGAACATCATATCTGAAAATGCAGGTATTACAGGATAGCAGTGGCCAGAACCTTGCCTTTCTAAATATCTTAGTAGTTTCCTGTTGGACAACTGAGCCTTTCCCAAATGCATATTAAATTGAAGTTGTCTTTTTCCTTTCCTGAAGTATAGCAATGTAGATATGTGGGCTCATTGAATGAACAAAAAAGTGAAGATACATGAGGCAGCTTGTTCTGTTACGTTAGTTTTTTTCTGTTTTACAGTGTCGAGTTATTGTACTTCTTGCTTAAATATTAATAATACAGTGTGTTTTTTAAGATTCTCTGTGTAGACTGTCACAGGTTTTCACTGGAATACCTAATTTGGTGAGATATAAATTATAATGAATGACTATTTGTAGACATCTATGAATTTGTGCTAATGGGAGGTGAAAAAATTCTGCTACCTGAAGGGACCTGGAGATACCCTTACTGCAGAAAACTGGGAAAATACCTGCTTAACCTGATCTCATCAGCAGAGATGGACATGGATAAATAAAAAAGACTCCAGCTGTTACGTGTTATATGTGGTTACTGCAGTGATAGCTGGTGTCCTTCCCAGAGGCGGTGTCCTGCATGGATTCCATACAGACCTTCTCACGCTGCTGGATCAGGAGATTAGCAGCTGCAACAAAATTCCAGCTTTTTATATTATTCTTGCCAGTTGCAAGGTAGAAAGGAAAATCTTGAAGAATTACCTTCAACAGACATAAAAAGATTATTGGTCAGACTGCTTTGGACATTTTTTCCTTTTTCATGAAATGATTTTCATTTGTTTTCCTTTCTATTTAGGATAGCACAAAAAAGAAGAGGTCAAAGGAGGACTGTGAAAAAGAGAAGGTATTTTTATTCTTGAAATCCTTCGATTAGAACTGCATGTTGAATACATCATGGATATTTCTTTTTTTAATACTGAATGCCTCACCTTACATCTGTGGAAATTTTCTGTCCAAACCCACACAGTCAGAAGGTATTGAGTACACTCAGTCTGAAGTAGATGTTTAGTTGGATTCAGCTCCTGATTTAGTAAGGTAAATTAAAACTGTATCTAACCTGCTATAGTAGATCAGCTGCATCCTTAGTGTTTTGCAGTTTACCTTTAGCTGTCACACTGAGCTAAATTGTGTGTGATGGTATTTTCAATGGCATACCTGGTAGGTTATTGTTGCTGTAAATTAAGAAACATAAGCAGAGGATCTCTTTATCTAAATGTAGTCATAATTACAGATACTATACTTATGACAGCTTTGAAGAATTGCAGAGAAAATTGTATTAGCTTAAGAAAAATGACCTTATTCTGTCATTTCTCAAAGCATGAATATCCTTCCTCCTTCCCACCACACCATTTTGTACACTCATCCATTATCTTTAATGTAAACAATCTAATTGACCTCAGTTTTAGTTATTTGTCCACTGTGGATGAACTAAAAATGCTTTCAGAGTCCACCCTAGTCTTTCTCTCCAGTTACCTTTCTTTCTTAGCAGGTTGGCCTCTCCTGCTCTGGTCAATAGTATTGACTTCGATGTACAAATTCTCCATTGCCTAAGGCAAATGTACGGATTTTTCCCCCCTCGCACCTGCTTCTATTTTACAGCGTCCATTTCCCATCTCATCCTTTCTAAGGCTTCTCTTTGAAGTATCAGCCATGGTCCCTTATTGTAGCACTACTTTCACACATCTTCTGAAAGCAAAGGGCATCTGGGGACTAGAGGTCTTTCTTCCCCTACCTGCAGACCCCAAGGGGTCAGATGGGCTGCATCCTGTGTACTTGTCATGAGTTCTTTTGGGAAGTTTCTGTTCTCAGAAACTGAGTGAGAGAAAGCCTCATTCTTAGGAACACATTGCCTTGTCCAGAGCAAAGGAAGTGCAGGGAGCAGAAAAATAGCTCATCAGATCAATCTCACACAGCATCAGAATTTTTAAAGAAACTATCTTTTAAATGCACTGGAATGAAATATTGTGTGTTGGAAGTACAGCTGGCAGGGACAGCTTGTCCTGGTTCAACACGAATACAGAGGGAGCTTTTTCTTTCATGAACAAAGCAAGAGTCTGAAGCTACAATGTTTCTGTGTATATAGTGAGACATCTTCAGTTATTAGTTACTCAAAAGTGGTGAAATGTTTTATTTTCCAGTGCTTACTCCTCTGTGTTATTATTTAAAATAAGAGACTTGTTATTCCTCTCACTTTTAGACAGTTGCTGTATCTTGGTAACAAGAAAAAGGAATATACAGAAAATTATTATTTTCACTAAAAGTTGCTTTTAACAGTTTGGTTAGGTAATTTGATGATGATGGTGATGGAATTAATGTCAATAATATTTTAAAATATTTCACAACTTAGAAGTGATATTTCAATCTTAAATTTTAAGCAGTTTTATAAAATGTGAGAGGTTCAACTTTACTCACAAGTATATTATTTTGTGTAGGAAGGTAAAAATCACCACAGAAAAAGGAAGAAAGCAGATCGTGGTGATGGACCTTTATCGTCAGAATCTGTATCAGAATCGGATCAGACAGAGGAGGTCAGTGTGAATCCTCGGTTTCAGATGCTGCAGTGCTTGCAGCTTATTGATTCATGAGCGAATGAATGAACTGGCTTAGGTTAAATACATTGATAAAACTGTTCTGCACTGTACAGGTGAATTGAAGAGTGCACTGCACTCAAAGTTATTTGTATTTTTCCTTTTAAAATAAACTTTTAAGGATTGTTTAGTCTAGCTTCTATCACCTGTTACCCTGGTTTTTCTGAGTTTCTTTATTAGCCTTTTGATTTTCATAAATGGAGTCAGATCTTTTAGTTACTGTAGAATATAAGAGCAGTTTTTTACCTTTCCCACAGAAGTAATATAAACAAATCCTTTGTTTTTCATTCCCTGTCCTTTGTTTGCATATTTCTAACCTGAAAACAATTGTAACTGACAATTCGTCTGGCCACTGAGGCTGAGGGGTGGAAACCCCAAAAAGCCAATCTTCTGCTAGACCCACAAATGTATAAAAAGTAAAAGAATAAACAAAGGGGGCTCTTCCTCTCTCGGTTTTCAGCTGTGAGCTGGGATCAGAAGGACCTCTGCCTTGCAAAATCTCGTCTGTGTGTGACTGCTTTGTGTGTCTCTGTGACAATCACCTACAAGTAGTTTTGAATTAATTTTCTTGAAAATTAACTTCATATGGATATTACATTTGATTTAATTTTCTTTAGGTGCAAGCAAAAAAGAAGAAAAGCAATGAGGAAAAAGAGAAAACAGCAAGTATCCCTCTTACTCATACTGTAGTTTAAGGATATAAATACTCTGTACTTGGTTAATTTCCAGTTTCACGTTTTTCACTAATAGAAATATTTCATAACAATAGTCTGCTGTTACATCTAAATTAACAGTTTCTCTATTTACTTGCTGAAGTCACTTTTTCAGTTGTTGAATTAAAGAAGTATTTGTCACTCTTTTCCCTATATGTGATTTGAGGTTTATACAACTTCAACCAACACTTACTGTAGAATATATTTTATTCTGTGTCAGCATCTTAGGACTACCTGTGTGGTACAAGCAGGGAGCAGTGTGCCACACAGACAGACACCGGGGCTGTTCCTTCATTAGCGTTGTGTGTAATTCCTTACATAGGAATACAAGGACATAATTGCTGCAACATCTATGCCATTATAACTCCTCTCCCAACCAAATAAAAAGCTGCCAGCAACCTGTTACTTTTATCAGTATTTTTTTTATTTGTATCTGTTGGTAAAAGTGAGAGGAAGGTTCAGCAATGATTTAAATGGAATCCAGATTTACCACATGTACCTGAGGTTCCTCAGTTAGGAGTATAGTGGGTTTGGGACCCTAAATGCCCACTTGAGATGTCTTTGTATCTGTCTCCCCTGTCAGCAGCAGTGTTCCTTATCAGGCATCTCAGCTGTCCACGTGAGGTAGGGCAAAGGGAAGGTCTACATCAGTCACCTAAAAAATACAGGCATAGGAGTATCAGTGATACTCAGTACACATTTTTCCATGGAACTTGTTTGTTTTTTCAGACGCATATGAACCGTTTGCTATAACATTTCTAGTGAGTGCTTATGTCTTTTTCATAAAAGATTTGTATGTGTAAGGAATATGGATAAAACAAAGCTTTAATACTGATGGTTTTGTTTACTTAATGCCACACCTATTTAAGAATTTCAATTGAAATTGGGCTTGCAAAAAGACAATATTGCATCTCTTAGCCTCTGTATTACAGTGATCAGCATACTACCTTGAGGACTGAATCCAGTAGGGTTAATTGGAGTGTATTTATATTTACAGTTGAGATCACAATTGTTTTATTTTAAACAAGGTACAAGTGATAGTCTAGCCAAGTGCAGTTGAGCTATTTAATTTTACACAGTGAATTTAAGCACTTACTTTAAAATCTGTAAACATCCTAGTTATTCCCAAATATGTCACGACTGGTCAAAGCACTTCCTTATTACTTTCTCAGTAATCTATAATGCTCGTAAAATAATTTAAAATATTAATAAATGTAATAGTGACAGTGATGAGAGGTGTGAAATAGCCATACCATGGTGGGGATAAATTTAAATTGAAGGCTGCTCATAGTAGTGCAATTTGCTTTTTGTGATTTCTCAATAGGCTTCTGTATAAATCTCTTTTGGAATGTCTTTCAAAAGATATCCTTTCTGTGTTCCCATTTTGCATTAGCAGAATGTAATAGATGGCAATTGTATTATACAATAACTTCCTTTTTTTTCTTTTTAGGATAAAACAAAAAAGAGAAAGAAGCACAAGAAACATGGTAAAAAGAAGAAAAAGAAGACTGCTGGTTCAAATTCAGATTCAGAGTAATATTTTAAAACAACCTGAGACTATCAACAGAAGTGCAATGACTAAAGGAAACTTAAACTGTGAAATGACAGCAAACTTTACCAAACTGCATGAGTTTTCTTGTGTTTTAGAAATATTCCTAATCTTTCAGTAGCCAGCCAGATGCAGCTATGCTGGGAAAGACCATTGTTATTGCCTGCTGCTTAATACATGAGGTACAACTTTCATAAAATTCCAGTAAGCAGTGTTAGATGTTTGAGACAATATGAGATGGTAGGCCAGCAGAGGTGTAAAATATTGGAAAATAAGAGTTAAACTTTTTAGATAGTAAAAATAGTCTTTTAAAGCATTAGTAATAGTCTTTATTTGTAAATCAGGACAAATTAAATCCCAGGTTCATCCTGCAGGTTAATATTATGCATAAACTACTACAAGCTGGTGTCTGCTAATGGAAAATTAATGATGACATTTAGAAGGCTGCCTTTGTAGAAATGTGTATCATCTGCCCCATTACTGTCTCCATGCTTATGAGAAAGGGAATGCTACCATTTCGGCTACCTGAATAGGGTGCCTTTGCCTTTGATTCTTGCAAATCTCTGCTACTTTTAATCCATGCATCTCTGCATTCCTGGGAAGCTAGAGCTATTGTCAGCAGACTTTCCTGAATGAGCAGTTTTGAGCTTCCAAGCATGTGCTTCTGCATTAAGCAAGAGCAATGACATTTTGCAGTATAACTGACAGTCAAAACCTGAAGATTTTACCTCTGCTTTTTTGAAATAGTGATAGACCTTTGCTAGTAAATACGCGTATTTCATTTAATGTAATTTTGGTTTAATTGAAAACTTCTTGCAAATACTGGTAGCTTTCTTTGCATTACCTTTAGAATTGTTTTGCATGATTTTTAAATTAACAAAATGCAGGTAATCATTTGTTGTAACCAGTTCTATAAATTACATTTCAGATGCAGATCTTCATGTATGTATTTAGTTATAGTTACATTCATTGCTGTGTTTAAGTGCACACTTGCTGAAGTTATTTAGCATGTAAAAAGCAGGGTTTTGATACCTTAACAGCTTCATATTGAAGCTGATTTTACTCTAAGCAAGTTCAGTGGCAGATTTGTTATGTGACGTGTCTTGTTAGATAAAAAAACTACTGCCAGAATCTCATTAAAGTTACTGTTTTAACAGTTTGTATTTATATTTTTGTACTTGAGGGCTACAGAATGTTGACCTAAGTCATAAAGCTGTTTTACTTTAGTTGCTTTAGATAACTTTTCAAAAGCTTTTTTAAATTAAATGTGCCCACAAGAAAACATGAGCAACCATTTGATTTTAGTTTATGTGAAATTTTCACTACATTTTCCAAATACTGATTGCTGGGCCTTCTGTTAGCCTTTAACAAATGCCCATCCATCCCAGGTAGTCAAATATAGATTGTATTTTTGATCCGCCCCTTTTTTTTCATTGCACAGGTGCTAACTTAGAACTTACCTCTATTGCATACAGATGTTTCAAATGTTGTGTTGCCAAGAATTTCAGGACTGTTAAGACATTGATTATTAGTCTGCAAACCATAACTAAAATCTGTGGGAGAAAGATTATTTCCTATTGCCATTGTACAGAGAAATTGTCTTTAAGTTCTTGGGAAAATACAACCATTGAGTTGCAGCAATGTGCATATAAACAATAGTAATATTTTCATCAACTGTTTTATACTCCTGGGCTCGATGTTAACAATTCTAGACACTCTTGTCAGTGAGATTAAAATAAAGGTGATACGCAGTAAACAGAGGGGTTTGATTTGGGGGTTGTGTTTAGTTTTGTTGGGGTTGTTTTCTTTTTAAGTTGTGGTGTTGCAGTTTTGGTAAAAGAACCTGTAATGAACCTTAGCATAAATGCTCTGTCCTGTGTGATAACCTTATTTGACTTTTACACAACCACCTGCCACAGAAAGAAATAAAAATGGAAATGAGACCCAGTCTTCCAAATACCTAAGCTGGTATGTCATTTTAATTGTGTGACTGTAACTATCTGTTCTGCTCAGCTGTAGGCTTCCAGTGCTGCTGTCATGCTTGGGAAGGGGCTGTAGCCGCTTAAGGGGCTGATGGGCTTTGTCAGGTTCCGGCAAAGCTGCTTCGGTACTGACAGGGAACTGCTTCAGTTTGCAATACGTTAACAAATACGTTGAGTCTGCTCTTGCATGCCCTGTTTCCTGACGGAAAGGTGGAGGCTGGTCTCGGCCCTTCAGCTTTCCCGAGGTGCACATGCCGAGTCGTGAGACCTAGAGGGGGAGTTTAGTTAGCACCTAGACCCATGTTCCAAGCAGAGGGGCAAAGTAGAAAGCGAGCAATGTGGAAATAAGAGTGGTTTAATATATTTTTGCCTTCGGACAGCAGATGAACAAGCGCTATTGTATGTTGTATTTAACTTCTAGTTCTTTTTTTCCCCACAAACATTTTTAGAAATTTGAAATGCATTTATTTTTTACGACTGCGATTTTTTTGAACGCGCGTTAAGGCTCGATCTCTGTTTAGCCCGCGTGTGTTTGTCCGTCGCGGCCCACAGCGGCTCCGTGAGGCCGCGGCCGCCCCCCCGCGTTGCCAGGGCAGCGGCGGCGGGAGCGGCAGCCGGCCGCCATGAGCAGGAAGGGGGTGAAGCTCCTCGTGGACTCGCTGACCCGATCCGCCAAGCACTGTGAGTCTCCCCGGGCTGCAGGAGCCGCGCCGCTGCCGCCCGGCCTCCCCCGTTGTTCCCGTGCTCATCCTCTGTGGCTCTGTTCGCCTCCCATGGGAGGCACTTTCCCGACGCCCCCTTGGGAACAGCGGGGGGGGCGGGGAGGGGAATCGGTGTCACGGCCCAGGACCGTTCCTGCACCTGCCTCGTGTTTTACTGGCTTAACTTACAACCTGTGTTTGCTTGTGTTCGGGCCGGACAGTTAGCAAAAGCGAAGTGGAATGTCTGGTCAACCTCTTCGACACGCTGGTGGCCAGGGCCAGCAGCCAGTTTGCGGGAGCCGGCTTCGACCGCACCGTGTTCCGAGACACCCTGCACAGCGCCTTCGGCATGACGGATGACGTGGTGTTGGACCGAGGTGAGGCGGGCGCGCCCCTCTCAACACCGTGGAACGGGCTGGGATGGCGCTGCCGGCCCGGCGAGTGTGTCCCTAGCAAACAGCGCCGTCTCGTCCCGGCCGGGACAGCAGAGGAGGAGTAATGCTCGCAAGCTGTTGAGAGAATGGCATCTTTTCTTTCTTTATGCGGTAGAGTTTTCCCTTAGTTCAGGAGAGGTCACGTTCTAGTTCGCGGAAGACCAGCCAGACGCAGTTGTGCTGCCCTGTGGCTGTTTCTGTCGCAGGCGCCGTAGTGTGATAAAAGAGGGTAGTGTCACTTTTCCTCTTTTCTCCGGTGGTTCCACCGGGAGCTGCGGTCGCTGCTGGGCGACAGCTCTAGCTCAGGCCGGGAAGTCCCAGGATGACATTCTGTGACAGCGGATAACTTTGGGAATAGAGGTTTTGTGAACAGCATTGAAGGGCCTGGGCAGATAGTACAAGGAGGTGAGAGTAATGAGCCAACTAACCCCTTGAAAATACAGTGATTTCACAGACTGGAAACAGGGGACATGTTTGCGAGTCACTGCAAGTTGAAGGAATGCTCTCTGATGCAGAGCTGTCCAGAGTATGCAGAGTCTGCCATTCTTTCAGTCTTGGGCTGCCAAGAGCCACCCGTTGGTTCAACTCTCTCCGTGTGTCTAGCAGGAGAGCTACTTGCATGCCATAAAATAAAAACTTGTTGCAATTTTATGCAGCAAGTCAAGTGTGTCTTGGAAGATAACCCCACATTACCTTACACATTCTTAAAAGTTATTTTACTGCTTACATGCAAAGGGGCTGATTGCAGTTTGCAAAAGCAAACCTATTGTCTTCTAAGACAAAAATTCTTGGCTCTGCCTGTAGAGGTGTTCCTTCAGCCAACTTACTAATTAATATTCTAAAATACAAATTATTATAGATGCTAGTGGATGCTTTGAATTCAGTCTTGGATTTGAATTATGATATTACAGGCTGTGTGAATAGTGAAGCTGTGAGATTGAAAGTTGCTTAGGGGAGGGAAAAATGTTACATGACAGGAGGTTATTTTTCTTTGTATATTTAATATATATTGTTATATATAGGATTATATATAATAGGATTACTTTGTCCAGAATTTTCCGAGACAAAACCTAGTAATTTAAATCTTAATCTGTATGCAGAATTATCCCTTATTTTAAGGGATGTGAGTTTATTTGCTTTACTTCTGCATGGAAGCATAGTTCTTGTAGTTGTTTAAGTTGGAAGGCAACAGATCAAAAAAAAAAAATCTTACCAGGCAGGATTCTGGGGAACTGAGGGGCAGAATCCCTTTCACTGTTACATCTTAGAGCCAAGAATGGTAATCTTGGTGAAAGCAGACAAACATCTTAAGAAGAAAGGTAACTTATAATTTTACTGAATTTAAAAAAACATCCCTTTTTTGTGTTTCCCTATCATATAAATTCAAAATGTGTCTAATACACTTCCTAGTGTTCAGCACTTTTGATAGAGACAACAGTGGCTGCATCACTGTGGTGGAATGGGTGGAGGGCTTAGCAGTGTTACTTCGGGGGACGCTGGAAGAGAAGATGAAATGTAAGATCAATCTGTATGCTAATATTTAGTAGTAATGGTTGAATTCATAACATAACACATTGCTTTTGTTATAATTTAGTAGTTATTCTTATAAAGTATTTGGTAATTGAAAAGTTTTCTTCTGTATAGTTTAATGCAATGAAACTGAGTTCTAAAATGCTTCTCCAAGACAGAATTTTTTTTTCTGTGTAAACTGCTGTTACCACAGCCACCACCTTATTTTTTTGCTTACAAACTTGCATTTAAACTGAACTTTATTCTACAGCGTACACATTTGACAAAATACGAGTTTTTGTATTCACACACAAAATGAGAAAGAAGCAGACGAATCTCTAGCGTGATTTTGGCTAATTAACAGTCTCAAGACAAGCAAGACCAGTGCCAACATTCATTTACTGGCACAGAGGGGATGCAGTAGCAGTTGCATTAGCTTCAGCTTGGAAGCATAGATGGAAAAACTGTAAGATGGTAGTAAGAACCTCCACAATAATGATGCAGATGGAGGAGAAAAATAGCAAGAACTCTAGAATTTTAAGCAGCAGGGCAAAAAATAGAGCATGTGCGGTGAAAAAAACCACAATAGAAAAAGGAGAATGACAGCATGTTGTTTCCATAGTTCCCAGGCTGCAGCATTAGCCATCCCTACTGCATTATATAAATTCATCTGGAAAGTGGTCAGGGGTGTTGCACCATTAGGATGTGTGCCCAGGATGTAATTCAGTGTCAGTACAACCACAAACAGTAAAATATACATTCCTGCTGTAAGCACTATAGAGGATGCGAGTGTGTAGTGATGCAGTGTTGTCTGTCACAAATGTTTGCCAGGAGTGTTTCAGCACATACGTGATAAAATTGGCTCAGCTGATAATGGTGTACAATGTACAATTCACACTTCCTCTCTATAGTAACAGTTTGAATGGTATGTGATTATAGTTTGTAATCAACTTGAAATGTATTTGTATTTCAAAAGACTGTTTTGCCGTTTATGACCTGAATGGTGATGGATACATTTCAAGAGAGGAGATGTTTCAAATGCTGAAAAACAGCCTTCTCATACAACCAGCAGATGAAGAGCCTGATGAGGGAGTTAAGGACTTGGTAGAAATAGCACTGAAGAAAATGGCAAGTACTTACTGTGATACTTGAGGGTCTTTCAAACATTCACTAACCAATATTCAAAACCTTTCTATGAGGTAACAAAATAAGGTGTCTTACTTACAGTGGGATTCTGCAAGTCTTCTGAGGAAAGCCAGAAATATAATCCAGATCTACTGAGTCCCAGTCCAGTATTCTCATATGGAACTATTAATTTAGTATGTAAATGTACTGTAAATTTTATGTATAAACTAGCATGTGCATACAGATCTGTGCATGCACAATCAAAGCAAAAGCCCAGTCAGAAGTGGAAAACTCAAAAGTGTAAGCTGCATTTATTCCATCAGTACAGGCATCTGCAGTAGCTTCGTTTTTAAGTACATTTGTGTTTCATCAACTGATCATGAAATGTCTTTATCCAATTTATGTATTCTATTAGAACACTAAACTAAAGGTTATTAATGTGAAGCTTGTCTTACAGTGCTTAATCTAGAATATCAGATCAGCTGGGGGACTGTCAATATTTTAATCAAATCAAGATACATACTCTCCCCTTCCATGGTGGTGGTCAAAATTTTTCACTTAAAACCAGGTCTTGCATCCCAAATCCTTTTATTTAAGCCCATCTTTTCAATTTTTCAATCCCACCCTTTTTGCCTTAGGTACAGGCAAGTCACACAAGTCCTTTCTGAGCAGAAACTGATGACCCCCAATTTGCAAATCAAACTAAAAATAGAATCCATGTTCTTTAAATACCTGTTAAACAAAACTACAAGTAATAAAATCCTTTGCTGAAGTGTTCCCCTCCTTTTGCAGGACTATGATCATGATGGCAAGCTTTCTTTTGCGGACTTTGAAAAAGCAGTCAGAGAGGAAAAACTTCTCTTAGAAGCCTTTGGACCATGTTTGCCAGACATAAAGGTACATTAACCTTAAGTTAAAAAAAAAACTGCACAAGCCAATTCCTTACGGACATTTGCACCAATCCTGTGATCATCAGCATGGGGCATCTTAGGCCAGTGTTGGGTTCATCCTCTCAGTGCCAGTTCTGCCACCCAAAGGTGGCCCCTGAACACTCCTACTTCAGGGCTGTTGCAACACAATGCTGCAGATATTAATCTCATCACTAAGGGAAGTTTCAGTCCTTTACACTGTCATCATTGTCTCTAGCCTTCCTGTTTCTGTCCAGTTTATCTCATTCTGCAGTTGGGCCTTCTTGCCCTCCATGCCAGATCATTCCTTGGTTACACACTCCTACTACTGAGCAGTTAAAATTTTAATTTCCCCTTCAACTATAACCTTGAATGTTCTGGCTGCTCTGCCAGTGTTGACACCATGAATGCTATGGATTTACCTTTTCTAAGCTAAAAAGCAAGAGACAGTCTTCACTGCATACACATTTCAGTTCAGTACCTTTTCTGACTGAATAGAAATCCTTTAGTTAACTGAAAATTAACCTTTTTTTTCCTTTTTCTTTTTTTTTTTTTTTTTTTTAAACAGAGCAGTATCTCATTTGAACAGAAAATTTTCCGGGCAACTCCTAAATAGTAACTCCAAGTTGTAACTCCACTGCTGAGTACTGTTAAAAGGGATCTCCGTCTTCACCATTCTTCGTGATATAGTAAAAACAGTAACACTTTCAAGTTGCTCCTAAGCTTCAGTATTCCTTTGCTGTTAGAGCTATTGAATAAATTAATTTACTTCTGTAACTACCTAAAGAGAGTTCTTCCATGAGTTATAAAATATGTAACGAGTTACACAGGACAACACTGCAACAATACTACAGTATATTGGTTTCTTCATCCCAAGTAACAAACTGATACAGTTTTTAAAAGGGAATCACTGGGAAATATAATATAAAGAAAGTTTTATTTTTTACATTAAAAAATAAGTATTTTAAACTATATTCTTTACAAAAGGACTGTTGGAAGATGCTGCCAGCAGTATCTATATTCTTCTTCTCTGCTTTACAAGTGGTTTGGCTGAGCTGCTCTCTGGCTTTTCCACAGATGTTGAAGCAGAATCTGCTACCTAAATTGGAGGGGAAAAAAATTTAGTAACCTGTAAACATTACTTTTTTATGCTCATTTTAGAGTAAGGCCACATCTCCAAGATTTGAGTATCTGGGAGGGATTTATTATCACCACAGGTGTACTGAATTTTCCTGCTGACTAGAGGAAAAAAGTAACACCAAAGGCAGCATTAAACACAAGAAAGGTGAAACTTAGAATTAGCACTACCATTTTTATATTTAACTACACAAACTGATTTCAGATAGTCAGTGATAAAGTAGTACATATGCCATCTCCCTTCTTTCTAACAGAGGTGCTGTCAAGCATGTTTTATGGTACTGTATAAACTCAGATGCTTCAGGAAACGAAGGGAAAGCAGAAACGTGCATTTTGACATGTATTTTAGAAATGTATTTAATATAAAGGCTGTTTATTTATAAGATATGCACTTTCAAATCAATCTAGTTAGTCAAGGGAGGATTTTCATATCTCAGTATAAAGGAAATGTTTTATCAGCAATGTTTGACCTGCTAATTGATTAATTGATTAATAGCCCCCATAAAAGGATATATAGCTTTACACATGCCTTGTCAGCAAGGAATTAGTGATTCTGTATAGCTTTTAATGGCATAAGAAATGTTGGAGCAAAATTGCACTGAAATCTGATTTCCATTATTTTCTTTTCAGAAACCAGATCCAAGTAGCACACTGGAGCAGGACTACCTTAGCAAAGTTATCGTGCCTTCACATGTGGGGGAAAAAAAAAGTGGTTTACTAAAAATCATGTGAGATCATGCACTGACATTTACACTTTCTCAACTGCAGTGTAAGAGGTCTGGAGTAGAATTGCCTTCAATATTCTAGATTGTGGAAAAGTTAAAATAGTAAGAGCACTAGCTTTAAGTGGCAGATATACTGATAATGAGTAAATACTGGATAAAGCAATCAGAGAGTCACTATTTTTATGGATAACGAGCATCTATGTTTGAACTATCAGAACTTTAAGAACCCATACCTCTTTCAGTTTATTTCGAATTAATGTAGCTGAAGTATTCAAAGACTCATCATCCATATCCACTTTAGATATTTCTGGTAGCTGTGGGCCAATAATAACTTCACTATTGTCCTCACTTGTTCCAATGAGGGAAAACTTGTTACCTTCTTCTCTCTTCCTCTTACGTTCTTGCAGGTGAGTTGCACGAGGCATAAACCTGTCAATTCCATTGTAAGCTGGAACCATTCTTTGCTGCATTAGGGAAGCTGGTGGAGTATGTCCTTCTGGATGGATACTTGGAGTTAAAGATGTGTTCTGACCCAAGTTCCCAGAAATTTCAGCACAACTGTTACCATAGTGCGGAGATGTTAACAGGCTCTGATTTTGATTCCCAGATGGATATGCTGTGTTGTGGGATACCCCAGGAGAACTTGTAAAGCAGGATGGATCCCAGTTACTGGCTACATGTGATCCTGATGTACTCCATGGACAGTCATGCTCAGAGTTCTTTGAGGCTGTCTTCTTAGGGCCTTCTATTTTCTTTATCACACAGAAATCTTTAAAACAATGACAAAGAAGCACCTTCACTATTTCACGTCATTATTAGTTCTAACACCCAAGAACAAAACTTTTGTTATAAATGCAGAAACAATACCAGTGATATTTGATTCCCAGCTACCTTTCTGTGATTTTTTTTAAGCTTCAAATATAACAAATTCAACTTTCAAACCAGTTTTCCAGTCTAGCGCCTTTGCTGGTTTGTAACATTGAAAAAAACCCAGGTGTTTTGATGTAAAAATCAGTGGGTTTACTCCCTTTAGAAATCTTAACACAATTAATAATGATACCCAAGTATGTGAGCACAAGGACAAGCTTATGCTCAGCAATTTGCTTATTCCTCAGCTTGCCCAGCCTTCAGTGCTGCCTGGGAACTCTGCAGGACAGAAGCCTTTGTAAACACAGTCCATTCTTAACATGCCCCCAGTGCAAAGATGTGGGCTGGAGAAATTTTTTTGAAGCTTCTGGTATAGTCACCTTCCTTCCAAAACTGTCCCTTTGGCATGCCTGAGGAGGCTGGAAGAAAAGTGAAAGTGTGATCCCAGATTTCTTGCCAGTGTTTTAAATTTCTGGTAACAGTTTGAAAGAAAGCAAAAAGTGAAGAGAATACTTAATTATTAAAGCTTAAGCATTTCATTATTTTAGTCTTAAAGCCAAAAATTTATTCTGAAAAGGATATAATTCTCTAAATACTGAGAGATGTCTCCCTGTAAACATACTTAAAGTGCATCTGTATTGGATGTGCATGGCCTAGTTTTTTGTAGCAAGGGGGGCTATAGGTGACTTCAGTGAGAAGCTGTCAGAAGTTTCCTCAGTGTCTGGCAGAGCCAATCCCTGGTGGCTCCAAGGATGGATGTGCTGCTGGCCAAGGCTGGGCTGATTAGAAATGTTGGTAACACCTCTGTGGTAGTAGACTTAGGAAGGAAAATAAAAAAAAAAGTGGTTGGGCAATTTCAACTCCGGCCAAAGAGCAGAGCGAGAACGTGAGAGGAAGAGCCCTGCAGACACCACGGTCAGTGCAGAAGGAGGGGCAGGAGGTGCTCCAGGTGCTGTAGCCGAGATTCCCCCGCAGGCCGTGGTGCAGCCCATGGTGAAGCAGCTGTGCCCCGAGCCCAACAAGATCCATGGGGACGCAGGGATCCACCCACAGCCCGTGGAGGAGGAGCCCACACCGGAGCGGGCGGATGCCCGGGAGGAGGCTGTGCCCTGTGGGAGAGCCCCGGAGAGCGGGGCCGTGCTCCCGGGCTGGAGCGGCCTGTCCCTGAAGGGCTGCAGGCCGTGGAGCAGTGACCCACACCGCAGCAGTCCGGGCAGGACCGTTCCCCACGGAGGGACTCACGCTGCAGCAGGGCACAGGGAGCTGGTGCTCCTGAGACGAGCTCACCTTGGAGAGGTTCACAGAGAACTGTCTCCCGTGGGATGAACCCCACGGTGCAGCAGGGGAACGCCTCCTCTCCCTGAGCAGCGGGAGAAGCCACGGGTGATGAACTGACCATAACCCCATTCCCTGTCCCCTTGCACTGCTGGGGTAGGGGATGGAGCTGGAAGGAGGGAGGGGTGGGGGGAAGGTGTTTATAAGGGCTTATTTTACTTCTTATTATCTTGCTCTGATTTTGTTAGTAATAAATTCACTTTATATCTCTAAGTTGAGTCTGTTTTGCCCTCAATAGTATTTGATGAGTGATCTCTCTCCTGGTCCGTATCTCAACCCATGAACCATTTGTTACATTTTCTCTCCTCTGTCCAGTTTGTGGAGGACACTGAGTGAGCAGCTTTGGTGGGTGCCTGGCATCTGGCTGGCATCTGACCAGCACCAACACACTGCAGCCCTTTAAAAGAGGTAGGTAAAAAGTGTTTTCTTTAATGGGCACTTTAGCCAAGTCCCCACCCAGCCCTGCAGAACACTAAAATTTTATAGGAAATTTAATCAGGATTCTACAGGAAATTTTATCACAAACCTCTTTGATTTGTTGCTTTTGCTATATACTTTCTTCTGTCCTGCAACTTCTCTCTAGTTTCTTGGACTGTTTCAAATTCTGGAGCATAGCACACATGCAGCAAACTACCAAAGAAACTTCGTTCATCCATTTTTTTCTTGGCCACCCTGAAGGGAATTAAAGTGTATCAACAAAACTGAGGATTTTAGTCTCTAGAAACTTAACACATTGCAAGTACAGAAGGTGTAAAAGATTAAGACAGCAAGAGGCAGATATTGCCCTGTCCAATACCTTGCACATTGCAGTTTTTTGAATTTTATAAGATACACTTCAGTAAATTGCTCTGCTGGATATTCATCTAGAGCATGATATTCCTCAATGGCACCATATAATGCAAATTGTTCAACTAATTCCTTCATAACACCTAATGCAGGAACTCCTTGTATCAGTAAATAGCGAGATTCCAAGTTGATAGTGTAAACCTGAAAAAAAAATACAAAAACAAAGACTATTCAAAAACATTGCCATTCTTGCTTTATTGCAACAGGCAGACATTTTCTCCATGTTTTCTGTTGTTCTCCAAATCCTCTCAGGATGCTGAAAACCTCTGAGTACTCTGTTTTGCAGGGCAGTATGCTTATAGTTATTTGGGACCTCTTCATCACTGAGCAAGAGCTGAACTCAAGCCTCTCATGCATAGTAAAACACAAATGAGACTTTCCTGCACAAGGTAGAGCACTACTGCCAGTCGCTGAGTAAAGTCTCCTATGTCTCTGGCCAACTTCCATGCAAGATGTACTAGTAATCAGTTCATAGGAGGTACTGTCAAAATACAAAAAAAACCCACTGAAAAACCCATCCTCTTCATAGGCAGAGAAGTCATGCCAGTGAGGAAAACTGCTTTTTCCACACAGGGAGTTAAAAACAATTACCACAATTCCCTGGGGCAAATCCTGTGTGTACAGAGCTGTCTCCTTGCCATGGTGATCCAACAGCCTACATTTTTAAGACACACAGATAAAATCCAGATGCTGAGAGAAACAAGGTCTTCTCCCAGCAGGTTAAAAACCAACCATTCTCTTCTGCTTTGTGTAGTGGCTGTCACATAACAGACTCTAAGCAAAGCTTTTTGAAGGCTCACTATGTGCAACAGTCAGCTAAACAGCTCATCTGTGAGATCAAAGGATATTTATTCTGAGGTTAAAAAAAAAAAAAAAAACCAAAAAAAACAACCCAAAACACAAACATTTAGACCGCAGATGTTATATACATTTCTTAAAAAAAGATACTCCAGACAAAGTGGAAACCAACTCTCAAACTTCCACTATAAAAAAGTCTCCACAGGCAGGTCACATAGGTTTTCTTGTGGCAACAGGATACTCCCATCTACATTCTTTTGGGAACAAGGGATTGAAGGAACCTGATGCGTTCACTATGTGATTGGGGGTTTTTTGGCAGGTTTGTCCTTCTACCTCTTTCTTGTCCAGGAAGAAGAGATTTAAATAAGGTTTTCCCCACACTTGGGACATCCATATTGTTTCTCCTGTGTGTATCCTCCAGTGCCCAGTGATGGCTGGATGCCTGTGCTGGCCAGAGCCCTGTGGATGCACAAGGCTCTCTATCCTCTGCCCCACCATGTACACTTGGCAGAATAAAAGAACTTAATAGCTTTGAGACTTCATGAAATACAGAGGGTTTGAAATCTTACAGGAGGGTGGTGATAGTGAAAGAGATGTCCCTTATGTGTGTGGGCACGGAGTAACCATTGTTCCAGCACTGGTGAGACCACATCTCAAACCCTGGCTTCAGTTCAGGGCCCCTCTCTCCAAGACACTGAGGCGCCGGAGCACCTCCAGAGAAGGGCAACAGAGCTGCTGACGGTGCTGGATCACGGGTCTGATGAGGAGCAGCTCACCGAGCCGGGCGGGGCTCAGCCGCGAAAAAAGGTGGTTCGGGGAAACCTTATCGCTCTCTACAACGCCCTGACAAGAGGCTGGAAACAGATGCGGGTTGGACTTCATGATCTTAAAGGTCTTTTCCAACCTTAGCGGTTACTTTCTCACGCTAGCCCTTTAAGGTGCCGCTATAGCTCACTGTACACTAAGCGCACACAGAGATATCCAAATCTCGCACATCTACAGCAGTAACGAGAAGCTCCTGCCGCGCAGCAGGCGAGGCCCAGGGCCCCCTCTCTCCCTCCCCGGGAGCCGCGGGGCTCCAGCCGCTCCCCCAGCCCTCTCCCCCGAAGCGGTTCCGCCCGACACCGCCCCCCGCCCACCCCGGCACCTTCACGGCGCGCGGCCGCCACCCCTCGCGGTACTTGGCGCGCGACTCGCAGGCTCCCAGCTGCGCGTGGTGCCGGCACGGAGCGCCCGGGCCGCCGCTGCTGCCGGCCGCCATCTTCCCATCGCCCACCGCGTCCCGCCACGCGCAGTCCCCATTGGCTCCCTCCGTGCGGCGGGGAGGAGGATCCGCGGTCCGCAGGGAAGCAGCCAATCAGAGGCGGGCAGCGGGGAAGTGCCGCGCCCGCATTGGCCGGGAGTGGGTTGTACCACTGCCCCGGGGATGGCGGGGAGCACCGCGCCCCGGGTAGGCGGGTCCGTGCCCGGGCGGAGCCGGGACGCCCGGCCGGGACGCTGCGGCCATGTGGGGCTGTGGCGACTCCGGTGGAGCCGCCGCCGCCACCGTCGTCCTGAGCGGGACCCGCGACTGCTTCCTGCACCTGCCGCCCGCGCTGGCCTCGCTCCTCCGCCTGCAGCAGGTACCGCGGCGGCGCCGCTCGGGGCCCAGGCGCAGGGACGCCTCAGGCAGGCAGGGAGGATTACGTGAGCACATCCCCCTCCCCCCGCATCCCGTTGCCGTGGCGATACAGAGCCCTCCTTCTCTCCCTCACGACTCAGCCCTCCCCTCAGCCGGGACCCCTCACTGGGGGACATCGGGGAGCCGCTGCTTCCCTCGCCTCCTGCGTGACCCAGTATCGTCATCCGTTCTTAATTAAACGCGGGAATTTTTCTTCCCGAAAGTAGTCTGGCACTGTGGGCATCTGCGTCTCTCTCAACGCTCCCTATTTCATACTAGTTTTCCCCGTAACCTGCTAGCACTAAGCGAATATTGTGTAAACATTTAACTCCGGTAGGAGAAGAGGTGACAAATCCATGCATAATCCCCATTCTCGGTGTACATAAATAAAATGTGGCACTATAGGAAGGCACTCCCGTCATGCAGAGCCCTGCTGAGGACGCGGGGTCAGCTGAAAGGAGTGCACCTTACTCTGTAAATAACATTTCACATGTGGAAACGGGAGGAGAGACGCTGTGTGCCTCTTGTGCCATGAACAGAGAACCAAGAGTGCCAGCAGAACAGCGTGGAAAATGGCAGTAATGAGCCGAGAAAGATGGGAGCAAAGGTCAGGAGTCCTGGCCCGGCCCCCCTGGGCCGAGCAGGCCTGCCTCGGTGCGGGTAACCTGATTTCTCAGGGCTAAATAGGGCATTTCACAACAGAAAACAACGTAGGTGTGTAAAAACATGCTCGTTCGTCTTTGGGGTAGTAGGAGGAGGCTGGTGGAATTGGAAGAAAGGCAGTATGAAATGTGAGCTTCATTTCAGCTGCAGTTTCTGAGTGTTTTACAGATCTGCTGGCAAGACAGAGGAGAAAGGAGTGCAGTTGAAGTCTTGTAGTGTCATCGTGTACATTGTTTGTTATGGTGGACTCTTTTGTTTAACCTGAGCTGCTAAACGAAAATACAGAATCTCAGAAAACTTGATAGAAATAGCATCTTAAATACATATCACAAAAAAGGAAAAAGTTAAAAAGGGGATTAATGGAATCAAAAGCTGAATCTAGTTGCAAAAGATATTAGATAGTTCTTCAGTTTGACATCAAAATACCTGGGCAGTTCTGAAACAGATTGATAAAATCATTTTGGTCTGAGTTAATGTGATTTTTTTACTTATTTTAAATATGTCACAGAAGCACTCTTGGAGACCATGTAAATGTTACAATTTTTGTGAAATCGAAGTATATGTTTATTTCTTTTCCTCATTCAGGAAATACAAATAAGCCGTTACAGATTTCTGTAAAATATTTTGTGATAACCTATCATGCAGAAGAATGAAAAAAGAATTAATTTTCTTACTTAAAAATAGTCCATGGAAATAGAAGGCTGTTTAAGAATTGAAACCCAACACTCACTTCTGTGTTGAGGGTTGTGCAAACAAGGTGTAAAATCCAGATTATATCTTTAATTCCTTTGATCTCTCCAATCAAGTACAGTTTAGGTTGTCTAATTGTTATCTTACTTAGCTGGTTTTATATTAATTTATTTTTCTTCTTTGAAACTCATAGGGCCAAGCTGTGAAAGTATCCTGTGGTCATCAGCTAGTATTTTTGAGCTGGATGGAAACCAGGCATCGAGGTCACCAGAGTGAAAATATTGCAGAGATTAACAGGCATTTGGCAGAGAAACTTGGCATCACAGATGGAGAACAGGTTTGATGTACTATCTTTGTTTCCTATTTAAATAAAGGGTATATCGGAAGATAAGTGAAAAGGTACTTTGTGAGTTAGCTATGATCTTGTTTGAATTTAGAGAGGTTCCTCATTTACACCTGCTCATGAGAAAAGTTAACTGTCATGAAGTGTCTGGAATATGAAAAGATTTGCTCATTAAACCATTAACATTTGCCTAAACAATGTTAGGATAGGCTTGTGGGTAGGTCTTTGCAGGGCTGGAACAGCTGTTTTCAGTGACATTAATTTTAAGAAAATATGCTTTTAAGCAATTGAAAACTTTGGAATGGGAATATTTTGCTTGGAGTTCCTGTTGTTTTAAAGTAGCTATTGACTTTCTGCATATTCTTGTTTAACTTACTTGGGGTTTAAATTTTCATCCCTTTCTTCACCCCTTCACCATAGTCCCTTTCTCTTTGAATATTTGTATTCATCTCTTAAGAATATCTGTCTGTCTGTCTGTCTGTCTGTCTATCTGTTTCTTGTACATTCACCTCTTACTCTTGAAGACTCCATTAAAGGTCTCATAAATGACTCTTTCGTCGAGCAGAAGCTAGAGATGCCCAAGATGCAGAGTTTTCTGACTTGGGACTACTAAAATCTCAAAATCAAAGGGTTTTTTTTCTATTAGTAGGTAGACATTTAAACAAACAAGAATAGAAAAGTACTGCTTTACACAGTATTATTGTGTAATGTATTTGTATTTGCTTTTTCTCTTATATGAAAAATTTTGTCCAACATAATAGAAGACATCAATGAGTGTGACTCAGAGCAGTGTATTATCTTACCTTGTTTACTTTTTAAACATAATTTCTCTGGAAGTTATATGTCTGTTTGCAGAAATTTCCAATTTAGTAGTTGAGCAGCCAGGCATCTACCTTTTTTAGTTCTAGCAATTTAACAGGAAAACCTGTTGTCTGAATTCAAGAATTGTCTGCCTTCAACAGGAAAACAATTGACAAAGAAACCTAAGAAAACCTCACCCAGCTGTTGCCTGGGAATAATCCTCTGTACAGTCAAATAAATGCATGATTAATTAGGTAGTTTCAGCATTGTTTTGGATTCATGAGTTACATGTTTGCTGTGTTTCATAATAGTATGATCTTCTATTTGCTGTGCTGGGGAAAAGACATTCTTCTCAATTATTCAAACTAAGGAACATAGAGGATTTCAAAACTGATTGTTACTTTTGTAAAAGGTGTAACGTAATTCTCTCAGAAGAAAGGTAACTAGTTTTATCTCAGGAAAAAATTAATGATGTTTCTTTGAAAATCAATTGCAAGATGTTGTTACTTTTTTTTTTTTTTTTGGGTCAAATGAAGCCTGTGGCAAAAACTGACTTCTGCATTCTGTATTTAATGCATTCTGAAAGACCTAAGCCACAATAGCTTCTACGATTCCTCCTGATTCACACAACATTAAAACTGTTCTGTAGAGGTGGGGCTGCTCCCTATGAAACCATTCATTAAGGAGCTGAGCTTGCTTTTCTATTGTACGTTTTCCTTATTTTTCAACTGGTTCTAAATTTATGCACAAGTGAATGAATTTTTCAACTTCCTAAAATCATGGGGATTTAAAAACAAAGATTAAAAAATGGAAAGATGGTTATGTGATCAAGGTGTATTAAAAATTGATTGTTCATTACCACCTGATACATCTCCTGATGCTTTTAATACTCATGGCTTATTGACATCCCTGAGCCTAATGGGATCCATTTCCCTTCCATTGAGCATTCTTCTGCTTATGAATTACCTAGTGTCATTAGGAGGTGTATGTTCCAAGTAGCGGAAACATATAGTGAAGATGTTGGTTTTCTAGTTGAAATAAAGATGGAGATTTTATATAATTAAAAATAAGGAGTTAAATATTTTGGTGTTACTCTTGCCAGGTGTTTCTTGAACCCTGTTCCCATGTGTCCTCCTGTCAGCAAGTAGAAGTGGAACCACTCACAGCAGATGATTGGGAAATTCTGGTAATAAAACGCCTTCCATTGTTCGTGTTCTTGTCTTAAAGGTGACAGAGATTGACATTGCGGTTCAAGCAGTCTTTTTGCACAATGCCCCATTCTTGTCAGTCTCTAAGAAAATACTAAATGTGGTGGAGTTTAGTTGTATTTTATATTTCAAGTGGTGTATTAGAAAGAGACACACAGGTCTTTGTTCAAACAAATGTTAAAAATGTTTGCAGTATTTAATTTATAATGGTATCGCATTTCCCCAGGAGCTGCACGCTTCCTCCCTTGAAAGACATCTTCTTGACCAGATTCGAGTGGTGTTTCCAGGAGCCATCTTTCCTGTCTGGGTTGAGCAGCACACCCACGTTTACATCAGAATCGGTAAGCGGCGCTCAAGGCTCTCGGGGGCACCTCCAGTAAACTGCTTTGCAGGGGTAGATGCATTCATTGGCATCTTTTGCTCATACTTAGGTACACTTGTGCCAGCAGCCCCATATGGGAGATTAGAGCCGTGCACGGAGCTTCTGATATGTCCCAAAACACATGGACCTGAGGAGAATATCACCAGCACACCAGCTACAGAAAGTGACATCTTGCTCAAAAATTTTGTGAAAAATAACATGGAACAAGAAGAAACATTAAAGGATCCTTTTGCCAAACAACCTTACTTAAAGCCTGGAGTCCTTGAACAGAGTAAGGCTGATGCAGACATGACGTTTGGCTCAAATATTCTCCCAAATATATGGAACTTCATAGGGAACATTTTCTCTAACACATCTGAGCAGAAACAAAAGACTTTGTGTGATAACGATGAATTGAGCACCTTCAAAGACAAGCTGCTGAACTTAATTCACATGGATTCCATTTTTAGAGTATGTCAGTCCCAGCCTCCCAGTGTACAGAATGTATCCACCACTCATGAATTTCTGAAATGCAATGCTGTTCACGTTTTTCCATGGAATTTAGAATATATTGATTTGGATCCAAATCCTGTAGTATCTTACGGGAAAATTAATGAGCTGCTTTCCCCAAGACAGCGTCATCAAGAAGCAAAACAAAATCTGCCATCTGAAAAGCAAAGTCATGTGACTAATACAGAAGACAAAAATCCTTCTAATTCTAATAGTGGTCAAGCATCCAGTGAGGGATCTGTTGTTCAGATCGTTTGGAATGGATTTGAAGACCTAAAGAGTGTCATTGAGTATGGCCATGACGGGGGAGCCCTGCATGCTGGAAGAGTTTGGGTCAGTTTGGGCGCACCATATTCTGGGCTTTTTATTTTGTATTATTTTCTATTGGATAGTTGTGAACTGACTACTAAGTGTGCAGTTTTGGGCTGTAGATTTTGTGTTAATCTCTCGAGTTTACCAGAGTTTAATAGAACCAAGTACTGTTTGTTAGAGCTGTGCTTTGGACTAATTCTGGACTACATTACTTGCCATCATCCTCCAATATGAACAGTGTGCTCTGGGTTTCTGCACACTTGGCATTTTTACACCAAGTGAGGAAAATGCTTCAGTGTTTCTGAAGGGAATATATGCTTTCTTCACAATCTGTGGGTAGCCACTGTGTTAACAAGAAAGTGAAAATACCTATTTACATACATTCTGTACTGCATGATAATACTCTTCCTCAGTTAACTCTTTGAAACATGCCTCGACCATTGTGCCTTTGGTCATCAAACTGTAAAGTAATGGGATGGCATATCCTAGGGCTACATAATGTTTGTGACTCCTTTTATACACTCTTTAAGATACATCTTGAAGATTAATGTCAACCAGCTTGTATAGTTTAAACTGTTGTAGTTTTCATATGCTGTTTTGCCAGGTGGCACAGGTCTGGGTGTGGAGGTACTGATGTTTCAGCTTGTTCTGATACAACTGCTGCCTGATTATGTTAGTTCTTTCCTAGAGGCACGTGTGGGATCAACAAAAACAAACAAAATGTGCTCCAAATTGACTATTTTGACATAATACATTTCTCACCATTCACTCAGGTTAAGAATGAGGGCAAGAGCCTGCAGTAGTCTTTGCCATGAAATCTTTTGACAGACGTAACAATTTTCTGAATGCCAGCAGTCATAAAGTCTCTCACAATTAAGAAATATTTATGAGATGTTTTCAAGTTGGTGTAAGTTTTAAAATAACACAGATTGAAAAGAAGTTTCCTTAAAAGGGCAAACTGACTTGTATGACTTAGGGAGACTGGATTTTCTGTCTCTCTGCTGCAGGTGTGCTTAGTTCTGGTCTCTGTAATAGTCTATATATATTTACCTGCCCATGTAAAATTAATTTTAATCAGCAAATGAAGTTAAATTCTTGTTTTTCTCCTATACTGAGAGCATTCTTGCAATGTTCTAAGAATTTCTTCTACTTCTTTTTTGAGCTTTCGGCTTTATTAAGTTAGTAGGTCTGCTGTGGTGGGAGCATTTTCATAAACAGGATAAAAGATAACTAGAAGTGTGCATGTAAGAGTAAGATTTGGATATCACTGTCAATGTTACAAATTCCTTCTTAATTCTCTTGATGTTCTATTAGTGATGAAGAAATTGATGTAGTATTATATATGCAGTGTTATAACTAGTTTACTTTCTAATACTTCCTTTTGTTTTTGCTTTTATTTTAAATATTTCAGATTGCAGATGGTCTGAGAAAAAAACTGCGTATTGAAATACATTCAACAGTCCGAATTAAATCAGTTGAATCTATTCCTAAAATTCCTGTATCTCTTACACTGCAACCCAAACAGAACTTAGTGAGTTGATATTGCTGGTCACATACTTGTTTATGTATTGGGACGGTGATAATGTTGCTCTGGTCACATTGGTGGCAGGGGGGTGGGGGGAGAAAGGAGGGCGTTGTGTTTATTTCTTTTAATTTATTAGATGATGATCCTGAAGTTGTCTATTGTTGACTGTAGAAATAATTCCAAACCTTTTTTTTTTCCCCTATATCTTCTTGTTTTTTCTTTTCACTATGTAAAATAAAGTAATTTAAGTTAATAGGTAGCAACCTACTTAAACAGCTTATGTAGTACTAAGTTAAGTTAATAGGTAGTTATGACCTACTTAAACAGCTTACGTAGTACTTGTATTTTGATCAATATACTGTAAAAATCAAACCATTAAATTTCGGATTGCTCTTGGTAGATAACTCCTGATAGTTACACTGCTAATTGTAACAATTTTCTGTTTATAGGAACTGGTAGATATCACAGATGATGGAGAAAATTGAACTCTTCAATTTTGATTTGTTTTCCTGAAGCTATTAAAGGATATAGCACTTTTGACTCATAGTACACTTAAAATCATAGGGTTTCCCATTATTCTCAAATATTGAGAATTTCTGATGTCTTTCTTATTAAAAAGGATGTTAACATGAAGGAGACATGGCGTTGGTAGGGAAAAACGTACTTTTTTTCTTAAGTTAGGTCTCAAGTATAAAAAAATCACTGTCAAAATAGCAACAATAATCAATAATTTTGCATCAGACCTTCATTTGAAGTACATCAATATGGGTTCAAACCTAGCAAATATCAAGTGTATGTCTTTAAGCCAAAAAAAGAAACACAAAACAGAAAAAGAGTCATAGAGTTAAGGACTAAATATCCAGTTTAAGTCTTCTGGAAGAAGAAACACATAAATTTTTCCAACACTGCGATGCCCAGACAATTGTAGTGAAAGTATCATAATTTTTATGTCCTGTTTAGTCTTTTTCTTTTTTTTTTTTTTTTTTTTTTTTTTTTTTTCCCCCTCATGGTCAATATTTAATTTTTTAAGTTATATCATTGAATCCCTCAGTTTTCCTGTAAGGGAGACATATTCTGAGTGAGCATCTGTGGCAGTAAGAACATACTTAGTACCAGTTCTCACGGTCCATCCAACGTATCTCTGGAATTATGTATTTCTTCATAACTTGTGTGACATTGGCCTGGTTATTTCCCATGTTAGCTCCCCCTCAAAGCTTTAAATGCAGCACTTGCCATCACAGCAAGGGTTAGGCAGGTTTGTTCTTCGTCCCCAATATTCTAACTTGATTTCTTACCTACAGAAGAACTGCGCTTTTTTAAATTTGACATAAAAGGATTATTATTATGATCCTTGTCAATCCCTTCCAAGTCAGAAAATTCTGTGGTAGTCTGGCATTAATCTGCTAAAATCATAAAAAAGTAGTTATGTATGCTGTTGTGTATTTTAAATACAGATTTCCCTTTTTCCTTTCTAATTCAGTTAAAGGTTTTTAATTTTTGGAAAAAAACCCAGACAAATGCAGAAAGAGTTGTTACAGTAACTTTCATTTTCCTTTCTGAACACTGCTTCCAGCATCTTCATTGGTTCTCCCTTTTCTGCATGGGAATTACGCATCTGTGATTAGGAACTTAGCCAAGAGATATGCGATCTAGACTCAATTTCTTGTCCTATTCCAGTTATCTAGGTGTTTTGGGATAAGTTGCTTGGTCTCCACCTGCCTGTTGAAGGTTGATGGTGATGCTCCTGAACTGGATAAGCCCAGGGTTCTCTTTATAGGAAAAGGATATACAAGGAAAAGAGGGGTGTAGTGAGCACCTGAAAGAAGTCTCAGGTCAATATCAGTGCATATCTTCAAACCCAGGGTTTGAGCAGTGCCCTTGGATCTGGGGAGACAGATAAGTAAAACAAAAATAGAAGCTTTCCCTCACCCTCGTATCAGTGGTCTGAGGGAAAAATCTTTAGAGGTGGTCTAGTACTCAGCTGTGGCCATAGCAGGAGCTGCATAGATACTTTCCCTAAAGCAGTTGATAGAAGTGGTGTTTGTTGGCAAAATGCTGTTTTCTAAAGGAATAAAACACTTACATCTTCTTCCATCTCTCTGCTGCCATAAGAGAAACAAATGCCTTATGCATAGGAAGAAAACATTTTTACTTATGAGCACCTGGTTTTGTTTTATTTACCTTCTTCCTTTTTCCTATTTAGCATAAAGATATACAGGAAGATGATGTTAAATGTGCATTCAGTTCTTGGCTGCAGGATTCCACTACTGATGATCACCCATGGATAATGACAAGCACAGACTGTGTACATCTCTCTGTCAAAGAAGGCAAGGATAATACTGTCCTGTCTACTATGGAATTACTTAGTCAGTATGCCAATTAATTTCTATATACACCTTTTAACATACCTGATACCTCTTCACACTGAAAGTGTAAGCTTGAATTACCCTTTAATAATGATTAACCTTTATTATTCTTTCATTTTGGATCATATTGTAGTAATATTCTTATCTGTCTTGTGAGGAACGAAAACTTAATTTATTTGGAGTTTTAATAATTATTCATTGTGTTTCTGCAGGAATGGAGGAGTTTGTCCTTAGTGCAGCACATCCTGTGCACATTGAAGAAAACAAGTCTGAGAATATTTTTATACTGAGTCCCAGTTTGCTGCAAAAGACAAGTATACAAGTAAATATCACATAGTATCAGGTATCAAGTAATTTAAATTGTTATACTTGTTCAAAATATATTGCATTTTTCTATATAATATATTTCAGTTTCCCTTTTAAAGTAAATAATGTCAGTCTATTCATTAAATTATATCTGCATCCTTTATGCCATTTTGTAGCTTGAGAGCCTGCTGAAATTCCAGGCATACCATGCTTGTCACTGAGTGTGCAAACAAACTCTCAGAAGAATCAGTTAGAAGAGAGGAAAGTCAGTACTGTCCAAGTTTGAACATCCTTATACTTATTTGTATATGTACCATCCTTATGCTTAGTTGTTCTCTCCCGTGGTAACTAAACAACTTCTTAGTGTTTCTGGCAGGAACAGTAGCTTGTTCTGGCAAAGATGAAACATTCCCCATTCAAACCTACCACACTCTCCCTGCCTTTTCTCTGATATAGTTTCTATGCCTTTTGTTTCTTTCATACTTAATTTCTCAGGAGAATAAATATTTCTATTTAATATTAGAATTATTGCTTCTGTTAGTAATTGCAGTTGGTCCAGTACCTATTACTTCAGGGTTATCATTATGGAAGTGGGATAATGGGTTTTTTTTTTCATTTTTAAACATACAGTGAATTTCAGTGGAGAATTAAAGGTGTTTTTTTGGCTGTTTAGAATAGAACTGGTCTGCAAAATTTAGAATTGCGGTTAAAAAAAAATGGGCTTTCTTTTACTAGGAGTGAAGTATAAGAAGGCTTCTAGAAATTGGTCAAGTGACTGGAACTAAGATGAAAAAGCAAAATACATTTCTTAATAGCTGTGTCAACATCTCCTACTAGCCTGTTTTTACCTGTGAACCTCTGCAACCCTTATTTGCCTGCCCAGCTTTCCATACTAGCTCCCTGGTGAACAAGATGGAAAAATTCATGCCAGGTGCTTTGTCAAGTTACTTTTCACCCAGTCAGATTCCTGATCAGTTTCACTATTGTGTCTCATGAGCTTTCCTGCCAGCAGGACAGGGAATGGCACAGAAGGAACAAGCTGCAGGTAGGGGAAGAGATAGTGGGCTGCACAGTCTATTATAAACAGCACTTGGCCCAAAATCTAATCTTAGATTATTAAATTACTGTCAACACTAGATTGTATTTTGGAAGTAGTGTATTTCTTCCATTTCACCAGTGCACCTTTCTTTCAAGCATAGCAAAACATACATGCAGTGTTGTCTTTGCACAATTCCAGAAATGGCTGGTTACTCCACAGCCTTCTTCTATAGTTATATTTCATCTGAAGTCCTAACTCTCCTTTGTTGTAGGTTCTTTTACATCCTCTAAGTAGAAAAGCCGATGATGACAACCAGCCACCTATGCCTGATAGAGACAAGACCCTTCTGTACCACAAACTAAGCGATTTAGGGTGAGACGTTTTCATAGAAAAAAATATGGGAGAGAATGGGAATGAGGATTGGAAAAAAATAACTGGGAAATGGATTTGTAGAGAATTTTCAATGCCTGACAGAGGGCTCACATAGTGTGCATCAGTATGCAAACTCTGAGATAAAAACTGCTGACTTAGAAATGCCATGGAATAGGACAGACATTGTTGAGAGAGAATTGGAGCTAGAAACAAGTTTCAAATGATGGCCTTGCAAATAGACTAGTTACTTCGGAGAAACAGAGCTATGAAAGATGAATTGTAGTAGGACCCACAAGGGGTAATTTTAGATGATTGGTTTTAAGGCATTAGCAGCATTGCGTGGCAAAAGCAGATAGGCCAGAAAGCACTTGTATTGTAATTCGGAAATAGTTTGGCTTCTGATTGTGATGGCATGAATTGTAACATCTGTACTGCCTCACCCTTCACATGAGACTGAAAATGGAATAAAAGTTTTTAAAACGCCTCTCAGGAGCCCTATCTCTGGGTCAGAAAAAGACAAAACCCAACAGATAACTTTGGAGGAAATGGAGACTTTTTGGAAACTGTGCCAGATCTGAACAAAACTCTGCATCTTTTGGATTGTGTCAGGTTCAGACTTTATCCTAGTTTGTGCAAAATTTTGTCCTTCAATGATCTTACTGCAGTGAATAGAAAACTTCATGTGTCTAAAGGTACTCATATACTGAAAATTTCAGCATGTCTGCCAGTAGGAAGGTCTCAACTGAGACTGCCTCAGCATGGAAACCCAGAACTGAGCCTCAGAAGAAATACTGATAGTACAGCAGTTTTTGATGTTCTAAGTACTTCTACAGACTTCTACATAGCAGCAAGGGACAGTGGGGTGGTTTTAGCTGGGGTGTTCAAATGAAACAAAATTCGTAAGTTGCACTCTGCCAAGCCGTGTCCCCCAGTCACTTCCACCTGTTTACTTGTTCAACTCCATTTAATAGTAAGGATCTCAAAGAACTGTAGTTCCTAAAAGTTTTGTTGCAATCATCAGCCGAGGTGAGAAATGCAGAGTGCTGTGGTCATAAGTACAAGGGAAAACAGCTGGGCTGTGTAGCAAATGTGAAGGGATGGGGCAGAGGAGACATGAGAGGCTTGGAGTGTTGTGATAGTGTTGTGATAGTGTTGTGATAGTGTGCTGTCAGTGCTGGGAAAGGCAACTGAGAATACAGTCTGGCAGCATTCTAACTTCCCCACAGTGCAAGCTTTTACCACCTACAGAGTGTGCACTGATGCTACCCTAGGCCACTGAATGTTTCCTTTCCCCTACAGAGGAGTGGACAAATTAGGAACATCTTTATTTGAACACATAAGCCACAGTCTTCTGGGGCGTCCTTTATCTCAAAAGCTGGCTGCTTATGCTGTGGGACTGCGAAGTGGAGGGGTGCTTCTCACAGGAGGAAAGGTACTCGCTTCTGCCTTCATCTGCAAACCCTTGCACATTATTTTCCATAGTTACAAACTGGTTGACGTTCGTTTTCTTTGATGCTATGCACGTTCCAAAGAATAAAGAACAAGCTGAAAAAAAGAGCAGTTATCTGAACAGAGATAATTCAGTAAAACATTATCATACACACAGAGATGTTTTGAAGATTGCTACCAGTGCAATTTCAATAGGACATTGTGTACTTTGTGTTTATATTATGATAAGCACCTCTTGTCTTTGAAGTATTTGAATGAAAATAAGAATATATTTTCTCTTGTGTTCTAACATAAAGTGGCAGTGGAGTTGATACTGTTATTTTCCCGTTGTCTCTTACAGTGATCCATTTAATACTGTATGTCACTGAACCTAGCAGATGTCTTAACATTGAACTCAGTGGAATCAGAGCACTGTACTGGATATATCTACTCTGAATTTATCTTTGTTTCACTCTAGGGCTTTGGTCCCTACCAAGTGATACAGAGGCAGAATACACATATACTCATATACTTTTACTGAGGAATAAACCCAGTGTGTGTACAGCTTCCCCAGCTTGATGTCTGGTGCATACCATGACAAAAACACAGAAGCACATTGGCTCTGTCAATTTACTTTAGCTCACATTTATTTTTGTAGGGAAGTGGAAAGTCAACATTAGCAAAGGCCATCTGCAAAGAAGCTTTCACTAGACTGGATGCTCATGTAGAAGTAATTGATTGTAAAGCCTTAAGAGGTATGATAATAGTTTCTTTTAATCTTGAATGCTCACTGTACAATAAAGAGGCACAGTTATGAAGATACTATATTTGGTCTGAATAATTTTTCTAGCATTTTTGCTGTTTTCACAAGGATGTTTGATGCCCCACAATTAGTATCTTCAACAGTCTGATGGAGGTACTGTAAGTTTATTTCACACTTCTGTCAGCTTCTGTCCCGCAGACCACGTCCAATTCAAACCATGCTTGCCATGCTAATTTCTAACTGTTACAAAATAGGAAGAAGTTGCAAAAAATGGACTGTTTTTTCACCTGTGCTAGCTGAAACAAATATTTTGCTAACAAACCATAAGTATTAAAGGATACCTGTACTCAGTGAAAGGATAACACAGGCACCAAAGAAGGATCAAATAGCCAACTGAAACCTGATTTATGGTGGCCTATTTACTAAACTAGTGTATCTGGCAATAGGCATCTAACGCTCATGATTATAGTTGATGAGACGGCTCGTTAGGCTTTGTGAGTTCAAAATAACTACTTTGTGCAAAGACAGAAGAGCACAAAGGAGGCATTTTTCTGCTCTTGCATTTCACGGGCTTTTCTAAATAGTCTTGCTGTTACAAGGACAGAAAATACTCAACTGTTTTCTTACAGAGCCCTTATATTTGCTCAGCATATTCTTTTTGCTTAAATCCATGTGAGCTGGAGCTCCTTGCACTAGAGAAAAGGGGAAAGATTGATAATGAGCCTTTGCTCTGGGAAATTCTTCCAATTGCAGGATTTTTTTAGTAGCTATTTTAGAATGCTGCTTATATTTCTCTGGTTTTAACTGTGTGGAAATTAGACTTTTAGGTTTCTCTAGTGGTTAGTAAAAGATGATTAATATAATTTTAGTAGAACATGTGGAACCTTCTAGTACTTTTTTGATTGAAGATGTGGACTCTTTCTTTAGTGATTGTTGACTCTGGTTTAATCTTGGTATCTGGATTTAGAGATGTAAATTCAAAATAGACGAAACATTGTGATTTTTTCCTGATAATTCTGTGTCATTCTAATAGTGTTTTGTTTTAGGAAAAAGATTAGTAAACGTAAGGAAACATGTGGAAGAAGCTTTTTTAGAGGCAGCATGGAGACAACCATCCATTCTTTTGATGGATGATCTCGATCACATTGTTGGAGTACCTTCTACACCAGAGCATGAGAACAGCCCTGAAACTGTTCAAAGCAATAGACTTGCGTATGGTAATACTGTTTTACCTTTGCCTGGATAGAAATGTAATGCAACTTAGAATTTCTTACACCTGGGTTTTACTGTCCTACCTGAACAATCCTGTCTGTATCATCATTGCCTCTGAACCATGTGATATTCAGGCAGAGACTCCCAAATTATGGTATGTAGGCATTTGTGGACCGCTAACTGAATCAAAATAATGCACTCTGGATCCTGGAGTAGTCCTTGCCAATGTGCATCCACCACTGGTGCTGCTGGTAATGCCTGTTGTCAGTAGCACTGCCAGTGCTTGAGGCTTCTCCGTTCTTTTTTATATTACTCATACGCTCAAATATGTTGCAATTGATTACAAACTGCAGATGAACCTTGAACCGATAATTACTGATAAATTGATTTTTTGTTTTCGATAATTATGATTTATAATTACAGTGCTACATCAATTTGATACTGATGTTGAGAACCAGCCTCTTTTAGATGAATACCAACTTCTTTATCATCCTACTTGGTATACATTGTAGATCTTCTGTTTTGTTTTACAATGTAACAGTACACAAATGTTAAAAATAATATAATCAGTTGCAGTTTGACATCCTGTATATGGCTCCCTTTTATTCCTGAAAGTCTAGGCAATGCTGAGTTGCAAATTAAATCTAAATGATCAAGATTAATAAAGCCTTAGCAAAAAATGCCTTCCATTTCTTAGATGTGTTTGAGAGAGTTAGCATAATTTTTATTGAAATGCTTTTGAAATTCAGAATATCTTACTATAGTTTCTTCCTAAAAAATGTGCTAAGTTACATGCAGAATTGTTTGGTTTTCTTATTACTTTTACTTAAAGGTATAATGCATACAACAGAGCTTTAAAGATTTTTTTCTTGAAGATCTACCTTTCAACCTTATTTATTTTTTACCTCTAGGTATTACCTTTCTCCTGGAGTGCTTATTTTCTAGGCTTAAGATCTGGGTTTTTTCCTATAACTTTTTCTTTTTTGTTTGCATGGAGGGAGTAATAGCAAACAAAAGTAGATGCCAAAATGTTACAAAATCAGTTTTTAAAAAGCACTTCTAATCACATTTACTTACTGGAATGCTCTGTCCTAGCGAGAATCACGATACTTTTTTTTTCCCCCTAGTTTTAAAAAGAACTGTAATCATGGGAATGAAAATAATATGTTACAAAGCTGTTATATTTTGTATGCACTAATGCTGCTCACTGGGTTGGGCTTATTTTCATTCTCTTGCAATTCATGCAGCAATATCTTCTGGTTTTAGTTTTGAAAGATCTGATAAAAGAAGTTATTTCCATGGGAAGTTTGATTGCATTAATTGCCACGAGTCAGTCTGAACATTCCCTTCATCCTTCCCTGGTTTCGGCACAAGGAACCCATATATTTCAGTGCTTCAAATGTATCCGATCTCCAGATCAGGTAAATTCAAATAAAAATGGCTAAAATGTATTTTTCTTCCCAGAAGCCTCAAATACGATGCTGGAACAGCTAAAAATTGTAAGTTGCACTTGAAGATGAGAAAAAATCCTAGAAATCTTAAAATCTTAGAAGTTCTTTTGCGATACTTAAGTGCCTCAGAACTTATATCTGTCATTACGAAGTTAAAAAAAAAAAAAAAAAAAAGTAATCCACTGGAAACTCACAGTTGGCCCCACTCTTCAGTGGTAAGAGGAGGGTGTATTCAGAGGACATTTCAGTTCAACATAAAACAAGTCAGGTTGTCTAACACAGGTGAGATAGGCATGTCTCCTTGTTACCTCTGAGAGGATGCTGAAGGAGCAGTTTAGTAAAACGTAAGTCATCAAGTTAGAGAAATTATAAATGTGTTTTTTCACAGCTCAGTGAAATAAGTATGTCCCTAGAATATGTATTTAAAAAATTATATTAAAACTAAACGTTATTTTTATGGGACAGTTTTAGGTTTGTTTCCATATTAATACTATCCCTCTACTTTTGAACATAGTCCAGTTTGAAAAGAAAAATGGATAGAAGAATGAACAGTATTAACTTTCATGCAGGAGAAAGCAGATACTTTGAAACCCTCATCCCCTAATGACTCTTCTGTATTTAACATGAGCTGTTCCTGTGTCTTCGGTCACAGGCCAGCAATTAAAAGCCACTGAGGAGGAGACGCTGTGTTAGATGCAGTTTAACTTCCTCCCACTTCTACAAGTGTTCTTTTATTGTTTTTAATACTAATAGTCAAATAAGGATGAAACATCACTGGAAAAGTGAAGCCCTCAAAAGATACCAAATTATTTGAAGTGTTCTTATCTAGCACAATATATTGCATCTCAAACATATTCTCTGCTCATATTGACAAAATGAAATGTGTTCCTTTTCCTGTGAAACATAAATAGATGTAAAACACTAGAATCTGCGGAGGGAGAGATGTTTCATTATTAATGTTGAATTTAAAGTAGATCTGCTGAGGTGAATATTGAAAGTGATAAAACCGCTGAATTTACTGAAGTGCACCTGAAGAACTAGCATTTGTTTATATTGCTTAGGTTTTGTTATTTAAAAGGTTGGTGTTACACAAATATTTAAGGAAATTTTAGTAAGTCATACCTATTTACTCTTTGAATTCCTGAACTCCATAATAAAGAATAAACTCAATACACACTTGCTGCACAATTCTGTTTTTCAGAAGCAAAGATGGGAAATTCTGTATTCCGTAATAAAGAAGAAACTGAATTCTGATCCAAAGGATTTCTCTGATCTTGACCTCCAGTGTATTGCAAAGGAAACAGAAGGTTTTGTTGCTAGAGATTTTACTCTGCTTGTTGATCGTGCCATTCATACCTGTGCTTCTAACCAGAATGCATCAGATAACGGTGGTATGTTGACAACAAAATCTTTTATTTCATAGTCTTATTTCTGTTACCCAGAATCGGTGGAATAATACAGAAAGAAACCCTCAGTTTTTCTGTTTTATGTTTAAAATTTCTTCAGTTGTTACATATTGTGAGGAGTTTGTTATTGGCAGTCTGTGTGTTTGGGTTTTTTTCAGGGTTTTTTTTCTTTTTTTTTTTTTTAAGCAGATTTGAACCTGTCAACTGTGGATTTTCAAAAAGCTCTAAAAGATTTTACTCCATTAGCTCTGAGAAATGCCAACCTTCATAAACCTAAAGACCTTGACTGGGACAGGATTGGTGGCTTAAAAGATGTGAAGCAAATGCTCAGGGATACCATCATGTTACCTGCAAAGGTACTAAGTTCCTTTAAATTAGTTATTTGAATTTTGTACATAATGTTAGTAGGGAAGAATTATTTTTAAGGTTTGGAAAGTGTTGTATAAAAAGATGAGAGGCATGATTTGTAGCTTCTAAATCTTCAACTGTCTTCAACTACTGGAGAACACTTTGTCCTTCCTCTTTTCTCTTCCAAATACAAAAGGCAGTTGCTGAACTTTACTACAGAGCAAGTGTTGCAGTACAATCCAGTATTAGAGTATTGCCACACTCACTTGCAGGGCTTGTGATTAGGCTCTGTAAAGACAACATTTCCAGCTGTTTTCTGCAGTGGTTTTGCTAGAGGAGTATTTTCTTTCAGATGAATGCCAATCCACTTTGTGAGCAATTTAATTTAATTTTACTTTGGCCTTTCTGCCTTGCTTAAAACTTGAATGTTGAGATGAGCCATTGAGCATTGAATCTACAGAAAAATGACTGAATGGTATATTTGATCATATAATTTAGTGATTAAAATAGGAATTTAGAACTACTAGTATGGAGAATAAAGAGCTCTAGTCCATCCCTATTCTGGCCTGTTTCCTCTTGGTAGAAAATCACACTTGTTTGTATTTTAGGTACCTGTTAAAACTAGGAACCTAGTTCAGCCCTGAGTAAACTAAAAACAGTCCAGATGAGCTGTTGGGATAATACTGGGGATGTAATAAATTAGATGCTTTCTGTTTAGACAAAAATCATTACTAGTCAGTGATGTTACATCACAGAATACTTGCTTATGGTAGAATATATCACATTAAAACTCTTTTTCAGTATCCAGAATTATTTGCAAACCTGCCCATACGACAGAGATCAGGAGTTTTGCTGTATGGAGCACCTGGAACAGGAAAAACATTGTTGGCAGGAGTGGTTGCAAGAGAGAGTGGAATGAATTTCATCAGCATCAAGGTAGCAGGAGTTTAAGCTTAATTGATTCATTTTACTAACTGAATGAAGTAACTTTACATAATACCTGAAGCTATGTGCTTGTGAGGGCAAAATACTAAAGTAAGAAACTCATATGTAAAATTTTGCTTGTCTCTCTCTGGATATCCCTCTGGACATCTGATTCCTGGAACTACACAGTTTTATTACTGAGGTGTTTTTTTTTTTTTTTTTTGTATACTTACTGATTAGGCAGAATTATAAAATTTAATTAGGTGTTCCTAGTTTCTCATTTTTGGGGGTAGAAAGACACCAGATTTTGATGGGGGTCTTTGATGATTTCCACTGGACAATGAAATTGAGCAATATATTTTAAACATTTTTAAAATACAGTGTAAACCTTTGCCTTGAGATAATGTAACACATGTTCTGTTATGGTACAAAAATGGAAATGATTACTTTTAAACAAGCTGGAATGCTTGAAAAATTCTTCTGGCTTATTTAGACCCCTTGGCTCTTCTGTCCAGAGATGACACTGTCTTGGTTGCAAGAAAATTCAGTCTAGTACACAAAATATATGCTGATGTTGAATTACGCATTAAAACTAAGAAATGTGTCATAAGTATTATTTTCTGATTATATCTTTTTAGGGGCCAGAGCTGCTCAGCAAATACATTGGGGCAAGTGAACAAGCAGTTCGAGATATATTTAACAGGTGTGTTTTGTAAAGATTTGTGATGTTATCAATAAATTTCACTGGTTGAAGCACAAATAAATAATTTTGTTGTCTGAGGAGAGATACGGCATCAGATCATAAAAGCATCTGAAACAATCAGTTGTGTTGAACCAGGTGTATCTTGGTAGGTTCAATCTGACCATCATTGTTAAAGAACTGCACATTTTGGCTCCAATGAGGAATGTGCTTTTGAAGCTGAACTCCCAGTCCTCTCCAGCTACAATGCATTGGTTCACAGCATAGAATTGTCTTGGAAAACACATCTTGAATTCCTTTCAGATTCCAGAAGATAGTTTACTGTACTCCAAGTAGTAACGCACATTCAATATCTAGGTTCTTGAACTTACTTACTTAAAATTAGTATTGAGGTCCTCAGTGCCAGTAGTTCTGTTTTACAAATCTGCTCAGTGCTCACTAATGCCAACATGTCCTACATAACCTTTGCTTCTCAACTTATCATGTGGGCTGTCTTTTTGTTAGCTGTCTGTAAGCCAAGAACACATCTGCAGTGATTTTAGAGCTGTCATGTATATTAATGTGACAGTTGAGCACTTAGAAATGATAACGTGAGTGCAAAGTATGTCATAAAAATGAGCAGTGATTCTATTGCAATCTAGTTTTCAGAAGCTCTTAAAATTCCACAGAAAGCAGTTTTTCTGTTCTCTCATTAAATACAATTGTTCTCTGAAGCAAAAAGAAATTACCTTCAGTATTTCTAAGCAATTCTATCTGTGAATGAAACTTTAACAGAAAAATAAGTATTGCTTTTTTTCCCCCTTTTAGAGCTCAGGCAGCTAAGCCTTGCATTGTTTTCTTTGATGAGTTTGATTCTATTGCTCCTCGCCGAGGTCACGACAACACAGGAGTCACCGACCGAGTGGTGAACCAGCTGTTGACTCAGTTAGATGGTGTGGAAGGCCTGCAAGGTACCAATTCGCCTGTGTGCTCCTTTTTATGAAGAAGTTTAGCAGATATTAATGACATTTTTCTGCACTTTCCTAAGGAGTTTATGTGCTAGCTGCTACCAGTCGCCCGGATTTGATTGATCCAGCTTTGTTAAGGCCAGGTCGTCTGGATAAATGCCTGTACTGTCCACCTCCTGATCAGGTGAGGAAACAAAGTAACTTCACACAAGAGGCAAGGGAAAAAAATCAGACTAATGGGTTTATTCTCCTTTTCTTTATATGTAGTGGCATTCCAAACTTGGAAAAAGTGGACTTGATTTCCCAGCTCCAGTTATACAACAGGATAAATTCACTGATTTTAATGTCAATGTGTTCACATAAAAGTGGGGGGGAAAAAGGGCTGTTTACCATAGTCTTCTGGATCAAGTCATATCCTGTGGATCTAGGTGATTAAAAAAAAAAAATTAAAAACAGGGACCTAATTTGCAGAAATAAATTGGATGCAGTATAGTGGGTATAATGTTCTCCATCTTTTTTTGAAGTATGAGTCCATTTTATGAGAAAACATTAGCGCTGCTTATTTTAAGATAAGTTCACACATTTAACAAACACCACCACATCATTTAATTCTGAAACACATATGATGATCCCATGCCTTAAGAGCATAGATACCTATTTTTTTTCTCTTTTTTTTCTTTTTTTTTTTCCTTCTTTTTTTTATTTCAAACTTCTGGCCTAGAGTAAGACCATTCAGGTAAACAGAAGCATTTCAATTTCATCATATTTTTCTTTACAAAAGGACAAATGAGGAGCAGAGCTCACCTTTATATTTTTATGTATTTCATATATAAAAATCCCAGATATTGACTTGATATATTAGAGAAATATATTCTCTGTATACTACATTTGCAGTATCTTGAAAAAAGATCTTTCCTCCCTCAGAGAGAAAGTGGCAGGTGACAGGGCCAAAGCACCATCCAGCAGTCAGGACGAGGAAAATAACAGGTTGCTTTACTGACATTTTTTTCCCTTTTTTCCAGAACTCACGCTATGAAATCTTAAAAGCTCTCAGTCATTCCCTGTCCTTGGCAAATGACGTGGACTTTCAGGATTTGGCAGCAAAAACAGAGCAGTTCACAGGGGCTGACCTAAAGGCTTTATTATACAATGCCCAATTAGAGGCAATCCATACTAATATAAATTTAGGTGTAACACAGGTAAATAAAACTAATATAAAAGCAGTATGTCCTGTTTATTTTTATGTTGATGTGTTTGAAAGAGTTAATTGTATCAATGGGATTTTTAGCAAAATTGTATTTTCTTGTATTTTTATACAGAGGATTAACATTTTAAAATCTTTGCAGAAAAATACAAGAATAATGTAATGAATAGGTTTAAATACTTCTTAAACACAAGGTTTTACTTGTTTAATGATAGGTATTTATTGTTAAATAGATATATGTGAGCACAAGTGTGTTTATCACAGCCATGAGGAACAGCTAACAGATTGACAGAGGGATCCCGCACTGAATTTCTTAGGATCAGATAACAAATTCAGTTTTTAGGTGGCACATTTTGGAGGATGGAGGAAATGAGAAACTGGTGGGTTTTGGGGAGTTGTACCACCAGATTGGGTTTGATTGAGGTCAGGAGAGAAGTGGCAAGAGGATGGCAATACCTGAAATGGCCAACTCTGCCTCATCTTCCTGGCACCAGCTAGTACTTGAACTTCCAAAGTACAGAATTCCACCCTTGGTTTATACCCTTCATGTGACTGACAGATCCTTCCTCTTTTAGCCTCTGTTAAGCCACCTCTCTCCACATTTTTAATGCCTGTCCTCTGGTTCTAGCTGGAAAGGAGCAGGCATGGCTTCCATTACTTGGTAGTCAAAGGGAAGGGTTGGGTTAAGGGTGCAAGATGAAGGAGAACCTCTTGAATTCTTTTTGCCCCAGCTGTTACCAAGGAATTGGGCTCTGAGGATGTGACTCTTAGTATTGAGAGGGATCTCGAGCATGTCTTCCCTGACACTCCCTTCACTTGTAGCATCAGTAACTAAGTAGTTGATAGGTCATGATTATCCATCATAGGAAGAGATTGTTATCTGAAGCAGTGGGCTCCAGAGTGGTGTGCACACACCCCAGAGAGACCACAAGGCAGTCCATTGATGTGCAGGAGGAAAATATCAGAAATTCAGTGGTACATGTATATAATTTACAAATAATATCCATTGCTTGGTAGAGGGTGCTCAGAAATTTTTGACTGATAGAGGTGTGCTGTCAAAGAGATTTGCAGACACCAGTCTAAAGCAGCAATTCTGATTTCGACATCAGCATTTAAAGTGTGTTGGCTATGACTAAAAGTGAGTACAGCAGTTAGGGACTATAAAAGTAGACTCACTTCAGCCTCCTAGAGCATTTTCTACAAGATACTAATTTGCTTGGCAAGTAAAGTTGAGACAGACATGGGTACAACATAACACATACATGAAGTTTCCCAACACTTGCTGTTACTGAGAATGTGAGGCAGTGGAAACAATAAAACCTTAAAATTGCCTCCTGAAACTACTTTTCTAGCATGAAGACAGAAAGTTCTTAAAGGTATTAGATTTTCTTAGCAAAATATTTAGAAGTATACTCCTACAGAAAAACATATTACTACTAGAGTCAAATGCAAATTGATACTCTCATTTGCACTGTATATCAAATCTTTTCATATATTTGCAATTGTAGTTTTTTAGGAGTTAACCCTTGTAATGTTCTATTCTTTGTTACAGGATTTTGCATCTAGTTCTGATAGTGACTTCAGTCTCTCTTCCATGGTTTTTCTAAACCACAGCAGTGGCTCAGATGATTCAGCAATAGATGGAGAGGCAGGGCTAGAGCATTCTCTTATTTCTTTAGACATGTCTGACTTAATTCCTGAAGATCCAAGGTCCAACATGTATCGTCTTTATTTCGGAAGCTCTTATGAATCAGAGCTGGGAAATGGAACTCCTTCAGAACTGGTAAATTACTCACTTAATGTTTTGAAATTTTCTAAATATTTTTAGTTGAGAAGCAGAAAAAACCATACCATTTGCCTGGTTCGGTTTATAAATACAATTATGTCTGCTTTGACATTCAGACTGGCTTCAGATTATACTTAGTAGTCCACAATGAGGAAGGGGATGAAGGGATGTGATCTGAAAAAAAAATACAGTATGGACTTCTCTGCAACCTTGCGGGACTTTAAAATCAAAATCCCAGAATACTGCTGAATACCTTATAATTAAGCAAATTGCATTCATATTAGATTTTACTCTCTGGTCAAATGGCTTGCTCCCTTCCAAAGTTTAACAGTAAAACAGTTCTCGACTTTTTGGTCATTGGTTTGTTTGTTGTTTTTTTCTTTAACTTAGTTTTATTACTAAAGATTGACAACCCAGTTTTCAAGAATTAAGTTACAGTCTCAAGAATCAATGAACCGTCTTCAGTTCCCAGTAGAATGTGCATTAATAGAATAATCAGACCATGGAATTGTGAAAAGGAACAGAACTGAATCTTAACTTCCATCATTGTCTTTAAGAAGCTGAATTCCTGATGTTGCATCATGTTGCACAGAAAGCAGCATGTTCTTTGGCCAGTTTGCAGGTAGGGATGTGCAGGTTGGCTGCCCAGCACCTGCACAGTGATCAGCCCATCTCTTGGCAGGCAGGTCAGCAGAACAGGGCATGCTGCCTCCAAGCTCCTGACAGTGAACAGTGATTTCAGAGTTTGTGTGTGACCCGTGGGAAACTCATTTTAAAATGAATTTCAGTCTGTTGTAGAACTCTTACTACAAGTAGTAATCAAAGTTCTTAGACTCTTCTTTTTAAAACTGTCTTGCATTGATTCTTAAAGCCAAAAGTAACTTACTTTAGCATTATAGAAGTAACTACTGACTGTTACGGTGCTTTAGTATATTTTGCATTATGGGTTCGATTAATGTAACTATAATTATATGTTCGATTAATGTAACTTTAAAGACTGAGTTTTCCTCTGACTGTGAAAATTCTTCAGCAAGGATTCTACAAGGACTTTGATCTCTTAAAGTTGTTGAATTGGAAAGGTGCTTACTTACCAAGTGCACAGAGAATTTGGAGGTGATGAATATTTAAATTCCAGAGCTAACTACGTGAACTCGTCCAGATTTCAGAACCACTGATTTTCCTAAGTGATTAAAGCAATGGACTTAGCAGACCTTTATTCTTTTTCAGATGATCCATTACAAAAATACTTATATATTTTCCAGACATGAAACTCTTAATTTTCAAATTTGACCTTTTGCCCAAACACTTTGGCATATGAATTTAAATATTTCTGTTCAAAAAATTACATATGTATTATATTTTAAAGAGAAAGTACTCTTCTTGCCAGTGGAGACAAGCTTATATTGAATCGTAGCCTAATTCCTAATGATGGACTTGCTGCTTTGGATCCATAATGAGTTATTGTATTTCCTCTTGTGATCAATTTAGAGCTCTTTGTGTTTGTCCGGTCCAAACTCCATAACTTACGACTTTACCAGCATCACTCAGAGAGATGTTGCATCCTCACAACTTGCAATGCTTAGAGCAGCTTCTCAAGAAGGCTCCCTGGAGAACCAGGAGCAGCAAGCAGAGCACCTGAGGGCAGAAATCAATGCTAGCAAGGCCAATTACAGAAGCAAGAATGGAGTATGGCACTTTTTAAATTTTTTACATAGTCTTAACACTTCTCTGTTGTTTTTTCCACACTTCTTGGTATTTCAATAAATAATTTGTGCAGTAATATTAAATACTGTGTAACAAAAGTAATGAAGATAACTGATACTTTATTTGAGGAAAATAAGCCAGATGGTAGCATTCATATAATTCAAATTATTTCTGTTATTTATTGATATGGAGGGGGGAAAGTTATGACTGTATTTGTAATACATTTGTCTGTACATGCAATGGGGAGGTTCCATAGTTAATGACATTGATGGTACTGTATTTCTGTAGAAATTTTTCATTGTCTGTTCATGGCTCTCTTTCCAAGGAGGACAGCACCCTTAATCAGTCAGTGCTTCCCAAGACCACTTTAACTATTACCCAGTCTCATCTGATGGCTGCTCTGCAGGGTATGAGACCATCCATTAGTCAGGAGGACTGGAGGCATTTTACTGAACTGTAAGTAATTGTTTTTGTAATTTTGAATTCAGTGGAGGTGTGATCTTACCACACTCCTTATACATCAGAAACACAATAGTTTTAAATAAATGTGGGAACTGGCAGCAGATAACTGATAGCTTTTGACAGCAGTTTTAAAGAAATATTAAGTTACATAGTGGGAAAGGGAAACTGTTTTACCAATGAATTGTCTTATTCATGTAGGACCTAGAAATAACAGAGCAGAACTCCCTGGTATTATGTCATGGGCCATAACAGTACAAAGAGGTTCTTTAGTCCTTCCTGCTTCCACTTAGCAGTGGCTCTTTGCATTTTCAAATTGCTGGAGTTTGGCCCTCTGTAGTGGTCTTAGTGTAGCTGCTGTGTTTGGGAAAGGCAATAATCTGTAGAAGTATAAACATACTGAAAAGGAGAATGTGTCTCCTTGGATTGGAGATCAAAAAGCTGGGAGAAAAACAAAGGAAGCAGGGCAGAGAGCTGTCTGAGTTAGGTCTGTGGGTGATCACTCCTCCAGGTCAGAGGAGACAGGCACTCTTCATTTCCGTAAACATTTACTTAAACATCTGGAGTTTGTGGTGCATTAATATGCATCTGAAGAGGCAGACACAAAACCCACATTTCATAAGAATTTGCTAATGTCTTTTTTTGTTTGTTTCTAGGTATGATAATTTTCAGAATCCCAAGAAGAGGAAAGTACAGATTGGTGCAACATTCAGACCAGGACAAAAAACGACTCTAGCTTAGTAACTTGTATTTGCTTATAATTGCTAAACTGTAACTGGAAATGACAGATGTGATTAAATCAGATTATTTATATTCATACGGATTTATTAATGCAGCAGTTGAAGATAAGTTTCTTTTAAACTTTCATGTTGTAAAATTATGTCACATTTTATTTTGAAGAAAATTATCCTCCTTTAGATTGATATTAAATTTTTTGAAAGAACGTTGCTTATGTTCTGTCCAGTTGTTTATCATATAAACTTTTACATTTTGTTTTTTATCAATTTACTTGCCAAAATCTAACAATGATTTCCTGCCTGTGTCTACTCCCTCACAACAAGTAGAATCTGTTCAAACAGACTGTAATATTAATGGGGGATATGTTTTTTTAAATATACTATAAAGCCATTCTCTAATGGCCTTTGGAGGGCTTAGAGGAGGGTGGTACTTCATATGTATATTAGCAGGCAACTAGATTAATACTTCCAGAATATATTTTTCCAGCTGTAGCAGGAAAAAACAGACCAAGATACTTGCATCTTGTTTTTTGCCACTGTTTGTTAATCAGAAGAATACCAAATTGCATTTCACAACAACTGCACCTTCTTAGCCCTACCTTTTCTTCCCAGAGACTGCTAAAAATATTTTGGATGCTTGGAAGCTTACATCCTGAAATTATTCACAACTATTGTCTTCCGTGGATATTGTTGAAGAGTTGTGTTCCTTAACTGATACATTGATAACCAGGTCTTCACACAAGGAGGGGGAAGGAAGGAGGAGGAGGCAGGAAAGAAAACTAGGGCTGTTTCCCATGAGCCTGTTCGACCCTTTCACAGCATTTTGCTTCCCCTTCAAAATAGTATTGATCTCTAAGCCAAGGAAATACCATATTACCATCAGTTCAAATACTTGCATTTGAAACTTCAGCCCAGTTAATTCCATTGATTAGTTCCTGCACTTTCTCAGGTATCACTAGGAGTCTTCGCTTACTCTTTCACCTACTGGCTTGAAGATTTTTCAGTCAAGGGTTCTTTTGTACACCCAGAGCCTCTATAAGAAGGTGTCTTCCAGCTCTGTCCTTGTCAAAATCGTTTAAAGAACACTGTGGTTTATTACATCTTCTTTGCTTGGTAAAGAAATCTTCAGATATTACAAAGGCATCCAGATGAGCCAAAATTAGCAGCAGCATCTGTTCTTCAGTTTAGGTCTAGATAATGGTTGTACAAAATTCATTAGAAATGGAAATTATTTAACCTTCCTAGTACTGATAATCTCGTAATGCACCGATACTTAAATCTGAAAGGACCAGTCTCAGGCTAATTGGGATGGTACCAAAGACAATTCCATAGATTATTGTACTGTGCTCACACTGAGAGTCATTTAATTGGAATACTGTACTTCAGTGCCATGTATTATATTGCAGTTAAAAAGGAAGGTTTGCTGTATGCCAAGGTCTTATCAGTCCTCAAACAAAATTATGTACTACACTGTCATGGAAAATGTTCTTGAAATCCAGGAAGCCTAGGTTCCAAATCTCTGGTTTTCCTCCTTCCTTCATGCAAGGAATTTCACCAGTGAATGAGCTTGGTGTTAGTCAGACATCCCCCTGCATACACAACCTGGATGATGCTGAGTGCAGGTTCATGTGATCCAAGGAGGAGGTCACTGAATAACTACCTGCTGTTAGGTGATCTTTGCTACATTCTGAGTTACACTGACATCTCACCTTGGAAGGTAGTAGAGAGTGTAAATGAAGTCTAGCTAACATCTGTTATAAGTCTGATGTATAAGGGGCATTAAGCTCAGAGAAGGATAATCCCTTCTATTCAAGTGTTGTGCAGTGAGGATCAGCTGGCCTGTGGAGACACTTGCACAGGGCCTGGGAGGGAGAGGCACTCCAAGAGAAAAGGGACTAATGACTTTTGTTTCGCATTTTGTAGGGCAGTAGGATTTAGCTGCAGTGGCTCATCATGATAGCTCAGGCAGACAAGCAATGTGTGTCATGTTTGAACCTCTTTTCTAGTCTCCATCAAGTCAAGAACTAAACACACTCTGTGAAGCAACATCCTAGAGATGAACAAATCCTGTGCCTCCCCACTGGTTCTGTCCCTCCCCCCTGGTTCTGTCCCTCCTACCTCTCTTAAGGGATAATGATGCCTGGTTTTTCTGGGTATGTATTACAGCCCTTGTAAAGGTTTGATAACCTGGGGTAGCTTTTTTCTTTCACTTCTGTTGTCACTAACATTGTCAGCTGTCACTGATCTGTCCTTCACTTTCCCTATAGATGAGGGACTTCTGAAGAAACAAGTGTTGAACATAAATGATGTAAACAGCAATCCTGTTTCCAGTGTGCAAGGGGTTCTTTAAATTTCTTAATAGCAACTTAGTTTCCACTACTATTCAATAATTTTCCCTTTAAATGGATTTTATGTTTGAAGCTATCTTCTTTCAGCTGGTTAACTGGTATTTTCTTCAAACAATGCTTTGGAAAAATACCTGTTTTGAACGTGATCTGCCATTCTGCACTGAGTATTGCCTGGAAAGACTTTTTGGGGGGAGGAAGTGAGATAGCAAGTCAATTCTGTTAAATCCTGGTTTAATTGGTGCAGTTAACTCTACTGAAAGTTATATATCTGAATGTTGAGGTAATCTGGTAATTCCTAATGGTGAAAATCTTACAGGCTTGCTTTTCCAAGAACTGGGGACGTTGGGGCATGTAAATCCCATCCTGTGTTTTGGGTCCTTTTAATGGTATTCTGCCATAAATAACATTTATTTTTTTGGAAATAGTATTTCTGGTGTATAGTAAAATTTTCACAAGGTCACTGATTGTCTAATTTCTTAAGGAATCAAACTTTGTTCCCTTTTCAAAGAGAAAAATGGAAAAGATTTCTTAACCCATTTGAAATGAACTTAAAAGATCAGCAACATCTTAAATTACTTAGCTTAAATTACTTATCCTTATGTTTCATAGATGTCACCAGCTAGAACTCTGCTTGACGATATTTTAAGCATGACAGTTAACAGCCTGGTTAAAATACATGAATTTTATAATTTATATTAGGTTTGAAATGCACTTTAGCTTTTAGTTCGCCAAACAAGTCTAAATTTTGCATGGACCAATGTGTGCATTTAGTATCATACCGGGAGTTTTTCCATCTTGTGGCATTAAGGAAACAGTCAATTTCTCAAGCCTAAATGCAAACATTTTAAAATACAATTTCAAAACAAAAGCATTGTATAAACTTGATTTTTTTCACAGGCTATTTTACTCAAATTTACTAGAAGGGGGGTGTGTATGTACATATATATAAAATTATTAAAATATATCATTGGCATTTTAATCTTACTAATATAATTTATAATTTGACTTCTTGCCTAATTTATTCAATAACTCGTAGTTATTGTGAAAACAGTAAAATCCAGGCATGCTATATCATTGCATGAGGATCTGACTCCTTGTATATTATTTAACAGCTCCTAAGCTCATGCAGTAGGGTGGGAGTGAAGCCTACTTTCCAAGAAGTTAAGATAACAATCATAAATCCGTGGAGGAGCTTTGAAAAGACCAGAAGCAGAACAGAGTTTCTTGCATGAGTTCAGCAGATATTTGCAGAGTTAATCCTATAGAAAGAAGTTGTGAGACTGGATTACAATTTGCCAATGTCAGTTGACAGGTAAGGATTCACTTCTCTCTCACAGGCATCATTTGGGAATAACCCATTTAACAGCCACCACTTGAGAAGTTTGGCTTTAAGGTTCAATTGCTTGAGTTTTCCCATTTCTAAAGTAGCCCAGATAGTAACAATCTGTCTTAGGCACAGTGAAATGGAAATCTGTTGACTAAGATTTAGCCTGCTGTTGCAGTGATGCAGCAAAGAGGTCTAGGATTAAATACTTTCCAATGCTCAGGCAGTAGTAGAAATGCTAAATCAGTTTGTTGGTGTTCAGGTCGCAAGTGTAAGTCAGATGAACAGAAAAGAAGTGTGAAAAATCAATCGTCTCTGTCCTTTAACAGCGGGCAGGGCTTTTGTGAGACTTCATGTATGTGGCCTTCCTGTTACGTCCTACAGCAGCAGAGTCACATCAGCTGCTATTAGATAACCGGGACAGATTTTGCATCTCAGCAGTGCTGTCCCACAGCAGCCTCCTAAATTCTTTAATAGCTTGAATTAGCTGAAATGACTTCATGAAGATGGATATCTCAGGGACAAAGTCAGTCTGGAACTCCTGGGTGCAGAAAGATGACCTCTTTCTTCACTGTTTACACAAAACCAGCTCTTAGGATTCTGCAGGAATGATTACTGCCCTGTGTAGGCACAGCTATAGCACAGTACAGAGCTTGTGGAAGACCCAGTGTGGACACTGACACTGGATTTTGGTACAACAAAAATTACTAAGGTCATGCAGGTGTTGGGCAATTTCCCTTCCCTCCAGAGATCAGCAGCTTTGTAGAATAAAAAGCAAAGAATAAAACCCAAAATTCTTGGAACCACCCACAAAATGCTGTCAATGCCAAGTTATATAATTCCAGCATTAGCACTGGGAGAATTAAAACCATCCGCATGGTTTTATGCCCGTTTTCTGTTGGGAAAGTAACTGGGTCCTTCAGGTGAACAAGTTACAGATTACAGTTACAGTGCTAATCTCTACTTCCTTAATTTTTACCAGGTTTCAGGAAATATTAAGAAATAAAAAAATTATTTCTTAATAATATGTATTGCTTTAATATAATGCTTGTATATTACCAAAGCATTGCTTAAGTAATTTTTATCACTAGAGCATTGTGACCTTTTTTAGCTACTTAAAGGCTACAACAGGAGCTGTTTGATGGTTTACTGTTTTAGTGTTTGCCAAGAATGAAGTCTTATCCCATTTTCTAATGGCCATTTTCCAGCAGTTAAAAACCTGCTCATTTTCTAAAGGTCTAGAAGACTTTAACTTTTAAAAGATCAAAATGTCCTTCATACATAGATGTAGGAAAAAACCCACTGGAAGTCAGCATATTGAAACTTGTTTTTTTCTACGGATCCTGGGGAGAAAAAGGTCTTGGCTTCCTCACATCAGCATCTGCCTCTACACGGACCCCAGTCCTTCTTCCCATGTTTTGGTGATTGGATCTCTTTGTCCTTCCCCAGCAGCTGTCCAGCACTGCAGTCCTGCTGACTGAGCCATGTCCTGCTGAGGACAGTGGGTCTAAAGCAGAACTCTTGCAGTGGGGAGCGGGCAGAGTGCTGGGGTGGTGTGAGACACACGGAGTTGTTCCTCTTTGTCCATAAGGGGTGTCCCTGTACCACGGAGCACAAGGAAGAGTCGATCCCTCCTAAGGGGCAGTGGTTGGGAGCCACTGCAGAGCCTTCCCAGGATCTGCTCCTTCTTCCCTGAGCAGCTGGAGCAGGCAGGCAGGCCGAGGCAATAATGCTTATGAGAAATGTTAATTTCATTTCTTACTGGTTTTATGAGGATATTTTATTCCAGCTCCCTACTATGGTGATATGAACTCCAGGAAAGGCTATAGGGTGGAATACAGCCCCTTCACAGGCCCTTCTTCAGTGAGATGGATCTTGAGCCATTCACATACAATAACAGACACTTACAGAGAACAATCAAACAACCCTGAAGTTGCAACCTGAGGCCAAGGGAAGAGATGGGACCTGTGCAGTGCTTTTTGAGACAGCCCATCATTTTCTCAGACTGCAGAGTGGCAGCAGGGGGGTGTCATAAGATGTGTAGGATTGCACTCATTCTGTGCAGGCACTGTTCTGCACTGACATTTGTCAGCTCTCAGTCTGTCATACTACAAGTAAATTTGGTTTGCAAATGTTTCCCCTCAAGCACTGCAAGATGTATTTGCCACATAAATTGTGTAACATTAGTTCCCTCTTTGAAAATTCAATCTTTTTATTCTTGATGATATTTTTTTTCTGCAGGTGACTGATGAAGAAAGTCAGCCATTCCAGTTAACAGCTGAAAAATTAAAAGTTGCATTACAGAAACTAAAAAGCAGGTATCAATAACATCTCAGATTTTCATGCTTTCCTTATTATTTTGCAAGCAGCATATGTTCTCAGCACTGAAGTACTTGTACAGTTTCATCTCTGCAGCTTTTCAGTCTTGTGACCCAGGTGGGTCCAACTATGGCAACAAGAGCTGATTTTATAATTTGGGCTCTGTAACAAAATGCAGAGAAATTCCCTGATTGTATTTTATGAAGAACGGTGCTTGTTTTTTTAAGAGCAAGTTTCTTTCTCTGTAGATTGTAATGGAATTCAAAGTGGTGTAAACAAGATACTGTTCTGACCCTGAGAAGAGAGACCATGCTACTCTAACAATCTACTCAAATAACTAAAGAAACATGTGTAATGTGATTTTGCAGAGGTTTCTTCTCAGTTACAGCTAAGAAAATGTCAACAAGCAAAAAAAAAAATAAAATCAAGTGTAATTTTTCTAGAGTTTAGGAAACTTCATTTGTTCAAAACACTTAGCATGATCAGTGATTCTATTCTGATTGGGACTGCATAACCAGGGACAATATTGCTTGTCACATCCAATTTTTTTTCCATTTTCTTCTCTGTACTTTTAACTGCTTTTCTTCCCTGTGTAAGTGTTTGGTTTTGTGAATGTCCACAAAATTGTGCTTGCTAGTATTTCAGGCTAAAATGTTTTCTGATTTTATTGTCTTAATATTCATGATCTGCACACTTGATGGAAAATTATAAACATGCTCACAGCTGTTTGTGCAAGATCCAATAGTGGCAGCACAGGCAAAACAGTAACACATTTTACCAAAGATGTGGTGATGAGGGATGGTAGTGATGTTTCAAAACACAAAGTAAGATGGACTTCTTGTGTCATCTTCCAAGATGGAAAACAAGGTCTGACAACAGATAGAGCATATTGTAACAAGGAAGGTCACTTACAAAGCTCAGTTTCAAGGTGACAGATAAAAAACTGGCTATTTTGAATACAGACAAATGTGTGCATAACATTTTTTTTCTTAGCTATATTGAAGTTCTTCTAATTTTCTGATTGCTTAGTCAGTGTGGTGCCTGTCTGTGCCTTTGTCAGACTCTGGGAACCTGAGCATTCAGACCCTTTCCATTTGATCCTAGCAGAGGGAAGCAGCTTGAATCCCTCTGTCCCTTTGGCTGTCAGACCCAAATTAACTCTGCAGAGATGTCTACATGTTTTTGAGCTTTCTAGAGCTGAAAATGTTCTCATTAGTAATATTACAGACTGTTTTTTTGTGTACATGTAATATCATAAATAGCTGGAGGAATTAGACTAGAAAAGCAATTGAGAAACTGCCATCCCACAGCAGCTGATTCTGTGAAAAATAATTAATGCCTCAGTCCCCATTTTCTGCTCAGGATACGTCACAGGTCACGTACTCTAAATATGCTCTTGTGCAAGGTGTACTATGGACCAGCTGTTTCTGATCTTATTGTTAGATTTTTTTAGGTATTTTCTTTCTGTAGCCAAAATCAAAGGCAATGCACTGAAAGTTCATTGCTTGAGAAGGTCTTGCTCACAGTACTCAAAGACATTGCACATGGCAGGGAAAGTAAATACCAGGGCCTCTTCATAAGCAAACTTTTATTTCCTGGGGTTCCTTGGGAGTTGTCTTTGCAAATAATGTCATTTGTGGGCATCTTGGGTGGAGGGAGAATTTGCAGTGGGTGAGATTTTCTAAACATTGAAAAAGTAGAAACAAAACATGATTATTTAATTTCAAGTTTATCCACATCATTAATATGGCAACTCCTCACGTGCTGTGTTTAAAGTCTTCAAAGCTTGTGCTGTAGTTGTGTGTATTACAATGTATTATGGACTGTCCATTTTAATCGGAATACTGAAAAGACTGAATCAGGTGATACTCAAATTTTGCTGAATTTTGTAACTGGCAAAATGTTTCTCTATATTCATGAGCTCTGTCTAAACATATACATCTCTCAAACATTTGATACACCTTTCTGTATATGCATGCTGAGTGCTGAGGAAGCATTTATTTTTGGCTTCTGGGCTCCCTTTCAGATTATTTTTGTGTGCCTGTATTACTCATAAAGAAGAAACAAGTTTTTTACCTTACCTAGCAGTGGTCTGTTATGACACAGTTTAGAAAAAGAGTCCTAGAACTGCTCCAAGAAACTCCTTAAGGAGAGGTAACTGGAAAATTCTGTATGTGGATTCCAACAATTTGGGAAATAGATACTTGAGAAGGGCACATGGATTAAAAGGACAGGTTACTCTTTGCTTTAATTCTTAAGGACCTACTGAAATCTAGGCTTGGGAGAGAAGAGGTTCCCAAATTCTGCTTACATAATGGATTCACTACCACAAGCAGCCTTACAGTGTAATTTTATACAAAGTAACCTAATTGGAAAGAAAGGGAACATCGACTGTGTAGGATTCTACCTACACTGAAAAGGATGATCAAGGGTTTGACCATCTGAAGACAAAAATAAACATTCTTACTGAAATTCCCTAGGGGAAGAATTGTGTTATCCTGTGTGTGTTTCGAAGCTGGATCAGTTTATAACAGGATACTTTACACTGATGAAGGCAGAGAGGTGTGATGGCCTTCAGCAAAGAAGTGCTCATGGACCCTGATGGAGTGTAGGAACTACTGAAAGCAACTTGGCCCCTAGATGGCTTCATGAGAAAAGAGGAACACTCCTGCTCTGCTCTCCCCAAATGAAGGAGTTCAGAAGATGGTGCAGGAGCCCAAACTGCCATATGTAAGCAGGCGCTTGGGTTAACTGTTCTGAGTCTAAATGCCCTGTACAAGATAATGTTGGTATTTTCAGGATAAAACAACCTTTCTATCAACACTAGATCCCAGTAATAAGTCTGTTTGATTAAATAGACATCGAAGCACTTTTGTATGTTATAAAAGTGCATGAAAACCACCTGGAGATGTTGTCCCTGAAGTTGTTCTTGTGATTGAAGCTACCAAACTAGAAAAGAAAAACAATCTCACTGAAGTTGTAAGCCAAGTTCAAGAATAACAAATCACCAACTAGAAGGGCTGAATAAAAAAAAAAAAAATAATGTAGTCTCCCTGAGGGTAAGTGTGACTGTGTGGGTGAAAGAGAAACAATTGCCAAATACAAAATTCTGTTGTCAGTGATCACGAGATTCTGTAGTGGGGAGCACACAAAAAGAAATATCAACAACTATTAACTATTGTAAAAGTATTTCTGCTTAGCCACATAATGCTTATCTTCCATAATTTTGTAGAGAGGTAGTCTCCTATCTAATAGAGGTACCAATTCTGTGTGAAAATAAAACTATAATTTGACTTTCTAATTCAGTAACTGTAAAGAGCAGTTGAAACTTCAATACTACATCTATTAATATTTTTGTTCTCAGTTCAGTAAGTCTATTTAGGGCCTTTATTAATCATTATACACAATACACCACCAACCACAATAAATGTACTCTTTGCTTCTCCAACAGTGTTAATTTAAAAATTGAAGGCTGCATTACATGAAAGCAAAGCTATTGGATTGGCTTGGGTACCAAGCTGTAGGGGCCTAATCCATCCTCTGCCAGGATGACCAAGATGATTGTCATGTAACAGCAGCAAGAGAGGAACCCCAGACTCATTTTAGGAGCCCAAGGAGCCACACAATTTTTCATCCACTGTGTTTGCATCACGTTTTCCCAGAAAGTATTCTGCTCCCAACGAAGCCATTGCCCAGATGGAAACCCTTCTCCAGTATGTCTTGTTTTGGTAAAGTTCACGTGGAATTTAGGGGTACTCCTCCCAGATTTCCTGCAATGTGTGCCTCAGGACACAGGCCACATGTCTGTGTGGTACTCAGTATTTTATATATGCTCTGTGTCTTTTAGCTCTTGGCTACAAGTTCCATCTTTAGAACTAAAATGCCTTGATGAAAATCACTGTTGTCAGGTCACAAAACTCTGGAGCTCAACACAAGGCCATAAATTCAGTAGCAGTGCATCCACTCCCAGTGCAGTGATGCAAATATGAAACCTACCTACTTCTGGGCATTACCAAGGGGGACTACCAAGCTAGAAGACAGAAATGGGTGAGCTCAGCTCTCTCAGATGAGCTGTCCCCACAGGATCCCCTGATATCCCTTCTGCTGTTGAGTCCATTTTGCAGGTCTTCCTTTTGTCCTCCGTTTTCCTAATAGGAGAGAGATGAGGAATTTTCAGGGACATTGCTCTTGGAGGTGCCACTCTACAGCTGTGTCCATCCACAAGAAGCTGTCTGGAGAGTAGGTCATTTTCCCTGTGTTACTGGATGATGTTCTGAACACAAAAAAAACAGGACAGTGCGACCATTCAAATATCTATAAATGAAGTTGTAACACTTTAACAATCATTGCCTGCAAATTCACTCTGAGAACTTAAAAACACAATTCTTGCTCATTTTATTATTTTTAATATTTCCCAGTATAATAGAAATACCTAGTGTTTACTAAAGGATGTTGTTCCATAGGTCTCTGAAAAAAAGATACTTTTGTCTGTTTAGACTGTAGTGGGAAGTATACTACTTGAACCACTAGCAGCACTGAATTTTAGAAAGGTGTATTCTGATGAAAAATGAGTTGTCCCTTTCATATTACAATTTACTGACAAATAAGGTAAATGGCAAAAAGTACTTTTCATTTGGTATACCTTGTAGGAACTCAAAAAACCAAAACAATGTAAGCATTGTTTTCCTCCTTATTCCTATGAGGATTTGACAAGAAAAGCAGCTAAGCTTTATTGGACTCAATGACCATGAAAGGCTTTTCCACCCCTGATAATTCAGATAAGGTGAAACATCCCACAGAAGAGGACAGGTCCATGGATTATGCTGAGGCAGCAAGGAGACTTTAGAGTGAGCCCAAGTGAAAACTGTGGACTGCAGAGAAAGGAAGGAAAACATCTGAGTCAAGGGAGTCACGCTGGTTACTGTAAATTAAGACTTGTTATTTTTATTTTCTTGTAACTGTTAATAAAGAAATAAGAAAAAAAAAAAATCCAGAGGAATTGAAAGGAGAGAATAGAGAGAAGTGAGGTCATCTCAGGATTAATTACTGCAAGATATTGAACATGGGCACACATCTCATCTTTGTAAACAACTGAGGATTAAGATTTAACTCTGTATTAGCAGTATATTGCTAACTTCTGAGCATTCTGAATTATTGACAGTATCACAACTTTAGATCTACTCCCTTAAGGATGACTGATCTTCCTTGTATTTGAAGAGGGCAGAAGAGAGGCTGCAGGCCAAAACAAATCTATCTGGTTCCTGCCCTCACAGGTCCCACTGTATGCAAAGTTGTCAATACCTGAGACTTTCAAATATGCTATGTCTTAAATTAAAGTCTTTCATAAAGTTAATTTTTTCATAAAGTTCAGCATAAGCCTAGTGCAACATTTTTATGCTTTCATACAATATCTTAAAGGTGATTTGGGCGTTCTGGGTGCTGGTCACATATGTTCATACAAAGGAAAAAAAAACCAAAACCACCAGAAAAGATCAGCACATTTAAATTTAAGGGCACTTACAGCACTTACCCTTCACAGGCAGCAGGAACCACTAAGCCCCTGGAATTCAGGCCATACAAGCACATTTCATTGTGTTTAGAGCTGACTGGCTTGTAAAAAGTTTAGAGCAGAAAAATCCATTGGTATTTTAGTATGTGGCATTTCTCATGTTCTGCTATTTAAACATTTTTCTTGTTACGCTGAGACTGTCAATACATAAAATTAGTTTTTATTTCCCGCTCCGATTTTTTTTTCTATTTGAATTGCCTGACCATTTTTTTTTTCCTTACCATCATTAATTTGAGGACTGAAAAACAATTTAAAATCAATTTTATGAGTCCAAGTTAACAAGCAAACAAATATTAACACTCTGAAACTCAAATCATATGTCAGTGTTGGCTTGCTCAGTAAATGCAGATACATGTCTGCCCTGAGGATGCCAGGCTGGCAAATAACACTACTTTTTGAATCTGCTTCCAATTTTTCAGGAAATTTATGCCATTATATAAGTAAGTTTAGCAGAAAGCAACATACAGAGGCCCCCATTTCAGAATTAGATGAACAAAATTCCCTTAAAAGGTGACTGTTGGAGTCCCTCTTTGAGGATGAGGTTTTAGTCTGGAGAAATTGAGGTAGAACACTCCTCTCCATACAACAGAAAACTGTTAACTGCATCACTGACCATTTTAGTATTTAGGAGAAGCCAGAGTTAAATTATTTAACAAGGAAATAAAACCAGCAGTCACAGTTAACTAAATTAAACAGTTATATAAAATCCTGGATGATTATGTCTTTTAAACTCCTCTTCTGGAAGATAACTTAAAAAGGCAACTTTCAGGAGTCAAAGACGACTGCTGAAACTTGTGGTTTTGTCCCAAGATTTGCAATAATGTCTGAAGAACAGAGCACTGAAATGATGCATCAACTGGAATGAAAACTTCCACTTCAAAGACCCGATATATCTAAAATAAATAAATACCATAATCCATAAAGTAAACCGGCACATTTCAAAATTTTTAAAACTTCTTGTATGGGGTTTACAAACTGGAGGATACACCCAAAATAACTAGTCCAAAGTATTCCTTAAAAAAATTATAAATTATTTGCTACAGTTTCTTTAATGGAAATTGCAGGCGTAGGTCCCACATGAGTCCATATATAGCCCTTCTCTGGCCTTGTAGGAACAGTAGGGAAGGGAGATGATCGAGATTTGAAATATTCTGAAGGTGCATGACAAACGAATTCTAAATATTCCATTTTCCTTGGGAGATCTTCTTCTGGTCCTAGGAAAAAAAAAATCTTCAATGACAAAACTTAAAGGCATAAAATTAACTATGTTGAATAAAAATATGCCACAACAGCCACATTCCCTTACAGAATTTGTCTTTGTAATCCATGGTATTAGGCAAGAAACCTCTACCTTTAATCTTGCTGGGCTGATCTTTCCCCCCATCTCATTTGAAGCATTCTGGTATTTGAGTGAAGTACTGTAGTTAATATATTTAAAATACATTCTATTTGTGCCCTGCTTGTTAGAAGAACTTTTCTGAATTACTAATTGTATCATCAGTAGCAGAACAGTCACTATGCCAGTTCTTGCATGCTATGTATTTTGAATACCCAGGATAAAGATCAAGTAACTCGGGTCACTTTAAGAGAAACAACTTGGACTGGTATATCAGAATTAAAGTTACTAGGGTTTAAACCTATCTGTAGAGCACTGATTTGATCTTTAAAGCTGCACAATTGTAATTATCCCCACAAACACCCAGATAATCACAGTATGAGATAATCACACTGCAACAGTGGTAATCATATTATATACACAAGAAAAATAAAAAATGTTATCACAGTAAATGAGATGTTTACAAGATTAAAGTCTAAAATGTGGAACTTGTACAAAATACCTTGAAAAGCTAAAATATTCATTTAAAAAATACAACTACATCAGCATAGGTACATCCAAGTAGTTGTATGAAGTGAAGGCTCAGAGATTACCAATGATATAGGATGCTGGGTCAAAACAGTCTTTGGGGCTGGCTTGTGTAGGAATGAGCCAGGTTAGTGCCGCACTCTTTTCACAGTATTGGTCCTGAATAAAACCACGGATCTGAGCGTAGTATGTTCTTCCATCCTGCTCGTCGACCACCGAAACGACGTCTCCAATTTGGTAGTAGACGCCCTAGCAGACATACAAATGACACTGAAATCAAACAACCTGATTTTGTCAGCTTCACTTCACATTCTGATTCATATCTTAAGCATCAGTACCCGAAATTATCCTACGTTATACCAGTCTTGAAAGGCAGCTTCAATTCAGCCACATACAAAAGAATAGTGGCATAAGAAAGAATGTTTGTTTTTAGAACAGATAAAAAGAACACAAAAAACCCCAAACAATCCTATTCACAACAACACTGAGAAGCATCAAAGTAGCAACACTTTACATAAGGGGGTTAGATAGAAGTTTTGACATAATTCTTAGGAATTTCTGATAAACACACGAGACAGTAATTCTTTTCTGAACTGGTCAACAGCAAACAAGAGATTCATTTGGAGTGCCAGGCATGAAGCATCAGGTCCCTGGAGAGTATATGGAATCTCAGTCTCTCACTGCCAATCCTGACTTTTTGGGGGAGGAAAAGGGGAAAAAACATTCTGTATTGCTGAGAAATAAAAGCAAATTTCAGAACTTTAGAACACCAACACCTTGGCATGCTGATAAAGCTGCTCTCAGTCATGAATGTAAGAAGGTCCCCTGCTTCACTGCAAGTGCCAATAGATCTTGTTCCCAGGGTGTTTGAGGCTGCTTGCACCAGCTCTCAAATGGGAGCCAGCTGAGATGCTGGGGCACTGCAACCCACCCCCTCTATGGGAAGAATGTTCTGTGCCTAAGGCAGGAAATATCACAGAAATATAAATAATCATCTCCAGTCACTTGACCTCTGCACAGTGCAAGTTAAGTTTAAAAATGCTGACAGCAATAATTAAAAAAAAGAAAAAAAAAAGTGATGCATTTTTTCTTGGAAGAGAAAAACCTGGGACAATGATAACTGTTTAAACTACTTGGGTAAACTACCTTGCAAGACTAAATGGCAGTAACTATGGCAAACCAAAATCCTACACAACTGTTAGGCAAGTTTCTGTGACTATACCTCTAGTCCTTTCACTGTCCACAATAATTCTTGAAATTGGACACAGAAACAGGATAATCATTTTTGCAAATAGATTTGCATAAACCATACCTTATAAAAGATTGATTCTGCTGTAATTATAGTGGATACAGACTCAGGAGCCTTGATGGGCTAAGAAAAGAACACAGAAATAGAAAATCAAGAGCCTTAAATCAACCGTGAAGTTCCAGAAATCGGTTTTTTTCCTTTTAGACAACATACAGATACATTATCCTCTAAGAAAACTAGCAAACGTTACTATTTTAAAGCTCAAACTAACAGCGCTAAGGTTTTCCTCTCCAGGATTTTACGTGGAGAAGCGAGCGCTCAGCTCCCATGACGGGTTTCTCTTCCCACTCCTCCCGCGGGCTCCGTGTCCGCCCCAGCCCGGCACCGGCTCCCGACCCGCCCGCGGCCCCGGCGCTCCGCCTTACGTTTTTTAGCTTGAAGATGTGCCTCCTGCCCTTGCCCTTCGTGGAAACCTTCTTCTCCGCGGCGGGCGCGGACTTGTACTTGGTGTTCCTGAGCCGCGCGGAGCGGCGGTGGATCTCCTGCTTGCTCTGTGGGGTACAGCGGGATGAATACAAGGGGGGCGGCCCGAACACGCCGGCCTCAGCCCGGCCCGGGCCCCGCCGGGCCCCGGCGGTTCCATCACCCTCACCCTCGGCCTCCTCACCTGCTTCCCGCCGCCGCCGCCTCCGCCGCCGCCGCCGTTGCTGTGCTGGGCGGCGGCCGAGGTGGTGGCGAAGGCGGCGGGGGGCGGCGGCGCCGAGCGGGCCGTGCAGTTGTTGCACAGGATCTCGCCCTGCCCGCCCTTCTTCCACATGGAAGAGGACGTGCTGCGGCACACGCTGCAGGTGGGCTTCAGCCCCAGCGGCATCCTGAGCCCGGCGCGGGGCCCGCGGGCCCGACAGCGAGCGGCGGGAGCGCGGCGCCCACGGCGGCCCCGGCGCCGGCCCCTTCCCGGCGGCGGCGGATGTGGCTGCGGCGGGGCCGGGAGCAGCGGCGCCGGGCCTGCCCTCTGCTGGCAACGGCCGCGTCCCGGCCCCGGTCACAGACGGGTCCCGGCCCCGGGGACAAACGCGCCCCGGCCCGCTCAGGGGCTGCTCTCGCCTCGGCCGGAGCCGTGGCACGGAGAGCGGCGTCCCGTCAGTGCCGGCGAGGGACGGAGGCGGGCGGAGGCGAGGCCCGATGGGTGCAGTTGGGGCTGGTCAGCCTGGAGAAGGCCCTGTGGAGACCTCGCAGCACCTCCCAGTATCTGAAGGGGGCCTACAGGGAAGCCGGAGAGGGATTCTTCGTCAGGAACAGCAGTGACAGGACATGGGGGGAATGGGTACGAATTTTAAAAGATGGAGCATTTAGAATAGATGTTAGGAAGAAATTCTCTACCGTGAATGTGGTGAGATGCTGAAACAGGTTGCCCAGGGAGGCCGTGGATGCCCCAAGACCCGGCAGTGTTCAAAACTGCGGGACAAGGCCTTGAGCAGCCTGGTCTAGTGGGAGGTGTCCCTGCTCATGGCAGGGATTTGGGACTAGATGATCTTTAAGGAACTTCAAACCCTTGACATTCTGTGATTCTGTGCAGCAGAAGCCGTCTTTGGTTCTGTTCCTGTTCGCAGGGGATGCCAGGTGCTGACATTCAAGGAATTATAGCTGTCATTCTTCCAGCTCAACAGAAAATCAGGGGAGAGGAGATGGATTGCAATGATTGTCATGATTCAGGAGAAAGTGTTGGTGGATCCTATCCTCAACATATGCCAGTTTTGGCCTTCATTTACATTAAATATTTGGAAAAAGTACTCTGCTTTGAAGGTGTTGAGGCACTGGAACAGCCTGCTCAGAGAAGTTGCGGATGCCCCATCCCTGGAAGTGTTCAAAGTCAGGTTGGGTGGGGCTCTGAACAGCCTGGTCTAATGGAAGATGATCCTGCCCATGGTATTAGAACTAGATGATCTTCAAGGTCCCCTTCAAACACAAACCAGTCTATGATTCTATGCCTGGAACCTCAGTCATGCATCAAGTTGTTTAAAAGGCCAGGGCATGAACACGTGCCTTTGTGAAGCTTTGAGAGCTAAATGTAGGAACCGCGGATCTGACAGTGGTTCCTCACCTACTGCCACTCACGTGGCCCCAGGCCATCCCATGTAGACGTTTTTCTAGTTGGATGTTATGAAAGAAATACCCGGTCATGCATGAGGATTTGCAGTTTCTTAATTCCCATATTCAGTTTCCATCCCTTAGGGTTTATTTAAAGGTTCTTTGGTGCAAAAGAATTTGTTTTTTGTCTTGTCCTCAGTGGACACAAATAGCCAGAATTTGCAGGCATCTATGAACAGATGCTCCCCTCATGCAGCATGCAGTGGATGCAGGGTGTGCCTGGCTTGGTTCTGGCTCAGCTATGTTTAACCTCTTGCATACCTCTTTTCACACCAACTTTGACTTTCTTGTCTCAGGTGCCAAACTTACTCCTCAGTTTTGATTTAAATCCTGATTTACCCTCATCTCTTTTCAAGCTGTTTATACTTACCGGGTGCAGTTTTTTGTTTTCTGTTTCTTTAATGCAACTCTCTATAGTTGTGTTTTGCAGATCAGAGAACTCTCTGAGTCCTGAAGCTCTTCCCCCTACTTTTTTTGCAGCTCCTGCCTGCTTTTGTTCCCAACCACGCACCTCAGCCGTCCTCCACTGCTGGGCCCCTCTCCCTGCCATCATAGCTTCACTAGTCTGTGTAGGAAGGGGCTAGAAATGAGTGATATCAATTAAAATTGATTAACTGCTTTTGGATAACGACAGTTTTAGCTTATATTAAAATTGGGTTTAGTTGTTACATTGATAAGGTTTAATTGTTAAGTTAAAAGTGATTTGAATATTGTTTTGATGTAGAAAATATTTGGGTTTGTTGGTAAAGAGGGTGTGGTTAGGGTTTAGGTTTTAAATTAGAGGGATGTTTTTTAATATATTTTAAAATAAGGTTTTTAGTAATAATAGTTATGGAGTAGCTGAAATATAATAAACTGAGTGAATAATTAAGATTTAGGGTGGAAAATTAATTAAATTACGTAGTTTTTTTAGGATAGAGATGCTAACTGAGAGGAATTACAAGATTAGTAGTTTATAGGAAATTGTTAATGAAGTTTAGATAATTTTTTTTGAATTTTAAAAGAACACTTAAAATTATGAAATAGTGGATTTACTTATAGAAAGTGTAAGGATAAATTAAAGAGTTTAATTAGAGAAATGTATAGTGTAGTTAGAGATCAAAATGAGATCTTGAAATGATAGGTGGTTTGAAAAATTTTTTTAAAAAATGAATAATGTATATAAAAAGTTGTTAATTTAATAAGCTATATTTGAGATAAAAATGAGATAGGACTTAGATTTTTATTTAGTAATAAATTTCATTTTAGTAATAAATTTCATTTGGAAATTGAAACATATGGAAAAGCCTTTTGCCAAAAAACAGCTCACATTTCTGTTCAGATAAGCATCTAATACTTTGTGAAGGTTTTTATTTTGTGAATTTTTATAAGATTAATGTTAATGGATAGCAAATAAAAATTGCAACAGTTGTTTTATCAACTCTGATTCTACCATCTTCCCAACTCCTGGCTTCTAACCCTTTGGTCTTTCTGAAACCATGCACAGGGTCTTTTCCCTCACAAATGTAGAATGTGTGTATACTCTTAATTAAATGTGTTGATAATTTACCCACTGTGATTATTCTTTCTGCTTTTAAATAACAACACAAAAAAATACCCAAATCAATAAAGCTCAAGCTTTAAGAAACCTAATCGGAGGTGATCATTTAACGTAATTCAGAATTGATTTAGACAACCATTTTTGTGTTGTCAAATAGTTTTAGATCAGTGTTTCTTGACAAGTGTGGTTCTGTCATTTCAATGGAACCACAGTAAAACAAGACCTCGAGATTAGAGTGTTCTTGGTATAATTATTCTGTTGGCCTTGTGTAGGAGCAGAGAGAGGCAGGGATTGCTGTCAGTGCTGTCTGATCATCCCTACCTCACCTGGAAGGTGACAAAGAACAGTGGTTATGATGTTTTGTCAGAAATTACACCCAGCATGTCTTTTATCTTAGGCAATAGCTGAAATGTTCTGAGAGTTGCTGAATACCTGGTAGTTCTAGGCAGGAGAGGTGGGGCTCAGGACTTCTTAAAGTACCCCTCTCTCCAGAGGATCCCAAGCCTTACAATGTCCCAAATTTTGAGCATCTTCTTCAGTTTTCTAGCCTCTCTTTGGAGCCGGAGTGGGTTGACTCAGTCTGAGGCCTGACTGGAAGCGCCTGATGCAGCTGAGGCATTTTACAGTGTAAGTTCAGCTAATGTTGCAGAGTAAATGTTTTCTTCCAGTTAATGTGTATTTTCAGTTTATTTTTACTGCAGTAAGAGAAAGGGCTGCCCTTTGGAGTCACCAGAGCCCAGCCCTGCTCTGTGAAACTTGCAATGTAAACTGCACAAAGAAGTGGAGGAAATGAAATGCTGGCTCCACCTGTGGAGGGGGACTGTGCTAGAGACACGCTGGCTGTTGGTACAGAACGGTTTCTTCTTGGGAGCTCTCGGGGAGAGAGTGGTTTTCACTGGAAGTGATGCACATCTGCACACACTGCTCATTTCCTGCTTCAGTAGTTGAATTGTTCTGCCGTGGATTTAATTGCATTGCTTCCTCCTAGCTTCTTACTGCTATCCCACAGTCAGCTGGCTCACAGCTGAAGATTATTATGTGTGTGTCACTATTCCACAGTCAGCTGCAGAGGAATATTTGTGTTGTAAATGCATGAAATTGGGTATAAATCTGCATCTCCACATGGTTCTGGTTCTAGGTTCTGTACTCAACAGCTCTCTTGTGAGAAAAGCAGCTTGCATTCACTTCATTCCCAGAGCTACAACTGATGCTAATTCTTGAAATGTGTTGCACAGTTATTACTTGAATAAATAACATGCATCTGTCTTCGCAAATCTGGGGTCTTAATTATTCATTCAAGCTTGTAGTAGAGCAAAGAATTCACCCCGGATTTTGTGAGGTCTTTGGTTTTAAGCCCTCATGAGGGACATGGGTAGGTAAAGCAATGGCACAATGACATAAAATGACCATGAGTACTTGGTTCTTTCACGGCATGTCAAAGCTGTCTCTTGAGCCAGACAATTGCTTATGAAGAAACTGGCTATCATTGTGTCCATGTTTTGGCTTCCATTCTCCCCAGCCTTATTACAGTATTACAGTGGGATGCCTTCTGTGAGGGTGCTGAGGCACTGGAACAGGTTGCACAGAGAAGCTGGGAATGCTCCATCACTGGAAGTGTTCAAGGCTGGGCTGGATGGAGCTCTGAGCAGCTTGGTCTAGGGAAAGGTGTCCCTGTGCATGGAAGGGGGATTGGGACAACATGGTCTTTAAGGTCCCTTCCAACCCAAACTAGTCTGTGATGCCATGATCTTGGCATGCTTGGTGGAGGAAGTTGATGACATTGCTGTAACAATGAACAAAACAGTTTAGTGCTATTAATATAACAGAGACACTCTGGAATTTCCTGGTAACAACTGGAGAATGGATATTAAGCGGCACTTAAGGAACACTGATTAACAGAATCTTTCATAAAAATTAGTCCCCCCTCTTTAGCACCACTGTTTGTAGTGACAAGGCATTACTCTACAAAGGACAAGTGCACAATATGCCTGTAGCAATTAAGACAAATTCTATTTTAGATTTTTTTCAAAGCTTAATGATGGTACCTTATATTTACAAATCAAAACATTCAGCTTACTACATGGTGTCCAATTAATCTGAACACACCCTAAAGATGTCTGTCAGCAGTCTCAAGGATCTGTTACAGTCAGTCTAAGATGTAATGAGACAGAACGGAATTAGTTTAAGTAATAAATGTTTAATCAAAGAATTTTACATATTATTAACAGCATTCATTTGGCCAAACATCTACATGGTTGTAGTATCCTACTTGTATATAAAGTGGGAATGTATCAAGTATAGACTATGAAAGTGCAAATAACAATTCAAGGTTAGAGTAATTTTTTTACATTATAAAATTAACAGGTTTACAAAATAGTCTTGCCAAACTTTTATTTTTGAATTGCAAAGTCAATGACTATGGTGTTAAAATAAGTACCAAGAAAATACAAATTTAATAGTCTAATTTCATGCTCATAAGAGTAACACGGAAACAATGGATATACTGCACAACCTAACCAAATTACATAAAACCAGAACCCACAAACTTCACTATCTTCACAGAGAGCACTCTTACATATCTGACTGCAACTTTGCAAGACATCTCAATGCAATACACAATCTTTTTGTGAGAATCTTTCTATTCAGAAATTACCATTCAAGGATGCTATGTGAGTTAAACAACTTTCAGACCAATTCATGATGACAGTTTATGAAGGACTGTTTTAGTTGAAGGACTTTATACCTATAGGTATTTTTCAAAGGCTCAATATTATGTCAGGAGTAGGGTGGCTAGAGGAAAAGTTGGAAAATTATTTAGACTGTTCTAATTCATTCTCTCTAAAGATGCTTGAAAATGGACAAGGTTTTTATGGGATAAGGGTAAAATACTCTTATTTCATTTTTTACTAGTATGAACCTTGTAACTGCAAGATTCCAAAACTGGATTTGCATGAATTAGTTACCAAAACACTCACTTGAACTCACAGTAACCAATACATAAACTTTGCTATCATGACACTTGCCTATACACACTCAGTAGTAGTAAACTTTTATATCATATCGACAAATCTCTGGTAACAGTTAAGCAAAACTTAAAATGGAGTGTAGGTAATTTGCTCATGTTATGAAAAGTTTTGATTATATGTAATTAAAACAGCCATTTGAACAACTTATTCTAGTTGTAATTACATACTGTACCATTGTATCTCACTAACTGTAGATTGATGCTTTTAAGCAAATCTAAAACCAGTATTTTTGTTTTTCACGGTACAACACCTAGGAAAAGGTTTTTTTGTCGTTTGTTTTTTTATTATTATTTTTTAAATTTTTTTTCTTACACTAAACAGTAATCACACAGCAAATGAATATTGTGCAATTGAACAAATACCTAGTAGTGTTTTGTATATGCAAAAACACTGACTGAACGTTTAGTTATTTACTGTAAAGGCAAGGCCATGGGTGGTTTTATGGAGGTCTTTGCAATTAATAGCATAGTTACTCCAGAACAAACACTGAATTTTAAATTACTTGTTTAACTGTGGCAACTATCCAGTTGGGTTAGGCAAAGGCACCGTAACATGTTGAGCAGGATGTGTTATCTGAACTTTTAATTGTGGGACTGGCTAATATATGAAAATTCTGTATTCCTATATTTTTATAAAATGTTATCATTAAAAGTAATTGCACTATTAGTGCATAAAATGCTTTGTAGAATTATGAAAACAAAGAACTATGATTGCACTTCCATTAAAGTGTCTCTTAAAATACAGCATAGCTGTTGCTAACTCACTGTATTTTAATATTTAAAATAACTGTTTAACAGCAGCATTAGGTTTTATTAACTTAAGATACAGGCTACATTTAATTAAATGCAGTCACCATGGCAACATATGCCAGTTAAATTTAGAGAAGCAATTCTACCCAGTGGTTTCTTTCACGGCTAAGAATTGTGGGATTAGTTGGATAGAGTAACACTGCACTGTTTCATTAGGCTACTGCCAGTTAACTTTTCACAGTTTGGCACATTTGGACTGTAAATAGACATGAAAAAATCTTTGATTTTAAAGGGAAAGAATATCCCCTAAAACTTGTTCCTGGAGCAGTACTACAGAGAAGCATTAAATACCTCCGTTCACACTGCTAACAAAAAATGAAAAATGAGTAAGGAAAAGTCATGGAAAACAAAACCAAAATGCAAATGAACTACTAGATGTTATTTGGTGAAATTATGAGTTCTAAAAAATGGAATAAACTATTTCTTAGGAAAACCAACCAAAATAATCAGTGTAAGCCTTTAATCCGTACTTTCAAGTTAAGGATCATCAACCTAAGGCTAAACAGATGCTGCATTGTATTAGGAATGTGGAATACAACCTACTTATTCCTTTCTCTTGAGAGCAAAAAGGCAAATACTACCTAGTTAAATGCAAAGGATATTCCTTGAAAGGTTCACATTATTATGAAGAACTACAATTCAAGAGAACTCCTAAATATCCGTTGTTATGTCAGTGGTTACAACTGAGCTGCAATTACGTGGATCAAAGCCTCCATAGTGCTTACTCCACATACTGTACCATCTGTCACCACCATTCTTTTACTCCAGATTTATATTTATTCATACCAGATGCACATGTTCAGTCCATTCACTTGAGGTTTGAGGAGTCTGACTTGAACTATCTCCTGAAGCATCTAGGGTGCTTGTTACCTCCCTGTTATTATCACCAATTTGTGACACTGTTTCACTTGGAATAATGTTTTCTTCAGATGTGCTTTCCTCCATTTGGCTTCCTCTGCCTTCATTTTTGAGTGCATCCTCAAACAGTGCATGCTCTTCCTGAGGCTCCAGCCCTGTGTCTGTAAGATTTGGTTGCCCTGCTGACCCATCTTCAGTACTGGGTTGCTGTGACTCCTCATCTGTTTCTGTACTTGTTGAGGGGATCAGAGCAATACTCTGTGGGTTCATGTCATGAAACCAGGCCATAATATTTCCAAGCAGATTTTCACTGGTATTGGGATCTTGACTGCTGGAATCAGCATCGCTTGATGTTGAGTATAATCCACTTCTTGTCTCACTGCAGGGGTGGGAATGAAGACGATCGGCCGAGAAGGGATCGTTGCCTGCACCCAGTCTCATCAGACTGTCACCAAGTTCTAGCAGCTCAGAGCTGCTCAAAGCACCCCTTGGGTTGTCTATACTTATGGGAGCAGAGTCCAGTCTTGTAGGCAAAGAGGTACCTATTGCTCCTAAAGATGCCTCATTATTTAGAAAGTCTCTAGTTTCTTCATCTATGGCCAAGCCAGATTCTTGTAATGACAGCTGAATAGCTAGCAGGATGTTTGGGTCATCTTCGTCCAGAGAACTCAGAGCCTGTGGAAATATATAAGGTTGCTCTCAGAATGAAACTTGCATCTTGCTACATATTTTGGATGTAAAGAAATTTTGACTCAAATCTGAAATTGATTCATTATTCCTACATGTCCCTTATCAAAATCAATTTTTACTAACAGAGCTGACAACATGATTTAAAAGGTAACTATTGTTATGTCAATGATTGTTTAGCAAGTCTTACCATTGTGAATGTCTAATTTGTAGTCCTAGATTCTCCCTTTCTCCTTGAAGAATTAAGAAAATTTGCAGGGACAAAATGACACAGAAAGGCAGAGCAGAGGAGAGCAAGCAAAGCAGAGAGAATGGAAAAGAGATTAGGGGAGATACCTGAAGAGAATCCTGGTTTTCAGAGCGACTGACAGGGGTATAGTCATGAAGCGAAGAGCTGTGCAGAATACCCATAGAAGCTGAACTCACCATGGAGGTGCCGTGTCTTCTACTGCTGCCACCTTCCTGAGTGTCTGTTTGGGCAATCAAAACAGAAGCGGTTGAAGAACCAGCAACCTCCTTCGCTATGATTTACTGACAGAATTTCTCTCTTCCTTTTGGATTCTAGTTGTGTAATTTTACTCTTTTATTCACTCTGAATGAACGAATCCAAACCACTCCTTCCACATCAGCTCTTACACAGTGGTCAAACACCAATCCCACTGTTTTAGGAGTGACTGCCTGGCTCATTTGTCCTTTCTGCCCTCAATACTCTTCTCCGTGAAAGCATGGGCTATGCCATTGGGAGTGTGTGCAGAAGGGGCAAAGTGCTTCTAAGGCACACACATGATTTATGGAAAGCCCTGAAAATTACTGCATGTGGACAGAAATACAGGATGCATTTATAGGTGGATTACAAATCACATTTGCCCATTTCTCTGTTTTTTCAAAGACAAAGCCTCAGCTGTAATGTTAACATTATAATAATTTTTACTGTAACATTGCAGCGCAATTAAGAGTAGAGTTGTTAGTGAATACTTCAGTAATTACTGACATTGCTGTTTTCTTAAATCCAACAAAAAATAGAAGATGCTGTTTCCAGAAAAAAACTGCTCTGTAATAAAAATAAATGTAAATCTTTTGACTTTGGAAAATGGAATTTTCCACTCCAAAACTCAAAATATGATAGACTAAAATAAAATAATATTCTCTTGCATGCTTTAACAGTGTGCACTTGGCCATCACTACTATATCCAAGCATTCAGTCAAAATCTAGTCCTTGAACTAACATTCAAGTTGTGCATTTTATTTGTAATAGGGAGAACCAAAGTTCACCAACTTTTTGATTACTTTTTTCAAAAATAAAGGATGCATGTGATCCCTTCTCCTCAATAATGGAGAGCCATTTGGTTTTAAAGAAGAAGCTATGTGTTAAGTTCCTGAGACACAGCAATGAGAGTTAGTGCAGCATGGCTAAGGGACTGAGCACACAGACGGGGAGCTCTGCAGAAACAGGGCCACAGTATGATTTGGATTCAAGCCATTTCTGTACCTTTGCTGGGGTTCTGGCAGAACGGAGCCAGCCCAGACAGCCAAGTCACAGAGAGACCTTAAGGGTCTCACCACCAGCCCTCAGAAGGGCAGCACGGTGGGAAGTCACAGCTCAGGCCAACTTCTTTCCTGGCTGCCTTTGCCCATACAGCTTCTGACCAGAATTTTGGAATACAGCCTTAGGGTGCTCTTCCACAGGCCTGCAGCCTCTACATTCTATGCACAACTGGCTCTTTTCATGGTGTAGAAGACCTGGGGTAGGTATGAGTGACCTTCAAAATTTCTTCAGAAAAGCAATCCTGTTCTGGACAGCTGTGGAGTTGTTAGTGGGAAGATCAATACATTTCTCTTTTAGAACAGCAGCAGCCACAATGACGTCAACAACACTTCTAAGATCACATAAAAGAACTGCAGCAAGAAGCCTTTACATTGTATCCTGGAAAATACAGCAATGTATCTGAAACTTTAATGTGTATCCACAGAAGAACAGTGAACTATGGTCACTACCAGCCATTTCAGAAGAGGGAAGAGAAAAAAACCAGCCCCAGAGAGGTCTGTACCTAATGTACTTTCACTAGGGTCATCAGGGTCTGGAGTATTACTCAGCAGACTGTGCATGTCTCCACGTCGACGCTGTCTGTGCCTCCTCCGATACTGAAATTCAGCATATTCCTGCATAAACAAAGGTTACAAAACACAGGGCAGCATGCAGTACTATTTTTCTGAGTAACAAGCACCACATTTTTTTTAAAAAAAATGTGTGATTTTATATGCTTATTATAAAATCACCCACTTTCAGAAAAATGAATTGCAAGTTGCATCATGCGACGCTTAACATAAATAACAAAAAAATCTGAGGTAATACTAAATCTATAAAACAATGAACCAGCAAAAAAACCAAACAAAAACAAAAACAACCTAGATGTACTACCAACATTTTAATACTTGCAATCTCCTTTTTTTTTTAACAATTCCAAGAACACATTTCTTATTTAAAATCTTTGATGCCAAACTTTATATATGCACACATTGACACACTTTTTAATAAATGCATACCCACTGATTTTAGAACATAGAAACAATTGATGTGAATTAGACCAGAAGTTTATCTCAGAATCTCTGCTGCCAGCAATTGGCAGTAGAAAATAACCTTCAAAACACCACAGAAAGCCGGTAAACATACACTGGGACTTGACATATTTTTTCCCAGCCTCCTGGACACTATGGGTCCAGAAATTCTTAAACCACATCTGACACTCTGTGGACAGTCTGTGATGGATTTTTATTTCATGAATTACGAATCTCCTCTACTTTTGCTTAACTCGAGCTGCTAACGAGCCATACCATACAGGTCTGAACTCTTGCAGCCTACATTTTCTCATATAGTGTGTGCTTAGACAGTTTATATAGCATTTATGGAAAAGACACTTGACCACATCAAGCTAACATCCCAAGGGTTAATTATTTTAATACTTGGATCAAGTTGCATATCTTTCCTAATATGAACAAACTAGTTTTATGCTTGAAGGGAAGTTTCCAGGTATCTTTTCTGGTATAACTGCTACCTGTGTAGGTAGCACCTTGTGTAATTTCAGTTATTCATACACACACAGCAATAAAACTATGCACACAGGTTCTCCTCTTCAAAAAAGAATATTGTTTTTTATTTCTGTAAGCTCCAAGCTGGGAAATCTGTAATCCAAAGGATTCATCTAAAGTACCTAAAACTTAAATCCGGAAGTGTTATTTCTCTTACACAACGACCTTATTAATGTAGATGGTATAAGGGGACTATGTTTTTTTTCCATGAACTTTCTCAGACCAAGTTCTTCCTCATAATGACATATGCAAGACAAAAGGAATAGTCACAAAATCATGTGTGTGGGCAGTTTTTCAGCTGTGGAAATTGGAAGGACATAAAAGAGAAGCATTATTGGACCAGACAAAAGGTCCATTTTGTCCAATATTCTGTCTTCAACAGCAGTTAGTATTATATGCTTGTTAGTCTATGGAGCACCATAAAGAAACAAGGCAAACGTGAAGTGATTCTTCTCTAAAATATTCTTCCAAGTTTTAGGGGATCTCACAGATTTCCTAAATGCAAGGCATCGCCTCCAACAACAGAAACTCAAACCTTAATATAGAACAATATAACTGATTTATTTTAAAAATATATAATTATATCACTCTGAATCAGAAAAGGAATCATGGGAAATGATCACTGAACACTAAGATTTATTCATCATACCAGATCTTAGCTCTCATTTGTTTGCAATAAAATAATAGGTTTTACCAGCAGCCATTTAATTTCTGGTTGCTTATTAACCTTTAGAAAGAGATCTTAATTACTACTTATGAAACCTTATTTCTTGTTACATAGAACAATTTTCTACATGTGAGCAAAAGAAGTTTTAATTTTGTTGGGTAGGAACATCTTGGTTTCATACAGTGTTCCACAGCAACCAGCATTCTTTGCTAAAGCCAGTAAATTTTGTTTTCTGTAATAATCTGCTATACATCGTCATTCTACTACTTGTCAGTAAAAGTACAGCTCTACGTAAAACACATTAAATAAACAAAGATGACCATTATTAATTCTATAAAATTCCTTTAGCATAGGTGGTTGCAAGTATTTGTGATAGCTACATAGCAAAGAAACCAACTCGCATCACATAGTGCCACACTTAGGCAAATGATAAAAACTCATAAGCAGATCATCTAAGCACAGCTGCAATTGCATCTCCTGCTAAACAGCTTTTCAACACATTTCTTACCAGCTTCTTCTCATAAACAGTTCCACTAATGATACAGTAACATCACAGTGAGTTTGATATTGTCAGATGTGGGATTATTTCAAAAGTACTAAAGGAACTGGACAGGAGAAGCAGCTGATTTTTTGTAGAGAAGCCAGCCATGTTCTCACCAGCGTGATGCTCACCAACAATAGCAAAGGAAATATATGGGAAAAAGTACATGGAGTTTTCTAGGATGTTTAAAAATGACTAGCTAGAAAGAAAACAGCAAACAAGGAAATGTTGAAATGAAGTTTCCTTCCTGACTGAATGCTTTAATCTAATGTTCTCAAAACATTGACTAAAAATTAAGATGATAAAGGAAAGCCTTAGAGGAAGCTTCTCATTTTTCAGAGCAGAGACTCAAAACCTACCTCTTTCCCATTTATAGATCATAAAATATTTATTTAAAAAACAATGATTTTCATTCTTGGTAAAGTAACAAAAATTAATGTCATTTGAGTATGCAATTTCCATCCTGCTTCAGTACATAACAAAACAAAAAATTAAAATATTTAACAATATTTAGGAGTATGTCTGCATGTTTTTGTTGAGATTGTGACAGAGGATGGAAATTTCTTAGACTTTTTGTCAAATTCTGCTGAAGTGATATTGCATTCAAAAGTAATGTACACAATTTCATACATTTATTACTTTAAGGCTCTCCAGCACACAGGCAACTGTTTATATTCAATTTTAAAACTGGTTATGTACTTGGGAAACGAATGTGAAATAGCTTGTCTAATGCCACCTTCAATTACTACATCCATGTTAGAGGCAATATTTAGCCATTGCACAATTATCTATGAATATATTTCCTTCTATTGCGAAATAAATGAAATGAAATGAAAAGCTTAACCAACTTGAAATGCTTTGACTCAAGAAAAGGAAGCTCTTCATGCAGATTGTGATCATACCTGTGTTTCTAGCATATGCAGAACTAAGTTAAAAAAATTAAAAAGAAATAGTTTACCTCAGGGGATGCAAATCCTAAATACTCCCAATCCCATGTTCCACCAGCAAAGCTATAAAATGGAAAGATATACCATCAAATTTAGAAGTAGAACAAATATGAACAGCCTCTAGAACTTCAAAACCTATTGTAATCTGAAAACTAGTGCAATTGTAGCTCTCTAAACTTAACAAGACTTCCCCTTTAATTCTTAACTCAAAATATATTTTGAAAACCCTACAGTTAAATTGTTGACTATTTCAGAGCTACCTGATATGTTTAGCAAGTACTTAAAGAGATTTTTGAAGAGTACCAGGGATTTAGTGACAATCTTGATGAAAAAAAGTGAAATGGAAGCCATGACATCTAATCATTAATATATCACAAACGTAGAAGAAATTCAGGTTGCAACACACAGAGCAGCGATCCTCAAAAAGAAAAATACATTTTTCCCCAAAGGCTGTAATTCCACGAGGGTGAAATGTCCAAGAAAATATCACTACTACAGCGATTTACAACCCCCTAGTCAGAGAACAGCAGTGGATTCACCACTTTGGCAGCTATCAGAAGAGCTTCTGATTTGTGCAGTGTTTTGGGTGGATTACCTGCGCCTGGGTGCTTCTGGAGAGTCTGCAGGAGCAACCCCACGGGCCACAGAGGCCAGGAACTCCTGTCGCTTCTGCTGCACAAGGCAAGCTGCTCGGATGATTTTATGGCGCGGTGTCCGAAGGTAAGGCCTGTTCACTTTCTGGGCAAGGTCTTCAGTGACCATTTCTAGGTCTGTCTGCAAGAGTTAAGAACACAGCAAAAACAGTTTTACAGGGAAATGCAAATCAGGAAGAGCTCTTCTCCATAAATACTGAGCAGAATGATATCCATTTTCCTGGAAACACCTTATGAAGTACCAAAATACCCCAAAATATCTGCCCCATAGCCTACTCTTTTATGACCTACCATTCTGTCCTCCAGCTTGAAGCAGGATTTCCCTGCACTCTGAAATACTGAACATTTTCAAGGGACAGGAAAGGAGGCAGCAGTCCCAGGTACTCCCCCAGTTTTGCCTCCTCCCATATGTCAAGCACATCAGAAGGGAAAGAAAGAAAAGAGAAGCTAGAGAAGGAGATGAAGACTGAAGCTAAAATGTTACCCTCAGAAAGCAGATTAACATGAAATTTTCTTACTTCCCCCTTCCATCTGTCCTTATCCTTTTCCTTTGCGGAGTGATATAAAAAATATGCTACTTTTTCAAACTTGGTTACAAATATAAAACAGGTATGTCAGTTTTATACTACAAAAATGGCAAACAGACACTGATAACTAATATATTAAAAAAGTGCCACAAGGAAAGTAAAATATATCCATGTATTACCTGCATGAGTTCGAATATTTCTTTTTTTGTGCTTTTAGGCTCCAAAAAGAATCCATATGGATAAGAACACTTAAGAATACGGCGAGTTTTTAGAAGCTCTTGCACTGCATCTTCAATGAATGTGGTATCAGGACAGCCTCCCTCAGCTGCAATATGAAACAAGCATTGGGAAGTATTTTCCTGCTGATGTCAGCATTACTTTTGTGAATATCAGTTAAATATTTTGAAAGTAAAGAGCAGCAAGTTCTCAATGACTGCACAGTCTTCTTATTAAATGAAATAAGCACAGAACATTAGCTTCTACTTTACTCTAATGCTACTTCCTCCTTGAGGCTTTGGAATAGGTAAGATTTACTGTACATTTAACTTTCATCCAATGTTTACAAATTCTAGTACTGAAGGGATTGACATCACACAGCAGACAATGTGAGCACTGCCCCAGAAAGAACAGTTTAGCCATAACTGTGTTGATGTGATTTCAAATCAAAGGCACAGATCACAGCAAATACTTACTTCCACTTAGAGCTCTACTCAACTGCTCCATCTTTTCTTTGGCTGTTTTTAGAAGGCGCTGTTCTAACTAGAAAAAGAAAATAAATAAAATACAGTAAGATAATTCTTTTTGGACTAATAAAACAGAAACAAACATCAATAAAAATGGCTTGACCCACACCTGGTAGCTAAGTTCATGGTTCTTAAATCTTGTATAATAGTGCATAAATCTATCAAGCTCTTGAAATCTTCTATGCTTCTTTTCAGCCTGGAAAATAATGGCGAAACAAAAGAAACCAAAATAAATTTTATCATTTAATACAACAATCACCATTAGATAAAATTAAATAATGAACTGTTTCTATTCAGACTATATACCAAGTATTATACACAGTGCTAAGTGCCATGTAAGTAGAGACAAAATTAAATTTTGAAAATCACAAGACTGCAAATACTGCAGCCAAAGAAATGATACACTGTCAGTGCTTGCTATTTAAAGCAACTTTCCAAAAACCAAAATTAAGACCCGTCTTCTGTAGTGCACAGCAGCTAATTACAGGACCAGCATGCTCATTTCACAAAAGGAAACCGTGTCACAGAGAAGTAAAATGACTTGAGTAAAGTCACCAGTGGTTGTTAACAAAGTCAAAAGCAGAAATCTTATGCATCCACAAATAAGCAGTGCTTTCTTTCTGTCTCTTTGATACGTTTAAGGTTGTATTTTTCCATTTGGAACTGTGGTTTGGAAGAGTTTTGATCAAACTTATCCTGAACGGAGAATTGCAACCTTGGTGCTATTTTTCAAATCCACACTTTCATTTGCTACCTCTACTGTCATCTCCTTGGACTGCTCCTCTACGTGCTGAATAACTTCATAGCGAGTGCATCTGTAGTAGCCTCCAGTGGAAGAGCTGTGCTTCTTCCATTCTTCTAAGCATATCCAGCAAAAGTCATATTTGCACTTCAGAAAAAAACAGATAAAAGGAAAAAAAAAAAAAAAAAGCTGAAATGTCTTAGGTTTGCAGTTAGGCATCATTATTCTTCTATGGACAACTGAATTAAAAGCATTCTGAGTGTAAACAAATTTTTGAGGAGCCTCCTTCCTATTTTACTTTTTCAGGAAATCTGTTTATCAAACCATATCAAACCATGTCAGCCATCATTTTTGTTCCTTGGATCATTAGATTGCATTGGATCTACATGTTAAGTTTTAAGTAGAGGGAATAAACAAAATGGTAAATACAGCTGATCAGGCCTGTTTCTTTGTTATTGTTAAAAAACCAATCCCATTTCTTTAAATAACACAGAAACTATTCATGAGAAAGAATTATTTTCTTCCCCTAATATTACTTAAAAACACATAATTACTGGTGTTTTTGTCATGTGGTGGTCCTGGTACAAAATACTGATAATAACTACTACAAGAGTGAGTCTGAACATAAACTTTGATTACTTCCAGGTGAGCCTTTTCTGCACTAAGTAAAGTGCTTTCAAAATAGGTAAAACCTTTCAAGGAGGTATAAGGTGACTTATTCAGGCGTCTCTGCAGAGAAGATCAAATATTCTCAATTTAGCAGCAAGTTCTCAGCTAGTTAATTTCAAAATAACTGGAAGCTATTTATGGACGGATAAGCAAAAGACTTCACAATTTGGTGAATCATGTTTATTTTATCTGTCTTACAGATGAGGAAAGAAACATTACATTTACCTTAATTAATATTAAGCCTTGAGTATTTTTCATGGCATTTCATAAATTAAATTGCATTTCTTCTCTCTTTGATAAGTTTAACCTTTCCAGCAATACCTACTCAATACCAGACGTGTTTGTCTGTGTTATTTTATACAATCACTTAGATATATTACAGGAAGGAATGAAATACCATTCTTGCATTGTACTTCTGCTAATTTTGTCTCAAAAATCAGTAGTGCTGACTTTCTTCTAAAAAGCAATGAAGACTAGAATATTTTTTCTTGTTATTGTGCTATTCCTTCTTGTTTTCAAACATTTTTTAAAGCTGCTGGCTTATAAAAAATGGTGAGAAGTGCTGAGAATGAAGTACAAGAACAACTGTGTATAAAAATGTTGAGTATCACTGCATCATTTGCCTACCATTCAAACACCTTCATATTCATTATAAGAAAAAAAAGAGAAAAAATATTCAAAGGATCATATGAAACAAGGTGTTTCAAAAGCAGCTGGACTAATAAAGCTCAACTTCCTATTAATTTATATATATATGCTCCTACTGCAACAATCTCAGCTCTACCAAATTATCTCCCATCTGACCACTCCATTATATTTATCTTTTAATCTCTCATATCTCCAAAAGCCGTCTCAAACCCCAAGATTCACAAAGCATTCCCAGATCCTCCTCCCAGTATCTCAGTCTCATGAGATATTCAAAACCACATCAGCTGTTTCTACACACCTCCCAAACCCAAAACCATTTTCAAGAAAGGCAAGAAAGACAACCTTAGAAACAACAGCCTGTCAGGCTACTTCAGCGCACGCTAAAATCACGGAAAAGATTACTCTGGGAGGTGCTGGAAAACACCTGGAGGACAACGCAGTCACTGGTCACAGCCAGCACAGCTTTATGAGGGGAGGTCCTGCTTGTCAAACCTGGTTTTTTTTCTGTGACAGGGTAACCCATGCAGCTGAACAAGGGAAGCCAGGTGATGTAACCTTTTTGGACTTCAGCAGAACTTTTGATACTCACACAGCCTCCTTCTGGACAAAACGTCCAGCACCGCGCTGGATAACCGCGCTATGCGATGGCTTCACATGGACACGGGACTTGAAGGAATACTGAGTTCGCACTGAATTGGGAGGAGCTGTCCACTCCCTTGAAGGCAGGGAAAGTTTCTTCACTCAGAAGGTGTTTGGGCCCTGGAACAGGCTCCCCAGGGAAGCGCTCACAGCACCAAGCCTGTTCAAGAAGTGTTCGAACAACTCCCTCAAGCACATGGTGTGATGCCTGGGGTGTCCTGCACAGGGCCAGGTGTTGGACTTGTTAATCCTGATGGATCCCTTCCAACTCAGCATTTTCCATGATTAACTCCTGAGCTCTGTTTTATGTGTCTTTATGATCACTGAACCTTGTAGAACAGGTAATTGCTGAGCAGGTAACAGCTGGGTGAGTATTTCAGCCTCTCTCTTGGTGGCAGTACAAATGAGGTCTCTTCACCATACAGCTACCAAGTTTCATGAAACTTGCAGCAATTTATTATCTATGAACCTCCTCCTGTTCCTTGAAATTAAAGTACCCATAAGGCTAAAAAAACAACTAAAAATAGTGGAGTGAGAGAGCAGGACTGCATAAGCCTTGTCTCATTAGAAGCTGCGCTCATGAAACAGCAAGAAAATGCCCGCTAAAGTACAGAAGACAGGGGTTTATGAGTAAGGAGTATCCTCCTCTACAGCAAGGTACATGCTAGATGCTAAGCAGCAGCCATAGCTCATCATGTAAGGGGCTTGAGCAGACCTCTCTGCAAAAAAAGGCAGAAGCTTCATCAGGGATTGTTACTTCAGCAGAGGAAGCAACAAGGGAGGTGACCACTATTCCTTGTGTGCAAGCCCTGCAATGATCTGGAGGACATCCTTCCTCACCAGGCTGAGGGGAGGCAGCTGCTGTCTGCAGAGATTTCTCTGACCAAAGAAACTGACTGTTTTAAGGACACTTCAAGCTGCCTATAAGCATCAAAAAAGAAAAGAGGCCTCTAGTTGTCAGGTAGTGCCTTAGAATGGCAAATTACCTACATTCATCAGTGTTTACTGGCCAAAGTCTTCTCCAGCCTGAAGGCACTTAGTTCAACTGAGCTCAAACATACCTTATAGAATTACTCTCTATAGAGTATACATACTTTATAGAGTTTTAGAAGCACAGAATTTATGAGCTCTTTTAAAAATCATTTGAGACAAAAAACCCTATAAAACCCTAAACCAGCAAACTTGGTGTAAAACAAAGTGTAGGAGAATGTTCTCTGCTGCCAGTGATACCAAAAAAAGCCCCAATCTTCAATTCGTATCACAGAAAGAGAGAATATATGACAATATAAAGAAAATGGGATCTGCGTAGCAATAGAGAGAGATCTGCATATTTTCAGAAAAATGAGAATTACTTTCTAAATCTGTTAGCCTTTTATTGTAGGCCAACTACGTCAAGTGTTCACTACTTTCTTATTTTTAATGATGCTCCTCAAAGTGGTAAGAGTTGTAGTTATATAGGATATTTCTGACAAAGAAACAGTTTCCTAAATATGCTGCTTTTAACTAACTTGAGCAAAAAAGCATTTGAAAATGCTACTGAACTCACGGCAAAAATATTTCTTCTATTTTTGTAGCACAGTGCAAACTTGTGACTAATTTTCTGGCTGCTGTCATCAATAAATTTCCTTTGGAATCACTCTTTGCTGTCTTTTCATTCCTACTGATTAATTCCTGTTTACAGTTTTCCACCTCAACTTCTTTTGCTTTGTTGCTATGTTAGAGAAATAATGCAAAAGAAAAATATAGAAAGGCAAAACCTTCATTAGAGCTAAGCCTTCCTTAAAATCTTACATCTGCCAATTCCTTTCTCTTCTAAATGATTCATTATGATTACACATCCATTATTTCTGCTTCACACTGTGTAGGTAATTATTCTTAGGTGTTTATGAAATTTCAGTCATTATAATGTACATCTGTCAACCAAACAGATCTCAGTAAATTTTAAACATTTTCTAAATACACGTAACCTGACATTTGCTCATTATCTTAATTCTTGCAACAGGTTCCACTAGCTATCAAGCACGACCCTTCAGAGGTTTTGGACCTCTTTGACCCCAACACATATACAGGGCATACAAAGCTGAATTATGATTCCTCAAGAAATCCCACGCTGGGCTCCTTCTTACCTTTGCACACTGCATGTGGTTGCAGCCCTCATTCTTCTGGATTGGAGACTTGCAGTTGGCGCAAGGTTTGGAGTTGGTCAGTAACCACAGGCAGTTGGCAGCGTCCTCATAGGCCTCGCTCACTCCCACCACTTTCAGAGGGTGACGGGGGATACGGAGCATGCAAAAACAGAGAGGTGGAAATGGTACCTGTGTCATCTTTTGTGAGGATCAGATAAGGGATCTTGCAAGTTTCCCTATTTCTTGACAAAATATTGAAGTTTTTCCGTTAAAGTGTTTCTCATATGTATTTTATTATTACATTATCTAATTTATGCCTACACAATATTAATACACTTATTACTTCAATGTATTTCCACACATCTATTTTAATACAAATTTATATACAGTATATGTGACAATTACAATATATGAAGGTACAAATACATATATTAAAAAAAAAAACGGTATAGTTCGATAAAGTAGGGTGTATTTTGCCTCTTTGTAAAATTTTTTATGCTTTCCAAAATGTTTATAACATACTATGGAAAGGCCCTGAACTGTGGCAACCAAGTTACTATGTATTCAAATTGCCGTCATCTTTACTTTTTTTGTTAATGTTGACTAAGAAAATATCTGTCCTGCGTGAACCCGACCTTTATTAGTTTTTTTAGTAAATACTACACATCATTAAGCTATTTCCTACAACTCCCTTGCAGTTCACCCTCAACCTTACTATTATTATCACCTATTGGCTTGAAATAGTTTTAAGGCAATAAAAATCTTCATGGAACACTACTCAATCACAGACTGGGCTAAAAATTGGACAGGGTAAATGAAGTTATATACAGGAATAAATTGACTAATTAATGAAAGAAAGCTTTAAAAGGAAGGAGTTTTGTATACCTTGATTGAACACACATGTATTTGTGGGGAGGAATATTCTACCACTACCACAGTGCTGTAGTTAAAGTGTAAGCAGCCCCTCATTCAGGACTAACATTTTTCTTCCCCTTTTACCCTATTTTTCAACCAATGTTGAAACCAGTTTTTTACTTAATGGAACTAAAAAATAATCTGTCTAAAACTAAGAGATCAAAACAAGAGCAAAACACCGGCGCCCTCCCCATCAACCCTGCATGGCTCTTACGTTCTTCTGGTTTCATTTCAGATATTTTCTGTAGCCAGTCCTTCCAGGTCTGGCAGTCACAGGGTTCGTGTGCTTCACCAAGACATTCCCTGAAAAAGAAGATGCATACAAAATTTCTTATAACTCAGAGATTTAGAAATAAAGTCAAAATTAGTTCAAGCTAAAAAAAAATAAAAAAAATAAAAGACATGCTCAGAACTTAATTAAGGAAGGAAAACAAAAGCCAGCTAAATAACATTGTTTTAAAATACACTTAGACTACTTGCTCACAAGCACAGATGATGATTACTAATAAAGAATTTAAATGGGCCAAGAATGGAAAGAAGCTTCTTAAAATTACACTCTGAAACAAATCAGCTGGCTTGCAGTTTGTTCTTATCCCTGGGTATTATTTTAGTGCCACAAAAGTGCTCGTATAGTTTCTGTGATAGAGGTAAACCAGACTACGGAGTTCATCCAAAAGTAGGTAGCTTGCTATAGCAGAAATGTTATTTTATGTAGAATTACTTGCATCTGTCCAGTTGCAATGATCAACCTTTAACTAGATTCAAGCTTTTAATCTAGAACAAGATCGAAGACCTTCCACGCCAGCCGAAAGTATTTATGGATATTTACTCCTTCCACCAGAGTCTCTTAAATGGGGGCTTGAACTTATTTACAGTGACACAGTGGAGTAATGAGTCTCTTGAGCTTCCCTTGAAGTTCCTATCAGGATTAAGGATGGCAATCACTACTACACAGTGGCAGCAGATATATGGCTTCCAGATGGTGCTTCAGCGTGGATGTGTCAATATGCGCTCTGGACTTGTAATAGCTCCTTTTTCTCTACTGGAATGGCAGCAACTAGCCTCAGCCATCTGCCATATCAAAGCAAATAGTTTCAGATGGGCACCAGCTGCATCATACACAAGTTTGCTGCAGATCCAGTGGTGAACTGCTCTCTTGCAGTGCAGGTTCAGAAGCTACATCAATACTCCTCTGATTGCCCTTGTCCACAGTTTAAGCAGGAATTCAGGAGCAAAGAAAAGGTTATGGGAAGAGTTTTGAGCTTCTTTTCCCTTAGCTAGCCTGCTAACAAAAAAGCTCAGCACATGTATCTCTGTTTTGGACTTAAGATCTTAGCTGGGAAAGATTGTACTAGAATGAATAACTCGTCTGTAATAAGGTGACTTCAGCCTTGGTTGAAAGTTAACACCTTTCACATCTGTGAAACAGTAGGACACTTAAATCATTGACTTCAAGAGTGCCAAGACCCTCTCAGTACACAGTATTTGTTGCCAGAAAGGACTGAAACTAGCAGAGATTTAACATTGACAAGTTCAGTTTTAAGTTACAAGCTGATTGGTTAGTCAATTTTTTATGGGGGGTGGAAGGAGGGTCATGTGTCTTTGATACCTTCAAATTTGTAAATTTGTGGATTTTTAATGAACTTCAGTCATATCTATATCTAAATCTGTCTATATATGACAGTTACAAAAGTTGCTCAAGAACAATGTCTAGTGGAAGAAGCTCTTTCCTCAGCCCAACCCTCAACAAGCATTTATATGCTGGGAAGTTATTTCACAAGAGTAAGAGCATTGAGCCTACTGTTCATGAAAGTTTTTATGAAAGTTGTGTTTTGGGTAGACTTCCTGAGAGCAGTGAATGAAAGGAGCTTACACTGAGCAGCTGTGCCAATTAACAGCATGAGCCTCCCCAGACGCCTTGCTCAATACTCAGCAGGATGATTTATCTGAAGGCGCAGTACGTACTTATTAAAATTGTAGCAAGTTTCGACACAAGTTAAAATTCATGGAAGGGCTAAAAACATCACCAAAGAAGAATGTAGCTCTGGATTTTTTCCTCTCTCATGATAATATATTTTGAACCAAAACAGCAAAGTGCTGTTTTAACTGGCATCCCAAGTGCACCTGAAGAGCTGTCGCTCCTGCAGAATGAGACTCTGCCCCTTGCCCATACCTAGAATAAATGGAGTGAGAACTGATGGCACAAAACTAAGTGTGCACTGCCTGCTGAGACTATTTGCCACAGTTGTCTGCTTGCTACAATTCCTTGTGCTTCTGAAACTGCATGAAGGGGTTCTAACATGTTGAATGGATCAGACAATAAACTGATGGAGGATTTGTGCACAATTTTAATGTATACTACATTTAAATAATTCAGAATGATTTTTCTGAAAGGAAATAGAATTTTGTATTTGCCACAATTGATTACATTTTGTTGAAGATTATGTTAGTGGTGCGTAATGAAAACTGAGTAAATTCTACGGAACTATGTATTGAAGAGGAACATTCCTACTCCTAGATTTGAAAGAAAAAAAGAAATTGTTCAATAGCCTCAGATAATTTTCTTGCTTTTACAAGCAGGAATATAGATATATAGATATAGATATGAAAATAAGTAGGTGATTATCCAGGGGTTTGTTTTCTAATACATAAATTCGAAGAATCTCTTACTATGTGCAGCATTAATTGCTATTACAATGACTAAGTTGTAGTTTACTGGGGTAAAACTTGCAGAACTGGCAGAAATATGGGACTGTGGGATGTGCTGGTTGAAATTTAAAGAGCCAAAGCAAGCTCCCTTTAAACACACAGTAATGATGAAAACTATTGAACTGAGAAGACACTTTCTCTCTAGAGGAACTCAGAGGAATTCATGCACAGAGTTTTTGTACTGTAAGACTAGTGGGGTGTCCTTAGCAAATGGTTCTGATTTGAGGTACTGCAGGATGCTTTTGTTGCTAGCAGAACTTTCCTGCCATTGCTGAAACTCTCCATTCACTTTTGTGGGAATGAAAAAAGAAGCTTTGGAAAGCCCTTCCTGGATATTTTCTTGCTAATATGAGGTATTTTTCAAGACCTTAACTGCAGCATTTCAAAGCCTTAATGTAAAAAGAATATACAGAAATATTATCAGGGAACATAAAAAAAATGCATTTCTTCTAAAAATTAGTCACTTAGGACATTTTCACCCTCAGAGAACATTCTGGGGAGCTAGTACATTCATTTCATGTAATGGAAACAAAAGCTGCCATTGTCTGAAGGTTCATGTCAATATGACACTGAAGTGGTCTCAGGTTCCTTCAGGTTAATGGAAAAATTGATTCTCTATCATCAGAAGCAAGGACGGGAGGATGGTACCTGCTTGTGGAATAGCACTAATTTTTATTGTGTGTTCATTGGTGGAAAACATTTTCTGGTTTCTTCCCACGGGATTTGTTTCTTTCTGAGTTCTCCATCCATTGTAAATAACCTCTACCCTTGTAATAATCTATGATTGTAAATAAAAAGTCCTGTTTTGTGGCTTTTGTGGTTGTTTCATTAGGTCTGTTCTCTTTTCTTTTTTTCCCCTTTCTTCCTTTCATTCATATGGGAAAAGAACTAAAATCAGAAGCACCTTTCATTAAGAATTATATTTGTAATCCAGCAGATGATTTAGGATGTCCTTGTATCATGGTTTCAATTGTAAAATGAAAAGAAGAATTGCTTAGTCTGTACTTTGGTTGACCCTTTTTCATTTTCCAAGAAGATAAAGATGTGCCACTACAATAGCCATAAATTATCAATCTGATAATGTCAAGGAAAAATATGCCAAATCTTTTTTACTTTTGTTGATGCTGCTATGTCCTTTTCGAGGAAGCGCTGAAGATCGGCAATCTCAGGGATGTTTTTAAAAATATCTGGTTTTAACTCCTTCTTGAGCTTGTACTCATCTTAAAACTCCGTGGAAGATAAGAGAAAGAAAAATGCTGAACCTGAAGTGAAACAAAGATTGCAGTGATCCTGCAAACAGAATAGCTATGTGCGAAGGAGAGAGTCCTTCATGACCCTATTTAAACTCCAGCTTCTTTGATGTGATTCTAGCAAAATTCAGAAAGAGCTAAACATTGCTGGTTTTCTACACTACAATTGAGAATGTGCCATGTTTTGATTACACAACTCTCCAGACACAAAAATCCCGGTTCCAATACCCCATTTCTCCTCTTTCCCCAGAGGACAGACCATCACTACACTCCATGCTATTGTTTTCCACCTAACAGAGCCAACAACGACTCTTGGATTATAAATCTGTGCAGCACCCCAAAACACTACAATATTTGTGCACATGAGGTTATTTAGTGTGTGGGTAGAGGATAGTACAGTCATATATCATTCCATGCTAATTTTTGTGGCACTCTTGGTGCCAGGTAGGACTTTTAAATTAGTCCCTGGAACAGCAGTGTCTGTGAGTTTATGGAGATGCAGGGAAGTTTCCAGTACTAACCAGCAGAAAAGATGTCCTTTTCCACAATCTACTGCAGGGGCTTTTAGCATAGGGAAGCTAAGCGTATCTGATCCTGTTGAATTTGACCCTTGTCTTGTTAGCCTTACTGCTCTTTCACAGCCAGGTATAGGACACCATTTAATAGCAGGATTATTTTCAACAAAGGCCTGTGGGGGAAAAAAATGAACAAAAGCAAAATATTGTACCACATAAGATCAGATTTCATCCTGGATATAAAACAATCTGTGTTCATAATCTCCTTCTGAAGGAACAAAGCCAAAAACTATATGGATAGTCTTGCAACTACAAGGACAGACTTTTAAATATAGTTCTATAAAGGGAGTATTTTAATTTCTACTGTTTCTTTTTAGTAACAACAGTACTTCAGATTTACACTAAGAGTGAAATTACTTACATTCCAAACAAAATGTTCAATCTCTGCAAGTTAATTCCTTTATGATGTGGCTTATAGTAAATTTCTACTATATAAGCACTGGCAATAATACACTCATTAACAGAACTGATTCTTTTAGTTGGAAAGAATGAAAACCTTACTGATTAAACAAAAATCCCACAATAAACCAGAAATCAGAACTAGACTAACTCAGTAATTTATATCCCATCTTTTTTGGTTAATGTAACAGGCCTTTTTTGTAAAAACTGTGTCTAAAATGAGGAGAAAAAAGGAACTTAATGTTTATCTCAAACCTATTCTGATCACCAGTCACTTGAAAGAAAATGTCATCATGCAAAAGATGAGTCAGATCTGGTAATTTAATTTGCATCTTACTGTGTATTAAAGAGACTTGTTGCAGAGAAAGTACCGTACTGTAAATGAAAAAATATTTCTCTGCCTTGCCACCACTGACAAAGTAGCACATTTCTCAAGACTAGTTCATTACTACGCTAGTGTAAAAGAAGAAAGTTGAATTGAAAGATTACTTTTAAATACAAATTGCAATGATGAAAACAAATACATTAAAAAACCCAAGGAAAACCAAATCAAGCTTTTCCTACTCCTCTACCCATATACAGCAATCATGTCAAGCATTGTACTAGGAAGTTTTTTAAAAGGAAACAGGTACTATTACTGAATGCAGTAAAAATAATCTGAAAACTTTTAAAATTTCAGATTGCAAACATAAACAACTCTGTCTGATTAAAACCTTCATATCACCTGTTACAAAAACGAGTTTGATCATATGATTTTATTAACACTGTATTAGGGAATGTACTATGGATATATGGCATTTCTACTTAAGGAATACATAAAAGGTTCTTTTTTTCTCTGCGGTACAGCATACATTGATATTATGCTATATAAGAGCCAATACATATTGGTACATATTTGTTTATAAATTTCTACTTGGAAATATGTTGCAGCATTTCATACAGAAGCTTTAAGTTACTTTTTATAAAATGGAATAGAGTTCAAGAGTACAAGAACAGTTTGATAATTTACCTTAATGTCAAATTGAAGGTATCTCTTGTCCATCTCCTTGGAAACCACACTTTCTATGATGTCTACAGGCACAAGCTGGAAACAATCATATGCTGGGCAAAAAATGTTGTGAGCTTCACCCTCCTGAATTTTCAGATTCAAAAATCTGCCAGAATTTTGCCAGTCAGTATTTGTGAATAAAAAGTAAAAGTTAAAAGGCTATTAAGTACTTTACACTACATTCACAGGTATTCTTAATGATTACTTTTTAAATAGAGAACAAGAACCATCCCTTTTTGCTCAAAAGAGCTACAAATCTGATGAACGGCATAATTACAAAAAAAATAACACTGTCATGGTTCAAATGTGAGCATCATCAGCAATATTTAGCCCTATGTTTGTGGTTTCCATCGTTGCCATTTATCAGACAGCTCTGCAATGTTTAATTAAACTAAGCATTACTTCTACCTTAAATCAGAAACAGAATATGTAAATGTAATTAATCTAGGAAATAATTAATTTAATATGCAATTAATTTCTACAACTGTGCTAATAAAATTAGGTCTGTTTTTGATCATGAATATCTAAATGGTGACCTTATTAGTCCCTGACCACCAGAACACTGGATAGAACAAGCTCAAATATCTGCTGAAAGCTGGACTTTAACAATTGTTTAGTTTCAAAGCTTTAACAGGCTTATGAATGTGACATCAAGGATGATACCATTCTAACTTTAATCATTTAAAGGATAGGCACTTATTCTAAGGTAGTCACCTGAGATCCTTTAATAGGGTAGAGATCCTGTCAATTCATCCCATCTTAGATTTGTATCTTAGAGTCGGGTAACTCAGTCCTGGCTATGCTCCAAGTGACTTAGGAATGGCTGGCTCAGAAAGATGAATTCCACCCCGGATGTGCCACCACAAACACTTGCCACTGAACTGTGGCTCCGAGCTGGCTCCTGTGTCCTTGCACAAAGGACACGCAGCCCAGCAGTCAATTAGAGGCACCACATCAAACCAGTGATCTCCTGGTAGCTCCTACATCCTGCCCAGGGATTTGCAAGGCAAGAGAAGCACGACTAACAATTTCCTTGCCACTGAAAAGAACTGCCTGTGGAAAGCTCATATGGAAAAGAAAGCGCTCTTCCTTAGCACCAACGGGTTCATAGAAATGGGGCTGATCTGCAGCAGGAATAGCTGTGCTGAAATGCTGCTGTAACAAGACACTACAGGGGTAGAGATCAAGTAGTACAATCTCCCGAATGGGGACACAAATGCATACAAAGCACTGCATACAGATATAATTATTTCTGGGAAATATGATTAATATTTATGCTACCATAATTATCACATCTGAGTTTTTCACTAGCATGACTACTCTGACCTATGCAGTAACAAGAGACTAGTAGAACTTAAAGTGAAATCTACTCCTCAGTTATTAAATCTCAACATAAAGAAAGAATTTTAATCGCTTTTCTGATTGGAAATGGATTCGCAATGCCTAAATTTAGTGTGCTAAACTCAGAGATGGAATTAAGTATGCGCTTAATTTAGAAACTGTAAACCCCAATGCTGCCAACACCACACACACTGAACAATTCAAGAGTAGGCTTATCTATTTACACACAAGCTTAAAACATTTGATTAAGAATTTTGCTTAGTCAGAACCAAAACAAACATTACAAAAGCCTAAACCAGTCGGTAATGGCGGTTTGAGTGATAACTAAAATACTGGATAGGTTCAAATAACAAGTCTTTGAAACCCAAACAGTACTTTCACATTAACTGTTTACGGTCTCTGTCCTTTCCTCTTCAACATAGCAAGCATGAAAGTTTTCTCAAATGACAGAGCAGTACATATACTCACGCCTCCCAGCAAGCTCTGCAGAAGTCATGTCCACAAGGCATATCCACTGGGTCTTCAAACACAGAAATATTACACATGCAAATGTCACACTGTAAATGACAAAAATGCTTCTGATTAAGAAATACCCTAAAGCTTTTTGTACTGTTAGCAGAATGAGTTATGTTGGAAAATCTCAGCAAAAATTTAAAGAAGCACTCAGAAGGGGAAAAAGTCAAACTGTATCCAGAAAAAAAAAGTTATTTAAGCTATATGAATGGGAAAGATTTGGTATCTGTTTCTATAAATCCCTATCCAGAGAACGTATCTTGGGGTGCTTTTTGCAGCATCCTCGAGCTCAGGAAGTGCTCCACCCTTCAGAGTGCTGGAATCTCAAGAATTAGAGTTCTAGGTGCAAAAGGGAGCTGCGTTTCTCATCAGCTTCACAGACAGCCAGAAATTTGTTTGGAAACGATAGAGGCTACAGGAAATGTTTAGCATCTCACACAGTCAGGTCTAAATCAAGGTGGAGCAGTTTGAGTGTGCAGCAGCAGCAAATCCTTTAGGTAATAAGACACATATATATTATTTTTTTAAAAAGACTTTGAGGTTTTTGGTCAAAATGAAGAATAAGTTACACTACAAATACTCCAACAGAAGACAGAATTGCTGAATTTTAGAGAAGTAGATATACTAAAAAAAAACCAAACCACTGAATACTGAGGCCCTTACTCTAAAACAGTTAAAGAGTAGGGCTGAAAATAGTCTCTGTTTATGGTTATGTGTGGAAATAAATATTAATGTTCTTCAAGAAATACAAAAGGATTTTCTTTTCATTGAAACAAAGATACCATGAAAACATATTTCAACTTTCAATGCATTAGGTATTACACACATATAGGACATTTTCAGAAAGTTAGCAGCCTGTGGCATTCCACTTTAAACGCACTTATATTACAGCAAAAACAAAAACAAACCCTAAACCCATAGCCCTTAAAATGTAAAACTCAGTGAAGATATGTATTGTTCCTTCAGTTAAAGACCTTATTGTCTTGCCAAAATTAAATGTTTTAAAAGTTGACAATGCATAAAAAATAATCTCTATTAAATTTATATGAGCTGTAAATTTTGTTTAAAATGTATCTTTTAAAGCAAGGAATTTAAGGAAGACCTGAGTTCAAAACATCAAATAAAACTGTTTATAAAATAGGATGCAAATACAAAACATGTAAAGGAGCTTTACACCTTGTGGCTTTATTTTATCTATTCCTTTCAGTTTTCATTTTCCTTGCAAAATGAGATTTGATAGTTTAGATAAGATTCTTAAACAAATAGCAACACTAAATGTGTAACTCTGGACTTGGATTGAGACACACTAGATCTATAATGGCAATCACGATCCAAACCTGCATTCCTGGCTTATGGACCATCAATGAAAAACAAAACACACAATGTAAAACTGAGGACATATAATCTCCTGTTCAATTTTAATTAGGAATTATTCAGGGACAATATTTAACTGCTAATATAAATAAATGTACAATAACAATATACCTACTATATAGGTTCTTTTACAGCATTTTACAATTAAAGAAATAAAATATTTCTATGCAGGAATGCAAGATCTTAATTTTAATATGAGATTTAGAGATGATCCATTTGAAATATTGCATGTAATAGTCTAAAAAAAATGCTTAGATCATGGAGCAATAGTTTTATAATGCTGCAGCTGTGGATTATTAAAAAGAGAACTCTGTCTTCCAAAAGAGCCACACTGATTTTAATGAAAGGCGCTTTCATATTTCAAATTTGCAATAGCTTTGTAAACCGCTTGAAGCAGCCCACACATAGTAAAAGTAATTATAAGCTTACAGTACACTAGTGGGCTGACATTTCAAAATGCAGACAAAGACGATTTTGTTTTCTAAAGAAAAAATTTTCAAAAGGCAGGGTTCACAGAACGGCGTACATTCAGGGAAATGGATACAATGAAAACGAACATCTTGATAGGGATGAGATGAAAAGTTCAAAAGGGCCAAATGCACTGATGTGACTGTAGCTGTCAGAAATGAGAGTTTGAGAGTGACAGCCAAGGTAAAACCAGAAGGGTTTGTGTTTGCCGGATGCGTGACTGTTTTATCATATAGAATGTTTAAGGCGTCAGCTTCTCTGTTCACCACTTTTGGAAAGAGAAACGCTTTCTTTAGACTTTCACAAAGGTATATTTGGCAGCTCCCCTATCTACACAGGTGCGCTGCGTTGAAAAATCAGCTGGTTTGCCCTGCTGGTTAAAGCTCTGTTTATAAATTTACCACGGCTGTCTCCATGTCTCCTGGTGAGGGGCTGATCTCATCCGGGGAAGTGACAGAGGAGCGAGTGGTGCGCGGGGTCCGCGGGGAAGGGAGCGTGTCCCACGCGTTGTATCCGCTCGGAGGGGGAGTCGGCATCTGAACCCCCGAACGCTGGCAGCAGTTCTCCGGGTTACACATCCACGCTTCAAGTAACTTCTCCCTGTCCCAGTCTTCGGGAAATATAGAGGTACAGGAAATTATGCACCTGACAGCGTTTAAAGTATATTTTGTGACTGCACCCTCAAGAGAACACTAAAAAAAATTTAAAAAGAATAATTATAATAAAGCGTGATTGAATGGAACTTTAGACGTTACATTTCAGAGAAGACATTCCAAGATAATATGTAATGCAAAGCATTTTTGTAAATAATTGTATCACGAGCATCTCCTTTCCCCGTCTTAACATTATTTTTGTTATTTATTTACAGCGATTGTAGTGGCTAGAAGGCTCAGCTGAAAACCAGAGCTGTACTGACTTTCACCGGCAGCTGAAAATGTACCAACCCTCACCCCACTGAATTTTCATTATTTTTTCTTTCTATGAAAAGAGTAATTGTTAAATATAGATTCAATTTTATCTGTTGTGCTTTGTTTTTTATCTTTTTTTAATGAAGCCAGGAAATACAGGAAGAAGACGAAAATCTAAGTGGATTACAAGAAGACTTGTGACCTAATGAGTTACCAATTTATATATATATATTAAAAATATATATAAATATATATAAATAAACACATATATATATTCTCACTACATTTTATTCTATAATTAAGTGCTAGTGAATGTTTTACTTTTATTCATAATTAACACATCCCATTTATATAAATAAAACTAGTGAAACAAAATATAATATATTAAAACTAAATAAAATCTTTCTTCACAACTGTTTGAAATGCATTCTATTTTTGATTCCTATGATTAATACTAAAGATATCTTCAGAACAGCATTTTATTCTACCAAAATACTTAAAAGTTCTCATTTAAATATAAATCTATCAAATTCCTATACAGATTTGAATCTAAACTCATCAACACTAAACACAGATCAGATAAACTTGAATTTCATAAATGATGAGAAATTTCCCAATATTTCCTACTGCTTTAAAAAACTGCTTTAAAGGTTGGAAATTTTTTTTAAGTGCTGGGTACTCACAAAGAAACTTCAATGTTATTAACTAAAAGATCTTTTATTTTTATAAGGAAAAGATAGTTTTCTTATACCGTATTAATGCTGGGAAAAAAAGATACATGTTCTAAGCACTGAACTTAGTAAAGGCATTGTCCTGTCAAAAAAAAATTCTTTGAGCTGCAGATGATTTATTGATCAGGTCCTTTCTTATCTAAGTTAAAACTATCAAAGGTTAATTTAATTTCATTTGTTTCAAGATATGGACCCTGAACACATTTACACTTCAAAAATGACAAATTTTATCAGCATTTTTCATACTATCCTGAGTTTATAACCTTTCAGAGAGAGACTGACTGATGTTAAGATACAGAGAAAACTTGCTAGAAATTTTCTTGACCATCTTTGTTGCAATGTATCTTTAAAATTAGCAAAGGTTAGGACATGTCATTAAATGGACCCACTGTGTTCTCCTTACTAACTTACAAATTTTAGACAAACACAAGGTAGTTTTATTTGTTGAATTGCCTATTTTTTACCCTGAAATCCATTGGTGTATAATGATCGAGAAGAGAAATAATGTTGAAAAAACACTTGTATAAAAAACTGTAAAGATATCTGCTTTTGTGACTGCCACAATAACATTTTTTTAATCTTGGCTTTAATTCTACATTCTTCTGTCCCTCGATTAAAAGAAAAAAAAAAAAGGAAAAGACACTCTTACCTCTTTATGTCTGTGTCAATAAATTGATATATTTGTACAACAAAAGAAAAAGTCTGGTGGATTAAATATTATATGCCTGTGAACCATTAAACTTAGTATATAAGTATGATCTTTCCAAGAATTTAAAACATGCTTTTTATACCTTGTATGACTTAAACCAAGATTTCACATTATTCTTTTGTGAATTTCAAGATTTAATCCAAAAAAATTACCATTTGTCATTTGATGTCAATTCTCTAAACCTCTGTAAATACTTATTTCCTCTGCTAAGCTGAATCAATACAGCTACAGGCAAATAGTTGACTTTTTCATGACTTGCTAATTGCCCGTGCTTCTTTCTGTGCACAGGCCAATTGCATTAAGTTACGAGAACATCACTAAGGCAACATCAGCAGAATGACCTTTCCAAGACTGATTTCTTCTCAATTTTCAATTCCTGCTTGCTAGATGCTGGCAGACATTTCTCCACAATTTACATCAACCTCACTGATTTTCAACTAATTGCAGACTGAGCTGAGAGTTTGAACAGCATTGCCACAATTTTCCTCTTCAAAAGATCTGCACAGGTTATGGAGCCTGCTCAGTCAAGTATTTATAATTTTTAGGCTAACTGTTGTATTCTGGGAATACAACATAGCATTCAAATATTGAACATATTATAAACACAATATAAGAATTAAACAATCAACATAAAATATATATATGCAAGGACCGTGTCTTAAATATCATCATACTGGCACAAGTTCATGTTTACTTAGTGTTAAAAGTAACACAAATACCAGCTATGGATACTAATGTAAAAGAGATGAGTTTCAGGTACCACAAATCCTCATGAAAAAAAGGCGTGGGTTTAAAATACTGTCCTTCTATTTCACTTTTCCCTCTCCCACTGACTTTAACAAGGGGCCCACAAAAATAACAGGGTATGAAAGCTTAATCCAGTAACACAGCGACGAGCACGCAGAGCATTAACTGCCTGAGTAGTTCCTTTGGCATAAAGTAACAATGCAGATGCTTCAATAAGCATAAGTTTTGAATCATTGAAACAAGCCTAATGCTTACACTGAGTTTCAGAGATACTTTTGTCTGGAGAAAACACTGAATTCAGTATATCCCCTTTCTGACAACCCCAGTTTAACCTGAACAAGAATATAGACTAATTTCAGTGAAAATAAACTAATTACAGATACGCACATGGAAAAGCATATCCTGTATTAAAAGTGTAACTAGAAAATCCTTCTAAGGACAGACTCACATAATTTAAATCCCAAGGCAATTTCCAACCACTTATGACAATGGTCAAACTGTTTTTATTGCCAGAAAAAATTAAAAAAAGTTAATTCAGTTTGATACACAAATAAATAGTGGCAGAAAAACAATGGTCTGACAAAAATAGGTTTGATGAATTTGACTTTTTTTGACATATAAAACCATATAAGTTTTACTCCTGTGTCTCTCACCAAAATAGGGTGGGGTTCTGTTTTTCCACACTGCTTAACTTATAATTATAATTCCTAATTTGAATCACTTCTCTATCAGCTTCCCTGTCTGCCTCGATAGTTTTTGACATACTGCAGCTGTACTTCTTTCTGAAGTACTGTGTGATCTGTTTCCTGCTTTACTTCTCTTTTACTTGGAAATAAAGTGCAAACATAAAACCGTGGGTTTGAATTTGCTGAAAGCAGTTTCTTTAGACCGTAAGGTGTGGGATTACCATGTGCCCGAAGTAGAGCCTCTGCAGTGAAGAGCGGGGCTTGAAGCATGTCAGCAGATTCCACGATCAGCATATCCTTAAGCTTTCGCAGGTCTTGAAGTCTTAGCCCCTCATATGGCTTGAAGAAGAAGAAGAAGAAAGGTAATTTATGTCTAATATCTTCAAGTTAGTCTCTAATACAATATTAAATAATAAAAAGAGCATTTGAAGCACTTGTACTGATCACCATCTCAAGTGTGAGGCAGTAGGGGACAAAATTTATCCACTGTGCACACCAATGACTACTTAAAGCTATATGGAAACACTGTCATTTTGTAATATTTATAGTATGACTTTTGTAAACTTCAAAATCTAAAAGCAGTTCTTCTGGATACAATGGAGAACTCTGAAGTTCTCTTCATCTTCTGAAGCCATCTTCAAATGATAAGCTAGCTTAACACTGACTCTCTCTCTCTCCCCAAAAAAAGCTAGATTTTCACAGAATCTAGATGAACTTTGATTCAGTGATTAGGCCTCAGGTCTTGTGGAATAGGTGTGAGAATGCATGACTAGATTTGAACTAAGGATTTAGAGAAGAGCCAGACAAAGGACAGGTTATTATACATTGCATACAGATTCTCTGACACTACACATTAACTGAGACCCGTAACTCTGAACTGCTCTGGAGGACATTGAGACATTAGACAGTGAGAAGTTTGTGAGCAGAACCCAACAGAATCTGGATCTTCTGAGGCAATATCCATCCTTTCAGAAGTGAAGTCAGTCCTGAATAGGACAGATGAGACATGCAATTAGATGCTTGTAGAAACTCCATGAGGGTTGAGGCTGGAAAGGACCTTCAAATGTCACTTGTTCCAACCTTCCTCCTCATTCAGGGTCACTTAGAGCCAGCTGGCCAGGACCATGTCCAGATGGCTTTTGGATGTCTCCAAGGCTGGGGATATATTATACATGGAGATATCAAAACTCTTTTGGAGAAACAATGGCCAACTCAGCCCTACAGAGGGCAGATCATCCAGCTGCCTTCCTAGTCTGGAGATCCTTCCCCTTTTTACAGCATTAAAAAAAAAAAAACCAAACAAACAAACAAATCAGAAAGACAAAAAGAAGTAATTTTAGGATTCTGAATTAGCTCCAACCAAGAGAGCACACATATGTTTGCAGACTCCTTCTCAAAACTAAGAAAGGAAGACTATGACAGCAAATAATGTATTTGTTAGTTGTTGCACAGGGAAAATGCCCAATAGGTAGGAAGAGAAAAAAAAAAAGTGTGTGGGGGGTGGGTCTGTAAAGAAAATGGATACAGAAAGAATATGAATGGTATAGTGGTAGAAATACAGTATGTATGGAATAGTGGTAAAAAACACTATTCTTACCTGCACTGGTTTTATTTATTTATTTAAAAGGTAGCTAACAAAATACTTAAATCATTTGACATGAAGTGTTACATGCTAAGAACTAATGAGGAACCTGGCCACCAAATGGCAATTGTCTCCAGCAATTTGGAGAGGGAATGACACAGGTAACGACAGTTAGGACTATGAACCATTATTTATGATCTGTATTTTGGTTTTATGTAGACCAAGCCCAGGACTCTCCAGTGCTAGATTATAAGGACATAAATGCATGCATACATACACAGCCAGAAAGCAAAAGACTGGTTCTGTCCTTGAAAAGTTACAGTCTAAGTAAAAGTCTGCTGTTCCCTTTAAGGATAAAAAAAAGAAGGCAGAAGTGATGGGGAGAATGGATACCCGGGGCTTCTAAATGATTTTGTTCTTTTGAGACGCACCTACTCTGGCTTCCTGTACTCCAGACATCATAATTAACTCCACAATACATCTGAAATCATAACTGACTCACACAAGGACATCTCCTGTTAGCTAATCAGTGAAATAAACAGGTGCTTCTCCAAACTAGAAACTTTGTCATCAAGCAAGAGTAATGTTCCACAGATCAGCACTGGGTCTCTGTTCTTTTTGAGAGAGCAAGCAGAGCAGAAGAGAAATTATGTGTATGTGCCCTGACCTGCACCATGATTGCTCAAGTTCAGGCAGTTTCTGTATGTCCTTCTTGTGCTGATCATGCATGACTCAGTAAAGGACAATCTGAACGTTAATGGCTTGCACTGAAATAAATCTGGGCCGCTTGGATTAATAGCATGCTGGAATTTGACTGACCTTCTTAACTTATTACAAGAGAGATAATTTTTAAAAAACATTTCAGAGAGACATGGATAGAAACAACCGTGTGCCAGAATGATTATAATTGTGCTGTATGTACAGCAAAAAAATAGAAACAAAATGATCGTGACTGAATCTGAACTCCATTTTTGAATTGCAATTGCAAAGCAATCAGCTGTGTCAGCACAACAGTACTCAATTCTTGAAGATCATACACATCATAAGAAAAAATATCTTTTCTGTTAATCTTGCAACATATAAGCATATTTTAGGATCTGGTATTTTATCCTAAAATACAGATATGTTCAGAATTATCTTTAACTGATTGGTTCTATGTCAACCACTGGCAAGTATCTCCCCTTGAGTAACAGACTAGTGTATTATCTCAGCTGGAGCATGCCACACAACCCAGCAGGGAGTTTTGGATCTTCAGTTTTTAAGAACCTTCATTTTATCTTTTTAAGTAATGAGGAAAATATTCCCTAAGAAGGTGTTTGAAACATCAGACATTTGTTTCATAAAAAACATATGAGCCCACAGAAGAAGCTGAAAAAAAAAAAAAATTTAGACTGGCACTATTTAAGGAGATTAATCTGGAAATTCCAGAGTGAAGACTCTATACAATGGGAAACTTAAAACTTAATATGTACAAGACAGTCTTGTAGAGATTTGTGAAGACAGTCTTTAGTTATGAGGATGTACATCCAGTATGTAATATCACAGAGGTTTGTTTTTAACTACTTTGAACACTGATGACTTATCTCTGCAATGCCATGTGCTGTAAAGGATTTTGATTACAGTTTACGATGCTTGAAGACCTCCCTTAATGGTCATTTATGGAGGAACTCTCTACTGATATTTGCTGTGAAAAAGACATTGTTAATATTAGCATCATTTAACTCTATAATGATTTCAAAATGTACTGTTAGAGTTACTACTTTAATGCATTGCTGAGCTTCTCACTACGGATTCCAACACTTCTTGAGACTACATATATCTTAACTAAATGTAGTCCCTTCTCTCCTTTCTCTTCATAAACCATTATCTGTAGAGATAAAATAAATTTGAATAATTTAAGATAACTCTTCACTTAAAGTGTTTATATTACTTATATATTTATATGGCATCAACTCAGGAATTGGAAAAAAATAATTCCAATTATTATACACTCAGTAAATCTGTGATACACTCACTAGTAGTGTATTTCTTCAGTATTCAGTGGCATATATGTAAAAGGAATGAAGAAATTGTATATTTTGCTATTGCATAAGGTATTTTACTGTGTCTGACTGAGAGCCACAACTGTTCTGGGTTGATCTGCTCTGAGACACTGTTCATTCCCAGGGGTTTCTTATGTAAATTTAAAATATTACATGATTTGATTGAAAGGAAGGACCCATTCAGTCTCAGGACTCCCAGGGATACAACACCAAGACAAATATGCTCTCATGCTACAACGAATAGCAATGTAAAAGACTGTGCAAAAGAACAACCAAAATCTATAAAAGCAGCTTAAGAACAATCATTTACTGTCATATTATTTAGTGTATCTTCAATTAGATTTAAAAGATAGATTTAGATATTATATAACAAAGATTTTTTTTTGAGATTATTCAACAAAGTAAGAGCAAAGAATCAAGAAAGAAGGGATTGTGCTCTCATGGCAGGCTTGGAAGGGGAGGTATTGGGTACTATCATTCCAGATCCTTCTGTGCAGATCTTAAACACTGTAGTTAAACCCATTTGGCTGTTTTGCCTGAGAAGAAATCCTTTTCAAAGGTTTTCAAAGGTTTTCAAATGTTTTACCTTTTCCTGTAACCTTCACTCAAAAGATGCAGTTCCTTTGAAAATGCATTTCTTAGTGTTCAAAGTTTTTAAATTATTCATGAATGAATAGTTTCTGTTTTGGAAGGATGTTGAATGGCAACAATTACAAGCGGAATACTATGCTAAACAAAGATTTTGCACACTCCACCCCTCAGTGTTTAATAATATATAAAAATGAAACTGAGAGGAAAAAAAAGTACAGGATCATCCTTGAGAGGCAATTTTGGTGAAGCCCCTGTACTTTCAGGGCTTTTGACAGAGGCATCACCACGGTCAGTGGTAAGTGCAGCTGTCACTGCCCGTCCCAGACATTTGTACACCGGCCTGGAGGATGAGGACATGCAGTCATTTGGATTGCAGCTCAGTGCAACTCTTTCTAAGGCTGTTTCTTCAACTGGTTATGGCCACTCTAGAGCTAAAATGGAAAGATTAATGTCCCCTGGCTACATGCTCTTGGCATCTCCCCTGTGCCAGCACTTGTTGTCTTAGAGATAAACAAAATGTTAGAGAAATTATCCCACTGGAAAGTTATAAAGAAAGGGGGGAAAACCCAGCAGGGAGCACATGAAGACAGAACTGCACTATGTAAATTCCCAAGGTCATCAACTGGTGTACCAAATTCCAGGCTGACATTTTTTGGCTTGTGAACATTTGGAACACGTGGGAAAGCTGCCCTGGTATGTGAGATGGACAACTGTACAGTCCCTTGTAACTATCAAGTCTTTAAGCTGCTTTTGCCCAGCATCTACCTTAAACAGGCATGAGACAACATCTCTTGCAGAAAAGCCTATTCAAGTGGCTCTTGATTTGTCCCACCCCTATCTGTACCTTCCTCACCTTCTTACCTGTGCTGGTGTATATGCCAGCAAACCCCTGGTATAAATATGATTATAGCAATTATTCAAGTTAAATAATACTGTGACATGATTCCACTCTTTAAAACCTTTTCTTCTTTTAAGCCAAAACATTGCTATGATCCAGCTGAAAACATGACCTCCCAAATAGTTCTATTTGCAAAACCAAAGGAGTGGTAAACTGCAATTGTGGCAAGAAATGGCCACTTGAAAAAATTCAAGTTTTTTCAAGCATTTCTGCCAAGAGAGAAAATATAATTTCAAACCATCTTCTTACAGTTTGGATGCTTCTACATGGAAATATTCAGAGAAATTAAAATGAGTTAATTACATTTGCTATTTCAATGTAATAAGTATATTAATCTCTAAATGTCTCACCTAGGAAAAAACTATCTAATTAAGGCTGTTCATATTTGAATTTATCCAAGAAAAATGGTCAAAAAATTAAATGGACCCTACAAGGACCTTGTTACTCCCAAATAAAACTGACCACAAGTGGCATTTTTCAGGGGAACAGTTAATGTGATCTAAGCCTACTCATGTATTTTCTTTTAAACATCATTAGGTCCTAAGTGGGCCAAGTTAGTCAAAAGCCAAGCCATGCTATTTCTGAAGGGAGTAAGGGAGTAACCATAGAGAAATCTATCATCTTTTAATTTAAACAGAATTAATTTTTAATATTTACTGAATAATATAATTTATCTACATATTCTTATTTAGAATTTTAGTTAACTAAAAACTGATAATGAATGGGAAGGGAGCCTGTGCTCAGAATCCTTTTGGTAAAATTACCTTAATGGAATCAGAGTCATCTGTAAGGCATAACCGAATTCAAGCCAATTTTTTGTCAGTGAACTGTCTCTCTCTTTCAAAAATGTACACTATTGGTGTACAGCATTTGAAGTAACACCACTTGTTACTACCTGTTTTTCATATAAACTCTGGTATGCAGTAGCTTGAGGCATCATATTATAAAACAAGAAAGTAAATGCTCTATACTGAAGGTCTGGACTAGTCAGTTTTGAGTGATTTTTGTAACATTCAACCCAATCTCAGTCCCGGAAGATCCACCTGAAAAGCTTCCCTACTCTATTCCACAGATTTTCTCCTTTTCAGAATTTCTTCTGTCCTAATTTTTGAGACAAAAAGGCATCCTAAGAAATGAAATCTAAAAAAATTAAAAAAATAAATGGTTTAGAGAAACTGTTTCTGAACTAACTGGCTTCACTGTATGTCCTCCAGCCCCACAGCCTACAAAACAGTCCACATAATTTAAGATATGAATAAAATTTCTGTTTACTTTTGACAATGTATTTGTTATGTTCTCAGAGCTTAACTTGAAAAATTGTAAAGAGCTAAAACTTATAAACTTTGTTTACAAATACAAAGTACAGTACCTACTGAAACACTTGCAGACTTGCGTCACAATGTAACTGCTACAAATATAAACGTGTAAAATACTTCAGATTTAAAGCATCATCTGACCTCTTTTTTGTCTAAAGCAGCATACTCAGCTTCGATGCTTTCAGCTTCAGGATCACGTGAAAATACCATTCGAGATTCCAGGTTAAGAGCCAGCTCTTTGTGGTGCTGTTTCTCTGCACAGTCACATGGGGTATCTTTATTTTCATTTTCTGCAAACAAATCTCCACCATGTTTTACTAGAAGCTGAAAAGTAAAATGGCAAAGTAAGCAGTTAAAAATTAGCAACTCTAATAACATCCTAAAGAAAAGGCATGTGAGCTAAGAAAAAAACCAAAAAATATTACCGAGTAAAACAGAACAATTATTACAATAATAATAATAATAATGGTCTTTAGAAACAAGGATTATCTATTGCTATTAAATAAATTACTGCTTGCTTTCATACATAATTATACCTATATCCACCATAATTCCACATGAACCACAAAATCTAAGTAACACACTACAAGGTAATGCTGCACAATATGCTAGTTAGGTTTTAAGTGCTAAAACGCTGCTTTACTGATCTGGTCGGTGCCCCATAGAAAATGAGGGGTCTGAGGCCCTCAGGCATGTGTCAAGATGAAGCTAAAACCACCTTGAAGTATTCTTTCTACATGGGTACAACTCCACCATTTGTACACTTGTGCTGACAGAAAACAGGACATTCCTTGGGTAGGAGAGATGAGAGAATACCGATTCACAGGGAGCACAAAACACTACTGGCAGCTCTACTTTGCTTTTGAGGACGTGAAAAAAGTGAAATGAAATAATGCTTATCCGAGCAATTCTAATACGGTCCAGTATTCTGTCATTTCACTCTTGCCAGTAACCCTCCCAAAATTCAGTCTCTAACTATGTTGGGGGTTAAGTTTTCCTGTGGAATTTTTTCCCCCCATAAGTTGTTGGAGACTAAATATTGATAGCTAAAGGATGCTTGACCCGGACAAAAGGGAGTTGATCACTTAGTTTAGGGGGAGGAAAAGGCTCCCGGGAGCTGAGGGTGGGGGGTTGTTTTTCGGCTCTCTGTTTTCCGGGGAGGACGGTCGAGCGACCGGTGGCTGCGTGGAGTCCACGGTTAACGGAGGGGTTCGGTCCTGGGAATTCTATCATCTGTTGGAGCGCCCAGGAATTCAGAGTTTCTTCGCTGCCCTGCTGGATTTTGGGTCAGCCCGGGTCCAGCCGCTGCAGCTTCTCCAGCACTGCTCACTTCGCCTGCCGGGACACCCCCTGCCTGCTGGGGACACCCCGCCGTTTCCAGCCATCAGCGCCGAGTTTGCACCGTTTGCCCCTCGGGGTTCTTAGTTCTGTTTTACTATTGTTATAATTGCTGTTGTTGTTTGTCTGTCCTGTTATATTTACTAGTAAAGGACTGTTATTCCTTTCCCCATAGTGCTGACTGAAAAGTTTTTTTAATCTTCCATATTATAATAACACGGAGGGAAGGATTGGAATTCCCCATTCCTAGGGAGGCCTGTCTCTCCTTAGCAGACACCTGTCTTTTTCAAACCAAGACAAACTATTAAACCCTTGTGCTGCTCTCCTTAACTCGCTGACTTGGTCTCCTGATATAAACTGACCTGCTATAAGCAAGGACAGCATATGCCACAGATTTTAAAGGCCCAGGTGAAAAGTTCTGCTGATTTATTTTGACATCTTTACATCATTACTAAAATGATTCATCTCGTTTCTAAATGAAGTCTATAAACATCATCTTGCCTTCAGATCATCTCTGTAACAACACTATCTGGGGTATTTCAAAACCAAGGTTCTAATTTTTACACTTCCAAAACCCCCCAAATTTTGGTAAAATTATCTGTTCTTCACATAAGCCTTTTAGATCGTGATCAGACACACCTTAATTTTTTCTTCAGTAGAAGAGAAAATTTCCTACATCTGTCACTGCAGAATACAGAATGTCTTTTACAAATCTGGATTCATTCTTGTAGATTGGGAAACCTTTCCCACACTCTCCAAAATAAAATACCAAAAATACCACAAAGCAGTGCAACAACAAGATTTAGTTGAGAAGATCTTAGTGTCATTGAGTGTTTGATCTTCTTAGCAGAATATCAGGCAGAAATACAGATGACACTGGGACAATTACCAAGATACACAGTCAACAGTTAACCTTTGTTCTATCTAAATTTAACATTCCCAAAACTTTGTTAACCTGAGTATCATCTTCTGTCTGTTCATTTTAACTTCTAAGAGAAATTTAACTGAGGCAACCAAGACACCTTCTGAGGAAAAAGAATAATAAATATATTTGAAAGAACATTCTATAGACTTAGGCAGCTTGAAATCTAATCTGCAAGATGAGGAATATGCAAAGCAACAAGTTTTTAATAACAATGCCATATTTCTCTAGAAGCACTGTTAAAAAGTCTTGCGTTGCTTGATTAATTGAGATTAATAATCTAAACAATCATATTAGCAATTTAAACAACTGCAAAAATACCATTTAATATGCCAAATATACTGCGATAGCGTGGAATGTATCTGCATAAAATCCAATCTGTTCAGCATGAAAGTCATTATTGTCTATTCAGTAGTTTGAGGTAAGCACATCATTTTACCCAAACTATCTTTAGCAATGGGTTTCACACAGCTGCTCTGCTCAAGAGGAAAAATCTAACACGTGTGAATGGAGCAGTATCAAGACTGCACATTTGACTGTCAACTCTGAACAAGTCGACCAGTAGGTATTTCACCCAAAAGGACCTATATTTGGGGTTTCCTTTTCTTATTTGGGTGTGGTGGGGATAGGCAACGATACAGAACTGGGGTTTTCCTGAAAAGTGATGGCAAGTGAGAGTGACAATAAAAAGGAATGCTGCTCTGAAGTGAGAGTACCATTGCAAAAAATGGGCAAAAGGCATTCTGGGGTTATAAGAGGCATTCAGTTTTCTGAAGAGAGGGTGGACAACTTGAGGATTAGGATCAGGAGGCTTTTTGTTTGGTTGGGTTGTGGGGGTTTTTTTTGTTTTGTGTGTGGGTGTTTTTTTGTTGTTGTTGGGTTTTTTTTGTTGTTGTTGTTGTTTTTTTTTTTTTTTTTTTTTGGTTAATAATTCTAATCCTCCAATACTTCTAGGAACAAAGAGATAATTGTTAAATTCCTTCACCAATCTCTCCATTTCAGGCTTGGTGAAGGCATGTAGCGTTCCTGTTCATAAACCTGTTCCTGTTGAAGGAGTTAGAAGGACTATAGACCACAGACTGGAGGATTTAGGATATCTCAGATCCAAGGTCCTCTATCCTGTGGTAGGGCACATAAAGAAGTTTGAACTTCGGGGTGTACACTGTTTCTAATGCAGAAACCATGACTAGTTAGGACTACATAACTCTGGCAAATAGCAATCCATGTGGATCCGGCTGTACATTCTTCTTCAACGGCAAACTGAAAGCAAATTAGAGTCAGAAATGGTTTACTCAATTACAATACGTATTGTTAAGATAACATAACCCAGTTTATATAACTAAATGGGGAACTAGCAGTCTAGTAACTGGATTTATCTAATGAATCACATTACACATACTAAGAAATAGAATGATAATTTGTAAAGAAGCACAAACCACGAACTTTTATGATTAGTTTAAAACAAATGGGCTTTAGTCTGCAGTTAAAAGCTGCAGCCCAGCTCCAGAACTACAATTCACTCTTCAGCAGCTGTGATTCTTTCAGACATTACAGTCTGCCTGGATCGTACTGCATGAGCCCATTTGCTTCACCTTCTTGAAACTTTTTAAACTGTTATGTCTATCTCTAACACCACTGTAGAGCCCCAAGTAGGGACATGAAGGCAGCAACAGGCAGAAGACTCCTTGCTCAAATCCCTTGTAAATCTGAAGCCTAAGTTTTTAAATACTAGATACTGAAATATGTTGGAAACTTGTTACTAAAGTTATCTTCTGTTTACCATTTCTCTACCAGAAACAATCTTTCTTATGTCAAATCATTTATGTTTTTCACCAACTTTTTTCAGAGGTCATTCAATGCTAATTGCTATCTCTCATTTTCTAATATGACATGCACATTTGTCCTCTATTGTATAATAATGTAAATAAAAATATCTTTAAAAGCATATGTCTCATCTTGAGGAAGGATAGATAGAACACCTGCGAGTGAAATGCCTATAGGCAGAATTTATCAGGAAGTTGGATCAAATATGTGGCACTAAAATGAGAAGACAAGAGCAACTTATACAGTCCTTTGCAATTAGTTTATCAAATCTTAAAGAATAAAAACTTGACAAACAAAATAAAAGCAGTAGTAACACAGACCTAGGAGACAGTCTGGTATTTGTTTACAAGTATCACATCAAAAGAGGCTCTAAATCAATCTTATAACCATGAATTATTTTGGATGAAAGAAAGAGCCAGCAACACCTCTATGTCATTCAGTCACCATGCAGAGAGTTAGCTGGGTGTAGAGAGTTAGCTGGGTCTGAGTATACTTAAAGAAGCAAAGGCTGCATGGTGACTTGCCTCCCTAGTGAAAATCAGTAAGTATGTAAATAATTTCTAAGCACATGTTGAAGACAAACTGCTGGTGTGGAGCTTGAGGAGCTGTAACAACACGGGGCAGAGGAAAGAGAAGGTATAGGGGCAAGATTCAGGCTGTGTTACTGGAGGTTAAGTATGGGCATCTAAGAGCAGCATCCTCTTAACTCCTCTGAGTACTGAGCAGGGAACAAGAGAGGCAGGAGCTTAAATAATAGCATAGAAAATGGCATCAGGAAGATGAGTTTTCATTCATTAGATGCTCAAAAAACTAAGGATTATCTGTATACTAACAGAATGAAAGAAGGGTTGGATATTGGAAATATAAAGCCTATCTGAACTTCTGTAGAAAGAACTAATGAAATAAGAATATTCAGTTCAAGGGGGTGCATAGCTGAGGCTGGAGAACTGAAATTACAAACTTTAAATGAGAATTCTTGTCGGAATACAACCAGCAAACATAATGTGTAATCCTAGAGAAGGTGATGATATATACCCTTTTTTTTTTAATAAACCCCAAACAAACAAACTCTATCAAGAAATACCAGTGGAATACAATTCTGTAATGAAACAAACAAAAAAGCTTTGGTGAATGACCTGACTAAAACTGTAACAATAAAGGTAATATGACTACTAAGAATAAAAGTGCTGCAAGGAAGAAAACACAAAAATAAAGGGAACTTTTGTCACTGCATCTCCCAAGTATATTTAGAAAATATGTAAGCTAATAAATGACTCTTAAATTAAAATTTCAGACTACACAGGTGACTGGATAAGAGACAAAACAGTCAGCAAGCACATGAGAGGAGAAGCAACTCCTGACTTTGTCCAGAGTAGTCTGCAAGACCTAATTCAAAATATTATTATCAAAGAACCACTCATTAACAATTCCCAAGGATTCATTAAACTTGCAGAAGCAGTAAAAAGACAAGAAATCCACTGTCTACTTTCAAACCGTGGTACTAAGTGTGGGAAAAAAATCCAGAAACATCAGAAAAACCTGTGAAGAGAGACAAACAGGACAAAATCACATGGAAAATAAGAAGCTGAAGTTGTGTCCAGATGAAAAACATGTAAAGAACAAAGTCTGGGAAAGGTAAATGCAAAATCACAATATAGAAGACTGACAGTTTTTTGAGCTGTATACCATGTGCATAAAAATTCAGAATAAATAATTTTAAAACATCACACAGTAAATCTTTCAATGTTTTTGTAAAGTTGGTTGCTGGACAAAGTGTAAAAGCAATCTCATACAACATATAGGAGAAAAGTGGCATGAACTGTTGGATTCTCTGTGGATGTACCACACATACTTTACAAAGGACACAAAAGTCTTTCAAATTGAAGTCTCAGCACAAGAGGTTCTAGAAAACTCAATAAACCAAAGACTAATATAAATACCCAGCATCAGATGGTACTTATATATTCATGAGTCCTAATGAAACTCGAATATGAAACTTCCGAACTATTTATTATAATATGCAGTTTACTGCATCTGTCACATTACAAAATTAGAAGATAGTAAAAGTAACACCAATACTAAAAACAGCTCCAGAGAATGTCAAGAAAGATCATCAGGTTTTTACTGCAGAGAGAAGTCACCAGTGAAGTCTCAGAGGTTCTGGGACCTGACTGTTTAAGATACGAAGTTGTTATCTAGAAGAGAAGGTGAAAAAGAGGTGATAAACTTTGTGGATGATACTAAGTTACTCCGAATAGTTGGAATAAACATGAAATTATGAACAGAAGAAAAAGAAAGTAAATTTCACATATAAATGCTCAACTGTGAAGTAATTGTTGCCATTGGAAATACAAATCTTGATGTTAAAAGAGATAGACTTATGAAGATGCTAACTGGTTGTGAAAACATTAGATGTCTGCTTGTGTTCTTTATGTTAAATTACCAGCACAAATAAATACTAGTTCTCATTACTTGATATAGTTCAAAAACAAATCTGAGGCAAGAGCTTCAAAAGTCCTTCCCAATTACTCATTACTATCCACTACTTTCACAAACATTAAAAAAGCTAGACACTGTAAATTAAAGACATCAAATCTGTTCTTGAAACATGGACCGCATTTCCAGTCTCAGCTGCACAGCAAAATAAAAAGAGCCTCAATTTTCTCCCAGGTTGTTTTTTCACTTCTCTTTACACATATAGGATGCTCATGCCTACCTTTAAAGCTTTTTCTCTACTGTTACATTCTTGAAATTAATTCCCATTTTTATATGCCTACATGAGTCTTCTTCATATTAAGGAGTTATTTTCATGAAGTTAATATATATGTAATCCATTTCTTTCATTTTTCTCTACAGTGTTTGCTTTGAGCTGTTTATCTCTGCAATTTTTCCAATTAATGAAAAATCGAATTAAAAAGTTAATTCGATGTAACATCAGATGGCCTCCCCCACAAAAAAAAGCTTTGTGAAACATTGTGCATGTCAGTTACTCATAATATATATAAATTTATAATTGCATATGAACTTTTACCTCAACACAGGTTTTCATCCCTGAGGCAGCAGCATAGTGCAAAGGCGTATTTTTTTTGTTATCGACAGCATCAATGGCTGCTCGTTCATATTGTCCTTCATCCAGCTTTGCTCCCTTCCACTTCAGGATCATTTGCAGACAATCAGCTCTTCTGCAGTCGTCTTCTGAGGGTCGTGTCAGGCGGGGATGAAGAGCTCCCTCCGAGATCATGATCTGAGGTCCCATACACAGTAAGTGCATCGATGTCTCATTGTGCACATTCCTTTTATTTGGGTTACCATCTCGAACAAAAAGGAAAGTTCTGCAACAGGGGAAAAAATTAAAAGAAAACTAATTTGCACACAATTCCATTAGTTTCCTTGAAGTGGGAATGGTGGATTATGACAACTCTCCTTCTTGCAAAGTTTTTGACTACCCATGTTAGTGACAAATGTTCTTTAATGGAGAATTACTACTGGACAGCTCTCCTCCACTTCTCTTAGAAGTTGAGAGCCAAGATCTGGATGAATTATTGAAATATCACAAAGTACCATATATAATTACTTTGTATGAGAAAGTTTATTCTACAATTCTGTGTTGCATTGTGATAAATACTATTAAGGCACAAGATTGATGAAATAGGTGCTTTATTTCCTCTGCTCTGTCCTGAATAGTAGTGCATTTGGTAGTTTGCAAATAGATAATGACAGAGCAATTTGTTAAAAATTCATTCTTGTTTGCCATATCTTTAGTCAGATGTAGATGCAGCACTTACTACATCTTAAAATATTATAAATGCCATTCCTGCCAGGACTGCATGCATTGAGGAATGACTATTGACTTTTTCAATACAGAAGTGCAACATAATGCAAACTTTCCCCTATATAGGTGACAGAAGCTGGCAAGAATTTAAATATTCTTTTGAATGCTTTAGAGGCAATTCAAAGTCAACAATATTACCAGCAAAAAGAATCACCTTAAGAATGAAAGTGGAATAACAGGCTGATTCTTAGAATCACAGCTCTGAATCCTAACAACACCTGAGACAACACAGCTCCCTTGCTGCTTCTTGCCAGCAAGGATTATAGAAGTTACAATCCAGATCTGAAATGGAAGAATTAAGACAAATCATATAAGCCCCGTGCATCCGTACATGCTTTAGCCTTTTGAAGTATACTATAATATTGTTTTTCTTAAGGGAGAGGAAATGGTAGGCAATGGCAGAGAGGACAGATTGCCTCATTGAAGGACTGGGGTCAGAGAGACAGCAATGGTAAAAGAACTCTGTGTGAAGGGAGGAAGAACAGGTATTGTTCCCTCAGGTTCCCAGAGAGGTAATACCAGGCTAACTCTGAAGCATGGTACATGCATTCAAGAAGCCACTGCAAAACATGCCTGCACTGTTCCCATAAACCCCCTCTCAAGTCACTGTATGTCTCCTCTCCAGGCTGTTCCCTCACTCCAAACAGTTTGCAAATATGAAAAAAACCAGTTATTCTGGAATCCTATTAAGTTAGTGCAGGCAACCAGGTTCCACCCTCCCTGACCACACCCCTAAGACTAATGAAAAACAATTTCAATCATTTTTAGGCAGCTCAGCCACCTGAAAGCAGGTGCTGCCTACCTACAAAATCAAACAATATTGCTCTCGGTGAACAGCTGTGAGAAGAACTTGACAAACTTACCTAATTTGACAAAAAAAGAAGTTCTTTACCTCAGTTACTGCCTTATACTATAGTTACGAGTCTAAATGCCGTCTCCTCTTTCTGTCGTCCCTGAATACATACCACCTTTTTCTCTCTCAGAGTTCACTCATGCTTTGTTCAGGACAAAGAATAACCCTGAAACTATTTTATTAATAAAGGAAGAGGCTGTACAGGGTAGACAGGAATTTCCCTTTCAGATATTATTGAAAATAGTCTGGACAAGTATTTCAGTAGAAAAAAACAGGCACAGATGATCTGGTCCTGCAATGGAAGAATGTCTTGACAGCTGTTTGGTCAGCTGGATTTCTGTCCTTTCTTCCTCCTGAAAAATCTCTGAGTGAATTGAATTTAAAATAAAGCTTATTATTAAACCACCATTATTTTAAATATGTGGCAACAAAGTATTCAGAGGAAAACACAAAACAGTCTGCTCCATGTTGCCCTGTTTTGGCAGCAAAAAATGTTCCTTAAAGAAATTGCCCTTTCATTCCATGATGGCTGACATGATAGATGCATTTGTTAAGAAATATGAATATACCAAACTTGAGATTAAAGATCTTGTCAAAAAAAGTCACAGCATATTTTGTTTGCTTGAGGTTGTTTGTTTTCAGAGGGAAGGGAATTAGCTACACAGCCAAAATGCTTCAGAGCCAATTACACGAAATGATAAGACTAACTGGTATCAAATACTCTCCAAAGTGAGTCTGCTTGTTTGAATTAGCTTCACAGAGTATGACACTAGAGACAGAAAGAAAGCAGGGGAAGGAAGGTGGGAAAGTCAGAGACAAAAAGAGAAATGGGAAGGAGAGAGAGAAGATGGGGACAAGAAGATAAATTCCATAGAGGAATTTGGATATGATCAGCTTTTCAGCATAAGGGGAAGTCAAACCAAACCTGAAAAGCCCAGCCAGACCCATGACTTAAAGTTCAGATGACTAGCATCCAAAAATGGGCAAATTAATACATTTTACCTCCACAAATTCATCACTCGACAAGGCTCCATTTTTAACAGCGGTATTTGGTGCATAAGAGTTTCTCAGAGCAGTGCTGTAGATCCCTGCAATTTGGCTCATAGCTTCAGAGGTATAAGAAGCTAAATTTTGCCTGGAAATGTACTGATAGAGTGGAAATATGCATTGCCTATGGGAAATATCACTTAACCACAAGGCAGACAGACTTTACTCTAGTTGCAGTTTCCAGATTTTGCTTCAATCTGTAACACTTTCCAGAATCCAAACTTGAGGTGACAAAGGCATCATAAAAGTGTTGAAAAAGTGACAAAAAGGAAAGGGCTGTAACATTCACACCTACTACTATCTGTGTTTGCAAAAAAGCAGCAAGAAACTCAAGATCACAAGGCTGGGAACTTGAATAATAAACAACGGGGACATGTCCTCACTTTGGGAAACTAACAACAGAACTATTTTTTCAGGTTTTGATAAAAACTTTAATGTTTGGGGCATGAAAACTACCATATTTACAATTTCTTTCTCTCTCTAAACAAATGCTATCTATATTTTAGCTATATATAGACACACATTGCTGGAACTAGATGATCTTTAAGGTCTCTTCCAACCCAAATCATTCTGTGATTCTATGCTCTATCTGTATGCATAAAAAAGCATACGAAAATGTACCCATGTGTGGAAAAAAAACCCCAAAAATTAAAAACTGGTGTAAAATGAAATGAAAAAACTAGTTCTGACAGCTGGAGCCCACAGCATGTCTGAATATGCTCAAGGACAGTGAAAGTAACAATTTTTGAAGCAAAGCACTTACATATACTGTATAAAGTACACAAAAAAAGGCACTCTTGCTTTAAACAAGACAAGGAAGGCACAAGAAAACGATGAGCTGCAGCAACAGGTTAAACTGCACAGGATTCCCTTTCACAACATCCCATCTACTCTTGGCTTAGACAGCCCTTGTAAGTACAGCTTGCTAAAGAAAAACTCCAGTGCAGGCATGAACCTAAAGCTCACAGCTTTAAGAGAAGTATGTGTATTAATAGAAGAATTTTAAGAGCATTAATAGTAGTATGGGTAAGTCATGAGTTACAACAACATAAAGGAGAGCCAAGTCATGTCACCCAGTAATTTAAAACTCATTTGCAATGAATTAATACATACTATTACTGAATCATTCAGCTTTCAGCACAGTAGGCCAATACTGATGCATTCAACCTTGAATAACTACGAAAAGTACTTTTCACTAAAAATACTTTCCTCCCAAATATACTGTAAGAAAACAACCACAGTGTACTAGTAACCACTTGAAGAAATCTTTTTAGTCATTACTGTTTCAAATAATTTTGTGAAGAGTATTGTTTTTTAACTGATGTTGAAAGCCACATGTAATAAATCTAATTACTGGTATTTTTACTCATTATACAGTGCTAGAAAGTTATTTATTAGTACTTAAAAGTTTTTCCTCTGTTTCACTAAGATTCTTAAGCATTTCTTACATTAATCTTTACATTTGTTAAACTGCAGGCCAAAGAAAAATTATGCTTTATTTGCGGTTCCCATGACTGTTAGGAGGAACGGCAGCACCAAAATGGAGATTAAACGATTCCCAGTGCAAAAACGTATCAATTACATCTGCAAATTTGTTGTAACCAGAACACTATTGTTTTTATTTATGAGTTACTTAAGTTTGGCATTCTCTTGGACAGCCAGGAATACTGTTTCCAAGATCCCATGCCTCTTCTGGCTTTTTTTTTTCCAATATTCTGAGTGGGATTTCAAAAGAAATAGAGCTGAATGCCAAATCAGAAGTGGCTTCCACTGAAGCTGGCTGCTTACCAGCAGCTTTTGTGACAGTCCTCTGTAAAGCAAAATCTGTGTGATTTGCATCTCTGTCTCTGGCGCTTTCTTACGCACATCTCTTCTGATGGCTAGAACCAATTCTCAGACACAGATGCCATCCTTCCAGCCATGTCTCCAAACCCTTCCTTTGAACATAGATTTTTTTCTGAGACCCTACATGCTGATTTCTCTTCTCACATAACTGTTGACTATTATTTTTAGACTGGTCTCAATCAAATGTGAGATGAAATAAGAAACATGAAACTACTAACAAGTGTGTTAATTGTCACCTTTTAAACACATAGATTTGTATTTCTGCACAGGACAACTATCTTTATATCAGTTTGTAAATGACCTGGCAATCTATAAGATCTAGTGTTGATATTTATATAGCAATAATGAAGAAATTACACAGTGAATACTATCAAGCTTTGCATCATTTCTATTTCTTAAAAATCATAAAGGTATTACAGAAATTGTCTCATCTTTATCTCTCCCTCCATAAAAATGTTTTCAATTTTTATGCTGCTTTATCTTTAATGACACTAATTTTTATTTTCCTTACATGTCCCAGTGATGTAACTTTATTACACTAAATTGAAAACAAAAAAATGCAAATTTAAAAAATCAAATCATCCACGATCTGTACCTTGGCCAAAAGAAAAACTGGGTCCATATACAATGTCACTGAATATTTTGCTGGTATTTTGCATTTAGATATAAAAATTAATGAGTTATTTCTGAAAAATTTGAGCCAACAGATCTCTCTGGTGAGGAAGCCACGTGTGCCTCTAACCCCCAGGGTGAAGTGAAGCCATTTGACACAACGATTCAGTATTTACCAATCAACTCCAGGGAGTCACAACCTCTACCTGGCAACAAAATTAGTTCAAATAAAGATGTGGTCACTCTGGTTGGCAGGGACCAAAGCTGTACTCCCCTATAATCCAAATAAAATGTTACTTTGCCTGTGGTAAAATGTTCACAACAGCTCTACTAAGGAGAACAGACAACATAGAATAAGAAACCTTTAACAGTGTATTGCATTAATAGATCTCACTTCACCAATCACTAACAAAGCAGTCTTACTCTGCAATGTGTGATTTCCACCAAGGAAAGGAAAATTAGAATAACTTCGTCTGGGTGCAAAAAAAACTAGTAGCAAGAAGAAGCAATAACACACTCAAGAGTGGCAGCTGTAACTGGAGAGCAAAGGCTGTGCTGTGAGCAACAAACTCATAAGCATCATGTATCTTTAACCGAAAGGTTAAAATAATCAGAAGTCAGGAAAAAAAGCTTTAAGACCTGAAAACACAGCAGCTGACTGCCTTTTGATCTTTGCTTGTAGGTCAGACTATGATTAGGATAAAGTCTACCTCCTGTTTTGCATTTTGTGAGGAAGTCATGAGGAATACCAGGGAAGATGCCTTGGGAGGCCAGACACATCTCTTCGTCTTTAACTGAGATTTTGAGCTTTAGGGAAAGAAAAACAAGGAAGTCAGCCAGATAAAGGTCTGAGTTTTTCAGCCTGCCTTACTGTACTTTAGAAGACAGTGCCCAACTGGGTGGCAGCCTTTGAGGAACACAGCAAGTGCTACTGCTGCTACATGACATCTGGAGCTGCCCCTTTAAGCATCTCCTGTTCTTTTCTGCCTTTGGCAATTATCTCCAGGATTCAGTCACAGTCAAAACCTGATCACTTTTAAAGGCTTCCTACTTTTACTGTTTTCCCATCACCTTGACTGCTTTTTAAACTGACTATGATGAAAATTACCTTATAAATTACTATATTCTACCGCCCAGTCAGATGCCCTGCTACTGAAATCAGGGGCACTCAATTCACTTGGTCTTCTTGCTTCTTTATAAACATGCCCACAAAGCCCTGTGAGATTGTATTCTTCATTTATTATTCTCCTTCATCTAATCAAGACCTCCCTTCAGTATTTAATATTCCAAGGAATTTGAAAGGTGACCGAGAATCAACCACACAAACTAATCTAAAAAGGACCTTAGAGAACCAATTCAGCAGCTGAGTGCAATGACAACAAAGCAATTGGATAAACACCAATGCTCCAACTTGGCCAGGTCCAAACACTGCATATAGATAATTCACCACACACCACAAAAGGAAAACATTTAACACTATATCACAAGCAGTATCTCCCACAAGTACATTCATTTCTCATACTGTAAAACTGTCAAAGTGTTCAATTTACAACTTTGCAGGTGCTTTCAATTTTACATATTTAGTATAATGTAAGATTAGAGTCATCTTCTCAGCTCTGGGGACCTACAGCTGATCCAGTTCTCTTAAATCCTTTAAATCAATGGGAAGGAACAGGCACTTCTGACACGTACTTAATTAAAAATACTTTATGGTCACCTTCACAATACATTGTGCTGTTGCCTTCACTAATTATTCTGACTAGATTTATTATCTATGTCTATACTGACTACAAAGGAGACCTAGTATGAATAGTTCCAGTGGAGACATACTTTTCTGAATAAAATTAATTTAAATAGAAGTATATTTGAAATAGTTATATAGATAATTGGTGATAATTAAAAACAAGCTTGCTTTCTGTTGCTCAAAGTGAATGATCTAGACAATGACATTCTAACAAATTATTCAAATTAATAATTTTAGGTTTATTTGTATCTCAAAGTTTAAATATTTACAGAACAACTGTCTGTCAAAACAATGAAGTAGCCTTTTTTTGATCTCCAGAAAAAAACAATATGAAAAATTCAGAGCAGCTCCAACCCTATCAGAAAACAAGCAACTACAGCACTTCTCTAAAGCCAGATGACCTGAAAAGAACAGGGTTTTCATCAATACTTTTCCTTAGCATAGATTTTTGCAGCAGAAAAATCCTCTAATATCCTCTAAACTTCAGAGAAATCTTGATCTGAAAAACAGTCCACACACAAGTCCCTCAAAATCATCCAAAGTTAATTTTCAACGTGACTGCAAATGGATGAAAAGCCAACAAAACCTGGCATGGGAAGAGACATTGCTGAATGTGCTGTGACGAATGCAACATTCCCTCTGGGGTCAACAAGTTTTCTGGCAAATTCACCCTCCATAACATGCTGATAATATCAACATACTTTTTTGGAATGCATTACAATTGCTTGGACCAGTCCTAATTGAAACCTCTTAGACAGAAGAGAAGGGGACCGTGGCCGAAATTCCAAGAGACGCATATTTAGTTCAGCCTAGAGGAAACCACCACTATTTTGATGTTCTTTGTTGTCATTCTTCTGAAGTGAAATATACTTCCCAAATCACAGCAGTGAAACAAGAGATATTTCCTGTAAACAATTCCCAGGCACATTTAGCAATGTTTCTCCCTGACTGGCTTATCTAAGCCTTCACAGCCGGAGCTGCTTTACCACCATTACTGAATGGCAGACATCAAGACTGTTAAAAGAAGTGGGTTTGGGTTCGATTTTTTTTCTTTAGTTTCAGCAATCACCTCAACGTCCAGAATCTCTGTAACGAGAGAAGTCCTGTTTTTCTTATTCTATGAAAAAATCAGCTTCATAAACCTGTCCTGTCTCCCCACAGTTCCATGTTTCTGTCATCTCCTCCTGCCCCCCTCTTCAGGCCAGGACCAGCAGCAATTGCTACAACAATCCACTTTTGGCTTGAATACTCACGAAGTGCTCGGATATAGCAGTATGAAACACACAATAAGGAAAATCTGTCACTGATCCAAAAAGCTTCCCAGCAAAGCTGCAAAACTGAAAGTCACACCACATATATTGCAAAATGACAGTTTATCTAAGAGGTTTTTTTTCCCTTTCAACGTCAAGCAAGTCCTCGTGATTTCCAGTCACTCCATCTCAAGCAGCCTCTGGAAAGTCTGTTCTCTTGTCATAGTTCAGGAGAGGTTCACCAACAGCCACACTGTAGTGAGCAGCTTTCCATATTGATAGCAATTCTTTCAAACTAAGCAGTCAGATGGTCTAAACTGTACCTTAGGCAAAAAAAAAAAAAAAAAAAAAAAAAAAGCCTGAGGGTATCGGATATGCTCGATCATCTGAAGATTGCATTTTCTCATGAAAACATGTTTTCAGTGTGCTATTTTTATACATATTTTGGGAGTGAGATTTAAACTATCTTCTTGAATATGAATCTTCTGTCAAGACCTTAATTCATACATGATAAATGTTTGTAGCGGAATGAGACCACTGTGGACGTTGCATAAAGCTCTCAAAATCCATATATGGGGTGCTTCATGAACTGCTCCAGTGTGGGAGTTCTTCCACAGGGCACAGTCCTTCAGAAACACACAGCTGCAGTGTGGGTCCCCCACAGGGTCACAGGTCCTGCCAGAAATTCTGCTTCTGGGTGGGCTCCTCTCCACAGGCTGTGCAGCTCCTGCCAGGAGCCTGATCCAGGATGGGCTCTCCATGGGCTGCAGGCTCCTTCAGGGCACATCACCTGTTCTGGTGTGGGGTCCTCCAGGGGCTGGGGGTGGATCTCTGCTCTAGGTGGACGTCCAGGGGCTGTGGGAAGATGTCCTGCCTCACCCCTGTCTGCACCACGGGCTGCAGGGGAATCTCTGCTCCAGCGCCTGCAGCACGTCCTCCCCCTCCTCTGGCCTGCTGTGTCTGCAGGGCTGTTTCCCTCACACATTTTTTTCACTCCTCTTACAGATGCTGTGCAGCATTTTTCATCCTTTCCTAAGTACATAATCACAGAGGTACCACCAGCATCACCAATAGTCTCAGCTTTGGCCAGCGGTGGGGCTGGTTTGGAGCTGGCAGAAGCCAGATGTGCCTGGTGTGGTGCACACTGATCTCACAGATGCCACCCCCACAGCCCCCTGCTACCAAAACCTTGTCCCATAAACTCAGCACAATGCCCTTCTGTCAACTCCTCCTGACAGGTGTCACAGCTGGGGACTGAGGGTTATCCTGTGACAGCCCTGGAGCAGGGGCTCCTCTCTCCTGATGAGCTTACTGGCCTGAGATCAAGTCTTTGAAAATTCCTGTTTGAGCTAATTAGCTGTGGTCAGCAGTTTTTTGGTTTTTAAACATTAAATGCTATGTTAAAACAAACTGGCATGTCAGGTAAACATTACTCAGGGCTGCAGACCAAGTTATACATTAATGGAATGTTGACTGTGTTCTGGTTTTTATTTCAACATTCCTAGTATACTAAAGTTTCCTATGATAAAATGATCAAGAAACAATCCTAGCATTTTAACAAATTCATGCTGAATCTTGTGAAAAGAAATGAACAGCAAATTTTCAAATTTCTACATCTTGATCCCATTTCTGGGCTGTAAATGATGGATCAAAAATGCAGCAGCCAGATGACTCAGATACTTGCTGCATAATAACTGTGCAGCTCGAAATCATTGAGAAATTTTGGTTGCCTTTAAGTTTCTGCCAGTAGACTTCATGCTGGATTAAACCAAGTTTGTCCCAGGTTGAGAGTTTTGCTTTGTGACCCTTTCACCTCTTCTCCAGTTGCTTGTTTCTTCCCTTCCGAGATCCCTCTAGCAGGATGTCTCCAGTTCCCTGTCACTGCAAACTTGATGCCTGTGCTTTCACCGTGCCTTTGGCCAGTCACACCACCCACACATGTGCAAACAGGGAATTTGTGCCTTTGCCTCAGCATTGCCAGGTAGGATATTTCTAAACATCCCAGAATCTCTCTCTCATCTCAGTGCATTCTGTAATGCAAAAGGTGTACCAACAACTGCATCACACTGTTTTGAGAAAATCTCACACAGTAAATTGTAGACACGGCAGTTCATATCCACCTACAATAATACAAATAGCCTATAAAGAAAAACTGAATTATATGGTAAGCATGCAAGTAAATGCTAGAGCTTGTAGTTAGTGTTGCTACAGATTCCCCAATATTTAAAATGTTTTATGAAGAGATAAACATAAAATATTATACTACGATGGGCATCTCATAATTGTAAATTTCTCTCAAAATACAAAGAGATTAAAATTAATTTATTCTTACGTATTGAACTTTATCAGTAAACCAAAACATTCCTTTTAATAATCAGCTCATTTCACCCCTGTCATATCCAGGACTTTCTGCATCAAAAAGAAGTGGCTTAACTCCAAAGCACTTGCACCCTTTCTGCTATCAACTAAGCAAACAGACACACTGTGAGGCTTATATTTATTCACTTTTACTACTTTGTTTAGATAAAAAGGCTACATTTATGTGCAGCACATCTTAAAGAGAAGCTCCTAGAAAGACATCAAAAAAGTTAATAGTAAAAAAACTTCAGTAAATTACTTCTCACAAGTGCTACAATTTTAACAGTCTGGGTTTTCAGAACCAGACTCCAGGAGAAAGAGGCACCTACCCTATGTTTAGGGACAAAAAAAAAAATTATAAACCCTTGACTCAAACAAGGAAAAAGAATGATTCTTTTGATCATTAGTTTGCAGTGTGTGAAAAAAAAAGTTGTCTTGTGAGACTTAGATGTTGAAGATCCTTTGTAGCTAGTAGCAAAATGGCATTTCTAAAAGACTTTTTTTAAAAAATACAAAGCAGTTATTTGAGATTCCATCATAATGATGCAATATGAATTAAATAATGCACTTCTCAGAAGTCAGTAATTATGACTATTTCTTTTCATATGTGCAATTTCATGTGTCCTTGTTGTCTCAATGAGGCTGTAATTTCTTAAGAGATATTGTCTTGAGAGAAATAACCTGAAAATCTCAGAGAAAAAAAAATCATATGGAAAATGTAAATAAAAACTGGATGCTATTTTAAATTCATTTCAGTTAACTCTTTTCTCTAATTCAAGAACAAGGAATGGGGGGAAAATGAACAAAAAGTGTCAGTGATGAAATGAAAACATCAAATTAAAAATTGAAATGCAGAATACATAGCGAAGAAAAGAAAAATATTTAGCCAAAATTGAGGTAAATGAGAAAATATAAAGTAAAAGACTGGTTGGATTAATCTAAAACACGGGGGAAAAATTTATGGTGAGAGGCCAGAAAGGTAGTGAAGTTACAGCACACGAGGTACAAAAACAACCTTATGAATACTACAGGCCCATTTAGGCATAAACACAAAGATGAAAAGAATATTACCAATAACACAGTTTAATATTTATTTCTGTTCTGTTTTCTCATATGAAGAAGAGGATATTTATGAAATTCTCTCTAATAGTGCTTACGGAAGAAGCAGCTTAGCAATGTTGGTCCAGTACTCCTTCACAAAATACTGGATGAGAACAGCTTGTGTCTGCAACGTCTGGACATGAGTAAGATCTTTAATTAATCTTAGAGCACTGGCAAAAATACGAGAGAATGGAAATAGCTAACATTAGGGTTTGCTGTCCATGTTGACTGCAGCAATAATAAATTTAATTATTTATCAAAATATTAATGTTCACTGTTATTATCCAACATAAAAAGTAAAAGCTGCCTGAATAACACAAGAATAAATATATATTGTACCATCTAGAAGCACCTACAGTCAGTGTGATATCCCCACAGCTTCCAAACAGATTACTTAAAGACAGGAAAACACATCAAGAATGGTGGAACAGTCACTATTTTGAAAGAAGCAGGGTACTGGAGTCTTCAGGAAGCAAGTTAAAACTGTCCCAGACTAATGTTACAAGAAAGGAACAGATACTGAAATAAAACTAAAGGCTGTCATATCAGCCTGTGATTACAGACTAAATGTGCATGTTTTCTATTACTACTCAAACTTGTTGCAAATTCTATCCGTGCAACACACACATGCATATATCTATGTACACCCATGCACATCAGGTTTTTATAACCTGGCTGACGCTCTTGCATTTGCTAGGTCAGTTTTTCACACCCAAGCCAAATTTCAAATGCTGCTTACCCCAGGATACGATTCATCCCATGCCTAGCAGCATAATGGAGCGGAGTATTGTGCTGGTACGTTTCTCCATAAGAAGTATTTGGGTCAAGAGTTTCTTTTAGTTGAGGGTTGCTCTCATAGATTTGGCAGGCCAAGTTTTCATCTCCATTTATAAGAGCTTTGCGGAACTTGGTGGTTGTATTTCCCATGTTGCTATCCTAGCTACCAGTGGCACTTCTTCCTTTCCCCTTCATCCACTTGTTGTACGGTTCTGTAACATGCTTCACAGCCTAAAAAAGACAAACAATATTCCTGTTATTCTGTAAAATACTTCTTCCTAGATGAAAAGAAAAAGTGAAAGCTACAGCACTGTAAATAGGCAGGTGAAGAAGAAAGAAGTACATAGTACATAAACTCTCCTCATGAACTGCTGAAATCTTTCTAGGTAAATGAACACAAATCCCCAGTTCTTCACGGATCATTTCCCTGATAAATTGTGGACCTCTCTCCCTCTGCAATTATCTTCACTACCTATATTCTTTAAACATATGCAAAAGAAATGGCTAATATAGACCTGTATTAGAAGACTGGCATGAACACTGAATTTCCATTAATGAAAAATAAATAAAAAATTAGATGTTACTTCAGAAACAGAATAGATCTAAAGCAAAATTCTTACACAAGGAAGAAAAAGTCTTTAAAAACATGCAATAAAGCAGACATCAGTTTAACTTTTAATTAAAGAAAATCATATTAAAATACGCTTGAAGCACCTGAGCTTGTGTAGGTGGGTGTACACAGCACCCTTGTGTGCCAGTAAGATGAATGCTGACGAACACTGAAATTACCATGGTCCCATCTTAACAGCTCTGGTAAGCAGACTGTTTTAAACACAACCCCTTGCACTTAGATCTACACCTCGCATTTGTACTGGCACAAACCAACTGCACCTTACAGTACTTCAAAGCATTTCCCAGCTGCTCCCCAGCCTCTCACCTTTACCTCATGGAGGCAACCAGAAGATCAAACCACAAAAAGGGCAGAGAGAGCATCTCTGCTCATGACACGGGACAGCAGGAGCTTATCCAGGTGATCAGATGGAAAGAGCACATGTGATTTATGTCAGGGGACAGGCAGAGGAGTCAGCACGAGCTGTGGCTGGTGGCACAGTGAACCTTCTAGGGGGTGTCTTTTGTGCATGAGTCATCCCATCCACACTGCTCCATGCCAGACCTTTCACCCCACAAAGCACACACAGGCATCCAAATATGCCAGGCACAGCAGGTTAGGAGATAGAGACTGTTGTGCACATAAAATCAGACAGGGCAGCAGCTGCCCAGTACCTTATATTCAACTTGTTGGGACTATCTCAAAGCTAGTATTTCTACATTGGCTTTCCAACACAGTTACTGGTGCCCCTCCAGCCTTGTAGACAGATGAAACAGAAGAATCCAAGGGGTCAAGAGCTGCAGAGAATCTGAGGGAATAAGGATGTGGATAAAAGTCATGCTCAAAGCAGTTGAGGAAACCTGGTGAACAGCTGCAGTGACACACTTTTGTTTCCCCAGAGCTATTGTCACCAGTTGTCTCACCAGCTAATCATCAGTGTGGTCAGGTCTGTTCAAGAAAGAGGGAGGTGGCCTTAGTGGCCTCCATTTTAATCCTTTTTCCTACAAAATTGTGGTAAGATAGCCCTTATTTTGAGCTGTTGTGAGGTAACAATGATGCTGCTGTATCAGCTGCCTCCATGTACTAAACGTTGCCCGAGACCAGAGTTACCTAAAGAAGAACCAAGTAGGCACTCATCCAAAAGCAAATGGACATCCTTCATGTATCTAGTTATATACACAAATCAAAACCTAGATTATTCAATCACACTACAGATTCTGCAGCATTTTGGTACCTTTCTGACATCAGTATATTTTAGAATATAGGCATGCAGATACTACGCAGATATAATAGTTATATTCTTCAAGAAAGCCACTGCATGTTCACATTACTATGTCACAGCTCTCAGTGCCATAAATTAATGTGTTTTCAGATGCAAAACTAGTTGCATTACTCTAAATACTGGGTAGTTTCAGGCTTTAGTCTACAAACTCTCTAGTGTATGGAGAAAAGTTCTACACTCTTTTCAGTCTACCAGCAGTTCATATTACATTCAACAGACAGGATCTCAAAAATAACTTCAAAGAAAGATTTTCACTTAAGTTTAACAAGATTCATTTGTAATATTATATTATCTGTCAATCCCTATCTACCACCAGTAGCTCTCAAGACTATAAACTAAATTAGATGAGAACAAATGCCTAAAAGATTATCAGAACCGTCATTGAAATCGATAATGAAGATCCCACTAATGCCTGTAACACTAAGAAGAGCACAAACAGCTTGAAATTAGAACATAACAGCACCAATTTCCATGCATTTATTTCTGGAAAGTAGCACACAGATAACTTGCATCAGCTGCAGAACATGCTGCTTCTTGCCCAGACTGGAACATTGAACAAACCTGGGCAGGGATGAATGAGAGCACTGAGAGTGGAAGGAGATAAGATGGTGCCCCCCAGGCACCCGAGAGAAATCTGGGACAGGGTGCTTCTGTTGAAATGTCAAAGATGAGATCTGAATGGATTTAGGCAGGGGTATGAAAATGCATGGGAGAAGTGAGGGTCTCTGTGGGGTGAGCTGAAAAGCTCAAGTCATTTTTGTGCAGAAAAGGCAAAAATCATGATTTCTTTCGTACACTGAACAAAATTTAATTACTTTTGGTGCAATACGGATATATTGGAATGCTGTACTGTCATCAGCGACTACTAATATAAAAGATGTAGGCACATTGCTTGAACTATTATGTACATTATCATATCATCTGGAAATTTTAGGAATATGCAGACTGCACCAGGTAAGTCACTGAAAAAAGCAGTGACATTTGGTTTCTTTAAAAAAGCTTACAGCCTATGTGTCCAATAAAGGGCTAAATATGATACAGACGTGATACAGAAAGGTGAATGAAATAAAAAGAGTAAAAAACTTGTGTAAAAGGACCAGACTCCAAAGAAAATGAATCTCAGTCAAAGGAAAGGGAGAATTTTAAGGATTATGAGACAGAGCTATGATATGGCTTTGAAAACACACAAGTGAACTCCAACAAAAAACCAAGAATGAATACAGAGGTGTTGAAAATTTAGCAAAGGCTAATGTAAATATAGCCACCACATTATTAAAATAAAATGAAAGATGATAGAATGGGGATAGTCAATGAAGGCCCTTCAGGAAATGGCAAACAGTTTCTATTTGATGTGATAGCAAGAAACTGATCTCTGGAAGAATGCAAGGAGTGAAGTGACAGGGTCAAAACTAACCCAGAAAACAATTCTCTACTTAAAAACACGTGATATGATAAACTATATTAATGTCTGTCACCTTCATGTAGTATCCACAAGGTCTTTCATCTTTAACACTGCAATAGGCATTAGCCTGTTATGCTTTGGAAATTTGGTGGGCCACACAGTAGTATTTTTCTGAATTGCAATTAAACAGATCAGCAAAAACACAGAAAGACAAGGGAGAAGCTGCCTCTCTACTCTGGCTCTAACAGTTGGCTCCCAGCATGTCTGAAAGTCCCAAAGAAACAATGATGTGACAGCTGCTGCCTCTCTCAAGCTGCTGTAGTTGATGAGTGCCCTTCTGTAAAATATTCAAGATCTGCCCATTTGCAGTCGTCAGTTCATCTTTCAGCAAACAGCTCCACTGCATCTGCCACCAAAGAAGCCTCTAGCTCAACTGAAGGAGAAAAAGGACAAAATGTCAGCTGATGCAACAAAATCCTGACCTGAGAATGGCTGAAAGGGGCCCAGTCTGATGCCTTTTAGTGTACTTATCTTTCCATGAAGTTTTCAACCTGTTACATTCTCAGAGAACAGAAAGGTAACGAGCAAAGCTGGAACCAGGCATTCAGGGAAAGGAAACTTAGTTCATTCCTTCAGCCTGTTGTTTCGTATCTTTAGAGGTAAAGGGCAAATAATACATACATTTTCTCTGACATAGGTGGCAGGGAAGTGGTCTGGAAGGTTATCAGCCAGTCAGCCTCTGAGACCTGGAGAGCTCCTGTGAGCTGAACTCAAGTGTTGCTAAAGCAGTTTCAGCAGCTCTTGGGCTCACATGGGTAGTGTGCGGTGTCACTGTCACTAGTCTTGCTCCCATTTTTGTAAAAACTCAGCATTTAAAATCCTTAGGCTATTTTTTAATGTCCATATCACAGTGGAAAGAAAAAAAATTACCACAAACATGACAATTTTCAAGTATTTTATCTAAATAAAATGAGACTTGAATAGAATTTTACAGGACAAATACCAGATTTTTTGGGGGGTAGGCAGATCTATTCACTGAATCTCCAAGTTCTGTGTTAACAGAAAGACTGTATCATAGCCTTTAGACTTATAACATCTATCATAACCACAAATATAATTTTTACACCAAAGAACATAGGAAAAACTAAATGTAATGGTTGAAAAATGTATCCCATATTATTTCTGAATTCCAAACATCAACCATCTAATTAATATTTTGAAAGTGTATTTATTACTGCTTTGCCAAATAGGAGTTCCAGCCTAACAAAACCCAAAAAACACCCTAAAGTTTAAGGAAAGATTCTTATAAACTCCATCAGAGCCATCACACTTCTCTGCTTTAGCAATGAACAGTAATTTCTATGGCTTATTAACAACATTTTAGTATCACAGCTCTATAAAAATTTAACAAAGGGACAGCCACTCTCATAAGAACTGGAAGATTGAGCACGAGATGAAAAAAGATTGGATAAAGAATGACGGGTAGAGCAAGGAAGCAATGAGATTCTGAGAGCAGTTGCAACCGCTGCCTGAATACTCTTGATTTTTCCATGGGCATTATCATAGAAATGAGTGAAGAAGAATGGCAATGACTTCATGGGATTTTAGACAGAGTTCCTCCTTTCTAGGTGCTTGCTAGAAATTTGTAAAAAATGGTAAAATACTGCACCAGGGGGATCAAGTAAGTAATTTGGAAACATCATATGTCTAACACTCATTTAGGAACCACATATTGAACACACAAGTCTTTCATGAGATGGCATACCTTTCTCAATTACATTTTAATTGCTTTAATACTGAAGCAGAATTTCTTACTGAATGTAGGACTAGCATGTGTTGATATAGCAGCTGTTCTAAACCTTGGGGAATGAGAAAAAGGGAGACAGACTGTACTACATCAGACTGCCTAGAAAATCTATCAAAACCAGCAACAAAATACTCAGGTTTAACTATGAGAAGAAAAGGCACAAAAAACCCTACTGTTTATATAATGAGCAAAGATCAGGACTGAAGCTAATAACCATTTGCAACGGGTTTTTTTTAAAGGTAATTTTGTAATTTTGTAACTTTGTAGAGTTTAACCTTAAAAAGTTTAAGTACAATTTGCAGTTTAAAAACCTTAAAAACTACTTCTTAAGCAGTCTGTCATCTAAACTGTAAGAACATTCTTGTGGAAAAGCTAAGTGAGCCAAGATCAAAGAAGTAAGACTACATAGCTCCTCATACTTAAATCTTAATATTATTGAAATAAAACACATTAACTAAAATTAGTGTACATTACATGGCTTCTAAACCCTTCAAAAGACGAGTGATAACAAACTGGTTACACAAAAAGGATAAAAAGTTAACAAAAATATTTGTTTTTCAAAAGTACCTGGCTTTTGATGAAAATATGGAATACTTTGAAATTGCATTCTAAAAGCATTTTCTGTTTCAAGCACAGATAGCTCAAAAGGTAGCTATTTTATTTGTTTTGGATACTGCAGTTAAACAGCTAATTTTTTAAAAGCTGAGTTTCTAAGATGCTTACTGCAGAGTCTGCCCTACATTATATAAATCATACTTTTTTGCAGGAGGGAACCACAAACAACTTCATGGTTTAGGAGAAAGCCTTATGACCTGTATGCTTAGGATGAGTATTGTGATGTTGGTAACTTTAATCCTCTCTTCTGGGACAGACTAAACCAAATGAAGCAAGTCAAAAGTTATGTTTAAGAACTCTCAGAATACCAGGCTGTCTCCCAGAAACAGCAGAAAAAGCCCTGGTTAGTGCTCTTCTTCCTCTCTTGCCCTCTCACCTCTACACAAAACAACAATAATAAAAAAAACCCCTCACTTTACCAAGAGGACAGAATTAAGACTGAAGCATTCAAATATGCATACCTATATTATGTATGGATGGCACAGATGCCTGTAATTAAGATGCAGCAGAAAACGTTAGGCTAAATCTAATTTTTACATGTTTATAGTAAATATTTAAGATTTGTCAAATTTTAATTAATTACAAATTGTTCTCTCTGTATCTGGGAGAACTTTTCTGCAAAGTATGAAGTAACAAAAGCACTTGTAAAACTTGAGAATTGGTTACAGAAAAGAGTGGTGATGTTTAGGGGTTTTTTTGCACACTGAAATATGCTAAGGTTTGTGCCAAAAGTTCTAAGTCATCAACAGGAAATAATGAAAGTGTCTCTGTCACTTTAAACCTCTGTGAATAGGACTTAACATTATCAAACTCTTGTCACATTTTACCCACCAAAATACACAACAACAACAAAAAAATTTGCTATGCCAAAATCTCACCCTTCATACAATTATCACCAACATACTCTGTGCTTTAAATACCAAGGTTGAAAAGTGGCAATAACGTTGAGAGTTGACTTGAATACATAGTGTGGGCTAGTGAGAGAATTAATTATTTCCTCATTTATATGCTTGGGGGATAGAGAGTCTAGCAACTTAGGTTACAATCTCTTTATGCTGGCATATGCACCCACAAGCTGAAGGTTAAAGTTATTGCTCAATTTAGTAATTTGAGACTTTGGCTTACTGACTCAGCCATAAAGACTTTCATCCAGGCAGAGTATTTTCTTTCAGACACGTTTCTTTCACAAATGTAGTTTGTGGAGAAAAAGGGATTTTAGGAATGGCTTTGGTTTTCCTTGCACTGTTGCATTTAAGGAGATGCAACTGGGGCAGCTGCAGCATAGACTAGAAGCAGTGTAAGAAAAAGCTCTGCACAGATGTAGCTGAAGTAATTGCTACATTAATTTTAACTGTGTTGTCTACAATACTTGCATTCATCATTTAAATGAAATGTGGTAAATCCACGGTGGGGTAGGTACATACACAAATGAGAGACAAGATACTGTGCAGCTAAATCAAAGCTGGACAAAGACTGCCTTCCTGCAGGTAGCTGGGGGAAAAAAAATCAAGCAGCAAAAGTTAAAAGGGGCAATCTGTTGTGGTGCATCCTTTTTTTTTTTTCCCCCCTGCTTAGTGAACAGCAATTCAGTAGGATGGAACAAAAGAATCATCATTCTAATAATTATGCTCTGGAATATCCATTAGTCTCAACTGTAATTGCGAATTCATTTCAAAATTCATTCCAGGGCCTCATGTCTGTAGAAAATTTTTTTAAAAAGAAACAACAAAACCCTCAAAGTTCTGTGAAATTCAGATTGGACTTATTCCCAATGCAACTGTGTGTCAAAGCCTTAATAATCTTAGTCATTTAATGTGGTGTACTCTAGTCAGTGATATAAGAGAAATCACAGAACCATTGAACATCTTAGAGTTGGAAGGGACCCACAAGGATCATCGAAGCTCAACTCCCAGCCCTGTACAGGATAACCTCAAGAACACCACGTACCTGAGTGTGTTGTCCAAAAGTTTCTTAACATCTGTCAGGCTTGGTGCCATGACCACTTCCCTGGGGAGTGTGTTCCAGTGCCCAACCACCCTCCAGGTGAAGATATTCTTCCTAATGGCATTTTTAGGTTCCAGACATAAAATACAGCAGAACGTTTTTAAGGCTAGTTCTTCAATCTGCAGGTTATGTAGACTACTCAAATCTAAAATCTAAAAGATTTGTACCTAGTCTATCAACACCAGCACGCTAAGACATTCTCTATCTAGATCAGAAGGTGAAGAAGCACAAAAAATGTTCAATGTTTGATTAGATTAAGTCAAGCTACAGACAGATATAGTTGGCATTTTAATCCCAAGCACACTGTTTCAGTATAAAAAGCTCACAACAGACTGTTCCACTGACTAAAGTAACAGTACACTTTAGGTACGGTGCATAAAACATGGTCAGTTTATTAAGGATCTATAAAAGTGATTTCTGTGTCACAGGCCAATGCTGATAGCGTTTTCATCACAAAGTGAACAATGTCACCCAGCACCTGCATGAAGAAGTAGCAGCAGCTGATAACTCTCAGGACACTTAGCATCAGTGATAAATAAAGAATATGAACCAGACCGGTAATGTTCCTAACCAGTGCAACACCTCCCATGCTGGCAGCGTGTGAGCACACTGCAGTCACCATGTTGCTCCTCTGGTTTGTCCCTACCCTCACACACACACACGTCCAGAGGACGGGAGCCTCTGCAAAAAGCATCCAAACACTTTGCTTAGATGTGAGATTAACTGCAGTGAGCTGGGTGTTAAGACAAATGTGTGCCCTCTCTGAAATCAGATTCAATAGACAAAAAACTACAGAGAAACCACCACCAAGAGTCACAAGGCAAGAATTCAGAGAGTAAGGGACAGATGGGATTCACAGACTGATGCTTTGTGGGGCAGAAAGTCTGAAGAAGTTTGTGTATTTCTGTCAGATCGATCTGCCTAGAAAAAGTGAGAGTAAAGACAACCAGTAGTGGTACAGAGCACTGCTAGAACATGAGAGTAGGGATGGAGATGGCAACATATAGAACTATAGAAAACCTCACAGGGAACTTGACTGACCGGGAACAGTCTCTACAGGGGGCAATGTGCCTGGACCCTGGTCTTCACTGAGTCCAGGATGTATTTTTCAAGTATGTTTGCTCAGCTTAGCACAAGTAAACAGATTTGAAATTGCATGAGGGCCCAAAGCCAGTCTTCTGGAGAACCTCTGATAGAATCTGGCCAGCCAAAAGCTTTAATGCCAACTTCATTTTCAGTGGTGTTAAACTGATAGAATTGAAAACAAAACTTACTGTCTGCCAAGGCACATCCACAGAAAGTGAAACTGATCAGAGCAACAACAGGGATGCTCATGAGGACACTACGCAGTAAAATCTGAAAACCCCTTATACATTTAGAAACCTTAGCATCTTCCCGAAGCAGAAGTTCCTTAGTTTGAGGAAGCTTTTTCATATGCAAGAGTATCAGTTCGTAGGGTCATACTGTTACTGGATCTTTTGAATGTGAAACAGGCCTATAAGGTAAACCTTCAAATGTAAGGATAGCTATACAAGGTCAGGCACCTACAATAAGACTGCACAAAATAAGCTTTGTTCCTTTCTAAAAGCATACTGTCTCATTTGAAAATAATGAACATCTTAAGTCAGTACATTTCAACATAAAACCTACTGGTTGTAGGTTTTGTATTTCATTGTATTTCAAATAAAGTAAAAAGGCGAGGAAACAAATAAATCTAGATTTTTCAATATCCAATCTCACAAAATATGCTGTATTTTATAATGTCAGAGGAAAGCAACAATCATAGGATACTACCACGGACTCTTGGTGCATAACAATACTACTGAGAGGACCAGTGCTCTATCTGTAGACTGGTGATAATTCCCCAGATTGCATGTTCTGAATAAAATAACCAACACTTACTGTAATTTCTGCTATTACCCAAATAACTTAAAGCACTGAAGAAAACACTGCACACCATTTCAATGAATATGCAATTTTTTCAGAGTTCCGTCCTTGCACTTAAGCAAGCTACACTTTGAAGAACAGACTAAATCTCTACTCAGTGCTGTATATTAATAGCACAAATATCTATGAATGAAATTTTGTAAAATATACTCTGATTACAAGAAAGGACTATCTATTTCCATGTTTTCAAGCGGGAGGTGAAGAAAGCACATTCAACTGTCTGAGACAGTTGATGAGCATTGTTCACAAAGGTACCGGACCGAAAGAAATATGCACATATTTTTATTGTTTCCTGGAGGCATTCTTGTGCTGGTTTTGTTCGTGTAAAGCCAAAGACAATGTAAGCCCGCTGATCTTTCAAAGAGATCCTGATTTTTTTCAGATGAATGAACAAATCAATTTCCTTATAACAAAGAGGTAATTTAACTAGTCAGCACTCCTTCAAAGCAACACATTCATTTAAGGTCTAAACACAGAATCTGGGAGATCATTGTGTGTCTAAAACGAGACGGATTCCTCTAACAAAATATGTTTTCTACACAGTATTTAAGAAGTGTTTTACAACATTTCTGAGACAACTTCAGGAACTATTTAACTCTTTTTAGTCCAAGCACCCTGCTTATCATGGTGCTGACTCCCCACAATCTCAGGAGGTATCATTGCTAACCAAGAATGAGCTGTTTAGGCAACTGCAGTGACATCACTTGCATCTTATGTACCCCCAAAAATTAGGAGAACAGCAACGGCTAAACTTCTGATAAAACGTTTACTATACCCAACACCAAATTTCTGACTTTGGCAGGGAAATGGCAAAAGATAAAATGGATCTAATCTAAAATTAATTTGAACAAACACCTAACTTGAAGAAGTATTTTTAACTTTTGTCAGAACACCTCTGCTGAAATATCTGGCTGTTTTTTCCACTGCATACAAACAGTTTAACAATTTACATAAAGGCTGTGGATAACAAAATTTAATTATAGTATGTCATATTCAGTCTGTATTTAGGAAGATTATTCTTGACACCAGTGTAATTACAATGAAACGCAACCCCGTCATATAACGATTTTTGGCTTCAAGATTAGTATCTAGCCAAAGAAAACAGAAAGAGAATAAATATTTTAAAGAAATCTAATATTACCTTAGCTTGAATCACAGAAGGGTTTGTGCTGGAAAGAATCTTTAAAGATCAAAATGTCCAACCCTTCTGTCACGAGCACGGACATCTTTCAGTAGACCAGGCTGTTCAAGGTCCTATCCAACCTGAGCTTGAACACTTCCAGCCATGGAGCATTCACAACTTTGGAGAACCTGTTTCTGTGCCTCACTACCCTCATCATAAAATATCTCTTCCGTATGTCCACATCTACTTCTTTCTGTTTAAAGTCAATGCCTCTTGCCTTGCCAAAACTGGCCTTGGTAAAAAGCCTCTATATTTTTACAGAACCCACTCTAATTATTGAAATGCTGCGAAAAGGCTTCCCCAGAGCCTTCTCTACTCTGGGCTGAGCAAGCCCAACCCTTTTAGCATTTCTTCATAGGAGAGGTATTTCAGGCCTCTGACCATTTTTGTGCCAGTCCACTGGACACACTCCAACAGGTCCATTCTTGTACTGGGGACCCCAGAGCTTGACACAGTGCTCCAAGTGGCATCTCACAAGAGCAGAGCTGAGCAGAGCTGGGGGCAACCTCCCTTGATCTGCTGGCCATGCAGTTCTACCACTTCTTTTATCAGTTCTCCTGCTAACATAATCAAGATACCTAGGGACTGATGCAGACACTATTACAATACAAATGACTGCTGTTCTTTGTAGAACTGACTGTTACTGACCTTTCCCTAGTAAGGCAAGGAACAGAAGGAGAAATGCAAGGTACCAGAGTTACTTACTTTGCAAAATCTGATCCATTTGGCATCAGAATTACATGAAACAGAACATTATACAGCCTTCATATTAGAAAGATTTTCAAGAAACAGTTGGAAAAAAAAAAAATCTGTTCTACCCAAGCAGTAAAATCTTTATCATTTTAATGGAGAAGTTCTTCAAGTATTTCCATGAAGCTTTCAACAGAATTAACTGTACAGACATAGTGCCTGATGGTTAGTGGAACCTTCCCTGTGATCATATCCAGGGGTTATGCTGAAGCCAGAGAGAGAGGACGATAACAGCACTCATGCCATTTCTCCTATGCTCTCTCTATTCCTTCTGGCAACCAGATAAGACAGTGGAAAAAGCAGCAGAGGTAACAAGCCTGGCTGAACTGCCAGGAGCAAGAAAAACGCAGAAAACAAGGGAAAACAGTTAGCAGTAGGTTGAAAGGAGGAAGGACTCTACACAACTTTCCTCATCCACGGGCCGCTGTCATGCGAGACACATAAGGCAAATCTAGTAGGTGCTTATTTTAACTAAAGGACATATTAATAATGGGCCTACACAAGGAGTTGAATTGTAATTATCTTGACCAAACATTCCTTATTCTGACATTTTATTTCTAGGAGATGGCTGAGGCTGCATGAGTCTCTTATGATTTTTTTTTTTTTTTTCTGATGAATATTTCTAAATTAGTAGGTTCCTATGCAGCTTATCAATGCAATGCTCCCTCCAGTCAGGACAACGACTTTTCCTTCAGAAACAAATAGAAAAATAAACTAACAATTAATATTACTACCCTTCCTGACATCCAAGCTTAAGGAAAAACAAATGTTATACTGTGCTTCAAAATTAGTATTTATATTAAAAATCTAAGCCATAAGGAAAGAAAGCAGATGTTCTATCATAGAAATAAAATAATTTTTAATTTTACTTTTTCTCTGTTCTTTTCACAGCTAATATTGCTGAGATGTTTGGGAGCATCAGCTGGGGAGCTTTCTGCTCACCCTTGGCTGGCATAAACTTCAGTTCACATGCCCAAAGAATATTACAGAATGACAGATGTAATTTTTTTAAATCATTCTCTTAGAAGTCTTGCTACATTTGTCTCTTACAGACTTTCTTAAATAGCAAAACTTTGATATAAACCCCATTCTTTATATTCTGAACCACAACATCCAGGTCACCAGGTTCTTACATCTTGTGTCTGCTGGAACATTTCATTTTGCATCCACTGTTTCAATTTCTTATTATGCCTGAAAACAAAAACCCCTCTGTTCACACAGAAATGTGTCACAACAATAAAAGAGCATCTGTGCTCCAGCGAATCCAGTGGCATTTCTATTGACTAAGGCTTACCAGTTTGCAGTAAATTTTCATCTTAAATTATTGCAATACAGTTGTAGAATGCTAGGAATGGCTTTGTTTTACCGGTTTAGCACACAGACTACATCATACTTCACAGAATCAGCCTATATAATCTAATAATTCATCCTTCAAAGTATTTTAGCAATTTTCCACTTTAACAATTTAGCAATTTTCATAAGAGAGGATTAAACCAGATCCAGACATCTCTTTGGACATCATCCTGTGGTTATGCTAAAAGCTAAAGGCAGGCAGACAAGAAGGCTGTTCAAAGGTATCAGGTTTGGCAAGATTTGATCTCAGCCAAACCTGATGATCCAAAACTATTATGTCAAAGCAATGTCTGACCTAGGTAAATGGCTACTTGATACAGCAAAAGATAAAGATGTAGACCAGCAGATTCTAGATGAAAACTCATGCCCAGATTTGTGAAACAGTCCATGATTTTCCAGAGAAGAGAGCAACTTTTTAGGTACTGAGAAATAAAGAATCCTTGATGGCAGTAAGAGCTCCTATCCCTGCACTTAAGAAGACTGAGATTTAACTAATTAGAAAGGATCAGAATGGTGCTGAACTTCTGGCAGAATCTCAGATATCCTCTCCAGAGGAATTCTGTGGAAACACCAAAAAGAGTTTAAAATATGTTAGAGACCTGCAGGAGTTGTATTCCTGTTTTATTTAGCTTCTTCTGCATGCTACAAAATGCTTTAATTGACTGCAAACCTAGAAATTGATAGAATCCATTATACTTCCCAACAGCAGTCAGTCCTATTTATTACAGAAAGAGCTGTGAAAAGCTCAATTAGACAATGACTAATCTGCTAAGGGAAGAAATTTCTTAAGTCCAATGACTTAGTGATTGATCTTGTCCTGAAATCAGAATTCTTAATTCAACTCTTATATTTACTCATGAGTCTCCTTACTGCTTGCATCCACAGTGTCCAATACTTAAAAAGCTGTAATAGATTCTTGGAGCTAATGTGATCTTGAGATTCCGGGTTCAATTGATTTCCAGTTTGGAAATCTGAAAAATTACCTGGCTTCTACAATAGCCTACAAAAGTAAAACCTTTAACCTTTTATAGCTCCATGACACAATTAAAAAAAGAGAAATTACAAAAATATGAAACAAGGCTTTACAAAACTAAAAAAGCAAAATCTACAGGGTTTGTTTCTTTTTTTCAGTTCTGTAGATTTGGAACGATAGTTGCATAAATTAAAAATCAGGTCTGACAAAGACTGGTAAGAATCCTCTGCTGTTTTGGAAGTTATTTCAGACTGACTTGTAAAAAAAAGTGCTAATCTTCAAAAATAAATCTGAATTTTACTTAGGAATAAAAAGCCCCTAGTTTATTCCTACTTTGAAAGAATTTGATCCCTAACAGCAATTCTGTTTCAAGACATTAGCTAAGGCAAGGTAAAAATTATTTTCATTATATACATACTCAAATATTATTATTGATAACCAGATAATCTAACTATCTAATTTATCACTTCTACTATTTATATGCCAACATTTTAATAATTAATACAATTTATTGTAGGCTTTCATGAAAAACTTTTTATCTGGTTTGCAGCCAAATTTCTATTTGTTTCAGACTTCACAAAAAAATCCATCAGACACTATGTAACTTCAGGTCTTTTAAAAGCTTGTTGATAGCAAGATATGCATTTTTATTTCCCCTTTTGTTTGCAAGTATTGTAAACATAATAATGGCTCTACTGGATCAGATTATTCCTTGTCTTCTCATCTCATTCCTTGTCCAGAGTTAATAGTAGAGTGTACCAATGAAAAGTACAAAACCTGGGCAAGAACAGATGGGTACTTCCACACAACACTCTCCCAGTCTCAAGCAATTTACCACTTGATGAATTTTTGAGGTAGATATGCTAGGTTTATATTAATAATCTGCACTGCATTTTTCTTCCACTATTTTGTTCAAAACCTCCCCAGATCTATGGAAAATTTTAACAGACAGAGCATCCTGAAATTTCACAGCTTGATTATTCATTGTGAAGAAATACCTGGTTTTAACTGGCAATTTCATTTAAACTGTCTACAAGAAGTGAGAGGCAGACAGCAAAGAAACTTTTCATATTTGTTCTCTCCATTCCACTTGTGATTTTAGAGATTTTTATCACATCACCTTCTATAAGGGATCACCCTTATGTCATACCAATCTTTTGCTCTTTTACAGATTGATTAGCCCTAATTCTGAAGAAATGGATCCTGTGCTATTTTTAGGATTATTTCTGCTTTTTCTCATCTGTTTCCAATGCAACCACCACCTTTTTAATTTAGGACATGCAAAATGAACAGATTCGAATCACGGCAGCGTAGCCTCTATTTTGACATTTCATTTTCTTTTTGGAGTGATACTAAGGACTAAGATAATTTTCTTCAGCGTTTTTAATATAACCTTGAGATATTGTTTATAAACTGTAATAACAAAGAGAATACTATTCTATATAAATTTAGGACCATTTTTGCAACCACTTTCAGCTTTAGCTATATTGAATTTTATATCCACCACTGTGTCTCAAAATCCTTTCGCAGTGGGCACTGTTTGTAGTATCACTAATTACCATCTTTTCTATATTATTTATCCTCACATTCAACAGCAGAGGTCCTAGGACTGATCTGTCTGGGACTCTCTTGGTAAACTTCAACCACTGTGAAAACTGTCTCTTTATTTCCATCCACATCCATAAGCATCTTTAAACCACTGACTTCTGCATGCAATGGACTCTCACTCTTTCCCAAAGCTGTTTGGATTCTTTAAAACACCTAAGTAAGGCATCATGGGATACACCACTTGAAAATTCAACCAGATTATAATAAATGTATTTTGCCAACTTCTTCAAAGAATTTAAGTTAGTTTGTGAGATAAGACTTCCCATTATGGTATTACACTGACTGATCTTCAGGACATCACATTTATTGACATGTCTGCTAATTCTTACAACATATTATGTAATTTCTACTAATATTCCAGAAACAGTATCTTGCTTAAGGCATCTGCTGTCCAACGAGCCTGTCTTGGAATCTTTAAAAAAACTGCATCATGTTAACCCACTTCCAGTAATCCGTTACAAAGTTAGTTCTTAAGAGAGAGGTTAAATATGACAAAATGCAGGGGGGTTGCACAGTTTTTTCTTTAGAACAGAGGGCTCCAAAGAAAATCATATTTGCACTGAAAAAATAACCCAAAACAGAATTTTCACAGCTTTTCCACAAAATTTAACACAGTTTGTCACTTCTGAGATTAGACCTACAAAATCAGACCCTGAATCTCATCACCAAGTACTTTGGCAAATGATACATGATAAAGCGTCTGCTAATCTCCTTCTACCTTGCTAGATTCAGCCAGAATAAGGAAACCTCTAAAGCACATCCAAAATATTTTTTACATTGAGATAGAATAGTGATATTCTGTCATTTAAGAATGTTGAGCTGTTTTAGACTTCCCTTTCCCATGAAAGGCCTCTTTCTCTGAGAAATGCTGAACTAATTATCAAGGAAAGACTACAGCTAGATACTACAAAGGAGAGAGGAAAGCATAAGCAGTCTTATGACTCTTTTATCTTACTCTGGCAATGTTCAAACTATCACATATGCAGATGCTGCTTCTTTTTACTCCTCTCTGCTTCATTGCAACAACAAATAAAAGGAAACTTCCTCCCAAAATTGCCTCTCTTCCACCAATTTTCTTGTTCCCATGTTTTCCTGTAGTCTGTAAAGCTTTGCTTTACTCTCTTTACTGCTCTTCATTTCATGTTTCCTGGAGAAGAAGAAAGACACCTCACAGAAAACCCTCGCATAGCTGAAGCAGTCTTCCCAATACAAAGAAAATTTCTCTATTCAGAAATACATTTAAGCATTCAACACTATTTATAGTCAGAAAATACTTTTCATACTTTGAACCAGAACACTGCAGTCAAAAAAAAGGGAATCATTATAAAAAGATTTAGATTGAATTGACAGTTTTGCTTGACTGTCACACAATCAGATCACCTGAGGTACCAGATTTGAGCCTGTTCAATCTCAGATTGCTAATGGTCATACAGTAATGCTCCCCTCCTGAGCAAAAGCCTTTGGCTTGGTATCCAGTACCCAAGATCCTCTGATGCCTTGTCCACGCATTGACCCTTGTGTATTGCCCAAGTTTTGGTAGAATGTTTCTCTTGTTATGGGGTTTTTTACGGAAAACTGATGCCTTATGTTTTTTTACAGTTACTGCGCCAGCAAGCAAGCATTCTGAAAAGCAGCATTCACTAGACTTACATTCCCTTTGTTTATAATACTGTTTGCTCACACTACCATCTACTATCAAAATACATAATGTGGAGTTCACACAGCTTATGTTCATCACCACCTCTGTTCCTTCCACATCTGCTTCACAGAGCTCCCAGAGATATAAAAGAATGACTGACAGTGCTGAAGCACAGCTACCTCACCTGTGGATTTGGCACTTCTGGTTAGGTAAGGTGACTTTTAGGACCTTTGTGTCCCTTATTTGCCGCTCCATTAGACAGGGAGGTCCTGCAGGACAGAAAGATCCAGGTCACCCTCCTGACGCGGGAGGTGTCGGTGACACTGCACAGGAGGTTCTCAGCCAGCGCTATTTCCGAATGCCGCTCACAAAGTCACAGAGGACATCTGCACAGGGGCTTTCCCTGCTGTGGGGGTGCTGCTGGGACTGGGACATGCGTTCCCTCCCTGCTGCCTCCACAGCCAGGCACGCTTCCTCACACAAGGGAAGACTTTAAAGTCTACCAAACCTGGCTGCAAGGCAGTGACAGCAGATATGCTGCTCAAGATGGCACATGACCACTTGAGACTATGGAATGCAGCCTGCTGGTGTAGAAGAGCGGGTTTACTGCTGTCTGTTAAGTCACCACGTCTCTCTTTCAGCTTGACAAGCCCATTCAGCCTCCTCTACCATGACTCATTAAGCAGTTCTTACGCAGCCTGACCTATGCCTAAGAAAAGTTCAATCATCAGCCAGCATTTACTAGGTACTAGCAAACTTACATTCAGATGTCTGAAAATGTGACAGAAATCCACTGGGGTAAGGTCCAAGAATACAGAGTTTGTTAAAGGAAAAATCCCACTGTCAGTTGCAGAGAATGGCAGGAGCAAAGACAAGCAGTGGCAGATGAGAGGAAAGCTGGAGGAACCAGCTGTATTAGTCTCAGCAGCCTGCAGAGTTGTGATGCTCAGGAATCCCTTGGTGACTGCCTTATGAAAAACTTGCTCCAGTGCCAATGTAAAATGCAGGCACTTATTTAAGAACAGTTCTTCTTGCTTGTAAAGTAAAAGCCACCACAAGAGAACATTCCCTACCCCCACTCTCTACTGGAAAAAAAACCCACAAAAAAGTGCATTGTTGGAGTCCAGGGCATTCCTTTGGTTGCCCTGGAGGGTCAGGGACCCCAGCCCAGAGCCCAGAGCGACACTGGATTTGATTTCAGTCCATGGGAGAGGCTTCTTGCACTGCAGGAAGCATTGCAGGCCACAAGAGTGTAAAAATAGTAGTTTAGTATATCACAGGGTGATAAAACAGTGGGTTTGGGATTTTTGGCATTGAAGTGAATGGGGCAAGATGGAGAATTTGGGGCGTTGTCTCCTTCTTCTTCCTTCTTGTTCCCTCACTCCATTTCTGCAGTGACGTTGGCACAAAGTAGTTAGTGAGGATTGGGTCAGAGTGAAGATGACCTTTTTAGTAATAGTGATAGACATTGGTAATAAATAGTAAATAGAGAATACGTAGCAATTAGTATAAAAGATAAGGACAGCCCAGAGACAGGGGGAGTCACCAGATGTCCGAGCCACGGCAAACATCTTTTGGACACTGAGAAAATTGTAAGATAAGAACTAATAAATGAAGCATGTAACCTCGAAGACTCCGTCTTTTCCTGTGTTTGGCACAGAGCTTTGCAGAGGGCCAGGACTCTAAAACCACCTGAATGCCGGGGAATTTAAGCTCCTAAAAAGGAGCCCCCGACAGTGCATTTCTTTATTTCTTTTCCCCCTATATTTCTTAGTTTTTTTTTTTGGTTGTTCTCCTTCTCAGGGCCCACTTCCCTGCCCAGATCAACGTGAGACCTGTATCAGACTTCCCTGAAAGTTTCAAAATTTATAAAGTAATTTTTATAGTTACTATGAAGCATGCACTTAGCAAGCCGGAAATCTGCCTCCAGCATCTTTTTATGACACTAATGTTTCTTGAGAAGCTTACACTGTAGTTTCTAAAGTGGTTTTAATTGACACCTGAGCTGATACTGACCTTTTTTTTCCTGATCCACCCCCTCTTGTTCATACATATTTCCACGATTTCCCTTTTTGTCTTATTTTGGCGACTCTACAGAGAAACAGAATAGGTCTCAGATCAATTCCCTCTTCTGGGTTTTCTTCCAGGATGCTGATGGTCCAAACAGCCAGAGCATGGCAGCAGTGAGAGGGAGGCAGGACTGTTTGTACCAGTGCATACTATAGGGAGAGGAAATACTTTCAAAACAGTGTTTATTCATACTAAAGTGCAGACAGAGGCAGAAATATCACCAATGTGCAAACTGTGCAGAGCCCACAGTTGGTTGGGTGCTAGAGGCAAGGCAGTATCACTGCATTAGCTAAAGTCAAAGCAGTTTTCATGAAATTTCTTTTGTAGTCCAGCATTATTTTATCAGCTATTACTCTGACAGTGGCCATAGGGAAAGGGATAGTGGATGGAGCATGGACTAGAAGATGTTGCTGGGTGGAGCGGGAGACTGCAGATACAGAGCAGGCACTGCAGCACCAAAGGCAGCACTGGCTGCTGCAAACTGCACCCAAGCTTGCAATAACCCATGCTGGGCAGTGTACAAAGGAGTATCAAATTATATCAGGATGCAAAGTCACAACAAGTAACTGACAGAGCAACTTCACCTCAGCACTTTACAAAAATGTCAGCAAAATGGGTACCCCAGTCTGAGCCCAGTTTTGATTTTACTAAGCAAAACCCCACATGATTGATAATAGCAGCAGCTGATGCTATTCAGGAGTCTGACACTAGGCAAGCAAGACCTGTGTGGAAAGACAACTAAAATCCCTCTCAAATGGGCAGCGAAAGGACAAAGAGCTTGCATTTACTAGAGGGAAAAATCCAAGCTCTCCTACCCTGACAATCAAAAAGCAGGTATTGTTGAAAAAGGTTTAGTGTAGCTCCAGGGGCCCAGCAGGACTCCAGTGAGAACATCTACTAAACCGGCACAAAACTTTTTGAACAAACACAGCATTGAAGGAGGGAGAGGTGAGAAACACATCTAATGTAGTCCCTCTCTACCTGCACTTCAGGAAAGAGACATGTTTAACAACAGTACCTTCCTTCCCTCCTATGACACTAATCCTGTTGCACCCTATTTCATAATAGACTTAAAACTTGCTGGGGAACAATCCGTGGACCTAATTTTCAATTCCTGCTAGATACGAAGAAACAATACCTTATCAGTAGTTGAGATACTCATTAGCGGTTTTAAGGTCTTCCGAAAATTTCAACAGGCACAAACAGCTTTAAAAATCTACTCTGGTATCACTCTATGTACTCATACAGCATCCTGCACAGCAAGAAGAATGTTCCAATTGCACTAAACTACTCTCTAGAAAATAAAGGCGAAAAGAGCAATAGATAAGAAATGAGAGAAATGGAAGACTATTTGTTATAAAGTAAGAAGTATCTCTGAAGCAAACATCTAACAGCTTAAAAAACAGCCCTGACTAACAATATATAGTGATCAAAATATACCGCTATAAAGAGAGGAAATAAATACAAGAGACTCCCTTTTCAAACCGTGGTTTGCACGAAAACCTATTGTGTTGCAACAGAAAGGCATGAGGCTGGAATGTTCCAGGAAACAGGGATGATGGAACCACCTACTCTAAAAGGCATATAATCCACCTATGCAAAAGCTTGCTAATTTCTTCAGGATGCAATCTAGTGTCTGAGTGACACGGAAATCTTATTTCCTAATCAATTAGAATGGCAAACTGTATTTTAAAAAGCCCTAAACTTTGCATTTTGCAGCCTCCTATCTCACTGAACTCATTCTGAAAACAGAATACTGCTCTCATATCTTCAACTGTCTGGGTATAGATTTTAAAGCCACTTTCATTTCACAGGATGTAGCACATTTAAATAAAAATGATTTGTTATCTCTCAGCTGTAGGGAACTGGGGCCCCAACATACAATTACTGCATCAGAACATTTCTTGTGTGCCCTCAGCTGTTTGGATACAGCAGCTGGGTGGGCAGTTTAGAAAGAGAACAGGAATCATCCAACAGTTACAGTAAGCAGGCTCAGGCAGTACTGGGGAAAATATACAATAGCTAAAACAAGGCATGATTAGGGTGGACTGTCTGGCTTTTAGGAATGTGAAAGAATTTAGTTTCACAGGAAGCCATGTTTCAAGAGTATTCTTCTGTTCAGAGTTCATACTGAGCTTTTATGTTTCAAAAAAAATTTTTGATCCCCTCCATTTAGCACTAACCCAGTCAGCTTTGATCTGAATGTCATCATTCCTTTGAAGAAGCTAAAACATGCTGAAGACTCACAGAAAATATTGTTTGGTTTTCCAAGAAATTGTATGATTCATACAGAAGTTATTCCCAAAACACACATGATTTTGGGGTGTAGAATTTCTTCCCTTGCGCTCGTGAGTAGATTCTAAAATTAAGAACCTTTGCATATTTCCAAAATAACAAAGGACACAATTATCAGTAACTCTTCACAGCTACCCTAATACCGCAACCTAACAAAACTGAAATTAGTTCAGTATACTTTTCAGGCTTGTGACTAATTAAAGAGAAACTTGATTCATTATCTTCATCATCTTCGTAGAGTAGAAAACTATACAAAATAGCTAAAAGAAAGGGGGGGGTGGGATAAAAAAGTTAACCAACCATCTTCTTAAGGACTTATTTTAAAACTCTGGTTCTCCATACTGATTTCTTACTCATATACACATGCAGCAAAAAAATCAACAGGATTTCTGAAAGAGGTATTTCCATGAAATAAAGACCAAATCAAGAGGCAACTCACATCACACTTACAGTAAAATTATGTGACTTTTATTAAGGTTTGCACACTTTGCATTGCAAATGCATCCAGAGTAACAAAGACTAAACCCTCCAAATACCTCTTTTGAATTAAAGATTACAATAAAGTATTTTTTACTAGAACATTCTGCCTAACTCCTATTCCAGACAAGTGTATTTAACTTTCCATTCCTTTATTGAGTAACTATAAACTTCAGGCAGCTTGCTTATTGAGAAAGTCCAAGTTTCTGAATTTAGGGGGGGAAAAACCCCAAACAAACCAACCACACGAAAAATACCCAACCTCAACAAACAAATAAAAACCAGAATAAGCCAGGATGAAAGTTACAATTATTAATTTATTTCATTGCCTGAAAGAATGCACAAATAATTGGTTTACTTCTACTAACAGTAAGCCATATTACAGAAGAAAACCCTTAACATAACAACAGTCTGGAAAAAATCTCATTAAGGATTAGTCTATTTCATGACAGACACATGAAAACTCAAAGCATTAAACTGATCACTTAAAATCTTTGACTAGGCAGAAGTCAGGTTAAAAAACAGGATTTGAGCCACATAGTACAGTTTACTTAAGACAACAGTATTGTTCTGTTCTACAGGACTTCACAGCTCTCTGGGCCAAACACATCAGCTGGGTCAGAACCAGTTGCAGGCAGAGGAGGGAGAAGAGTTGTGCAACCATATCATGAGAAATGGAGCAAGCACTTATTTACATTAGAAGGAACCTCTGGAGGTCAATAGCTCCTATCCTTTACTCAAGGCAGTCTTCAGAGCTTCAAAGGCTGCTCAAAGCCATTCTCAATTAAGTTCAGAGTATCTCCAGCTATGGAGATCCCACAGCCTCTTCAGACTACTTATCCCAGCATCTGACCACCCTAATGATGGTAAGTTTTCCTAATGTCTAACTGAAACATCCCTTGCTTGAGCTTTTTCTGTTGTCTCTAGCCTTATCACTCAGCTCCTCGAAGAAGAGTCTAGTTCCATCTTTTCTGTACCCTCCCATTAACTGAAAACAAGATCCACTGCCCTAGTCTTCTTTGAACAGAGGACACCCTCTGCTCTTCCAGCTTCTCTTTTCACATTCTGTGCTTCTGTACCCTAATTATCTTTGCAGTCTTCCCCTAGGCTTGCTTCAGAACGTCAGATCCTCTCCTACACCACGAAGCACAAAACTAGACACTCTTTTTTGATGCCATCACACAAATGTCAAGCTGACAGAAATACTCACTCCTCTCAGTGACTGGCTTCATTCTTGCTCAAAGGTACCTTGCTGACTCACATTCAACTCGATGTCCACCAGCAAGGCGACGTCATTTGCTGCGATGTTGCTCTCTAGCCATCGGTTCCTAGGCTGTACTACTGTGCAGTTACTCTGTTCAGATTCAGATTCTGCTGAACACCAACCATGAGGTTCTTGTCAGCCCATTTCTCCAGCCTGTCAAGGTCTCTCAGAGGAGCAGCCCTGCCCTCCAGCCCACACAACCTGGTGTCATCAACAAGCTTGCTGACGGTGCATTCCATCACCTCATCTAGGCAGTTAATTAAGATCATAAATGCAAAGCTGCACTGTTTAATTTTACTGAATACTAATTATCATGTCCTGAAAAGGATAAAGGACTTACATGCAGTTTAATTTTAACTAATTAACAGGTTGGTAAAGGGGATGTTACAAAGAACTTGTACTTCAACACACAAGTCACCAAATAAAGCCTCTTCAGTATTTTTTTTTTAATGGGCAGTTTGCACTTGGTGACTCACTGAAATAGCTCCAATGAAAGATTTATCTCCAACACATCCTTCTAAATATGGAGAACTAAATACACAAAGTATCTGTGTCAGTGACTCTCAAGAAGTCTGGAAAAAGGACCTAAATTAAGAGCCATTGTATATTTATACTCCAATAAGCTACAGAGCTATTAGTAATGTCTCAGTACTGCAAGCTGAGTACTTCCACGTACAAACTTTCAGAGAATGCAAATAACAGGAATTCTTTCATAAAGAACAAATACTTTGTCTTAGAATATTTAACTCACAATGCTTCATAGACCTAGATTATTTGCTAGTACAATTTTGCAGTAGGTCTATTTCTACAGAATAAATGTGCCAGATCATTGCTGAAGAATTGTGTTCCGCTATCATGAAGTCTGCTATACAGCTGGGTCTCAAGATTTGAGCTTCAAAATATCAAAATCCCCAACCTATGGGTATATAGGTAATGAAGTTCTTAGAATGTTAAAATGTATAATCTGCATTATTAGTACAGATGGAAGTTTGATCTCCATAGTTTAGTAGGTACTCATTTCTGCAGTTTCTTCACAACACTGATGAAATTCACCCTTTTTCATTCAAGAGGTTAACAAGAAATTTTCTGGGCTCTCCTCTGCCACATTTCTACGTGTCTGTCTGTAGACTTTAAACATAGTAGAGAGAAATAGAGATGAATATATTCACTTGCCCCTAAACTTCTTAGAGAGCTAGAACACAACAGAGCCACCTGGATTAAAGCATACAAAATGCTAAAAAAATGATAATTCTGCAAGTAACTTACAGAGGTAAGAAATAAGAAATAATAAATCTTTTCTTAATGTGAAAAAAAACCTTATGGCGAAAATTCTATTGCAACAGAATTTACAGGTTGCTGCTGTCAAAAATTAGTCCTGATGTGTTCATCCAACCTTGTACATTTTACATGCATAGTAACTAATAGAAACACAAAGAAAAACACACAAATGCCTATCACAGCAGTACAGTAACAGTCAAACCTTTAGTAGAGAGAAGAGTTCACTAATAAACTACAACTGTCCTAAAATTCCTGTTCTTATGTCCATAACAAGTTTTAATAGAACCAGTATTTGATGTATTTTATTCGCAAAAACATTGACAAGTATGTATCATGACCTTTGCTCATAATTTATCAGCTATTTCATAACAGGCTGGTTCATAACAGGAAATATTTCAATTATCATAATCAGTGCTTCATCTGAATATCCTAAAAAAAAAAAATTGGCTTTTTAATGCAGTCAGTTTTGAGTTTCTACATAATGTTCTTTTTATAGAAATATACAATTTGTAACTTTGCCATCAAAAATTCCTTTTAGAAATCCATTTGAAATAAAAGGGCTGGGGGGCATTGCTTATCCCAACTAACATCTATGGAACTTCCCTGAAGCAGAAATCTTAAGTGGACTTAAACTAATAAATATATCGAATAGAATTTTCTCCTCAGAGTTATTTCATTTGCAGTAATTTACAACCAAGGCCAAAACCAGGACACAAACAGGACACAATGTTCCTACCATCTCTTAAAGTACCTGCCCTAAGAACAAGCAGGGCTTATTTCAAAAGCAGAATTATAAACTAGAAAAATCTAATTATTTTCTATGCTAAATTCCAGGAAAAGTGATCATAGGTGAAGTACTTGCCTCAGAGAATCAGTTTCCAACTTATGTCCATTTAATCGCAATTGATCAGACTATATAAAACCAGTCAAGAAATATGCCATTAGAACATAAATAATCAGCTTTATAGATGTTAAGTGTATTTTCTACAAAAAAAGCTTTGAAACCTCCAGAACTATATCTTTCCTCAAGGAAGGTGGGGATGGGAGGGGGGAAGTGAGAGATTACTAACATCCCTATAGCACATTTTACAGAAGTCATTATTTTAATTAAGACAATTACCACAAAATTAAACTATGTATGAATTTTCACAATTAGACACAATCATCTTTATCCCTTTTCCACTAAGTTATATCACAGGCTACTCCTAGCTGACATTATGTTGACCAAAACCCCAGGTTCTCTTCTGGCAGGCAGCTTTCCAGCCACTCATCCCGAGCCCGCAGTGCTCCATAGGGCGGTTGTGACCCAAGGGCAGGATCCAGCATCTGGCCCTGTTGCATCTCTTACCACTAGCCTCAGCCCAGGGATCCAGCCTGTCCAGATCCCTCTCAAGAGCCTTCTGACCCTCCAGCAGATCACCCAGTCTGCAAACTGACTGAGGGTGCACTGGATCCCCTCTTCCAGATCTTCAGTGAAGATATTCAATAGGACAGACCACAGTACTGAGCCTTAGAGAATACTAGTGACCAGCCACATACAACTCTATTCACCATCCCTCTGGGAGCCTGGACATCCAGATACTTTTATTGCCCAGAGAAGAGTATGCCAGCTGAAACAGTTCCTCCAGGAGAATGCTGTGGGAAATGATGTCAAAGGCTTTACTGATCCCTAGGTAGACAACTTCTGCAGCCTTTTGCTCATCCACTAAGCAGGTCACTCTGTCCTAGAAGATCAGCTTGGTCTAGCAGGACCTGGCTTTGACAAACCCATGCTGGCTGGGCCTAATTCCCTGGCTGTCCTGTATGTGCCATGTGATGGCTCTCAAGATGATCTGCTCCATGACATTCCCTGGCCCTGAGGTCAGACTGACAGGCCTGTAGTTCCCCAGTCCTTCCAACCCTTCTTGTACATGAGTGTCACATCTCCTAACCTCTAGTCACTGGGGCCTGCACCATTAGCCAGGATTGCTGGTAAATGATGGAAAGTGGTTCAGTGAGCACTTCTGCCAATGTCATCAGTACCCTTGGTGGATCCCACCCAGCCTCGTAGACTTGTGAGTGTGTCAGTGGCGTAGAAGGCCCTGACCCTTTCACTTGGAATTACAGGGCCTTCATTCTGCTCCTTATCTCTTTATTCCAGTGCAGGGCTGGAATAGCTAGTCATGCTATTCAAAACTGGGGAAAAGAAGACATTAAGTACTTCAGCCTCTTTCCTTATCTTTTGTCACTTTGTTTGCCCTGTCATCCAATAAAGGATGAGGATTCTCCTAGGCCTTCCTTTTATTACTGGTTTATTAATAGAAACACTTTTTATCAATTTCTACAGCAGTAGCCAGATTAAGTTCTAACTGGCCCTTCTAATGTTCTCCCGGGATAACCTCATGATATCCTTGTAGTCCTCCTGAGTTGTTGGCTCCTTCTTCCAGAGGCCACAGACTCCTATTTTTCCTGATTTCAAACCAGAACAGTCTGTTCAGCCATGCTGGTCATCTTCCCCAACAGCTCTTCTTTAGGTACATGGGGACAGTCCGCTTCTGCACTTCTAGGATCTCCTTCTTCAAAAATGTCTACTTCTCTCCCTTTTAGAAATGCCACCCAAAAGTTTTTCCGTCTCCTCAAGATGCTGGTCTGCCCTAGAAGTCCAAGGTAACAGCTCTGCTGAATCCCCCCTTACTTCTCCAAGAACTGAAAACTCTGTAATTTCACGATTACTGTGCCCAAGACAGCTGCCATTCATCACATCACCCACAAGTGCTTCTCTGTTTGCAAGAAGTCCAGCAGGGCACCTTCCCTAGCTGGCATACTCGCCAACTGTGTCAGGAAGTTCTCTTCCATACACTCCAGGAACAAATGTTTCCTCTACTGTTTCCTCTCCACTGCATTGTATTTCCAGCAGACATCTGGTGAGCTGAAGCTCCCCAGGAGAACAAGGGCTAGTGATTGTAAAACTTCTCACAGCTGCTCAGAGAATATTTTGTATGCCTCTGCAAGCTGGCTAGATGTAAGAGACTCCCAACCAGGATCTGCACTGTTGGCCTTGCCCCTGATTCTCACCCATAAACAACCCTACTGGCACCATAATTAAGCTCTAGACAATCTAAGCACTCCCTAAAACACAGGGCTATTCCACTGCCTCTCCTTCCTTGCCTATCCCTTTTGAAGAGTTTACAGCCATCCACTGCAGCCCTCCAGTTGTGAGTCATCACACAATAACCATATTTCCATATTGGCAATTATATCATAATCTTCCTGCTGCACAATGGCTTTCCAGCTCCTCCTGTTTGTTGCCTGTGCTGCATGCACTGGAGCAGAAGCACTTCAATCAGGCTATTTATACCTCCACCTTTCTTGGGGAAGAAGTCCTAATTCCTGTATGACCAGTCTCAGGTACTTCTGTGGTTTCTAACACACGGATAACCACTGGTCTTTGCTGCCACAAGGATCTTCATCCTGTTCTCACTGAAATGGAAGATCAAAGGACATCACTAGTTCACCCTCATCCCCCAAACAGGGGTGTGCTGCCCCCAGGCTTATATCTAGCAAGCCTGATCTTATCAGTTTTCCCCTTCAAATTTAGTATAAAGCTTTTCTAATGAGACCTTCTAACTCCTGTGTGAAGATCTTTTTCTCCCTTTGAGATGGGTGTACACTGTCTGTCGCCAGAAGGCCTGGTGTCCTGTAAACCAAACCATGATTAAACCCCCCAAAATTCTGCCAGTCACCTAGGCTTGGAGCCAGGAATTGATTGTTCCCTCATCATCCCCTGCAACTGGAAGGATAGAGAAGCACACTACTTGTGCTCCTGATCCCTTAACCAAGGCCCTGAGGTTTCTTGTCATTGCCCTCATACTTCTTGTTGCAACTTCATTGCTGCCTACCTGAAAAAAAAAAAAAAAAAAAAAAATCAATAATGGATACTAATCTGAGGGCTCCACCAAGAGAGGAAATTTTCTCTCCACATCTTTAATCCAGGCCTCAGGGAAGCAAGAGGCTTCCCCAAGAAGTGGGTCCTCCTCTTTGAGCCTTCTGTTTCCTTCAGACGGGAGTCTCCTGTGACAGTGATCCATCCTTTTTGCTTTGTGGGAGCAGATTTGATGCAGGATTTAGGTCAACTTAACCTTGGCAGCACCAAGCTAGATGAACCATCATCCTTGTTACTGTTTAGTTTCACGTGCAGAAGCTCCTAAATATTAAGGCAAAGGCATGTGGGAAGGTAAGGCAGTCACAGAAGAGACACACCTCTGCTGCACTGCGCATGAACTTGTCACCATTGTCCCTTATCCCTTAAAGTCCCTGCCTCAACCGGGCAGAGAGAGCATAGGGAGTCTTCCATATCATCACTACTGCCAGTTCTTTAGGTGGGTCAAAATGGTAATCACAAGCCACTAGGAAACTCCTTTAAGTAGGGAAAATCCCCAAGAAATTTAATGAAATTTTCTCCAACATAGAAGCCTGCACATAAAAACTATTTTATACAGAATTAATAATATAGTGCCTCAGTTGTCACTATGTAATATATAAATGACACTAAGTTATTGTCAAAGAATAATGTTACTATACTGAGGGTTGTGTGCAAACATCGATTTCTAGGCGTAAGTTTACACACAAATATAAATCTTGCTTTTAGATGATTACTTTTGGCCCCTTGCCTTCCTCGTCAGCACAGAACTTTAAAAGTTACAATAGTAACTTTTCTTTGCAACACTGTAACACAGCTGCTTCAAAAACCCACCTGAGGTAGGAAGGATCCCAAGCATTGAGCAGAAAGACCTTCCTATTTCCATCCAGTAATCCATTTACAATGCCATCCCATATTTTAGCTGCAATTATCCTCCAATGGAGTTCAGAATTTACAGAGTTTAAAATACAAATCTAGGGAAACCACCATATGAAAACCTCTCTTGAGCAACTTCAACAAAACCCCTTAAAGAAAATTCAAGAATATTAGCAGTACTACAAATAAGCTTTAGGTCAAAAGAAGTGTTTGCCCTATCTAAAACAGTTAAAAACTCTTGTTCCTTGTCCTGTCAAAACAGCCCCAGTAAAAAGTCTTTCTTGTGAGCTTCCTTTATATACTGTAAGGTTGCAACAGCATCTCCTTGGAGCCTTCCTTCTCCACGGTGCAGAACTCCAACTCTCTTGGCCTTTCTCCACAAGCAAGCTGCTCCATGTTTGTGTCCCTCCTCTAGGCCTGCTCCAACAGGTTCATGTCTTTGCTGTTTACGGGGCCCCAGAGCTGGATGCAGCATCCCGGGTGGGGTCACTCTCACCAGGGCAGAGAGAGGGGGAGAACCTCTCCCTCACTCTGCTGGCCATGCTGCTTTCGATGAAGCCCAGGATACAGCTGGCTTTCAGGGCTGCAAGTGCAGACTGCCAGCTGTCCAGTTTTTCATCCAAAAGTACTTTCAAGTCGTCCTCAAGAGGTCTGCTCTCAATCCCCTCACCCCCAGCCTGTAGCAATACCAGGAGTTGCCCTGACCCAGGTGAGGACCTTGCACTTGGCCTTCCACTGTCACAAGCAAAGACTAACTTGTCTGCTTCCAATAACTCTGGAAGACATTTAGCAGTTATGAAGAAAAACAGCAGTTGTTAAACATTAGATAGACATCTCTGGCTTCTCTGGCTTGAAATTTCAATCTAAAATGTATTATAATCTTGCATGAAATAATCTTTCCCCCTAAAATTTACACATAAGTGTGATTTCTATAATGCTCCATGGAAAACTAAGTGGTATATATTTTGGGAGGAGAAAGCAAAAGCAGTAAGAGTCTTGCCTGATGATAATGATGTTGAAAACAGAATTCTCCATGTCATTTTGAACATTTCAAAATTTCCACAGGGCTGCTCTTCAAGCAAAACAGATCTCTCTTTGCTATGTGTCGTTACCAATTATGCAAACACAGTAATATGATTAGAAACGTAATTGGTTCAGCACACGTATCGGTAACCTCCAGCTTCTCAATTTTCCTTCTCACTGGCATGAGTCACCTTAGCAAAGCTGACAAAACTTCAACAGTGACAACTGCAGACAGCAATATCTAGTTATCAGATTCCAAGGAGAAGTTAATGAACAACTCAGGTAACGGTAACTACATGACATCTGAACAGCAAAAATAAATACAACAAACAAAACCCCCCCAAAACAAACAACCCCCCCAAATAAACAAAAAACAAAAACACCCACAAAAATCCCTCCGATACACAAAACAAACAAAACCCCAAAACATCCCAAGACCTGCTAGCCAAACTAGTTAATGATTAATAAATGAAGCTCTGCTAGTGAAACAAAAAGAAACATAGTGATAAGCAATCACAGCAGAGATGTCACAGACCAGGAATGATAAACTGCTCAGGACAGAATAAATCAACCACAGAGTTTTATATAATGAATAAAATTTTTATGTAGTGAACAAAGACATAATGGTATTTTCTAAAACCATTTTTAGAAATGGAAACAACCATTATAGTTGTTCCATTGATAAAAGCAGACAGCTTTAGAAGTCATCCTTTTCATATTTACAGGCTTAATTTTCTTTAATTTTCTGAAGTGTGCAGGCCAGATAAGAAGACATAAAAGATACATGTAAACTCACATATGATATTTAACTACATCCAGGAAACTCCATGTTTTGTGCAATAAGCCTAATCTTGTAGTTACACATGTACATACCTAGTCTTATCTAGGTGTATATGGCACAAGTGAAAATAAAAGAGACTGCATAATACTTACTTGCTGAATTTTGGGGGTTTTGCTATTGATATTATTATTAGAGTGAAAGTCTTGTAGTTTTCTTTCTTTCTTTTAATTTTCATTCATAATACTCTGCTGATGCATATATACATGAATGCAGAGCACCACCAACATTGTTGAGCTTTTTAGTAGACTTATAGTAATACTGTAATTCAGGAATAATAGACTGTATTATTAAAATTTATTCTTTTGATTAAGGACTGAAGTAAAATTTGTTGAAGAAGGAATTGACTGAGTACAGGATCACAGAAAAACCTGGAATTAAAAGTTTGCAGAAGCCTCTTCTGTGATTCGTGAATACAACCATTTACTCTTTCCACGTCCAAAAAAGGAAAAAAAAGTAGCTATAAATGCCACCAATTTATTTCTATGTAGACATCTTAATGAAACAAGTCACATGTTCTAAGTTGTTGAAAAATGCTGTTGCTTTTCTTATGACTAAAGCCTTTTTACCCCCTCAAGGAGGAAGAGTAATTTTCCTCTGTATGCAAAAGAGATTAAAGAGAAATTAAACCACACTTGATATTGAAAATCAAAAAGATGAAAGCAACGATAAAACAGCCATATGTGTAAGGAAGACACATTGCTAACCTCTACAGCCAAATTCCTCTCAAAAGCCATCGATCTATGTAGTGAATGTACTTAAATTACAGCACTTTATTGATGTTATGTCTGCAACTAAAACTCCATTTCTGGAACTGGTAAGCACAGAAATGCACTCAAAGAAGGTGCAATCAAGGACGGTTAGTCATAATGGAGGGATCCATGCAAGCAATTTAAGCTATAGTATTAGTGCTTTACTCCGAGAGTGTTTTCGTGACTCTGTATATCCTCTGCATACTAATTGAACTGTAAATAAGAGGTAGACTGACTAGTCATGTATTACTAAGATTAAATTTTTAAAGTTGCTCAATTTCCAGTATGTGCTTAGACATGCCTGGGAGAGGGATACTGCTACTTACATAAAACTGCTACTGCTACAAGACTAATTTTTTTTTCACTGAGATTTTTTGAGTTTTTTTTGTTTGTTTGGGGTTTTTTTGTTTGTTTTGGTTTTGTTTGTTTTTTGGTTTTTTTTTTTTTTTTAAGGACCCACCCCCCTGTCATCTCAAGCGTTTAAACTCATTCAAGGGCTGCTCTGACGGCCTTACCGAGCCAGGAAGCCAGGTCACTCTGTCACAGCTCGCCCCGCAGCCCACGCTCCCACTCCGGCCACTCGAGTGCACTCCTCCCCTTCTGCCTTCCAGGCAGGACTTCCCGGCTGCGAGCAAGGCGAGCACAAGCCCAGCGGCGGGACCCGGCTACAGCCAGGCCATCGAGCAGCTCCAAACTTTACGAGGGTCCCGGCCGCCCCGGGGTAGCTGCCACCGGGCCCTCCCCACCCGGCCAGTTCCCGGACGAGGCCCCCGCCCTCCGCCGGCCGAGAGCCCGGACCGGAGGCGGCCTCTCTGCCCCCTTGTCCCCCGGCCCGGCGGTCCGCGGCTCCCGCCATGCCCTTTCCCCACAGCCCCCCGCACTAACCTCGGTAACCTGCCGCTTGCTCACTTCCGCGCTCCGGCTGCTCCCGCCTCCCCCTCTCCGCTCCCCTCGCCTGCCAACGCCACCGAGGCGCCCCCGGAGCCGCCTCCCGGCCGGCCCCCCCGCGATGTGCCCGACACCCCCATGTGCGGAGCCTCCAGGCTTCATCCGCGGCCGAGCTCCGCTCGTCGTGCCCTCCCGCAACCCCCGCCCGAACCTCGCCCAGCGCCGCGGGCACTCACCGGCTCCTCACAGAGGTTCTCCCCGGCCCTTCCCGGCGCCTCCGCGCCCGCCACTCAGAGCTTCCATGTGCCCAGCGGCCGCTCCTCTCTCCCTCTCCACTCCGGGTACGGCGCCCTCTGGAGTGCCCGCTCCCCGAGCGGGAGCCTGGCGGGCAGCCGGGGCTGTCACTCAGCCCGCCGGGGCCGCCGGCGCGGGTAGGGCGCTGCGGCTGCCGCCGGCTCGCTACCCCTTTGTTCGGCGGCGGCGCCGACAGCTGCTGCCGGCGGCGCTCCGCGGGCCCGGGCGGCCGCTCCGCCTCGGCGCCTCCCCGCCCGCCAGCCGCGCCTCCTGCTCCCGGCCCGGCCCGCAGCCCTGGCTCACTCCCTCTTTCTCCGCCCGCGGTCAACAACCGGCGGCGGCAGCACAAGTTCAGGCCGCCGACCCGGAAACTCATCGGCAGCCGAGGCCCGCGGGGCTCCGACGGGAAGCGGATCCACCGCGCCGGAGGAGGGAGCGGGGCGGGGCCGGGGCGGAGCAGGCCGGGACGCGGGGCCTGGGCAGCGGGCGCGGCGGGAGGATGCGGCGGGCAGGCGGCGGCAGGCGCCACCGAGGAAGGCAAGGCAGGCAGGCAGGGAGGGAGCGGGGTCGGGGCGACCTCCCTCACCCCGGCCCCGGGGCGGTCCCGACGGCGGAGGAGGCGCGGGGATTCAGCGGGGGCGCCCCTCGGGGGCTAGTGCCCGGCGGCTCCTGGGCGCGGCCGGGGAAGTTCGGGGGCGTTTCCCGGCCGGGCAGTGCGGGGCGGGGCGGGAGATGCTGGGGTGCGGAGCCGCCTCCCCTCCGTCGCCCTCCGGCCGTGCTGAGGCGAGGGAGCGCTGCGGGGCTCCCGATGTCCCTGGCCTCCCTCCTCCCTGGAGGGGGAGCCGCCCTCCGCCTCGTCCCGGCGGGTCCTGCGGGGGGCGGGAAGGGTCGGTGGTGCTAGGAGAAGCCTGTGCCATGGATCGGCAGCCTTTAGAATGGGGCCGCCTGGAATTGTTAGCACCTGGGTTTGGTCAGAATCAGTTCGTGGTGGTGTCTTCTGAAGCTGGCTGTGTTTATTGTCACATCCTTACAACCCCACCCTTCTTCGTTCTTACTTGTTGTTTTCTGGAGTCATATTACAAGTCTCAGCGCTGTCGGTTTCACAGACGTGCTGATTCTGTACTGGATTTAGTGTAGAGCAGCACAGAGAGAGTTCACCCGCTGCTTAATCACTTGTCTCGCCACCTGTCATCCAGGTGACCCGGCCGTACCAGTGCAGGTTCCCTCCACACAAGCCTATGACCCAACCCCTGTGTATCCAAGCACGTGTAAGGAAACCCAAGGAGCAGGCCTGTCCCAGCTGCGCATAAGGGATGGTTGTTCGTTTTTACTTTTAAAATTCTTGATATCCCATAAGTCAGCATGTTGCTTATTTAATGTTTTTTAGGTGCTACTGTAATGCAAATCATTAGCTGTTTCTCCTCAGATATTATACTGTTCGCATGCCGTTGTTAAATCCTCTAACTAATGTATTTATCTTAACTGATGGTGAAAATACCCATGCTGTTACTTATGTTGAGGTTTTTTCGATATCTTTTCAGGTAGTCTTGATCCCAGGAAAAATATTGGACTAAGGGCATAGGAAGCTGAAGACCTCTGTTCTTCTACAAGAGGTGGAGAAGCTAGAAACACTAACATTTAAAATATGTGGAGGAATTAATCTGCAAAAAGCATGTGTTTACTGATGCTACGGAATGAAAGGGTGTTCATTTGCAGATGAAGAAAATGATCAGCTGGAAGGTGGAAATGGTCAGACATAACCTTCTTTCTGGAAGCTGATATGTGATTTAGCTTTAGGAGGTTTTCCATATAATTTCCATACAATTTTGTGATTTTAGGAATTGTCACCTTGGTTTGACACAAGGGTAAGCAAAGCTTTTTCTTAAATCTGAATGCTTCTATTCACTTTTTTCAGAAACTAAAGATACATTCCTTTCAAAAGCTCTATTTCAATGAATTGTACTGCAGCAGTTTGCAGTCCCACTGAAATAAAACTAAGTAAATGAATCCGTATCGTAGTTTATTTTTATCAGCTTTGTTACTTGGCTGTAGGCAAGACTGTGTTCTACTTTGCGGGAGGGAGATGAAAACCAGGTATTTTCTTGAAATCCATGTGGAATTCATAGAAGTGTAGCACTTGTTACAGCACAGTTTATAAATTACAGTGCTTGTCACTTTGAAATGGCTTTCCTTTTCAATTCCATATCTTTTCCAGAGTTCAAAATTTCTTTGGCCTTTTGTCTGTTTTGCAAAATGGGGAGGATAGTTACAACGTGAAAAAAAAAAAGCATTGCTTTTATTTTAAAGATGGGTTAGAGAACAGGCTTATTTGTATCAAATCTGTATGACATCCTATTTTCCCCTTTCATGAAAAGGAAGCAGAATTATATCAGCCATTGGCATTTCTCCAGCTAAAGAACAATAAATGAATAATGCAAAGCTTCAGTGGATATGAGTACTGCATCCTGAAGTTTAGTGTGCTGTTGGATTTTTTTTTCAGCTGAACCTTTTCTTCCTGTTTATTCATTATTTCCAGTGATAAAGTAAGAAGGAGAGATGGGAAACCCAGAAAACATTGGAGATGCATATGTTGCTGTGATTCGTCCAAAAAATACTGCTAGCCTCAATTCTCGGGAATATCGAGCTAAATCCTATGAAGTAAAACTATTTCTTTTCTTTATGTATTAGTTGTTTGGCTTTTAAAATAGTATAGTAAATATGTAATCATAGAAGTGAATGTAGCCTTGTCTTTTACTCTTTAGTCTGCTGCAGAGGTCATTCTGACTTCTCCATTCTGCTCCTCAACATTTTGTACTTAGTGAATTGTGTTACTACTTTTATAGTGGCATAATAAATAATAATAATTTTTTTTTAAGTTCTGTGCTTCTGTCAGCTGTGCTTAAATTTATTTGGTTTTGTTATTGTTTGAAAGATTTTGCTGCTTGAAGTTCCCATTGAAGGACAAAAGAAAAAAAGAAAGAAAGTTTTGCTGGAAACTAAACTTCAGGGAGGCACTGAGATAACCCAGAGCATCTTGGATTATGTATTAGAAGCCACCAAACCAATTTCACCAGCCAATCAGGGTATTAAAGGTAAAGCCATTTTAATCTAATATACTATTGATAGCAGCATAAAAATATTTTTAAATTGGCGTGGCAAGGTTGTGCAAAAGCATGAAATTAGTTTAAAAAAAGAAGGTATGTTTTGAGGCTCATCAAAAAACCCTAAGCCAGCTAAAGCCTCATTTACTTTTGATTCTCTTTACTTTCCAACTCTATAAAATGCTTACTAAAAGACTGTTAATAAATGAATCTTTGTCTGTGCTGCTTCTTCACCTCAAGTTTAGATTTATAGCTAAACTTCCAGTAAACCAGATCAAAGTGGCTTTTGTATCCATAACTTCAGCTAGAACTTGACTTGGACTGGAGAACTGATAGATGATAAAGTCAGTTGTTCAGAAGACATTATCTATATGAAAATACTTCTAACATAACTGTATTGCTCACAGATGGAATTTGATGAGTACATTTTTTTTCCTAGTTGTTACATAGCTGATCTAGCAAAGAACCTCACACCTGTGATGACAAATCTGTTTTAGCCAGCCTATTACATTTCCAGGTTGGTATAAAGTATAATGACTAAAGAACTTCTGGTCTTTGCTGTGGACTTCATTTCTGTTGTTTACATGGTAAAATGTTGCAATAACTGCAGCTGAGTGGAGGTAACAGAGCTCGTTATGCAGCAAAGACAGAATAATAGAATTAACACACATAGAGGAATGCCTTCTAAAAGCAAAAACTCTGTTCCTTGCAGAGTTTGGAGAGTTTTAATTCGACTCACTTGGATGGCCCAACCATTAATTATGCCCAGCTTCGTTTGTACACTGCTAAAATATGCAGCTGAGGTTGGAAAAATTAAAAAGGGCTACAGTCATAATTTTTTCATGTTAATGGAAATATACATATTTATGTTCTTTAGTTTTTCATATGTATTTAGATTTTCTTTCTTTAGAAATAATCGTAGTTTTTTTTCCTAGAAAGGAGGAAGATTGAGTCTGGTAAGCTTTCAGATAGCCAACTCTAGATTTTTTTCATTGTTTTAATGATTAATTAATTGTTTTGTGGTTTGTCTGTTTTTTGTTTTTAAATAATGTGCTAGGAAAGCGAGTGGTGTTAATGAAGAAGTTTCCTCTAGATGGAGAGAAGGCAGGCCAGGAGGCATCCCTTTACATTGTTCCAACTGTTGTGAAAGGTAACATTGAGCATGATTTGTGAAGCTGCACCCATTTTAGCAGAAGTTCACTTGAGGGTTTATTTTTTATATGATATATTTAAGTTGTATATATCTATCTCACTGATACATGATTATATGTATAATTTTATATAGATATTATATGACACATTTATATAATATATTTTAATATTATAAAAATTCTATATTTTCTGTATTTATAATATAAATATATAATATATTCAAATATTAAAAGTTGCAGGCAGGTGCAAAACTCACCGAATAGTTTAAACTTTCAAGAAGTTACTTAAAATCAAGGAAGGAACCTTTGGTTTAATGTATTGCCTTTGTTTGTGTAACAATAGCACACTTCTGGTTTAAGCAGTATTTATGCAGTTGGTTATGTTTCAAAACACAGGCCTTAACATGTGTAGAATTTGCTGAATGCAACTCTAAGACATCCTACTCAGTGTTCTTTACTCAGAGAAGAATACTTAGTAAGTCTCTAAACAGTAAATAGATTCTTTAGAAAGTCAAGTCAGGAAAAGTATTTCTGAAAATACCAAAGTAAAATGTCTGTGTGATTTTGGGGAAACTTACTAATTTTTGCCATACTTCTAAGACTTGATAAAACCTATCAAATAGATGCCACTGTGGAGTTACCAGTACAAATACATACCCCTCCTAGTCCTGAATCATCTTCCTATATTTTCTGGTAACAGGATGCATTTAACTTTTACTCCTCAGTGAACCTGATCACACTGATGGAACAGTGACAGAATACACAGAGGTTTTAAGGCTAACCTGTGAATTGCTATGAAAGGATTGTATGTAATTGCTATCAATTATTATTTGGAGAAAATGAAGTCACTCTAGTCTGAAGTTAGAATATGGTCTTAATAGGGATGTGTAGCTACAAAAGATGCAGAAGGGAAAATAAGATTCTTCTCTCTGATGTGCCTTCAGAGTATGTTTCTTTTTTAGATAATACAAAATATACATACAGTCCTGGATGCCCTGTGTTCTACTGTTTACAAGACATCATGAGAGTCTGCAGCGAATCCAGCACACACTTTGCTACGCTTACTGCAAAAATGTTAATTGCCTTGGATAAGTAAGAGACACCATCATTAAAAATACATTAAAATGAAAAGTTTGATATTTTATATCAAAATATAAGTATATATGAAAAAGATAACTTGTCAGTGTAACATAGCATTTATAGCATTCTTGTGGTTAAAAAGGAAATCATCATGGTATTTTCTTCATGTTTATCAGAAATGGAAACCTTAACAACATATTTCTAAAAGTCTTTTTGCCAGCTCAAGAATGGTGTGTTTATCTAAATCAAGTAGCTTTTTGGAAGTTCATGCTCACAGTGAATGTTTTGTAAAATCATAATGTTTAATCTTCTGTAAATGGCATAATTGTCATTTGAGTAAGAGCACTTTCTAGAGTGTAGTAAAAATATCCTTTAATTGTATACCATTAAGATTTGCATTTAAATTAAATCTCCCTGTAGAAAGGGAGTGCATCTTCCCAGACACACAAATTTATTTGCAGTAGGGAATTAACTTTCAGAAAGGTGATTAGTTGCTTAGCCAGATTTATAGGAGTTTGAAATTTGAACATGTGAACATGTTTTCTGTTGTTTTGGTGGGTTTTGTTGTTGTTGTTGTTTTCTTTTTTTTAAATGTACCCTTAACTAAGAAATACCAGATGCACTTAGATGCATGTATGAACTTACTTGCAGTAATAAAATTAGCTGAGACATCTGGCTAATGTAAAAAATCATGCTACAGGCTATTACCTAAAAGGTTCTGTGTGTAAGGTTTTTACAGTTTATTAGTAGAGTTAGAGTGTTTCCATATATACTATCATACCAGTTAAATTTATTTGCTGCTTGCTGAATGACTTCAGGCTCTAAGTTCTGCTTAGAAATATTTCAAGCCTCGCAAGAAGCCTTGGAGGTATAATAGAAAATAGCTTACATTTTTTATTCTCTACGTACATAATCTGAAACAATACTTCTCAAAGATTCAAACTGCCATAACTAATTTATCTACCAAATATTTAGAGAAAATGCCTGAAAATACCTTAGAGGGTGTTTATAGCACAATGACTACAATTTTACTGTTCTTTCTGCCAGGACCATGAGTAAATGAAGAGAATGCTGCTTTTTCAGGGCATTATAGCTTGGATCTAGGACTTAGAAATAGGCCTAAGCATATGCACTGAATTGCAGATTACCTTCTGCCATCCTTACATATGATTCTGGGACAGACAAGATCCAAGTGGTCTGTCAGTGGATGTCCAAAGCATGTACTTCTCTTTCTTCTACATTTCCAGGCTCAATCACAACACAGAATTTATTTTACACAGAACTCCAGCAAAGCACATTTTTACCTCAAGCTTGAGAAAGCATGTGCAGAAACCTAGATACAAACCTGGCTTTAGACCTTTAATGCACCTCTTCATATAACACTAAAACAATTTAACAATTTGGTAAAAATATATTTATCCAAAATTTGAGATGAACAACTTGTCCTGAGCCCTGTGTTATATTGCATATGTGGTAGGAAAAAAGCAGCAGGTGTACAGTACTGACTTCCCCTGGTAGCAGAGAATAGAGAGCTTTAAAGCTCTTCATACTGTCAGCAGGAGTGCACTGAGAAGAGAATAAACTTCAGCGGAGCTTTATGAAAAGGCAGGTGGTACCCTAGTGAAAGAGACTTAACAGTCTGTAAACTGTACCTTCTGGTTTGTCGGCTTTTCCTGTCTTTCCCTAATGAAACATGGGAGTTAAAAAGCTAAAGTCAGTACAGATATTGAAACTCACCCTTAAAAAACTGCTTTTTTCAAATTTTTCAAAATTTGTTCAGAGTAGCAATGTTAATAAACTGAAAGTAAATGAAATGGTGACATGTTAGTTGTGGGTAAGTTTTGTGGTTATAACCAGTGTTACTCTTGGTGTATAACTTCCTTCTCTTTGAGAATTTGCATCTGCACAAAATTGAGCAAATACAACTGTTTTAACTGAGTGCGGTTAACAAATTTCACATTCAGGGCGTAATTTAGTCTTATAAAATTGACTGTGTGCATTTTAATTCTTTTTTTAATTCAAATGCTTGATTATCTTATATGCAATCCTTAATCAAACAAAATAATGGACACCATGACCAAAATGATCCTTTTCTACCTGAAAAGTAATTGCTTGCCCATTTTCTTCTGCAGGTGGTTGGATGAACGGCACACCCAGTCTCACTCCATCCCAGCTTTATTCAGACCATCTCCTCTCGAGAGAATTAAAACAAATGTAATAAACCCTGCCTATGCTACAGAACCTGGTCAAACAGAGAGCTCATTGCACATGGGTTATACTGCCCTGGAAATAAAGAGTAAAATGCTGGCATTGGAGAAAGCAGATATGTGTATCTATAATCCTTTGTTTGGATCTGACCTTCAGTATACCAATAGGGTGAGAACTATATTTTCATTTTGTATTTAAGAAACATGCATACATTTTCATTTTAAAGTTGATTCATTTATTTTATATGAGTGTGTGCTCACATCAGAGTTGTTTATTTAGCAGCAAGTGTGCACTAGTTTTTCAAAACCTCATATTTGATCATAATTCTCTTTCATTATAAAATGTGTTTCATTATAAAATGTTACTGTCGTAACTTTGGTTTCAAGAGAATACCTGACTGGAATGGGGGATTATGTAGCCAAATCTCAGTAAGACATTTTTTCAGTTGTGTTTAAATTATGTCTTCACAGGTTGACAAGGTGGTAATAAATCCATACTTTGGCCTTGGAGCCCCAGACTATTCGAAGATTCAAATTCCTAAAAGAGAAAAGTGGCAACGTAGCATGAGCAGTGTCACAGAGGACAAGTATGATGTTACATTCCTTTTTCATTAATGGATAATTTTGCTTTGTTTTATTACAGTATCACTTGGTAGACTTAGAATGAGAATCTTATTACTTTAGGCTTCACTGTATAAATACATATTTCTGTTTGAAATCTCTTAAGTATTGAAACACAATACTTAAAGGGTGAATCAAGAAAGGTGTAAATTATAAACATTAGAGAAGCATTTCGTACTCTAATAAATACAGCTGTGGCTTGATTTCTGCATGACAAAAACCCTATTTTTATGAATACTGGCACATTTTAGCTGCACAAACTTCTCTTTTATTCTTCATGTAGATCTATGGTTAGTGCTATGTTAGTAATTTTTAAAAATTGATGTTCTCAACAGTTGTAATATTTCTGAACGGTGTTTCTCCTGTTTCTCCTCTTAATTCATAGGGAACACCAGTGGGTAGATGATTTCCCTCTTCACCGCAGTGCTTGTGAAGGCGACTCTGATTTACTAAGCCACCTTCTGGATAAAAAGTTTTCTGTTAATCAGTTGGATAGTGACCACTGGGCACCAATCCATTATGCATGCTGGTGAGTCAAGGATAGTTTTGCCAGTCAAGTGCATTCTAGCTGTCATGATTCTTTAGGGCTGTCATTTATGTAATTTATCAGCCTCCAAAAGAAGAAATAAAAAAGCCCTCTAGACTTTTTATGTGTTGATTATAATAATATTAGTGTTAACCTTCTGAAGAGAAACATTGCTTCAGGTTTTGAGATAATTTCAATATAAATGCTTTTTGGGGAGACCAGTTGTGGACATCATGTCATCACTTACTTATTGCCTCTTATATCTCTCCTGACTATCTGTTCTAATTCCTGCTGGAGGCCCCGGGTCTACTATAGCGTGGTAACTTTTCCAGTCTGTGTTGGCTTAAGCCTGTGAGCAGCTTCACAGCACAGCAGTAGCTGAGCTGAACATGTTTTGCTGCTGGTCATGCTTTGAGTGGGAAGCTGGACTAGGTGATTTACAGAGGTCAGCATATCTGATAATAACTCTGTGATTTAATCTGTAAGTGCTTGAAAGCTTTCCTCAGTCATAAAAATGCTTTTGTTTTATCTTTATGGAAGTAGTCTTTTGTATATATAATGGTCAGTATGTCTGATGATAGGAATAATATGAAAATCAAATTTGGTTATAAAAAGCCCACAATCTTACTTGCTTTTTAGTGTTTGTCAGAAAGTTTGTAAATACTTCATACATCAAGTATACACAAGAGTTACCAGTTATAAGCATGAGGGTTAAGAATCGTCAGGATCCATCTGCATGACAATCAGAAGCTAAACTCTGATTTTCACACTGATTATTTTTTTCCAGACAAGCTGGACTCTGTTCTGCCATGACTGAATTGCTGCAACTACCCAAACTTAGCTAGCTTAAAGCAAGGTTCAGTTTGTCTATAATAAATCCAATCAATGGTTACTAGACCAGTGATTATCAAAGAAGCATAGAACTGATATTAATTTCTACAAACTTAATTATGTTCCATTGTATATGGTGTAATTTGAAAGCTAAAAACTCTTCAGTGTGGAAAAAAATCCACTTTTTCATAACTATTACCATCTGAAAAAACACTTTTTCACAATTAGGACCATCTGAAAAAAATTATTATATATTTGCTGTGTCTGTTCTGATTTAAACGTGTCTGCAGGTATGGAAAAGTTGAAGCCACTCGAATGCTGTTGGAGAAAGGGAAATGCAATCCAAATCTTTTGAATGGTCAACTTAGCTCTCCTCTTCATTTTGCTGCTGGAGGTGGGCATGCTGAAATAGTACAAATTCTACTAAATCATCCAGAAATTGACAGAGTAAGTTCTGTTTGTGTATAGAAATAGCAGTTTTAGCAACAGTTGTGTATGAGAAATAATTTGGTGTCCTGATCACAATGTATGAACACAGTGATCTTGTTAAGCAATTACTAAAAAATGGTTAAATATTTTAATTACCTCTACTTTTCCCACTGTGTATCAATTAAATGTTTGAACTCTGATATCAAGGATTTTAATTCTCTTAAAAATGTGTAAATGTTTACCTGTCTCCAGTGAAATCAATGTAGAATCAGTGTTTCTGTTTTTTTGTAGCACATTACTGATCAACAAGGAAGATCTCCACTGAATGTCTGTGAAGAGAACAAACAAAATGAGTGGGAAGAAGCTGCAAAACTACTTAAGGAAGCCATAAATAAACCTGTATGAGTTTGTTTTCTAAATAGTTTAAAATTTATATTTAATTTACACATAATCTTGTAGAAGAGCTAGAGTCACTTCTGGCTGTTACTGGAAATGTGCAGCACACTGAAACTGTTAGTGTAAATATTAGCAAACTGACGTTTTGTCTCTTTAAATGTTTCTGTTCTGTTTCGCAGCTCAAGAAACACATGTAAGACATGTAAATGTGATGCTCCAATTTTTTTGTAGGAGCATCATATCAGCTAATGATTTTATGTCTATTTTTGATCATGCAACCATCAGCTTTCTTTATGCATTCTTATCTTGTTGATAAACAGGAGCATTTAGCTGGCTAAATGCGGCTTCTATGAAATAGGTTTTCTTCTTCAGTTAGTCAGTGCAGGCTTCCTTGGCAGCCAGTGGAGATTTAGCCAGGATAGGAAACAAAATTTACAATGCAAGTCCTCTTATCCTGAAGTAGATTTAAAATTAGCCAAATTATATAAACCCACTTGTTTCTTTTCTTTGACTTCAGATGCAACCTATATCCCTGTAAGTAGGTGGTACTAAACCTGTCAGTTTTTCAAGATGTTTTAAACTATCTTCATTTCACTCTGCATGAATGATCTTCCAGAATAATTAAGGAAGGAACTGACCTTTATTTTAAGGATCTTATGCAGTAGATCATGTGAGTGTGTGTGTGTGTATCTAATGACTCTAAATACTAATGGACACATTTTAAGCAGATTTCAGAGTGTAATGCGTGATGTTGTCACTCATTACTATTTAATTAATACAATCTATAAACACCCCCTATAAACTACTACAGTAGGAATGACAGTAACTACTGCAGCAAAAATAGACTGATGGTTTCCATTCCAACCTCATTTTCAATCAGTTGTCATTTTCCAAGCAATCCATCTTTTTATTTTCCAGAAGTTTTTAGGAACTCAGATCTAGATGTGTTAGTAGATTTGAGGAAGGGAAATAACAAATCCCTGAAATATTTTTATTCAAGCAGCTGAAACATGTAACCTGTTACAGAAATGAAAACGAGACATTTCATTGATTTATGACTTAAGTATATATGCTTTAAGCACCTGATTCATGTTCATGTATGTCTTTCAGGAGGCATACTGTGGGCTCACATGAAATTCAGTGAAAGCTATGGGAGTTCTGAAGGGGAAAATCTATTATTTATTAGATTTATTTAGATTATATTAGAGGAGCACTATAACATTTAGTGAGATTGTATTCTTGTAGCGGGTTCTGAGTAAAGGGTGGTGCTTCCCTCTGACAATAAGCCTTTTTAGTGTAGGGGGAAAGATTCATAACCTGCCAGTAATAACAAAGTGAATGTTTTGGGATATGCACAGGCAGCTGAACCCAGATCCCTCAGGGAACTTTTAAATACCTACTTGCCTTTGAGTTCAACAGAAGTCCTCAAAATACCAGCAAGATCTTTCTTGGAGTTAGTGTTGTAAAATGCACAGTATAAGAACTTACACAGGACATGAAACAAGCAATTTGGGTAAATAATAAATATGTAGGAGTTGTGCAATGTTCTTTTTCCCAACATTATAGAAGTTGCTGATATATGGTAAAACCACTTTCCTCTCTAGAAACACCAACAGAAAAGATTTTAATGAATTGTTTGTTTAATACGTTCCCATTTTTACGTAGTATGAAAAAGCACGGATTTATCGTATGGATGGGTCGTATCGCTCCGTCGAGCTGAAACACGGAAACAACACAACTGTGCAGCAAATAATGGAGGGCATGCGCCTGTCTCAAGAAACTCAGCAGTACTTCACTATCTGGATCTGTTCTGAGAACCTCAGTAAGTAAAAAGGACAATGGTTATACTTGAGGCTTTATCACAGTTTATTTCTGCTTGCCTTTAGGAGAAAGTAGTGCTGTCTTAGGAAAGTAGGAGACATGTTCTCTGACAGGCTTTACAGCCTGATGTCTCCAAACTGCTTTCAGAGCTGTGGAGAGTTTCTCTGTTTTAGCTTTTACTTTGAATACCTTCAATAGGTCTGAGTGTATCACTCTGGCACCTATAAAGTATTTCATCCAGGAAAATGAGGCTGTTCCAGGTTGCCTTTCTGTTACAAGGCACCTTGGATGTCATAGGCCTTACTAGAAGCTTATCCTGGTTTTATCTGTATATTTCTTCCCAGAGCATCTGAATTTGGATGCATGTAGTTGCTTTTACCAATGTTCAGTCTTTTTAAAACTACAAATTAAAGTAATATGATTAATGTTTTTTCATAAGGTCCTTTAATCATATGAATTTTCCTGTGTTTTGCACAAAAATATTTTTTGATAAACAAGTTTTCAAATATATTTGATGGGAGAGAATTCTGATGTGAAATGTCATGTTTATATTTGTGGTATTTTTTGGTATTTCTGATCTAAATAAAAAAGGATATTATAGTTTATATTTGAGATATATAGCAAAAGATTAATAGAAGCCCAGAAGAGTCAACGAGTGTGGTTGGGTATTTTCAGATAATGTAGTCAGCAGTAATGCTGCAACAGGATAGCTATGGGACGCCTTGTGGATTACAAAACTCAGTTCAGGTCTGGTAGGATACTTTGTTGACAGTGTCATTAACACAGAAGCATTGCATTTAAAATTTTATTTACTGTCACCAGTGCTCCACTACAGTGGTATTGTTACTTTTTTTTTTTTTTTTTTTTTAAGTGGCTGTAATTATCGCAGGAAATCTTTTCTTTATTTTTCTTTAATCTTTTTTTTCCAGTGTCATACCATTGGCTTTTGTACTTTGCTGTATGCCACATGACAACTGTAACCCTCAGCTAAACATAGATGTTAATGAGAAGAAGGGTTTGAGGGTTAAAGTGTTGCTGCTTTTGCCTTTTCTAAATATGTATAATGTTTTCATAGAATCATTGAGGTATTATGCTTGCATTTGGGGGGGAAGAGCTCATTGATACATTGTTTATGTAAAAGCAAGTAATTCTCTAGATATTTAGCCTAGATTTGAAAATGAGCTCCTGATTTATGGCTTGAAACAACTAATGGACAAGTTTCATTATAAAGTATGTTGCCATTTGTCTACAGCTGTAAGGACCTTAGGTTTCTTGCTTGTAGGACAGATGATGCTTTTCTGTGTTTGAATGTAAGACGGACAAGTTAAATGAACAGATTGTTCTCAGTGAAAGATACTGTGCTATAACATATCCATATAAGTTTTTTCATATAATGTGAAATGCCACAGTGTGAAAGCCAGAGCAGTGAGGATGAGGCAGATGCAGCCTCCTAGAACCTCACTCCTAGAAAAAGCCAAGCGATAATCCAAGGACAGGCAGGGTGACTGAGTAAGCCAAAGGTACAGACTAATACATAGCAGGACTGTAGTTGAAAGCTCTGTATCAATTTCTCAGCTCTCATATACACAGGAGAACATGAAACATTTATTGACTTTAACCTGTTAAGAATCAAGACGTTTTACAGATTAAAAAGGAGAACATTCTGAAAAGTTTATGGTTTATATATATATGCAAAAAGAGCAAATAAGATAAATTGTATCTGTATTTTTCTGTCAGAAATAAAATTATTGGGCTTTATATTTCTGCCGTAATAGTAGAGACAACAGTCTCTCATGTTTTATTATTATTTTTTTTAGATCAGTCTTGGTACTCCATTGAATTTTTAAATAGCACTTCACCCCTGAGAAACTGAAAATAACAAAGTTTCAATGCTATTGTATTTAATGAATTGATGCTAAGAGTTTTGTCAAATCTATATTTTCAAAACCTTTTCTGTATAGCAGTTTAGAAAACATAGGGAAAATTTTTGTTAATGAGTCCTCAATTTCAGATACTCTGGGTTGGTGAGCATTTAATCATTTGTGTGTGTGTAAGTGCTGGGTTATTTGTTTATTTAGAAACTAACCTGTTATTTTTCAGGTCTCCAGCTGAAGCCATATCACAAACCTTTGCAGCATATTCGAGACTGGCCTGAAATATTCACTGAACTGACAAACTTGGATCCTCAAAGGGAAACTTCACAGCTTTTCCTGAGAAGGGATGTGAGACTTCCACTGGAAATAGAAAAAAAGGTCAGCACTTGGAAGCGAATGAAATTATGGTCAGACACTTTGAGCGCCAACACTCAGCATGTATAGTGACTGTAGTAATTTCCAAACTTATTTAAACCTGAGATCTCCTTTTCTGTAATGGTTTGAGTCTTCACATTCTTCCCTCCCTTTCTCTTGCCTTCCTGGCATCTCTTTGTTCTCTCTCTCTTTCTCACCCTCTCAGTTGGGTTTATCCAGTGTGTCCATTTGTTAGTCTCTGTCTGTCATACAGCTAAGAACAACCTGCCTGATTTTCTTCCTTGTGCTGTTGTTTTTCAGTTATTTAATTGGTCAATTTCAATGGGATTATTCAAACATATTACCAAAAATGAATTCATGGGGGAAAATCCACAAATACCAGGATTTTTGTGAACTTTTTTGATTGGGCATGGTGTGCTAGCTGCCTTTCATTTGCGTTAGATATCAGTTAAGTGAAGTAAGTCAATGAAAAGCAATGCTTCTATTACAAAGCACCACTAAAATGTACACTTCAGTCAGGATCACGCCTTTTTCTTCTGTCTCTGAATCAATGAGAAATGGTATTTATAGTTTCTGAGCTTATTTGCCTTTTTACAAGGAAGTCATATTGTTTAATCTTTTTAACAGATTGAGGATCCATTGGCTATTCTTATACTTTTTGATGAAGCCAGATATAACTTACTGAAAGGTTTTTATACATCACCTGATGCAAAGCTGATTACCCTGGCAAGTCTGCTTCTACAAATAGTCTATGGAAATTATGAGAGCAAGAAACACAAACAGGGCTTTCTAAAGTAAGTATGTGTTTAAGACTTAAAATTATGGGTTAGATTAAGTATTTTTAGACAGCACTTAGTATGGAAACTTCAAACTTTAGGTATGATATATTTGTTGGTTTTCTTCATCAGTGAGTTATAGTTCAGAGTAATCATGTAACCCTTGTAGCATTAATAGAAGTTGGAGATTGTGTGTGAAAATGTATTAATCTTAATTATTGCAGTCGTAGACAGAGGGGTGGAGGTTCTGTAGTGTGTGAAATCTGTCCTGAGATACAGTAACACCAAAGTGAGCAAGGTAATCATTTGAAGGGTTCAAACAGGGCTGAGGCTTTGAGCAGTGTTGAAGAAACATCTTACTATGGCAGTTAGACCAATGTCTGGGATTGACTTTCCCTCTTTGGACAGACCATGCGGCGATACTGTTTCTCTTCTGGAATTTGTCGAAGAAATGCTGTGCTAAATTGGTCAAACCCATAGCACCACTAGGGCCAGATGGTATTTTTCTCTCCCCTTCCCTCTGCATGCCAGCACAACAGTAGCTGAGCTATTTTGGGATGGCTTGTTCTTCCCACATACATTTCTACAGCACTGTCTGAGCCCATGAAGATTCCAGTTCTCTACTGTGCACATCTTCCCCCGTGCCACCCAACTTCATTCATGGAACAGCAGCTGTGCTGTTCTGGAATGCTGCTGTGCTTCTCATCTTCTCTTATTCACAGCATCAGCTGAGCTGCCTTGGCCTGGTGGATTTTTGCATGTATTGTTCTGCAGTTGCACAGCTGGTGGATAGAGCATAAGGAGAATGGGGTTTAAGTGGGACTGTCCTCCTGTACGAGTGTGCAGTTCAGTGCAGATGACTTTTGTATGAAACTACTCTCTGCTGACTCCCAGCAGCTGCAGGGTTCCTCTCTTCACTGAGGCATATCCGTGCTGTAGTTCCAAGTTCATCCTGCTCAATGGAAGTGTTTGTCTCTACAGACAGGACTACCTGCAAAGATAGGTTGGGCGAGATAAAAAGCCATTTGGACATGCTTTCCATCCATATTCACATAGTTCTTCTTCATATAGAAGAGGAGTTTCATAATTAGTTTTTCTTTTTGTAGTTGACGTAAATGTTCACTAAAAGACTTGTAACTCAAAAAATATATCCAGGCTGTTGTTTGTATGAGAGTATCCTTGACCTTAAAGACCTGATACACTGTCCTGTGCAGGGTTTTTACTGGGCAGATCATATATACTGCCAAATACAGTTTAAATAGGTTACATCACTAGGTCCTGAGACTGTCTTAATTGTACATAAAGGCAAACCAGTAAAGACTTGCATTCTGCCTTTTAGTGTTTTTTGTTTTCCTGCATTTTGGGTTTTTTAAAAAAGGTAGTTGATGTAAGTAACTTCTCTTTCATGTCATGTAATATATAACTTTAATGTGGAAATTAATTGGGCTGAGTCCTTGGTAGTGCTGACTACAGGAGTGGAAGGAAGAGTATCTACAGTCTGTCATATTTTCTGAGTATGTGATATGCTGATGTAAATGGCATTTTGTATATAATTTTGGCTTCCAATCTGGAATTCAGCAAACTACTCCCTAACCAAGTATGAGCCATGTGTTCTGCTGGCATTTCCTCTCCATGCCATGTCCATGATGCGTGACAGAGTGTATAATGTAAAGCTGGATCTGTCTAGCTCAGTATGGGACTTGAAGGTACACTGTGGCAGATGTTCTTTTTTCTTTCTTTGTTTAGTGAAGAAAAACTTTGTTCCTCTTTCTTTTTCTCTTAGTGAAGAAAATCTTAAATCTATTGTACCAATAACTAAACTAAAAAGCAAAGCTCCTCATTGGACGAACAGGATACTTCATGAATACAAGGTAAGATAAATAAGCAGGTAGTAGAAAAACCTGTTCTTAAACATTTTTCACTGGTTGTAAATTAACAAGCAGAATTACTGGTATAAAAAGCTAAAAATATATATGTTCTGAATTTTTGGGATGGGTTGTTGGAATATATTTCTTGTACAGTTACAGATCTCTTTCTTAGAAGAAAATATGTGTGTTATCTGTTCATTACCTTCAGTGTTAGCTGTGTATTGGGCACACTTCCAATTCAGGCATAGGCGTGAAAAAATCTACTCTGATTTAAATTTCCATGTCTGCTTGTAGCAATAGACCCTCAAAGTCCTTTTCATTAGTGTAACTTGTATCTTGGGGATCTGGTAATGCTGCTGATGTGCATGTGAGCACACACATAAACTCATTCGATTAGAGCAGTTAATTGAGAAAAAAATATAAATTTTTTGGACTTGAGCTGCTTGTGTAAGAATGCATCTAACTGAGGGCTGTGGGTCCCAATTGAGATCAGATTAAATTTGTGTTCTTCACAAGTAATTGTGGAAAAAGTGAGGTGTTTCAGAAAGAGAACTGTACCAGCTGAGGTGCATCACTAAAGGTGGCTGCCAGGAAACACTGCAGAGGTGCCTAGGGAATGTTTTCAAGCCTTGCCTCTCTTTCTGAGATGAGATTACTCGGTCATAAATTTTGTTATGGTGCCCACACCTGTTTTGTCAGAAATTAGCAGATCATTCCTGGTCTAATAGAGATGAAGGAGGGGGGTTATGGTGGTCTAAGACCATGGTGTAGCAAAGTCATCATTAAATTAAATGTAAGAATAAACATAGCTTTCTTGACTTCTGCTTTTGGGATATTATTTTGGGGTGTGGGGCAAGGGGGGAAGGGGAAAACAGTTGCAGTCTTTAGTTCTGAAGATTTTACACGTTAGAAATGGCTGTGTAGAATTCAGGTAAGCTGTAAGGCAGGGTGTGGATCCAGAGAGGCTGATCCTGTCTACCACACCCACAGTCATGGCCCCCTAACTGTTGAAGATCTGTGTTCTCCCTCATGTCTGTGCCTTCTGATGTTGTCCACGGCCCAACCAATTTTTTATTTGTTAGAGTGGTTGTTATCATGCTGGTTTGAGGAGCACTCCAGCGATAGTTTGTTCTGACTGCTGCACTCTACTGAAGAGGAAGGAACAGAAGCCTGTCTCATTCTGAATGAAGGCTCCACTAACGAAAAAAGATCTGCACCTCTCTTTTGCTTAGAAAAGAAAAAACAATCCATGTTTTTGGAAGGAGGTACTTGCTCATCTTACCATGTCTCACTGGATTGGACCCCTTAAAGGAGGAAGAATACTGAGTTTTAAGGATTGCGATGCATTCAGTATCAGATGGGTGCATGGCTGCTGATCCCAAGTCCCAATTACTTCTGAGAGAGGCAAAGCTGTGGGGCCCTTCAGAGGTTACGTGTCTGTGCTCAGATTTCCAAGGCTCACATCAGTATCTGGGTTTTTCCTCAGTCTCTTCTAGAACATAAGCCTTTCCATGGCTCTAAGGTTTAATTAGCTGTAGGAAGATGGTTGATGGGAATGCACTTGGGAAATATGCATTTAGTAGGGACTGCACTGAACAGTGGATTTTCTTCAAACAATCACAACTGTTTGGAAGGACTTGTTCATTGCCGTTGTTTCTTTATTTTTAGAATCTCAGCACCAGTGAAGGTGTCAGTAAGGAGATGCATCACCTTCAGCGCATGTTCTTGCAGAATTGCTGGGAAATTCCTACTTATGGAGCAGCTTTTTTCACAGGACAGATATTCACCAAAGCAAGTTCAAGTAGCCATAAGGTCATCAAAGTGTACGTAGGAGTAAATGTAAAAGGGCTGCACCTCCTCAACATGGAAACAAAGGTCAGCTTAAGTGAACTGCCAGTGATAACTATAAAACTTAATTCTCTTAAAGTCTTTTTACTAGAGGTAATTTCACACCTAACTGTTTAGTTAAACTTGACTGAAAATTTCCAAGATTTTAAGATCACTAAGTCACTAAGAAAGTCTTGTATTTTTTCACTTTACTACTTTATGAACTACAACTGCATTGTGGAACGTAGTGGTTTAAGTCTGAATCCTGTGAATGAAGGGAAGTTCAGTTTGCAAGTATGGAGGATATTTTCTGAATGACAGTTTCCTACATTTGATCATAGGCTTTACTCCTCAGCCTAAAGTATGGTTGCTTTATGTGGCAGTTGGGAGATGGAGATACGTGTTTTCAAATCCACAGTCTGGAAAACAAAATGAGCTTTATTGTGCATACCAAACAGGTAAGAACTATCATATTGCATCCTTTACGTTCAATTATTTTTTTCCTAAATTAGATACACAAGTCTCTTTTCACTTGAGATTGACCACCCTTGCACAGTATAAAAGAAGCCCCCACAAAGATTATTTTAAAACTTCATTATTAATATTTCAGAATGTTTGCTTGTTTTCTTAGCATGTGAAGCCTTCAGAATTCAAAATACATAAAATGCATCTATAATCATTTGGATAAATCTTTTGTTTAATTGTAATTGTTTCTTGCATATGCTCAATCCCTCATTCTCATAGATTAATTCTAAATATAATGAGATAGAGAGAGCTGGAGACAGTAACTTTGTGATTGAAAGTAATGGAGTTTGAGATTGGATAAAGCTGAGAATTGATTTTGTCATGTACTTGATTGTCATGGTTCCGCAATGCTGATAGAATTTAATTGCATCCCTTTACATAGGCAGGACTCGTTGTAAAACTCCTGATGAAATTAAATGGCCAGCTAATGCCAACTGAAAGAAATGAGTGATGGAAATGAACGATAGTTACGAGATGGCAACTGATGGCTGAGCAAAAAACAACTTTTTCCTCCTCGTAACAGGACTTCCATGTACATGAATTTTACACAATAGAAAAGTCAATTTGTACAGTTTTTTTAACTTTGTACAGAAGCTGCATGGTTTATTTTTTTAAAAGAAACTATACAACATATCTATTATTTTTATAAATATTTTTGTGTTTCATATATTAACTATTGTAGGGCTTGAGCTTAACCAATAAAGCTGATAAAATCTAAATGGTTTACCGAGTTCAATGAGCATGAATCCAGTAAAGCTTTTGTTCCCAGAGAAACATGGGACTACGAGTGCCATTAAGCAAGTCTCAGTTAACCTATTTACTTTTCATATCATTGCGTGGAACGTCAAGGAGGTGATATATGTTGCAGTACTTTGTAGACACCCTGTATTTTTAAGATAATATTGATAATTATGCTTGAAAGACCAGTTAGACTAGTTAGACCTTCAAGCAACTACTTTTGATAAACTTGTGTTTTTTATTTGGTTTCTGATGAACATTTTAGCTCGCTTTATTTTTACTCTTAACTTTCTCATACTTTGTATTCATATTTATTCTAAAATACTGCATGAGGATGCCAAAAGGGAAATACTTTAAATCATTCAGAAGCCATATTGAATGTCTAGCATGCTTGTTTTGTAAAATGGATTTTTACTTTTGCTGTGCAATATAAAATGTACGTATGGAGGAGAGGGAGACAGGGATTTACAGATGAACCTTACTCAGAGAACTTCAGAAAGTTTTATAAATTCTACCCTGGATTACAACACATATGCAGTAACAAAAGCTCATACAGGAGGTACTAGGTTATTTCTCTTAAATTAATTTTCCTACTGATTAATTCAGTTTCTTCAGGCTAAGAGCAGTGCAGGATGCAGGAATGAAGATGACAAGGAAGTCAGATACAGTTTGTAAGCATTCTGCCTGCTCTTTGTAGAGTCAGGGCTGGGGCTCAACAAATTGGGTCCCAAGTGTAAGGTGGGATCCTATGCAGTCTGAAACATATCCTTGTACATTAAAATAGTATCTGTAACACAAATCTTTGAAGTTTCTGGTTGTATTTCAGGGTTTTAAGTGCACTTGACTATTTCTTCCGTGTAAACTGCATGCTAAAACAGTGTGCAATATTTTGTAAAAAAAAAAACTTTTATAAAAAAAAATAAGAATTAGCACTTGCCTCTAAGTTTTCAAATAAAAGCTAAAATGAATGTGAAGAACTGTGCTGTTGTATAGTAACTTAACTCATACCTTACTAGAAACTGCAGTTTAAGAAATTAAAGTAGTAAGCTGTTAAAAATGTGAACAGGAGACTCGTATTTTGTATTCTTCTTAGCAAGCTGTACTTTTCTACTTAAACTTCACAGGCCTAAATAACAGTAAATTTTCATGGATTGTTATGCTATATTTAAGGTAAATAATGCAACAGTCAGGTCCTTCATCATGTGTCCCTGATATCACTTGGCACTGGTATCAGAAATAACATTTCTCTATGTAGCACTTTCTTAGAGAACTAGAGGAAAATGTTAGGAAGGTGTGGCAGTTGCCTATGTAACTATACTATCAATATGCCTTACTGCTGTATAGTCTTTTCTGCTAAATTCTTATTCATTACTACCTAATAAATTGTTTGCAACAAGTCCTATTTGGTGTTTCTGTTTTTGTAGCCAGCATGAATGTGCCATTAAATGTTACACCAAGCAGTTGTTATTACCAAAGAGCAGTAGTTTGTAACAGGCATGGAAGAAGAGCATCAGCGAGGACCAGAGGGAGAGTCCCATGATGGCTCTCAATTAAGGCAGTGCACCTTGAAAGCTGCTCAGGAATTTTACCAGGTAAATGGGAAACTGTTCATCATGGCAAGGCAGAGGTTTGGGGATGCACATCAGTGCAGCCTCTGAGCAGCAAGAGCCCAACTGCAGTCCCAGAGGCTTCTGGCACCTGGGTACAAAGGAGCTCATGCTGCCCTGCTGGGCCAAGGCAGGTATGGGCTCTCCTTTCATCTGGAAGTGAGGAAATGAGGAATGGAAACAGGGAGAAAGCCAACACCACTGAGACAGACCATTCATAACAACCCTCATATCACTACCAAACAAAAACCCAATGAAAATGAGCTGCAAGATGAGCAAAGCTGACACTTGTGCCTTTGTAAACGTGAGATGCCCAGCTCACCACCTATAGTCCACCTAACAAGCACTTTCTTAAAAAGCAAGACCCTGTACAGCTGCCAAAAGCAAAGATTTGAGTAGAACACTCAGCCAGGCCCTGTATGGCGAAAGAGAAACTTAAAACTGTGAAAAACAGGCATGATTTTACCAAGTGGAATAACTGACCCCAGTGAGCAGCTTGTTCAAGAGGGAAGCCTCAGTCCTGGGGCGATGTCCTGCTGCTGCTGCTTGGCACAGGGTACAGTTGCTCCAGGGAGGTGGAGGTTTCCCAACCATTGTCAGCTTACAGCTGGATTTAGTTTAAAGCTGGGCTGTTGACTGAAAAAAGAAATACAGGTTCAACAGAAACAACATATATGGTTTGCAAAAGCTCTGCTTTGCCTTAATTGTTATTACTATAAAGATATAAAAATAATGTACTCAATTACTATTCTATATAAATTTAAATATAATTAATAATTGCATAAAAAATGAAATAAAGCCATTCATATATAGGTAATGAATCTGGAAATCCTCTCCCTTGGAAGAAATAGACTGACACTATTCCACCAAAAATGTCCTTAGTTCATCAATTCATAGAGCAGAATGTCAATAACAATCAGTGATAACTCTCATGTACCCTAAAAGAATTGTCAGGGCTTGTAAATATGAAAGAGCCCTTTCTCAATCACTACAGCACTGATGAATTTCTTTTTGCACTGAGAAGTGTTGAAACTTCAGAGCTTGCAGGCAACAAATTGAAAACTTTACTAGATCCCATAGCTGACATGAAGGGTTTGAAGGCACTCAACATTGATTCCATGCACGTCTCAGCATTCACAAGCGTTCTCTGCTGCCTTCCCTCATCTAGTCATACTCAGCACATGTGAGACCTTGATGCAGGGTTTACCAGAGGATATTACACATTTTAAAAAAGTACAAGAATATTCATTCAGTAAAAAGCTTATGCTTTTCCCCATGCATCTTTTCTGGGTTGACAGAGTACTCAGAACTGATGACAGCAAATAGTTTATTTCAGATGAAGTAGGGAATTTATGGGAATTCAGGTTTCTGAACTTTGCAAAAACGTATTTAAAAGCATTACAGAAAATCTTTGCAACTCTACCCTGTTGAAATGTCTCATTGGATGTAATGATCGATCTGGCTTCCTGCTGGTATTCCCGGATTTACACATTCAAACTTTACAAATTAACTGAACTCACTGGATGAACAATTACTGTCTTTAAAAGACCTATCCAAACCAGAATTTTCCAGAAACACATTAAGATACATTCCTGTCGAATTAAAAAATCGTATGTGGACAACAAGCTGACCTCGGCTGTGTGAGCTCTGTTTCCAAATGCAGCTTTGTGCACTATTTAATCTTAAACCCTTAGGTCCTAGTGGAAACTCACTTCAAAACCAATATTTTTTTAACTTTTGCAGCATCTGGAATTAAACACAAATAAGCTGGCCTCGTTCTCCGCGTGCTGTGCAGCTTTACAAATCAGCGCCCTGGGCTGTCAGCGGGGCTCCGACAGTGATGCCCGAGGGACGGCTCACGATCGCGTGAGCCTCATTTCCCGGAGAACCGCGTCGTCCGGGAGTCCGAGGATCCCCAGCACCTCGAACACCCCGAGCGCCGAGCGCCGCCGCCGCCGGGGCCGAGCCCTGAGGCGGCCGGGCCCCGCCCGCCGCCCGCCGCCCGCCCAATGGCGCGGGCCGCAGCCCGGCCGACGCCGTCACCCCGCGCAGCGCGGCCGCGGGTTGGCTGCGGCGCCGGCAATCGTCACATGGGCAGAGATCAGCCCAGCGCCGGGAGCCGCCGCACGGGCTCGCCTCAGCCCGGCCCACTCGAGCCGCGCCGCGCCGCCCTGCTCTGTGGAGCCGCGGCGGATGGCGGCGGGCGCCGAGACGATGCTGAACCTCATGGAGGCCGGCGGGTCCCTGCTGGAGCGGGTGGCCGTCGGCAACCCCCTCTCCCTGGTGCTGGCCGCCTCCGCCTTCGCGCTCAGCCTCGGCTACCTGTTCCAGCTGGGCTACCGGCGACACCTCGGCTCCGACCAGAAGGTGAGCGCTGCGGGCGGGGCGGGGGCCCGGCGGGCTCCGGCGCCGTCCCTCTCAGGGTCGGTGCCCGCGGGCCGGGGGAGCCGGGCGGTGCCGCCGCAGAGCGCGGGCCCGGGGGAGCAGCCTCGGGCCGGCCCTCGGGAGCGTGGGGGAAGCGGCGCTGAAAGCCGGGCGCGGGGGAGCGGGCTCCGGCGGCAGCGGCGTTTCCAGCAGCCTCCCCGGGGCCGGCATCGCCCTCGCCGCGCTGCTTGGTACCGCGGGAGGCAGAGGCGCTCCGGGCTTGCGGAGCCCCGGGGCGTTTCATCGGTGGAGCTTAAGAGAAGCTCACCTGCGAAACGCGGTGCTAACCTGAAGTTTCTTTTGAGGGGCTGTTCAGCCTATCCTCCAGCGCTGTTTCGTTTCTGACTGCCTTATTTTCAATTGCAGTTATCTCTGTGCTTCACGTTCGGAGGCAGCATAGGAAGAATCTTAATAACATTGACTTTATTTTAACCTTTGCTGCTTTTAAATGTAGTTTTATCTGAATAGCTGAATATGTTTTTAAAGTTGGCCTTTTCACGAAAGCGTTTAAACAAATATATTTGAAACTTCTTCTGTGGTTAGTTTTTTGTAAGTGGACATGATTTTATTACTTTTGGGCACTGGCACGTGCCAGGAAAGTGGTCACAGCACCAAGCCTGGCAGAGTTCAAGAAGCATTCCAACAACTCAGTCGGGCACATGCTGTCACCCTTGGGGATGGTCCTGTGCAGGGGCAGGAGCTGGGCTTTGATCCTTGTGGGTCCCTTCCCGCTCAGGATATTCTATTAGTTCATGATTCTGTGATAATCTCTGGAGAAAATTCAGTAATTATTTTTCTCTTTCTTCTACAGAACTACCCACCTTTTATTTCTTCAGGCATCCCTTTTCTCGGTCATGCAATTGCATTTGGAAAAAGTCCCATTGAATTTTTGGAAAATGCTTATGACAAGGTATGTTTTCCCACATGACTAGCTGAGCATATATGAAAATACTGCATGTATCTGTTAAGTTCTGTGTCTGAGGCCTGTTTAAAATCACCTTGAATATGGAAGGGAGTGTGCACAGTAGGCTCTGTGATCTTCAGATCTCTTCAGGTAGCAGTAGTGTTTTCTAAGCTCTCGTGATTCACATGTCATAAATATGCTAGCAGAGTTGTGTAGTGCTCATAGCTGAATCACAAGTTAATGAAAAAGTCATTTTCGTTCAGTTATTTATTGCTGTAATTGGCAACTTTTAATCACATTCTTTACCAATCTGTGACCAGGTTGGAATGTAGCTGACCACCTCTGTGGGCAACTTCATGAATTTTAAGGCCTCTCTGATGTTAAAAGAGCTGGTGTATAAAACCTGAGTAGTTTTTAAACTGTAACACCCTAGAAGAAATTACTTAAATCATTAGAGCCTTAATTGCAATTACATCAAGCTGTTTCACATTGTCTAAAACTATCTAGAGTTATAAGCTTAAATCATAGCTTGGTTAGCTTAGAGAAAGCCAAATTTGGTGCATGAAGGTCTGCTGGCAATGACTTTTAAAATTCAAAATCTTATTTGCCCCTAATTATCTGTGCATACTTCTAATCCAGAATTTTTTGAGACAGTGTTTGTAGATTAATGGGGTCAGTATGTGCTGCAATCTCTCTGCTAGTTTTTTTAGTGTGACTGATCTTTTATTTGTTTTCCACATAATAAATGGTTTTAAAATGTGTACATTCACATGTGTTCATTATAACATTAGATATCACTAGTATGTACATTGAGTATGAATTAAAATGTGGTTTAAAATACATTTATCTATAATAAATGTCTGGATTTTTTTTAGGAGAAAATTTATGAAAGACTGTACAGAGAGATAGGGATTTAATGATTTTTGTTCTTATTTCAAAGAAATTAGTTTTTTGTTTATTCTCTCTTAGTATGGACCTGTGTTCAGTTTCACTATGGTTGGCAAGACGTTCACATACTTACTGGGTAGTGATGCTGCTGCTCTGCTCTTCAATAGCAAAAACGAAGATTTGAATGCAGAGGATGTGTACTCTCGGTTAACCACGCCGGTCTTTGGCAGGGGAGTTGCCTATGACGTCCCTAATGCGGTTTGTATCTTAAATATCACATCAGTAGAAGGGCTCTGCAGTTTGAATGCTGAGTAGGCAGCCCTGAGCTCTTGGCTCTGTGTGATGAGGTTGTGTTCATAAACACTGTGGCAGATTGCAGCAGGTGAATAGTCTCATCTGGATAATCAAGACTGAGTGTGTTCAGGTTGCTTTCTTTAGCACCTGGCCATTTGTCACTCTGGACATTATCTTTTGTTCTTGAAACCATCTAATCTCGCCATAGAGGGAAAACTAGTACGTCACTTTTTTCTTCCCTTGCAGCATGCCTCTGACTGCAGCTCACTTCTCCCTTCTTAGCAACTTCAGGTCTTAATTCTAAGAAAGCCCTAAGAGTGGTAATTTTATGCCATGCCAAATCTAGACATGGGAGTAATAATTTAACAGTTTGAACCACAAGGTTTGTTTTGCTCAGACAGATATCATTCTGTGTATGTTTGCAGAATGCTCCCATGTCTGCATGGGAGCACGGGGGCTGTGTCATGTGGCATTGTATCTGAGCTAAGCATTGGCTGCTTTCTTGTTTCTAAGAGTGGCCTGTCATGTCAGACTCTCAAACTGCAGAAGCCAACCTTTCTGTGGCCACAGTTGCTCCACTGGCACTCTGTGTTCAGTGCATGTTGTATAGCAGAGTAGTTGGGTGGAAGAAACAGCATTGTGATATACTTTATTTTTGGATTTTCAGTTGTGGCCTCATTTTGTTTGTATTAATGCCAGTCATAGTTTCTGTGACCATCAATTTCGTTCCCTCCTTAGCATGCCTCTTCATTCATCCCTGCCTACGTGCTATGATTGTTGCCCTATTAATGATGTGGCTTAGGGGAAGTAATTACTACTCTCTTTGCCTCCACGCTGGCATTTTGCCATGACCCACAGAGTAATAAGCATGTTGTTCTTACCCTGTTCTTTTGGAAATCTCATACACAACTACTACCTACAACTTGCTACTTTCTAAGTAGGTAAAGGAGAATTTGATTGTCTCTTTGTCAGGAAGGAATTGTAGTTTGGGGGAGGACTGGTTGGCTGGGTGGTAGGTTCTTTGCCACTTGATGGATTTGCATAGCTCCTCCATCCCTATGAGAACCAGCAGGACTGCAGCCTGGATAACAGTAAGAGATCATTTCTTGTGTCTTAAGGAGATCTCTTCCATGAGTGGGGCCGTTCTAACAGACTTGTTTCTACCAGTTCAGATAGTCAGAGGTCTTCCTCAAAAAGTCAGGGATGGAGTTGTGAATCACTTCTGCAGCTGCTGGAGCATGGAGGACACATGATTCTCTGCAATACATCTCATGTTCTTCTCTGGTATATACTTGTTTCAGAAGAGTGTGAATCAGGCTGCTCAGATGGCCACGTTTTCACTGGGTGGGCTTGTTTTGTGGATTCTGACTGTCATGGGATGTCTGCTTGAAACTTAAAGGTCATGGTTTGTCCTTAATTCTGTGAAAGTTTGCCCACTGGTTAAAGATGGTTTGACTTCTGCTTTCATGCTCTTCAGTTTGTGGGAGCTAGTTCTTTGTTGTGATCTAATCTCATCCATCAGTTTTATAGAATTTTCTGTAAGCTCCTTGGAATGAGCATTTCTTACCACCATGTACTTCCGGCACATAGGGATGATTAAGGCCTACCTCAGTGCCCCACCATATACAGCTCTTTTTTTGTTGTTTATTTTCTGAAATGAGGTCTTTTTCTAGAGTTAGCCTAGGTTTTCTTTTTCTCTAGAGTGCACTTGAGTTCTGCTTTAGTCAAGACATGAATCATATTACTCAGCAAGCCTTGGGTGCCTGTGGATATGTCTACTTAATTCATACCTCTGCTACCAGAAGGACTTCTTTCTTATTATCTCTGCAGATTGAGGTTCCTCAGAAAAGTCCTTTTTTTCCACAAAAGTTACTCTTTTTCCACAGCGTGGAGATGCAAGGTGTTTGCTATTGACATGTAATGATCTCTGACACTGATTATCTCTAGTTTCACTCTATGAAGCTAGAGAGGTAGCACAGCCAGTTGTGGCCAGAACACATTCTGCTAGAGGTAAGCCGGTGTTTTTGCATAGTGTCACCACCACGATTTCATTTCAGACATCTAATGGGAAGGCATTTAGAGATGGAAAATTTCATTGGCCTTCTGCAATTGATGGGTCATCCTGAAGTTGTTTTTGAGACCCCCTTTTCTCTGCTTAAGCTGCTAATCTATTAATTCTGTGACTTTCAGTCATGTGTTTGGAAGAACTACCCCTTATTCTTCAAAATTAGTAATTTGCTTATTTACCAGTGATTCTGGTAATTGTAGTCAATATATCAACTGTAGTCAATATATCAACTCATATTCACTCTCCTCCCTCCAAGCCTCTTGCCGATAGTTTTTTGTCGAGAGGAGCTGAAATTGCAGAGAATATGTTCACTCCTGTGTGCCATTCCTGGAGACTGGCTAGCATGCTGCAAAGGAAAATGTGCTTGTCTCTCTGCTCTGTGGCATATGTGCCCTCTGACAGACTGCTGGGGTTCTCAATGCATTCTCAAAACAGAAGCTTCTTGGAAGTAGCTTTTCTTGTAATGCCTTTTGTTCTGTATCCTACATGCAGAGCCCTTGGTGGGAAGACAGTTTTTTGTTGTATTACTCATGCTGCAGTGCAGAGCTATAGGGCAAATGCCTCATTCATAATTAAGGCTTGAAAATCAAATTAATAATTTTATGAGTCAATGTCCTGTCAGTGCATTGAATGGTTCTCATCTAATGAAGGGCTTTTCACCAGTAGGTTTGTTAGCCAAGAATCTATACATTGAAAAAGAGAAGGAGGTGAGAAGGGTGTGAAACTCACTATTTTCCTAGGAAGCAGTTTGCGTCCTGCTTCTGTATCTGACTTCCTGGGCAGTGAGATCAGAGGGCTCTGTAAGAGAAAGGGTCACCTCTAGTCCAGGGTCCTTCTGCCTGGGAGAATACAGGAGAGGGAGAGAAAGTGAGGAGGCCACTTATCAGGGGACACAGGCTAAATCCAGACTTTGCAAAGACAGGGCTGGTTATGTTTGTAATTATATTTCTAAAGGGCATTCCATAGTTCAACTTTGCATGCATCTTGTATCTTCAGGGATAAAATTTAATGAAGATACTAAAATAATTTTTTGTTTGGTATTGCAAAAGAGAGAACTGCACCTCGAGCTATTATTTTACTTGAATGTTTCTGAACTGTTGTTTGAAAGACAAAGGTGAAAAACAGAGTATTACCTGTTAGATAAAACTGAGTATCTGCTATACCCTGCAGTCCTAATCATGATCCCTGTTTACTTCTGGATGATCTTACAGTACAAATTCTAATAAGTTTTAATCACATTAATATGATGATCCTTGTACTGATTGCTTTTTCTGTCTTGGTTCTTTTAGATATTTTTGGAACAGAAGAAGATGCTCAAAACTGGGCTAAACATTGCCCAGTTTAGACAGCATGTATCTGTGATTGAAGAAGAAACAAAGGAGTATTTCAAAGCATGGGGAGATCGTGGAGAGAAAAGTAAGCAGGCTCAAATATGTTTTTCCTCCAGTTTTCTGTGAAGTACTTAAGGCCAAAGCAGTATATTTTTGTAAAAGATGTACTGCAGTACAGTATAAAAGAAATTAAAAATTACATAGGTAAAAGTGTACTGAACATCAGAAGAAAGAAAATACAGATTTTTAAAAATCAAATGTAAGGCTATTGGAGAATAAAGCTGCTCAGAAAATCACTGAAAGGCATGAAAGACTGTCTTAGTTTTGCTTTCTTATTCAGCTCGTAGTGCACCTGTTGTGCTCATTTTGGATGGTATCAGTCAGCTCAGTGTAACCACTTCCTAGTCCCTGGGAAAAGCTGCTGCTGTGACTTCCTAGAGAGCCTGTGCTGGAAATCTTGGCTCTGGGAGTCTCTGCAGTGAAAAACTGCATCTTTGAAGCTGATACGGTTACATTAGTGACTGAAGTGAAATGGTTATTTTCCCTCATCCCCAGCTTGCCAATCATCATTGTTGCAAGCTCACAGTTACATAACAGTGTCAAATATTATTTAAACATACATACTTATATTTAAATGCATAAAAATTATATGTCACATTTTAGTATATTGAATTATTTTGAATGTGTATGATTTATATGTAAGTACAGATAATAATATTGTAATATATAAATGGATATTTAAGTGTTTAAGTACTACTATATAAAAATAATTCAGTGAGCAGCAAAACTAAGTGGTTTTGCATGGATTTGGATTTCAGGGTTAAATCTTTGTATGACTTCACTTATATTTATTAAGGACCGAGCTTGTGATGCCTGGCTTGCTTTGGAAGAATTACTAACTCTGCTAGAAAAATTTCTAGAAAGAAATACTTTAAACAAAAGGTATCAGTGATCTAATTAAAAAGTTGTTCCAAGAGACATCTGATAAGACACATTTCAGTAATGTTTTTCAAATCTTTCCTCAGACCTGTTTGAAGCCCTTTCAGAACTGATCATTCTGACGGCGAGCCATTGCTTACACGGGAAGGAAATCCGAGGCTTGCTGGATGAGAAGGTGGCTCAGCTGTACGCCGACCTGGATGGGGGTTTCACTCACGCTGCCTGGCTGCTGCCAGGCTGGCTGCCTCTGCCAAGCTTCAGGTACCAGCAGTAACAGAGGAAGCAACTTAAGCATTTTATCTAAACATCATTGTTGTTTGGATTGTCCCCCATCCCCACCACTTCTTTGTAAGCTATTGTAGACAACCCAATAAATCCTCATAAGCCTTTGTGTTATGTTGTATGAAGTTGCTAATGGAAGTGTTTTGAATCTCAGACGACGAGATCGAGCACACAAAGAAATAAAGAAGATTTTCTACAAGGTTATCCAGAAACGTCGAAAGTCTGAGGAGAAGGAGGATGACATGCTCCAAACTCTACTTGATGCTTCATACAAGTAAGCCAAGAGTTTAAAGACTTCTTTGAAGATTTACTTTAGTTTTGAGCTCTTTAGTTAGAACTGTCTACCAAAACCCAAGAAACATTCCCTCATGTTCTGAAGTGGTTTTGTTGCATGCAATTTGTCCTAGTTTTATTCTTAAAAACAGGTTTAAAACTTCACTTGTCAATGGTTGTTCAGATTTCTGAGATTGTCATTGGTGGTCATGAGGCGGTTGAGGTTGCTTCCTTTCGCTTTGCTGGCTGTTGAGGAATGATCTTCGAGGCTCTTAAAGAGTCTCTCTTGCTCTGTTCTCCCTTCTCCCTACCCTTAGATATTTTGCCTCGTCATTTAGGGTAGGCAGTAAAAAAGTAGAAGGAGTACATTAGAAGAAATTGTAAATGCTACTGTATAAATAGCAATGCTAAATAATGAAACGTGACCAAACGAAGCTCCAATTCCGTTCCCTCCGACACAGGGACGGCCGCGCGCTGACGGACGATGAAATTGCGGGAATGCTGATCGGGCTGCTGCTGGCAGGGCAGCACACGTCCTCCACCACCAGCGCCTGGCTCGGCTTCTTCCTCGCCAGGGACAAAGCCCTGCAGGAACAGTGCTATGCAGAACAGAAAGCAGTGTGTGGGGATGACCTGCCACCCTTAACTTACGACCAGGTTGGTATGTTGCATTAGTCCTGAGGGGTGTTTTTATACCTCTAGATGCTTATTTAGAAAAGAAATTTCCAACTCATCGTTTGAAAGCATTTCATGCTCATCGAACATGAAATAGACACATGGCTTTTGTGTTAAAATAGTGATTGGCACAGTCATTCTGTGATAATGCTGTTTGCCAGTACATTTCCTGTTCTCTTCCTGTCCAAGTAAATTTTCAGCTTGATACTGTTTTTTTAAACAGTGTTCATTAGGGAAATTGCAGTTCCTATGTTTATTTAATAAATGATAGATCTGTAGCAGAGGAAGATCCTCGTATTTCCACTGAGGAAAGCAATGTAATGTGACCTTGTTCTTTAATGAGGCAACAGAAAATACTTGAGACAGATCACTAAGACACTAGTTGGTCAAGTGATTTTTTTCCTTCAGTGCAGCTAATAAAGTACATGTAAATATATGCTGCTTACTCTTTGATTTTTTTAAATTTGTTTTTAAATGGTATAAAATAGCATTTTGTTGGTGTTGAATGAACTTGGCTATATTGTGATACATCCTTTTCTCTGTATTTTCAGCTCAAGGATCTCACTTTGCTGGATCGCTGTCTAAAAGAAACTTTAAGGCTTAGACCTCCTATCATGACCATGATGAGAATGGCCAGAACTCCTCAGGTGAGGACACTTTTTGGAGCTAATTTCACTGCAGCAGCACAGGCTCGGTCAGAGGTATCTCAGCTGGCAGAATGAAACAGAATTGAGCTGGCAGGGAGGAAAGCTGATGGCACTCTGGGGTTCTGTCAGTGGTAGCATAGCCAATGTTGAGTTAGGAAAGCAATTAATACCTTGAACTTGGTATTTCTTACTTTCATGTGGAATTGTGTCCAATGTCAGACCTCTGCAGGCCCCAGCAAGAGACTGATGAAGTGAAACAAGCAGAGGGCCACCTGGATGGGAAGGGGCTGCAGCACTGGTGGTGAGAGGCTGGGGAAACAGGGATTGTTCCACCTGGAGAAGAGCAGCTCTGGGACCTAGGAACTATCGTGTGCAGTTTTCTTCAGAAAAACTGACAGTTTCTTGTAGCTACCAGTCTTATTTGAGCTTTGTTTGGTGCCACCATTTTTTGCTTGTCAGGTATTTTTAACTCCTGTCATAGAAAAATTTGGCAAGCATTTAATACAAGCTAGGTAAATCTGAAAGAAAACTTGCTGTTTGTATAAATACAGTACCATGTCAAAAAATTCAAGTATTTTATTAACTATGTTCCTTCAATGTCAAAGGCTTTCAATAAATTTTAAGTTCATTATTTCTTTTTTATAAAAAAACCTCCTTCTGTAGAATTGCCAGCCTTAAACAGCTGGAAGGTTCCTATAACTACTTGAGCACTGTGTCCTGTACAAGTAAGAAAGGAAGTGTTAGATTGCATTAATTTTTAAATGCACTTGGCCAAAATATCTTGAATTTTAAGCCTTGTAAAGTAACACTTCAGGTAACACTTTAAAAAGAAAAATGGAGACATTTGTCATTTCTCTTGTAGACCATTGCTGGATACAATATTCCTCCCGGCCATCAAGTGTGTGTATCTCCCACTGTTAACCACAGACTCAGAGACTCCTGGAATGAGGCTCTGGACTTCAAGCCTGACAGATACCTCCAAGATAACCCAGCGGCTGGAGAGAAGTTTGCATACATTCCATTTGGTGCTGGTGAGTAAGAGAATGCAGCACCTTTGGTGTGAGGTTGTGCTGAGGTGGCTCAACACTAGCCATGTCCTACAGCTCCTCTTCACACTGCAGCTTCTGAGGATAGATTTTTTTTCTGTTTCTGGCTGAAAGTTTTCCTACTGTGAAAGTGCTGTTAAAGGAACTAAGTTAATTGTTCTGCATTAGTCATAGCTGTATAAATCTCTCACAGCAGTTACCAAAACACCTATAGGTTAGCGTGAGTGATGCTCGACTCACATATTTTCAAGTCAAGGACAAACCTGGTAATAAAAGTTCAGTTGAGGGCAGAGTAAAAGTCTGCCGAATCCCAGCTTCCAGAACAGTTTGCAAATATTGTCATGATGGAGTTAGAGCTGATCTCATTTCTCAGTGTTGCAAATGCTTCTTTCCTGATACCTAGATTCATGCTTTCTAGTGGGGACAGAACAGCACAATCTCATTCCACTTAGTCGGCTGTTTTATGCAGTGATAACTTGGAAAAATAAGACTTGGATGGAATTATACATAAAATGGGGTATGTGAAACATCAGAACCTCAGATTATTGAGAAAGGGGCAACTACTATCTGCATAAAACTTCTAAAATTAGCTGATTGTCAGAGGATCCAGTAAAATATTCTAACTGCATTTTATGGCTTTCCTTCTAGGTCGTCATCGCTGCATTGGAGAAAACTTTGCTTATGTTCAAATTAAGACTATTTGGTCTACTTTGCTTCGTTTGTATGAATTTGATCTTATCAATGACTATTTTCCAACTATAAATTATACAACAATGATACACACACCTAACAACCCTGTTATCAGATACAAGAGGCGGTCACTGTAAACTCTGGTGCTAAAACCTTACTTTTTAAAGTTGTGTAAACTAACAGACTTTTGAATAAAATTGTGACCGAATGGCAGATGGAAGCTGATGCATCTACTGTTAGGAGATCAACAGTAGTCTACCAAATTGCATCTATTTTGTTCACCCACACTATTTACTGCTGTTGTGTATAATTGCTTGTTCTACAATTTTCTCATTGCATTTTTAAAGCAAAGGTGTCTTTTTTATTGATGTAACACTTTTAAGGTGCATGCCAGACCTTTAATGATGAAAAAGTAATTTCTACAAGTGGAACTCTTTCCTTTTGAAAAATAATTGAAGATTACCTTCCCCAGATAACCAGATGCCTACTTTGCCTCTGTACCCAATTTCAGCAAACCCATCCAGGAACAGGCACCACAGGAGACGGTACTTGGTGGTGCCCTTCCTTTGGCATTTATGATTCTGTTCCAAGCGAGTGATGGGCTTGGCTGATTTAAGAAAATGCTACTGTACAGCTAAGTGGTAGGCAGGTTCACAGGTAAGTAATTTCAAGAATGAGCCATTTAACTGTCTAACTTGAAGGAGTTGTAAAATGCCTATGCTAAGAAAGCAACAAGTAATTCTCTAAAAAAAAATTGGAAAATGGTGATCTCTGGAAGCTTGATGTAAAGTGTAAGAGTAAGAATATGAAGACACCAACAACATGAATTTTGTAAATAACAGATTTGTGTATAAAAAAGGTGAAATAGCTGAATGTTGTCTGGGTTTGTACTGACTCATGCAGGATTGTTAAATGGTGTTTGGTTCAGGAGTGCTGACGATAAATTGTAATGAGCTCTGGCTCACAGGAATTTTGAATTAAATTTGTAAACAGAACTCTTGTGGAAGTTTTCCATGCTCAACCCTGTCACTTCTTTTTGAACAGGTTTGATTAGTAAATTTGTAACTCTGTCTTGGAGTGGGCTGTGTCCCCTTCGGCAGGGCTCCATGTAACCAGGGTTTTTTCTCCTCCTTCCTCGTCTAAATTCAGTGTAACTGTTCTAAAACCTTGTGTTTGTACCAGTCATGGAAGGTGAGGGAGCACAGGCTCTTTCCTTCCAGCCCTGTCAGGTGAGACCAGAGTCTGCAGAAGCCAGGCTTGTCCATGTCCCTCTCTGATGGCAGTGCTTTGGAATCTGTAAGAAGTCAAGCTGAAGTCACCACAGGTAGGAGGAACTCAGGCAGGAGCAACCTGTCCCATGTGAATAAGGGAGCAGTTCTTGAACACAGTTAGAAGCATGAAGTCATGTTTATTTCAGTACTTTGACAAAATACCCATAAAATTCAAAACTTCTACCATTACAAAAATAGGTCTCTACAAGTGATATTCTGTCTGCACTGCCAGTAGCAAATATTACGAGTCAATGTAACTTCAGTAGCCTTGCCAGAAAAAGTGCAAGTAAATTTTGCTGAATGTAGCTCAATTTAATTAATACACAAGTTTCATCTTCGCACCCTTTTGATAAATACACACTTCATAAGTTAATCATTTAAATTAGCATTCCACAAATATACATGTAATTTAAACGTGGGGGGGGTTGTTTTGGAGGGATTTTTTAGGGAGTTTTGGGCGATTTTTTTTGTTCAGATTTTGTTGGTTTTGTTTTCATAAACACGAAGTGCCTACATCCATAAATCCCAGTCTCTGTGGGTGTGCCAGGATGGAACTGTACACAATCGTAGAGCTGTGTTCATATTGGTCCCACAATATACACATTATACAAAAGCACAGAAAGAGCACGGATTTACAGAAGGCAATCTGTTAGCATCACTGCCAGTGATGGAGATGTTGAAAGGTATTATTATCTTCTTATACCCATGTGCAACTGCGTGTATGAAGTTGAACCTGTAAGATGGAGAAAAACTCATCAAGATTACTCGGAACAAGTATGTACATTCAGCTGAATAAGCATGAAAGATTTTACATGGGAAATCATAGAACAGGGACTTCTAAAGATCAAATCTTTTAAGAACAAAACTTTCCCAAATGATGGGAAGACAAACACAGTAACTTCAAAACTCATAGATTTCATCCCATTGTTCTGACAATTTTCTTGATGTATTCCTCTTTCAGCACAAAAAATTGTCATCATCTATGGGACAAATTGACTTTAATTTCGGTAATCACAGCAGTAGGAGAAAAAATTCATCTTCCATGTCCCAATCTTCTGGGTACATTCTTCTCTATATAACTTAAAATCTTAGCAAGATGCCAACTGAATCCTTGCTGTGCATTTATTAGAGATCAGGGAAGTAAAGTGTTACCAATAATCTCAAAATCTATACTGAAAGCACACTTGTATCTCTTATTCAAAGAATTTTGCAATCTTCTTTTAAGTGAGCTTTTTGCTACAGCTCAGAAATGCCTCTTGTTTAAGGCTGAAAATTGATACAATGGAAGTTGTTCGTTGTGTATCTCAGAGAACCAGCACCCCTGTGGCAGTGGGCTGCCCAGAGGTGTCCTACCTGACTGCACGCTGCCGAGCCGCTTCTGCAGTGCCTCCAGGCGATTGATGTAATCTGTCAGAGCCCTTTCGGGATCATAGTTCTGCAGCTGAGGACAGGCAAAGGAGACTGGGTTTAAATCAGCGTGCATCCCGTGGAGCCTAGGGGCAGAACAACACACACCATTTCAGAAAGGGAAACTTCAAGTAAAAATAGCAGCAACACAGCAAAATACTGTAGGCAGAGGTACCTTATGGCCTGCATGGCCCTTAGCTTATCCATATGGTAGCCAGCACATCAAACCCATTTAACGGCCCTGGCACTTACTGTGCAAGCCAGAGAAGTCACTCTTTCCCCTGGCCTTTTCCTTCTACTGCACAGGATTTGTTGCTACATTTTTTTGAGACAAAGACTGACCACCAAATTCCTAGTGAGACTGCAGCAGAATCCACGGTAGGCTGAAGTTTGGTTTTCTAGTAAGAAGCTTGTGTCAACAGGGACACTGCCATCTTTACAGGATTCTGCCTCTTGTCATTACTCTCTGTAAGTAAAAGTCAATAGTGGCCAAGATAGAGTGAAGTTTTTTACCACGTAAACTGTTATGGTCATGACAAACTAAGACAATACAAATATTGAGGTGGTCTCCATGAAAATGAAACCCAAAATATGACTAGAATTTGATATTCAGTGAAGAGCTGAACTCACAACTTCATATAAGCTCATCAAAGTAGGATGGCACTCATAAAAATGTTGCCCTTGATGAAAAATACCCGGTTTCACTGGCGGGGGTGTGCGAGCTTTAGCCTCAATCATGTGATAAGTAATCACACACTGAAAGCCCGAGATAATTTTTTATGTATTCTTACAAAAATGTTAAATCTTACAGCATCAAAGGTTACAAACCTTAGTAGTAAACACTGAGGCTTTCAGCTATTCAACAGTGCCTGAAAGAGAATAATAATAAAAACCCCAAACGTACTTATGTTGAAAGTTTATAGGTGATCTAGGAGACTCCATGCCTGACCTGGATCTATAGGAATGCCTCTGCTCTCCATAAAGATCCATGCCGCCAGAGAATGAATCAGGCCGTAATTCATGACCTAGAAATACAAAATATACAGAATATTAGAAATACAAAATGCAGTGTCTTGAAAACTAAAAACAGTAAGACCTTTTGCACTTTACTGGGAACCTCAGATATGAGTTTTCTGCTTGCATATCATAAAAATGGCATTTAACAAGTATAGACCACTTTCAGACTCCCTCAGGGAAAAGCAGAAATGAAATCCTGGCCTCACTGACGTCAACAAGGACACTCACAGACTGAGAAAAGGTTTTAGTGCAGACCTAAGTAGCCAGTAAATAATAATGAAGCTTCTGATTCTCCTTAGACTCCTACAAAAAAGCAAGCAGAAAACTTTTATTTTCCAGACATAAACCTGTAACAAAAGAATGACAAGCTTTTGTTCTAAGAAAAAGCCTGCGGTGCAGATCTCCTACAATAACTCCAATGACACAGCTAAAACTGCTTTCATGAACACACTCCATAGGGAAACCTTCCATATTTTTTTAAATCCCACCCACAATGGAACAAAACAAAACTGAAGAGAAAACAAATAGGTTAGTGTCTGTGCTGAGCATGAAAACTGAGGTTAATCCAAACAATTATAGCAAAAGAAAGAGGGAACATCCCATTCATTCCACATGAGTATAGTACAAATTTAAACCCATCTCCATTGAGCAGTGTTGTGACTTGCAAATACCGTTTTTTCAGTCATTACTGGACTATGACTTACCTGTGTTCTGGCTAAAGACATCCCTATTGATAGTCAGAATACCAGAACCTGTAACTCTGTGCCATCGACGAACCAGGAACTTCATTCTGCATTTCAAATTAAAAAAAAAGAAAAACCAACAGCTTCAGAATAAATTAAACAGGCAAATAAAAGTAATCTGCTTCTTGTATTCTAGAAAGTATAAGAATTTCTTGACCAGAAAGCAAAACTAACAGATCGGTATCTAAAACCTGAGTATCAAATACAAAACATCCTTTTGCATATCCCTAAGACTGTCTTCTGTTCAAATCTGCTTTCAGCATCACCTGTGCAATTCCAGAGGTGCTGTATAGGTCCAAGTGGACAGTAAATGGCTCAAGCACCTAAGCTACAGCACACCAGCATTTTAAAATCATACTAAATACACTTTTTTGCTCTGTTGCAGCTTCAAAACTGCAACTGCAGAGCACTATGAGTAAAATCCCCACAACAGGTACATGAATGCTTCTTTGAATTTGTATGACACACAAGGCTCAGAACAATAGCAAGCAGAAGTGCTTGGGGGTTCGAACCTTTGTGAAGAAGGTTTGTTAGCAACATGGCAGTACTATGCCGTCATAAACTTTACTTTTTCTTCCTCACCAATTCCTGCTCATCCTTAGTCTTGTGAAATTAAAGGACTACCCACATGAAGAAAATTAATTCCTAAATCTGTATTATACTTGCATGTAAGATTTTAATCTCTAAAGGAAATTAAGCTGTAAATAAGTGCAATCTTTAGAATTGCTCATAATGTTTTTTAATGATATGACTTTACCCAGAACACTCCATCAGTGATTATCAGATACTGAGCCCTTTATAACTACAATCAGACTGCTGATTCCTATTACAGAATTTACCTACACTCTGCTCACCTTGTCACCTATACTATCTATATAGTATCTACTATATTCATGAGTACCAAAAGTATACCATTCAAACACAATGGAATATGACAGTTTTCTACATTTCACTAGAGAGCTAGAAAAGTTTATATTAAGCAGCACAGTCACATCTGTTTGAAATGTAACTTCCTCCAGTTTACCTTGAAATTGCAATGGACACTCTGACTGCAGAGCGAAATCGTGTAAAAGCCTTTGAATGATGTGTGATGATTTCAAGGTCTGTGTAGGAAGGCTGTCCCCCCATCCGTGCTATGAGGGCCAGAGTGGCTTCTTCACACTCCTGGAATCCTCCTAGTAACAGCAGCAAGTATTTTTTCTGATATATGAGAGCTTTCCGAAAGCTCTCTGCTCGTAGGTATTTGCCATAAATTCTCTGCAACAAGAGAAAAAGACATAAAGCCCCATAAACTCCAAGAATCACAACAGTTCCAAGACATCATTACTTTAATAGCATTTCTGTGCTTATTCATTTCACAGTACCAGGGAGAAGACTGTGCTGCTGTTCACATTTGTTGAATGCAACTTCATACACTGAGATCACCTACATAGCAAGAAATAGGGCACACACAAAAGGACAACATAGGTGTTTACATGTCATTCCTGGAGAAAAAAAATAATAGTCAGGTACCCAAGGATGAAAATTTTAAAACTGAATTAAATCTCTTTTTACTCAGAATAAAGCAGAGTGAACACAATGAAAAATAAGCCCAAATAAAAATTTCAAAAGCAGCTGTAGTTAGTATGTGGGGGTGAAAAAAAATCTTACCCTTAAAACAGCATTTTCAGTATCTGATCCCAGTTCTCTGAGGAAAGCCTCGCTTCTGAGCTCTGCTCTCAGCTTGGAGAGTTCTGCATCGGCTTGTTTCAAGGATTTCTGCAGTGACAGCCTTTCTCTGTTCCAAATTTCCTTCTCAGAAGCAACTAGAGTATCAATATTAACTCCAACATCTGATGAGTGCCTGGATGACTGAAGACAAAGGAAGCTGAATTTGAATGGCATAATTTGGAAAAGCTTAGGCCATGTCATTCTAGACACTGGTTTTGTGGAGAGCTCATAAAATGAATGAGAAAAACTATTCAGTGGTTGGATCTGAGGTCATCCTTGCGCTCTGATACCTCAAAAACAGTGACTTTAGGAGCTCAATCAGTGTCCCAGAAAAATACAGCTTCTCCAAAAAAACGTCCCCTCAACTGGATCATACTAGCTTCATCATCTTGGAGGCTTATCTGGATCTGCTTATCATGGTGATAAGTTAGAGTTAAAAAAGAAAGGCACAAAGCATTTAAAAGAAAAGAGTAGTTAACAAAAAGATGCTGGGTAAAATCATGAAGTTTTACACTTTAAAGAGTGAATTCAGACATACTGACCACTGAACAAGAATAATTCACACCCACTTGCTCTCTAGAGGGAAGCCAAGAAAGACAGATAGCTTGATCACTTTCAACTGAGTGACTAGGACAAGAAATTATGCTTTTGTCTCTAAACATAGCTCATTAGATTAGGACCACCATGGACATACATAGTCTGCAGAAGGTTGTCTGTGCTGGTATCTTCTCAGCTCTTCCTCCAGTTTCATAACAGCATTCCTCAAGTTATTCTTCTCTTCACTCAGCCTGCTGACAAAGCCCGTCAGCTCAGCATTCTGCCTCAGCAGCCTCTCAGTCAGTGAGCTGGATGGAGTGCCTGGCGGCAGCACCAGCTTCAGCTGCAAGGGAGAAAGAAAACCAAACTCAACTTCTATTAGACCCAAGTTGCCAAGCTGAAAATAACTGGCTTATTTATGAAAGTGAAAAACTTTCATAGATAATGACAACAGCTTTGTATCAGTCTGTATATTAAAAACTTCAGTGTACATGTAAACTACAGATTATTGTGACTTTCTTGTCTATACTTACCCTGTACATTACAACAGAGTATTTTCATACAAGCTCAGCTGTACCAGCTATAACAAATTGCAAAGTTTTCTACTGAGTTTATGGTTATGTTTATCTAACTTATAGGAAAAGAAAAGCCTCAAAGCTTTTTTCAAGTTACATTGAAAACCCTTGCTTAAAATATAGGTAAGGACTAAAGCAAGCTCACTTAAAAATCAAATATTGCCAAATTCTTTGCAAAAGATTACCTCAGTTCATTTTTTTACACAGGTGCATGCTACTCAATCTTCAGTGGCTTTTCTTTTGGTAAATACAGGGCAGTTTAAGTAAATGTGTTGTGTTAATACAGTAAATGCTAAATGTTGATTTTAGTATCAGGAAGTACTAAGAATAGTTTCCTGTTACAGGATTACTGCTGAAAGGAAAAAAAGCTTTTCTTAAAGAAAAAGCCATGAGACACAGAAATTTAAAATGAAACTGGAAAAGTTTTGATTTGAAAGTTGAAAAAACACTTTTAAAGTATTAAAAATTGGGGAGGAAAAAAAAAAAGGAAAGAGTTTTTTACACTTTACAAACTCCAGTCAGAACACTCACTGGAATTTTCCTCTATAAAGTAAAGACCTGAATAAGTACAGGCTTACAAACTCCTTGCAGTTTCTGCTCACAGCTCCTCATCCAAACTCTCCCATCAAAGTTACAGCATTGAGTCTCACCTCTTCCAGACTGGACAATCCAGGCAGTATTTTCAGTTCTGAAATAACTTCTTCAATAGCATTTTGTACTGCAATGAAGTCTTGATCATCTGCGGTTTCAAACTGCAATCTGAAACAAAAGGGGCCATTCCAACAGCAGATCAACTCTGACACCACGAGCCAGACTAACAGGATTCTCCATGGATTCCTATGCACTGCATCTATAGCAAGTCACTTCAGCAGTTACTGGAGACAGGGCAACATTTTCAGGACCAAGTGACTCTAAACAAAATTGTCTTGATTTTAAAAAAAAGCGTATAGAACAGTTTCCACTCATTTGTAGATAGGGATATTCTACATGAAGCACATTTAAAATAGTGGTTTTGCTTCCCACAAATCTGTTGAATCTGTGTGAACAAAATCCTAGGGTATTTCCCAGATACACTGCATTCTACTTCATTCAAATGTTTCAGAAGGAATGTTTAATATTAAATGACCATCACAGCAAAATAAAAACAGATTTAAACCTCCCATGGAACTGGTACCATGATATTTTTTAATCTTATGGAGACAGTAGCCTTCCAAAAACAAGAATCAAGATCAGTTTCACTTGACCATAATTATTTTTTTCCCCAAAGAGCATGATTCAGGACAATATTCCCTATATCCATCCCCTTACACATGATGAATTGTTTAATTACTATTCTACATTCATCTACCTACACCATACCCAGATAAACCTTACCACTTTTCAGAGAAAAAAAAAGAAAATTTTGCTGTGCCTTAAAAAGGACCCTATTAAAACATATAGGAAAAATATAGGACTTCTGTGATCCTGTCTTCCATCAGCATACCTCAAGTAACAGCATACACAATAAAACTAAACCCCAAACTCAATGAAATCCTGCAGTCTGTGAATTATGATTCAAACCCAAAACATTAGCTTGCTGGCCGCTGTTTACAAAACCAAATGGCTGAAGACTGGTCTAACCTGCTAGCAGCTTTCCAAGCCAACTGCTTCAGCTTTGGAGATGCAGTTTGCAGCTTTTGTCTGACTTTTTCCAGAATTTCAGTAGCAGCAGAGAGCTCTCCTGTCAGTGTGCGGTAAGTCAACTCATTTGTCTCAGTTCCTTCCATTTTTTGCTGAAGAACCCAATTTCTTGTTCTGTCATTTGGTGTATCCCAGGTAGTCTGCAAAGAAATACGTACTTTATATATATATATATAATGTATGTGATCCGGTGCTGTAAAATGAAAACATGATTCTGAAACACACTCAGAAACTGAAGAACAGATAATTCTGACAGAGGAGGAAGTTTAGTGTGACTACAACTCTGGTGTAAAGTATCACTAAACTATCACTCATGAAAGGTCTAGTGTCTTTCTTGACTAAGATCTAGGAATCACGGAGCTACAGTATGAATCCAGTCAAAAAACTCAGCAGGATATCACCAAGCCTTTGTTTCTTGCATCAGCAGCTCCTTTACCAGTTGTGCAAGGAATTTAGGCAACTGTGCCTATGCGTTTTTGGTAACCAATTTATAGTCCAAAGAACAGGGGCTGAAAGAGACCACCATGGTCATGGAGGTCAGTCCAGTCACAGGCAACCACACACTGATGCTACCACAAGCAAAACAATGCGCTGAAGAGGTGTTCCCAGGTAACAGCCTCCCAGCACTGCCATGGCAGAACTGTCCCTCGCAAGGAAACCCGAGTCCATGGCTCTGCCTTTGCCTGTCTGCCCTACACGGTGGTACAAAAGGAAAAAGTCAGTGCTGCAAATGTCACAGGAAACAGCAGAAGATTAGTTATTTGAAATTCCATGCAGATCCTGGAAAGTAGATCAGATCATCTGCTGATGAGGAAAGGAAAAAAACCCAAGAGGTGCTGCTAACGTGATCCAAGGGAAGACTTTGCTGGTGACAGTGCTGGCAGTTCCCTCTGTGCAGAAGAACAAGGCGCACAAACCGAGCACAGCAGAAAGGCTGCTGCTGACACAGTTATCAATACACTCAACAACCTGCCTCTGGCTGTGGGAAGTTTTGAATGGATGAGAAGATAAAAACCACTAGCCAAATTAGACGAAAAGAAAAATTTCCTTCCTGGCTCCACATACAAACAACTGGTAAAAAGAACGATGTCAGGATGGGCAAAAACATGGTCAGTAAAGAAACAAGCAAGTCTCCCATCAATCTTTTCTACAACTATCCACAAATCACTCACCTAGCAACACTTAACTTTTACAGGCAAGTTTCAAAAAATGTTCTAAAAGTAATTTAAAAATAACTTTAAAACTTCCCTGACCTATTGTGACAGTGAAAAAACTTACAGGCAACAGAGTTAGAACTTCAATTCATCTAAAAATTAAGATAATTCTTAAATTGATTTTTTACCTTTCTTTCTTCTATTTTGTTTGCTAACATATTCATGCTTGTTTGATTGCTTACTCATTTATTTACTGAAGCTGTTGGAAGATCACTTCTAATGTTTCAAAGACCCCTTGCAGTTTATGAACTAAAGATTAAGGGCAGTGACCTGGGGCATTCCTGAGTAAGAGCAGCTCATTCCTGCAACAGGTTGCAAGGAATGTTCTCCTGTACTGAGACATATAGTGTGTGTATACAGCCAGATGCATTTCTCCTGCTCCTCCTTATATACTGCTGTAACTTCACCCTCAGGAGGAAGCATGTGAATAGTTTTAGGAAGCAAACTGGAATGCTTTCCCTTTTCCATTCTCTGGTGCCCATGTTCTGTAATCTGCAGGTTATTTTATAGATTGAGTCAAGGCACAGTGATGGAGCAAAAGAATTAAAGCTAAATTGCATATTTCAATATTACACATTACTTTCAGTCCTACTGTACCTCATTTGGGTTGTGGCTTGGTGTCCTTTCGGCTTCCTTTCTTCCTTCATCTTCCTGCTCTTTTTTCTGCAGATCTTGGATTATCTCCTGCAATTTCTTTGTTTCATTCCCTAATTTATGAACTTCTTGCTTCTTTTCTCCAAGTTGCCACTGAAGGTCTTCTACTTTGGACTCCAGTTCATGGAGTTTCTTCTGTACTGTTATGTTAGCATCTTGTTCTGCTTGCAATGCTTGCCTCTGGATCTGCCTTTCTTTTTCCATTTGCTGTCTCACTTGCACAGATTCCAGTTTATACTTCTCCATCTCACCTACTAACTCCACTATACGGTCATGCTTTTCATCCATTTGCTTCTGTAGCTCTTTAAGCAATTCCTCAGATGGATTAGGTGTTCCAGCTTGCCCCTTATCTTCAGCACTTTGAAGCTGAGCACATAGCTCTTTTTCCCTTTCTAGGGCACTGCTTATTTCGAGAGCTCGAACCTTCTCTGATTCAAGAAGCACCTGCAACTCAGAATTACGGCCTCGCTCACGTGACAGCTGGGCAGCACTGAGTGCTTCTTGGGAATCAATTTTCTGTTGCAGATCACTTGACAGCTGCTTCTCTTGCTCCAGAAGTTTACTTAACTCTAAGTTCTTTTGTTTTTGATCTTCAAGAGAAAATTTTAAGTCCTTTCAAAAGAAAACGTAAGAATTGATCAAAGCTATTTGTACATAATTTCCACAATCTTCTGCAAATTGCAAATATGCTACCCCTACACATGCTGCTTTTAACTGGTTTTGCTCTTTGTAAGTAATACAACAATACTCTGAATGCTGCAGTTAAATCTAATACTAAAATACATTACGGGTGTTTTTATTCTAAAATCAGATTATTTCATAAAAGAATCTTTTAAACATATACTTTATAATGAGATACAAACAACTGTAGTTCTGAAGCTGAAGACAGCCAGCTGCTTTTACTTTCTAAAACTGTTAAAATGATTTTTCAGCTTTGGATTTCAAGATGTAAATAGATCTATGCTGTTGAAGTTATTGCTTTCTTGTCTTTTGTCTTGTACCAGGATACCTGCTCTCCCCTTCACTACAGCAAATACTGCAGAGGTACCAAGGAAGATAGTAATGAAGCATTTTCTCCTAAAGTAAACTCCCTAGTTTGATTTTCATGAGGTGAAACTGCAGACTTTTTAAATGGTGACAAACAACACGTTTCCTTAAATCTGTATTTTATGAGTTAGGCTGTGATGGGGGCTGGGTGTAGCCACATCAGCAGTGTCCTGTCCCCTCGAGTAACTGAGAGCCATTAGAGAATCTTTTAATCTCGGGCCTGAAAAGCACAGTAAAATTCCTACTGATTTAAATGGAATGTGCATCAGGCCTTTTTCATACTTTGCCAAACAGCTTCTACACATTTTTCTTCAGCTCTAATGATATAAAACTACAGTTGAAGACAGAACATGAAGCATGCATTGGACAAAAATGTAAGCTGAGATGTTAACCAAAATATTTTCATGCCCCTTGATGTCCCAGGCCACTTGGGATTATGGAATACCTCAAGCTCTTCTCTTCCTCTTTCCTCACTGCGTTCCATTTTAGCTTTTTCTTTTTCCAAAGCCCACTGTAGCTCTCTTGACTTTTTCTGTTCATCGGCCATTGTATCCTTAAGAATATCTAGCTCAGCTGCTTTTTCTTTAACTTCAGTCCTAAAAGAGAAATGGGCAAACTTCACATTAGGCAATGGCTCTAATCCTATCATGATAGAGTCAGTCACTTGGCATTTATTCCATCCTGTGCACTGAAAACACTGCTAGTCTAGTAGAGCAACAGTGAAAAACCTATTTAGAAAGACAAGACTAACTCAAACCCAAAAGAGTTGCATAGTTCCAGAACTAGAAAGAATGTTTCCATCCTGCTACCTTTGTAGCTGCCACTTGTGGGAGCTCAGCAGCAGTTGGTGTTCAACCTAATCCAGTCACGGGCCAAAATCTTAAAGAATGCCACAGCAGTGCATCTTGCTGCCATGTTTCTCAAGGGAAAAAAATATATTGGGAGAAAAGGAAAAAAATCTATGACCCGAATTTTCTTCTTTTTTTGCAAAAAAAACCCTTGCAAACTTTGTTTGCAAAAGAAACTTGCCTCTGATGGTCTGCAAAGGGTATAAAGTAATCTGCAAAGTAAACCCGATTTAAACTCCAGCTTGATTTGTTATCTCTGAGATGAACATTAAGATACTGTTCATGGGTGCATCCCTATGGTTCAGGCATAAATAATAATGGCTTTCCTAAGTGCCAAATCTGTGGCTTCTGCTATCACCCATGCCAAAGCAACATTTGAGAGTATTTCATATGGAAATACTTGCATAGCCATCTTAACTTTGCAATTTTTTTCTCCTTGTTCATGAAGATTAAAAACCTTTGATAAATATGGCTTATTTATTAACTTGTATATAGTAGTCTAAAGTGATGAAGTTTAAAAAGGAACTTGATAATTAATACAGTATTAAATCAGATTATGAATTGAAATATCATTTTTGTCAAATATAAAAAGTCTATTTTTGTCAGGTAGGTTTTACAGAAATACTGAGAAGCAATTATACTATGAGATCAAGTCCCTTAGTAAAATCAGTATAATGACTTTAGATTAGGAAAGATAATCTTCACAGTCAACACAGACAGCTTGGCACTGAAAGCCACACCTGATGGTTTCTAGCTCCTTGAAGTGCTTGTGCTGTGCTTTAAGGGTTGCTTCAAGCTCTAGTTTGGCTTGTGCAAGTTCATTCCTCAGCTCTGTGCCCATCATCCTCTCTGAATTCAGCTGCTCCTGAAGCTCTGCTGCTCGGTCCTTCATACTCCGGAGCTCCACTTGCATCTCCAGAATCTGCAACTGCTTCTGCTGCATATTATACTCCAGCATTTCTAAAGAGACCACCATTAATATGGAAATTACTTCATAAAAACATACTGTGTTTGGGTAAAGCTTCTCCTAGCCAGCTGGCATGATCACAAGGCTATTATTAAGAGCAATATTTTAAAATAATATATTCTTTCAGTAGCGCAATAAAAGCAAACCCATGACTTCTATACTCAAATACCTTTCGTACTTTCAGGAAATCACTTCAACTTCTTTATTTCTTAAAGGCTATAAGATGTGCACAATTATATCAATATGTATTATTTGGATAATGGCTAACATAATTTAAGTTAGTTATATTACATATGCATACTTGTGACCTAATATTTGTAACTAAACACTGACAGTGAGCTTTACTTAATTTTGAAGTATACCTGTTCTCTGAACCTTTTGTTCTTCATTCTAATTGCTTCTTAGTTTCTGCATTATGAGTGACTATCTAAGTTAGATAATTTCAAAGCTGCTGAACCTGAACAGTGAAGCATATACATGGAAAACATCCTTAAAATTCAAGCTGGATTTATAGCAATCGAACATAACTTTGTGTAAGTTTGATACCTATTATAACTTAATTTTTGCAGAAGTAGTCCAATAAGATGGAAGAAGATGAAAAGTATGCATGTTCAGAGCATGCATATCAAAATCAGAGACCAAAGAAAGTCACCATTTTGTCACTTACAACATTATTTGCACTAACTTGAAAGCATTTGGAAACAGACATGTATTACCACAGAAGTCACCTTGGCTTTTTGAATCACTCTCTTGCTCTCTCTTGGGGTTACTTTTCTTACTGTTCATCTGAGCACGTAATACTTGAATCTCCATCAGCAAACTTCTTCTGTCTGCATTCTGAAGACAGTCCATTGATGCTCTCTGGTGAGCAGCCTGTTAGCATTAGAAACATTTCAAAATAAAACTCCTCATTTAATGAGAGTATCTATGGTGTTGATATCACATTTATTTATAGTGCATATATATTCAAAACATTTTCAATGAAGTCCGTAATGCAATATTTGCAAGAAGTGCTTGTTATTTTTTTATTTCTCTACTAGGCATCAAAATTACAGACTGAAAAGAGCTATCACTTTTCTGGCAAACTGCAATTTTCTCACTAACCCTTCTATGTTCCAGAGGAGATAACGGACTTCTTTTCTCCGTCCCATTGCAGCCTTATCACTTTCTCTTCTTGCAAATCATTTTGTATAAACAAGCTACCTTTTTTCTTAGACAGTGTAACGTAATTCTAATTAACTTAATGACATCAAATTCAGGACAACTGTGTTTCATTCAAATTGACCTCTGAAGGCTGTATATATTCTATAACTTGTGCACCCAAAAGTTTCTTTCCCATGCCACATAATTTTTCTTTTAAAAGACATTAGTTCTTTCTGCAAGTCTGACTTCATTTTCATCCTTAGACTGTCAAAACTACTATTAATACATGTATTTATAACGGAATTATAAATGTTAAATTAAAATCTAAAGTAGACGAACACTCTGACTGCATTATGGTTTATATTACCTGCTCTTGTAGTCTGTGCTCTAACTGAGTCATCAACACCCCTGCACCTCTTGCGCCCATTTCTCCAAGTTCAGTTTGAAATGCAGCAAGGAGAACATTTTGTTCCCTCACAAAAAGCTGTTGAATGGCATGCAGAAGTTCTCCTCGCCAGTCTGAGACACCTTCAGAAGATTCAGTACTTGCACAGATCTGCAGTGGTACGAAAACAATTTAAAGAGCCAAATTGAAAGATTACATCATTATAATTCTATGTAGTGTGTGTGTGTTTTCAGTGGAATATTTAGCTTCTCTTAATAATTGCGTAAATTTCATCCATCCAAATGGATGCATTTACTGCACACGTTACAAAATTTTCTGCATTCTCAAATGCTGAACTTTTAGCTTTGTTTTAGATAGAGGCAATTCAGCTTTTTGTAACTGAAAACTTAGCCCAGTGTAGTTACTACTGAGGTTATTACATAACACTATTCTTTCAATTTTTCCTGTATTACATGTCTCTCCCTAGGCTCTCACAGAGCTATGTGGTAGTGTGCAGATACTGTGTATGAAAAAGATTTAATTTTAAATGACACGACGTTCATCTGCCCTCTTTGCATGCTAAAGGAAATGCTGAAGTAATAGAAACTACCTGCATATATGCAAGAGTCTAACTGGGGTAATTTAACAAGCCAAAGTTTTAAAAGATTACTGATTAATAAGCCAATAAATAAGGACACTAAAAATTCTATTTAAATTGCTACTGGAACATGATTAAAAAGAGAATTCTTCCTAAAAGTTGGACCTATAATCAAAAGTTATCAATGCACAGAAGAACAAATATAAACTGCAATACCACGAAGTGCAATATGGAGTTATATGGCACTTTAAAAAAATATTTTGTCTTGTAACTGAATATTTTATCATTTAAACCTGAACAGTAAATGTGCCTCAGAAGGATATAATAAATTATATTTTATTAAGATAGAATCTTACTATATTATTTATACCTCAGCTTCTCTGTGAACTTGCATTTTTGCTATTAGGTCTTTCAAAGATGAGATGGTGCTTAGGAAAGCTTTTCTTTCTTCTAGCCAGGATTCTGGCTCGTGCTTATGAGGTGACAGATCTTTTTCACTATATGGAAATTCAGTGAGAGACAGCACTTGTATGCCTTCATGATGGACAGCTCTCAGCAAACCCTACAATAGAAAAAAAATAAAAAATCAGCAATGCCAGCAATAACAACATAGAATAATAACAACAATAATAATTGCAATATTATTTCATATGTAAAAAACTGGTACTTCTAATTTGAACAGCGTAAGGACACTATGTTTCCTCTTATCAAGGACAGAAGTGTCAGCCAGTCCTTTATATGTATCAGACAGACACTTATTAAACAGTTGTATTTTTCCTCAGTTTCAAGTAAAATTTTCCATTGTACATCTGTCAAATAATTTTTTTTTTTATTTTTAAAATAGCTACTAATGGAAACGACATTTTAAAAACAGTCCTGGGAAGTTTCCGGGTGAGCTTTGCCATTCACTTTTTGAAATTACCATGAAGCTAGGGCTTTGTCACAAAATACTTTTTAAGAAATGTAATTAAAGCATGATACCCTTACTGTTTATAATAAACACATTTGCTTTCATAACATAGCTATAAAAATAGAATCTATAAAATGGTGTGATATATAATCATGATATTATTGTTAATACAACAAAATTGCTATGAATTATAACAGTAGTTTTATTTCTTATAATCGTAACTGAGAATAAGCCTACAGATATAAAACTCATGTTTAGCCTAATCTAAAATGCAAAAATGCACATCACTGTTAGAAAATGTATTAAAATAGTCAACATTAAAGCTTATCTAAATGTCTCCGTTATCAATGATCAAGCAGAAGCTAATCTCAACTTTCAAAAGTATCACTCGTGTTCCTTAAAAAAAAAAAAAAACTGAGTCTATTTTACCTTAATTTTTTTTGGAAGTAAATCTGCTGAAGTTTCACCTTCATCTATTCCTTCAGATACAGTGTCGGATCCCTGGGTCTGAGCAAGATACATTCCTTGACTCCAGTCTGAACTGGAGTCTAAAATAAAAGGAGAGAAAAACATGAAAGCTGGATTACTGCGAAGCTTTGAAGAACAGGCATCAAAAAAGTATTTTTTATCTGTTGTTTCAACAGGTAGTTGCATGTCACTAAGGGTTCATTCTAAGCCTGGAGACCACTTGTTTTACAGTTTTTGTTTTTAAGTTTCAAAGAAGTAACAGCAAAACAAAACTAAAAAATAAAACCACAACCGAACTTAAAAATCCTACTTTAGTTTTACGACACAAACAACTACTTGCATAAACACTTCTGCCAAATGACCCACTCTTAATCTGCTTGGCCTTGCCTATAAAAAGGATTACTCTAATAATTTTATTACACTTGGAGAAGGCAATACCTGTCAGCATCTCCCACTGCTAGGGAGCTGCAGCTTTAAATACCATCAGGAAATGACAAAGCTATGCTGAAAAGATAATTTAATAGATAAGAAGGATATAGAAACTCCAATGGAAAGGAAAATAATTAGCATCTGATGCCTCAACTAAAACCCATCTCTGCTCCAGACATTTTCCTTTTGTACCAAATTAATAGATGTGGTGTGTCCACAACCTTTTGCTGGTACAACAGCCTTCTGCTTCAATCTGGGCAGTAGCTGTTTTTCTTTCTTAGAATACTAACTTTTTCACAGTAAATTTAGTATCAAAAAAGCAGATTTAATTTATAATGCTGTTTGAAATCTGTAAAAACTAATTTCTTACCACTAGAACCTCCATCTCTAGCTTGATGTGGCGGAGAACGTGCTAATCCAGAAACTGGGATGCTCTGTATTTAGAAAAGAAAAAAATCAAGTCTTAAACCCCTCACCCACTCTCAATAAAGGAGAAACTTTTAAGGAGCAGGAAGTAATGGGAACCTCTTTGTTCCATTTCCCCTGCAATCAAAGTAATAAAACTGAATATGAGAGAGATGGCATTGCACAGGGTGACCTACATTTCACAGAACAGGGCAGGTTCAAGGCAGAAGCACAAGGAAACACCTGACACTTGAGCATACGCACAAACAGAGATGCTGAGAAAGGGGTTCACAGTCTCTCTCAGGGCCATGGAAACATTAGAACACTTAAAAGCTTTTTACTGAGCATGTAGTGGTTCACACTTTACAGATTTTAAATGGGAATTTCTGTAGCAAGAGCAAAAGCTTGAACCCAATTATTTCAGTAATCCTGAAATAAAATACATACTTCTTTGGCTTTTAGAGTTTCTATGACTTCCTTTAAAGTATTACATTCTTCAGTCAATACTTGTACTGCAACAAATTTCTCTCTCTTTAATGCTTCAGATTCAGAGATATGCCTTGTCTCCATGTCCATGATTTCAGCAGCGTGTAGTTCCTGCATTTGGTCAATTTTTTCAGTAAATTCTCTCACAATCTCTGCAATCTCTTCTGAAGAACATCCATTTTGCAAATCAGTTTGAATTTCTGCATTTTTAACAAGGACCGGTGAGATTTCCAGAGTCTTGTCTGTTTGCGTTGAGGAGCTGTTTCCAGTTAGAGTAGACTCGCTGGCTGACAAATCACACGATATTTCTGCATCCTTCTTGCTTTCAGTTTTCACCACTTCTTTGTCCTTTCTCAGGTAACTTGCAAGCCTCTCTTCTGCTTGAACCAGGTTCTCTTTGACTTTGCACAGGTCTTCCTGAAGATGTATCAGACTTGCCTCTTTTACCTGTAAAGACAGAGAATCTCAACTGCAATCCCTTCAAATACTTAAAACAGCTAAAATTCAAGCAACCCTCTAAACCATTACAGGTCAGTTTAGCTCTATTTTAAAGCAGTTATGACACATGGCAGCAAATATTATCTCCTAAGAAATACAGCTCTAGATCCACTGTCGGACTGTAGTAAAACTAAGTACTTTGGCAACGAGTGAGTATTTGATCTAGGGCATCAGCTCTGTTCCACTCACAGTGGTTACTGAGTGGCTGTTTTTCTTGGTGACATTCTCAGTAAAAGATTAAAAAATCCCAAACTACAGCATGCATATTTGAACAGTAAGTCCTGTACATTTATTTGATTTAAATACAATATGGAACACTCTGGTTCTTACTGCTAGTTCTTGCTGAAGTTTTTCTGCCTTTTCTCTGTAACTGCTCAGCTCTTCCTTAGCAGCAGCTGCCTCTTCTTTCACTTGTTCAAGTTCAGTAATAAGCACCTTTTCTTTTTGACTTTCCATGAGCTGTGCTTCTACCTATATGGCAACACGAAAAATGGAAAATGATAAAGAACCAAGTTGAACAGCACTGATCACTTTCACACCACCTTACAAAGTGAAAAGACCAAAGGGCAAAGGTTATTTGGGTTAATACAGCTTTGGAAAAAAATAAGACTAAGACCATGGGAGGAAAGACTATCTTACAGGTTACTGAACTGCAAGCATAAATTGGATATATCACACAGAAAGCACAGGGAGGAAGGTCAACAGAGAAATGAGGTCTGGTAATACTATTTAACTTACAAGACCCTTATGACATTCATTAAATTTGTATTCGGATGAAAGATCTTAGAACCTTTTCTTGTCCAGCACTGGGTTTCGTGATTGCCAAAATGCTCACATTCAGAGACATCAAGCCCATTTTTGGATTATCAAACAATAGTCAATTTTGACTCATGTTTCTAAACTGAGAGGCAATAAACCACTGGTGCATGGAAATCTGGACAAATGAAAAGCTACTGAAGGGAAGTATCTTTGGAATTGAGATGGGAAAACAAGAAGACATAAATCAAGATCAAAACATATATAACTAAACAAACTCCATTCCAAAAACACCTGGATAGACAAATTAGTATCACTTCCCTTCTCATTCTGAACCCTCTTAGACAGTTTTTATCATTTTAACTTTTATGTCTCCACCTCCACACCCTGAGAAAGTGTACTACATTCCGTTCTATGTCAAGTCAAATTGAGAATAAGAAATTATACGTCCAAAATTCAAAACCACCTTTCAATCATGAAAAGGTATTTTTAATGCATAATGGACACTGATAGTGGGGTTCCCCTAAAATAACATTGTTCTCTTATTTTTAATTGTAGGAATAATATAGAAATGAAAGCGCTACATAAAGCAGAATATTCCTATAGTATTCTCATTAATAACCATTTCACTCATTATACTTTACATAAAATAACAGTTTTAGTGATAACAGGACAAAAGGAAATGACATCTATTTACCTGATATGTCTGCATTTCTTCTAGCTTAATATATTTCTGAATCTCTCCTTTATGTTTCTCTTTAACATCTTCTAGCAATTGCTGAAGCTCTAAGAACCTCTTTTCTTTCACTGTAGCTTCCTTTTGTGCAACTTTTACATTTTCTTTTTCTAGCTCCAAGCTACGGTTTACCATGGCCAGTTGGTCTTCCATCTCACTAAGCCTCTGTGTTAAGAGTGATAATTTTGATTCTGCCTCATTTTCAGTTCTATCACTCAAACCCACTGTTTGGGCATTCTTGCTTGCTTCATCCACACTCTTTGAAGCTTCCTGAATTTCCTGCATGAATCTTCTCTGCTCTTGAACTGCATTTAGCTGAACCTGACTCACAAGAGCAGCTGCAACATTCTCCATTAGTGTCTTTTCCAGTTCTAATATCCTCTCTTTAAGTGTTTCCTTTTCAGCTTTGCTTTGCTCCTTCATGTCTTTTATTTCATTGTAGCACTGGCACAGTTCTGAATCTTTTTGTTTAATGCATGCCTGAAGTTGATGCAGTTGTATCTCCATCTTGCTAATTGTGACTCCTGCATTCTCATCTGAAGTTCTAAGCTGGGACTGATCTGGCAAGTCTCTCTCCTGATATAAGCCTCCTTCCATTTGTTCAGTTTTTCCATTGCTCCCATCTTCTGGTTTTGACTTACCACCTTGGACCAGTGCACAGTTATATTTCTCTGTTATCCTTTCATGCTCTTTTCTTAACATACTTATTTCTTGTTTTAACTGGCTCATTTTTAACTTTGTTTCCTCAAGCTCATTCTTCGCTTGAGACGCCTCTGCATTTAGGTTTTCTACTTGCTTTTCCAAAGCTTCCTTTTCTGCCAGAACTGCTTCAAGTATGTGTTTTGGACTGTCAGCATCTTCTTGAAAACCAGCAACGTCTGTTGGTATCTTTTGTCCAATAATTGCCAGCTCCTGCTGAAGCTTATCAATGACATCATTCAACTGCTCTACTTCCTCATCGTTTTTTTTCTTCACGCGTTCCTGATCGCTTTTCAGACATTCTACCTGGGCTTCAAGCTCCCGTATGTGCTCATTTTGCTCTTCAATAACCTGAGGAAAAAAAGCCGAACAAAAACACCCAGATGATGTTTGTCCTGGACTTCACAGAAACAGTTTAATCAAACATTGAAAGATCTCACGAAAGAAACTTCTCAATGAATTTCTTAATGTGATGTCTCTTCTAAAGCTTTAATGAGAATTGAGACATCTTCAAAAAGGACTGAGAAAGTAGGCCATGACCTTAAAGAACAGAAAAATAGGTATTAAAGGATCAGATGAAGTGAAAGCATTCACAGAGCTAGGGAGCACCTGAATTTTAAGCGCTCACGATACTTACTTATATAAGACACACCCAATTTAGATGAATATGTACTTTAAATACGAACAGACCTTTTGCTAATTGTGTTGAAAGATACCAACGTAAAGTGCTTTTTAATCTGAGACTACAGAAAACACCTATCAGCTGACTGTGACATTTTCTGTCACAATCCTAAATACATGTTTGTGTTTGTGTGTGCGCGCATACATGTATGCAGACGTGCACACAAACACGTAGGGCAAACAGTACACACAGACCCAGAGCATAATCATTTCTTTGTGCCATAGTTTAAATCAAAGCAAAAAGAGATAAAGGTATAGAAGTATTTATTTTATAATGCATATGACTATCCAAACAAAAATGAGACTCATGAAAACCTTAAGAAAGTAAGACTAATACCTTCGTAGAATACTTCTAAAGACACTTTAAATTAGAGGCTGTGTAAGGGGATCAAAATTCCAAGAAATTTTATGAAATTATGTAACTGATCAAATATGAAAGTGATGACTTTATGATGCAGAAAATACATCTTATATTGGCCTTTAATAAATGAGTAGAAACAAAAAATGGAATGAGTGGTGTTGATGAACTCTAAATTTAATTAAAAAAAAATCTCAGCAAAAGAAATAAAATTCGTTCAAAAAACAGTCTTCTTAAATTGCAGTGGAAGCAAATTTCATTTGAATGTAGAAGTGTGACAAAAAATTTGTCTATGAAGACAAAATAAAGACAGATGACTATAAGTAGTAAGGCTATGAAACAAAATGGATTTTTTTTCTTTCTTTAAGTGGATGTTTGGAGATCTGAAGAGAACAGTGCTTCTACAGTGGAAATGCAGAAGGCAGAAGAAAATATGTCAAAAATATTCAGAAAACTATCTAAGATAAAATCAGTTATGGTATCTGAAATAGGTAAGAACTCTAACAGAGCCTGTTCGAATATGAAAAAACATCCAGAAAAGACGAAAGATGACTAAATTCATTACTCAAATAGCCATTTTTTTTCCTTTGTCACTTAATGCTTCACTGTGCTTAGTTAGTTAAGTAGAATATTAAGGTGACTTTGTAATAAGTATAATATGAACAAAAATAAATGTGACCATATAAATTAGAAAGGCTGGTTTGCCAACCAAGAACTTAATTTTAAAAATCCATGGACTAGAGGAAGGGCAAAAACTCTAAATAAAATCTGAACAAGTCATGAAATCATAAAATGGTTTTGGTTGGAAGGGATGTTAAAGATCATATAGCTTCAACCCCACTGCCACAGGCAGAAGAAAGCACAGTGATCCTGGTGATTGCTATCAACTCAGCTACACAGTTTCTGTTCTTCATAATATAAAGGAGTAAAGGCCCACAGAATGCAAATACAGTAATTAAAAGAAAAGCACTTAGTGGGACGAAGATGTCTAAAGAACTTAGAAAAGGGATTACCTAAGAAAAAGCTATTAATATTTAATAATGCTCTCATAACCAAGCAGAGTAATTACTTAATGTCCTGGAAAATAAATCCAAGTCAGAGGATGAAATTAAGAAAATTAAGCTTCATGTAACAGGAGAAAACCAATTCATTAAAATGAATTATAACTAAATCCCAGGTCTTTTTCTCAGGGCAAGAACTGTAACTCTGTTACTGGGATCATTGTATAGAGCAGACCTGCTCTCAATTCTTGAAGTATGATATTTCCTAAATCCAGTTTCCTTAGTCCAATTCAAAGTTTTGCCATTATTCACTGAGTTTCACTGTAACTGAATTTTGAACATAAAGACTCATTGCAATTATCCAGCTCAGTCAGAGCCCTATTTCAGTGGATTCTTCCGTATGTCCTAGTAGAATGTTAGCCTAAATGTTCAGTCAATTACCAAGGGATAACAGAAATCCTGTTCTTAACTTGCTTTTGAGTGAAAGCTTATGACTAATAAATGACATTTAAAATAGTCAGACTGCATAATTCAGCCACTGAAAAAGTCAGTCTGTTTTATCTGTATAAAATGAAAGCAAGCCAAAGAAGATGAACAAAAAAACACATAACTGAAAAATAACAGAAAGCTACAGGTGTTAAAACTCAGTAAATAAAAGATCAATTTGCTTCTTTCTTTCTTCCTCTCTCCTTCTAATAAAACACAGCATTTTGTTTGCACCTCCATGCTTGAAATTGGACGAAAGATCCTGCCAACACTGGTATGAGAACAAAGCATTCACACAAGCTCACGGAGCTCAGAAGTTTAACTGCTAAAAAAACTGCATTAAAATCTAATATGATCCAGCAGATGTCACTGGAGCGCAACATTGAATGTAAGTCCTGTGAGAGAAGACTGAATTCAGCTACCTAAATATTATTAAATGCTCAGAAGTATCAGAAGAAAAAGGAATGAAGAAGTATTTAAGACAAAAACTCAAGCAGAAGTAAGGGGGAATAATTAAAAAGAAAAGCAAGCAAAAAGCATCTATCATAAACAAAAAGAAAAAAGAGATTAGGTTTAAAGCATGGCTTGAAACTGAAGCATTTGCATTTTTAAATTAAGGCAGCAATAGAAGATAATGCAACTGGCGAGGGACGGAGGTCTTTTTTTCTTCAACCTAGCAGCAGAAAGGAGGACTGAAAAAGATTTCAGAAGTATGTACCTTGTTGTCAGTTGTGACTTCAAGTTGCTGCTGCAGTTTTGCTATTTGCTCATGAAGATGATATATTTCCAGATCCTTTTCTTGCATGATGTGAGCGAGCCTCCCAGCCACTAAATGATGGTCCTTTATGGCAGCATCTTCAGATTTCTGGATCGCTAGTCCAAGTATTTCCATTTCATCCTGCCAAAAAAAACCCCAAAACATGTTACAGTCATACACAGCATTTTCTGTATATTCTTGTACGAGTATTTCAAGTGTAGGAATTAAAATAACACAAATTTCATGGAATGACAAGTAATCATATGAGCTTTTTAATATTTTGGCATGTTGAATGGTGGAATGCTTGAGAAAGAATTTGGTTTCCTGGCACTTTGAAAGAACTTATTTCTGTGGAGGAAGGAGACTAAATCTTTAGGCTTCTCTGTTACACAGTTACCTTAAATAGTTTGTTCTCTTGTTCAAGTTCCTGCAAGTGTGTAGTGGACTCCTTTCGCTGAATTTCTAGCTGCATGTGCAATTGCTGAACTTCTTCATTTTTATTTTCTAGCTCCTCTCGAAACTGCTCCAATTGTTCCTCAAGGTTCGTGACCTATGTTTCCAACAAAAGGATCAGGAAAAGGAGTAGGAAGACATACCAAAAATTAAATGCTATAAATTTCAAGTACAATATCCAAAGTAAACTGGTTTGCTATGCAAAAACAAAAGAATGTGTACTTGGTGATGTTCTGAGTCCTTAAAGTGAATGGAATTTTAAAAACCACTAAAAAAAAATCAGTTTTCTTAATTGGGCTGAATTTTAATTTCAGAAACTCTCTTGCAAGTCATAAATATTAGCAAGAACAATAACTATCATGGATCACGAGAGAATTTCAAAGGGATTTGTACTGCTGTCTCTCTAACTGTAAAAAAATCACCTATATAGATCACTAAGCTCAACAAAAAGCAAAATCTGACAAACCAAAATAGAAGTGGAAAGATGGAAATTTTCACAGGCATTTTACCTCCTTTTCCTTTCTGTCCACAGCTTCTCGTTCAGCTTGCAGTTGTACTTCAAGAGGTAACTCTCCCTTTACTATGATGGTGCCAAACTGTTTCCTTTCCTCCACCTATAAATAGAAATAATACTAACAGTTACCACATAGGAAAAATACACTATTCTGGTCTCAAGAAAATAAGAAAGCAGCAAATCCTTGATAAATTTCAACCAAGCAATACCTTTTGCAAGTGGTCTGCACTGATGATTAAGGCTTGTTCCAGTTCTCTTATCCTGCATTCTAGCTTCTCAATTTCTTCATTCCGTTCTTGTATATCCCTCTGAAGCTGCTCCTTAGAGAGCAAAAGCTCACTGCATTTGTCTGTTTTTTCTTTGAGATGGTTTGTTAACTGTTCAACCTGATGACAATACGGCAAGATTATTATATTGTACTTAACACTGGAAGGGTTTGCTATCAATAGCAACACCATGCATTTTTGACAGAACGAAATATTCCTCTTTTTCTCCTATAACGAAACTCCTACTCTTCAGGTGAAACAGAACGTATAGTCAGAATACTGTGGTACCACATGCAACAAATACAAACTACATTATTTCAGAAGTGGTATGTTCTGTGCCACACCGCCTACTCCCTAGATCTGATCTAGTCCTTCTGAAGCCTTCAGACTCTGTAGTCAGTTATAAGCAAGCAGCACAGCATCCCTATGCAGCCCACTGAAATGATGCCTTTAGCACCTATAGATGGAATGTCTTGATCCTATGGTCGAGATGCTGTTTGCCTCAGAGGAAAATCAGAGCTCTAAAAAAATCTGTGACAAAGTTATTCAAAAGAAGGAGCTGATTAGTGATATACTAAATATGCTAAAACTCACTGGATCTTTAATATTGAAGGGAATAGCTATTCTTAAATCACAAAGACAGGAAGCTTTGTTTTCTTGCTGTGTTCCTTAAATGGGACCAAATAGATGTCATGGACATAATAAATTGACTTTCTATGGGGGACAGAATATACAAATCAAGCATTCTGAATCTCAGTAGGTCGGTTGTATGTATCTCAGAAACAACATATTAAAAGATTAACTAAAGTAGCAGAGATAGTATTATCTATCTATTTCTAGCTGTATTTCAGAAATTATTAATTGATATTACAGACAAGAAAGATGCATTACAAATCCACAGTATGATGTACAGAGATAAGACCTAAGTAACTGAGCAAGAGATAGGGAAAGTAATCTTTGTCCCATTCAAGAAACTAATTTCAGTATTTACAATTAGGAAGTTACGATGTAGCCAAAAGGTAGAAGAGTCAAAGCATTTCAAGAGACAGGAGAGAAGAGGATCAGAACATAAAGCTGACAGGATGGTATTATTGACGTTATCCATCCATGAGTAACATCACAGTCTGAAGTGACCTCAAAAAAGTCCTGAGAGAGAAATGAAAAAATAAAAATCAAGTCTAGAGCAGGCTCTATGAGAACCCTCCCTGGAATAAGATGACAAAGCTGAAACAACGGTAAGAAACAAATTTAGTTATTAACTGAAAATGCTCACGGCATTCCCTCAAAGCCGAAGAGGATTTTTTAAAATGTGCAACTATGAAAAATAGAACAGCTCTCTCAAAAGCATAATAAATAATGAAAATATGTATATTTACAAAAAATTTCAAGGAACACTGTGACATCAAAATATGCTATACAGGAAGAATATGTACCGCATTTGATAAAATAAATGTCAATCTAATGCATTATTGAAAATCCTGCCTATAATTTCCAGCATATCACATTTAACATCACCTATATCTAAACCAGCTCCTACATCTGTGGTGCTTGAAGACGTTATCTTACTGTCTTTCTACCTAAAAAATTCTAATTTAAAAATAGCAAGTACAAATCACAAAATTTAATCACAGTTAAATCTTTAATTTTACAGCATGCTTTATATTTCCATTGTAGCATATCTGCCAGCTTAAGAGTGTACACATGTGTGTATATGTACCTATAAATCAGCATGATTGAACAAATAAGATGATTTTTATTAGGCTATCAAATTTGAACTTTTCTTGGGAGATTTTTTTTTTTTAATGTGAGAATTTTAACCGGGAATTCATATGCTATCCATGCCACAAATAATTAACAGACACATAGCAAAATGAACTGAAAATTAACATCCTTAATTCAGGGAAATTGTGCTAGAGCCACCTCCATCTGTGTAAAATGTCAGCAGGAGAGGAATGTGCACACTCTTGGCAACAGAAGGAAATAGATGCAGAATTGCTCTGCATGTCTTGTTTAACACATACCCAGCTAATTCCAGATGATTCATTATTCACAGAGGCTGATGACAACCATATCCCATAGTACTTACTGAACAACATCATATTTCATACAAACCTTTGTACTAAAATATATTTAGAAACCCAATGAATCACAGTTCTAAACCTGCAAATTCCAAATAAATAAGTACTTCGACATGCTCATCTCACATATCTCACTTTCTGTCCAAAAATATATCCTAGAATCATAAAATGGCTTTGGTTGGAAGGGATCTTAAAGGTCACCTAGTTCCAACACATCTGCCACAGGCAGGGACACCTTCCATTATTTCATATAATACAGAACACTAAATATTGCTAATATTTAAGAATTGAATGACAGCAACTGAACTACTCCAGTAAGACCTTTGATTTCAAAATGATGGTCTAACGTAATAGAGGGCATTTTAAAACTGAAAATCAAGCAAGAAAATCATGCAAAAGTATCAGCCTTGATCAAAAAGGAGCACACAAGAAAACCCACAAGAAATAAAACATAATTGAATTGACTAAAGTCATTCAACTGACTAAGTAATTTAATTGACTAAGTTCATCATACAAAATCTGCAAAAGCATTATAATAGATAGCATTTGCACTGCTGCCACTTCTCGATTTTGCTGATTCTAGAAGTTTTCTGTGATTCCCTTGAGCTGTAGTTCTACTACATTAGTCACTACATTTGTTTCAGTGCCAACAGACTTTCACTGGGGAGGTTCAGGTGCACACACAGAGTGCTACATCACAGGTGTTAAACCTCAGCAACTCAATTCCCCCAGTGGCGCACCTGTGCTATAAACAGGACGTCAAAAACCAACATAAAAATGTAATGTAAAGAACATTGTTGTCAAAGAACACAAGAACATAAAATTGCTAGAATAGCCTTGAATGTTTCCACAAACTTTTGAGAACAGTAGATTTTTTAAGTTATAATAAAGAGCCTTATTGAAAGTCAAGAAGTTTCTGTATGTCTGCTACTAAAACCAAACAGCCTAGAAAAACCCCCAAAACCCAGTTCCATCACTTTCCTGCAACACCATCAATCTCAAGGCATTTACTTTTCTGGCTTGCAAATGGATGTAGAGTAGGTACATCACAAAATACCTTCATTATAATGTCTTAACAGCTGCCAACTTGTCATCCATATTCACTGAGTACCAGTAATAAAATGTGTTACCTCTCTGGTTTGATGTTCATTGACAGGCTGACTCCTCTGTGGAATCTTAAGCTGTTGTTCCAGCTTCTGTATCTCTTGCTGGAATACATCTCTCTCATGCTCTCGGTCAATTGCTTGCTCCTGAAAGTTAAGATATGTGGATACACCATGAGATTTAAAAACTATCTAAGTTAAGTGTCATCACTTCTAACTTGCATTAGTAAGAGGCTGATAACAGTAATGTCAGTACTTATAAGCTAGCAGAACTTATTCCAGATACCATTAACATCTTTATCATTTGAGGCAATAAATTTCATATTTTTAACCAAAAAATTAGCACAGCAGAGACATGCCAAGTAATATTTCACAAAAATGACAGGTTTGTTTCTTCTGTTCCAGGTACACCACACAAATGACAGTAAGCAAATATTTCACGGTTTCTTCCCTACTGTTTGTCTTTGATAAATGTAGAATAAAGAATAAACAGAAATTCAAAATGGAAATTAACTCTGGGTTAATCTTATGAAAAGCCATCAGAAAAAAAAAGAACTATAAATTGCTTGAAATACAGGGCTGACCTAAGCAAGTACTCCCAAATAATTTTCAACTTTTAAAATGTTAATGAAGTCTTGGGCTGGAACCTACAACACTGCCTGTGTTTGCCATCATCTGCCTGTGTCTATTGAAAATCTGAAAAAAAAATAGCATTTCTCCCTGAACCAAATGTCATTAGCAGTGCTCACCACCTTCACAATATCTGCCTTTTACTATACTTACATCAAGAAATTTTCTTGTTTTCTCCAGTTGCTTCTCCAAGGCCTGGTTTTGCTGCCTTAAGTCCATTAATTCTGCATTTTTCTCTTGTTCTAGCTCTATGAAACGATTGACCTGTTCTTCCAAGTCTATTTCCAAGACTTTAACTTGCTTCTGAAGGTCATCATACTCTTTTTCAGCCTGACGTTGTACTTCAATTTTTTCCTTCATTAGCTTTTCTGTTTCCTCCAGTAATTCTGAGTATAATAAAAGCATCACTACTTTTAGATATGAATAGTAAGCAATGTTATGAAGCATAACCACTCCCCAAGGTATCCATGCTGTAATCTGCAGAAGGATGTGAACTGGCTTGGGTTTTAACTATTTTTCTTTTTTTTTGAAAATATATTTTCTTCTGAGAAACAATCATGATAGCGACTGAAGCAAATTTGTAATAAAATTACTATCCTTTAGGTAGTCTTCGAAAGACTGTTACTGAAGTTGTATCAGATCACTTCCCTGTTTAAGTTTCATATCAATTAAAAGGCCTTTGTACAAGTGAAAAGAAAAGAAAATGCATGGGGTCAAACCACAGCTAGAGTCAGCACAGGAGTTAACAGTGATGCACAGAAAACCCAACCCTCTTCTCATCCGGATTGCCAGTAAAATCAATCCATTCCCAGACCTCATTATTGAATGCGATACATATAAATAATCTGAGGGAAATACTGAAGGACTTAGCAAGGTTGCTGGGCAGACAGAGAGGAAAATTACTGACCTGCAACTGGAGCTTGCAAAATCAGTGACTGCATGACTGCCCAATTTTGAGTCATCATGAAAAAGCCAGCAAGCACATATACAGGAAAGCCCCAAACCACTCTAAGACTCTTAAGCCACAGCCCACTGAAGTGCCTATTAAACAACCGTACGAACACCTTGAGGTAAAACCCAAACGCCAAAGTGCACTTACTTTTGGAGAATCTTAAAAACAGGACTGATATTTAGACAGAAACAATAAAATTTACTTTCACTAAAGAAGAAAGATCTTTCAGGCACCATCATCTTACATCGTATGTAACCAATTCTCATTTCTAGGTAACCATTATATAGCGATATAATAAGATGTTTAATTATCACAGTGAACGACTCAGCTGTATTTGGAAATAAAAAGAAATAAAAGACTACGAAAATATCTCTCAAATACCATCTAAGTAACTGTAATTCATAGGTGAATAAGATGATGGTTATTGATGAATTTGCTTATTATGTTTAGAAATGATCAGAAATGTTGTTAGCAAAATGTAGAACTCAGTATCAAGTACAACATCAAAGCTGCAGGCCAGTAAGAATTACAAGTAACGTCAGTAAGCCAAAAGCCCAATAATCCTGATTAACAATGTCAGTACGTGTAAGTCTTCCACCCAGTTACAGATTGGCCATGCAACATACAAACACACCTGCTTGGGAAGCTGCATCGATTGCAGCATCTACTAGGCCTAGGAGAATAGAGAGAGAGAAAACAAAAAAAAGAAGCAAAGTAATTCACATGCCAGCTCTAGTTTTCTTGTGGTGCAACAATGTAAGAGAAAATGAAGCCAAACAGAGATGTGGCACTTAATGACAAAGTTGTTGAGATAACTTAGGGAATGTGACAAGTTATTCTGGTATGCATGATATAAGTAGCTAGGCATATTTATAGAATTATTTATCCTTACAGCTCTTAAACATGAAAATAACTTTAATATATTTAGAAGCCTAAACTATACAAAAAAATAACTAAAGTGGAATCATAGACATGGATCTTCTTTATTACAGAGTAGGAAGCAGCAGGTAGATCTTAAATTTCTGTTGTTACAGAAAATTGCAGTAAACCGCAGATACACAAGATGTGCAATCTATAAAAATGGCAACATTATAAATTAGAATAAACTTCTAAAAACGAAATAAAATTATAACTTCAACCTGCTATTTACAATGTAAGCACTGCAATCCTTGAAAGATCAGTACTTCTTAAAACACTAGTGTTCTAATCTTCTTCCCCTCTCAGACATGAAATATTAATTTCAGTTATTAGTTTAAGGAAGAAGTAAAAGACACATTTACTTCATGAGGGTAAATGCTTTGAGTAAGCAGTTAGTTAGATTATATTGACATGGTATATATCTGAAATTTTCACCATTAGAGCTGAAAGTTTTCATTACTGGTCGATAAAAGGCTTTCCTTATCATGCAACTGTTGTGCTATTCTTCCCTGAAAGAGGAATTTATTAGAAAAGTTTATCTTCCATGACTAAAATAAATACAGCCATCACATGTAGTGCAATTATGTTCTGGTAGGATGCTTCCTAGTCTGTCTTTAAGTCTTTTTGGAAAGTATTTAGACAGCATTTTTATCCACTGTTGCTATTCCATCTCCAGTGGTGATCTAAATAAAAGCAGATTTTTGGAGATAAACCTTTGTCTGGCTTAAAGAACAACTGTAATTTCTCAACACTTCTAAAAATTCAGTCATTTCTTGTTTAAAAAATCAAGAAAAGTTATCATGCTAACATTAGGCAACAGGTGTGAAATTATCACAGGCAGCCCTATCACATTTTTATTAATGATAACAAAGGCAATGGGGAGAAGCCTTTGCCAAGACTACTTATTATTTTATTGGGAAATATAAGCAAATCTCAGAGAAAGACTGTGATGAATACATACGCTGTTCTACTGGCCCCGCCTCTGCTCTCATGGCGTCCTTCTGTCTTGAGAGTAATTCCTTCTCTTCCTGGACCTGCTGCTGTTCAGCCTCTAACTCCTGCAATTTGTTACCTGTACGCAGCAGCTCTTGCTCTAGATGGTCAATTACATCTATTTTTTCCTGGAGTTGTTTTTCCAGAAATGCTTTCTCATCTGCATAACCATCAATGAGGCCTGTAAAACATCCATTTGGAGGCAGATTTAACAGACAATCAAAACCATTTTTCTTCTTGTTGAAGTCACTATTGTACTCTAACATGCATGCACATGTATGTCAGATGTTCAGCACCTGAAAATTTCTACTCCTGTCCTTGCTATCCTTTCGTGATGAGCAAATTACAGCAAAGATACCAGAACACCAAATATGGCTCTTAATTTTTACTCAGCACAAAAACTCTGGAGCAAACAGGAACTCCAAAGCCAAGGAAAAATATGTATGTAATAAACACAGGAGAAATAAGAAATCTAAGTAAATTCAGTATAAATCGATATAAATCCAGTCTTGAGTCAGTATCAAAATGGATTTTACCCTATCTTGAGAATGTAGAAAAACTAAATGTATTTTCATTTCTCAACCATGTAGACCCATCTTTTTTTTCTATATTTGAATTCAAAGTGAACACAGACATGTAGGACTGGATATTGAAACAGAAAATACTGAACAAGCAACATCACTTATAACATTTCTAAACTTTGAGACAATACAAACTCCAGTGGTTATTCCCACCATATCAGATGCTGTTCACAATGAATACTTAACAGATTTTAAGTTGAAAGGGCATTCCCAGGTTAAATGGAACGCACGCTCCCACAAAAATGTTATGAAGTCTGCTAAAATCACATGCTGTGGTATTTACTTCTGTCAGGGGTTTTTTTGAGATGTAATGAAAATTGTCAGAGTTCAGTGAACAAATTTGCATTAGCTTTTCTATCACATCAGATAAGTCATATCTGACACCACTAAAACACAAGAGGTTTGAAAATGCCTCAGCTGCAGCAGTTTTTGTGATAAGAAAGAAATGATCACAAATGACACATTTAATCTCAAGAGAAGACAGAGTACCATCAGATGTATAATGAACTAAGACATTGTTCTGCATACCTACCTAAGGAATTTGATAAAAGAATGTAGTTTGTCTTTGTCGGAGTATGCTCACAACTCAGTTCAATGGGCAGAAATCAAATAAAATGAGTTCTACAACATCTTTGTTTTGTTATGCCAACACCAACAAAAAAAAGGTGCCAATAATTTAAATGCATTCATTTCAAATGCACTTAACTCACAAAGGTGCAATACATTTATCAAGGGCTAAAACTAACATCTAATTCTGTCTCTTACATTCTAGAACTGTTCATGAATCAAATCAACGTAGCTATTCTGTCCTAATACATTAGGCATTTTTACTTTATTATTGAAGATTTGTGAATAAAATTTCTATCAAGACAAAATATTATCCTCCAAAGAAAGCAGCAACATATAGCTGCCTACCATCTGAAATTCTTCAGTATTAAATATTTTGTAACTCCGTCTGCGTCAGAACATAAATTCTTAAGTTATTTATATCTTGTGGAAGAGTTCTTCATATTTTGCATGTTAAGATGCGCTCCAAACAATCTTTTTTCACTTTTAATTTAATCTTGGGGGGGAAAAAAGTAGTAATGCTGATTTTAGATTTTAATCTATTCCCTCTGAAATCAATTTTCATCCTTTCTGGTTTTGCTAAAGCTACTGAAATGCTGCAGCCAGTACTGCTGTTGCTGGCACACAGGATTTATGCTGCATGAGCTGACAGGCCACTGACTGTCCTTCACACCACGTTTTAGACACGTGGCTTAGAAACCTGTACTGCTTTTCAGCTTACCTGTGTCCCAGCTATTAATAGCATGTGAAATCATGATGGATCTTCTGTCTGTGTAAAAAGAAGAGGAAGCCTGGCAGGGTAGCATTCTCCAGGAGTAACATTTGACTGTAAAACTTCACTCTATGCTCCCACTTTGAAATGGAGAAGTCTGCTGAGCTTCAAAACTATCAAAATATCATTCTGCTTACTACTACAGAGATCCTATCTATACAGTGGTTTTTGCATCTTTTTCACATGCTAATCAGAGATAATGATAGAAATGCTGGGTGGCTACAAAACATCGAGATATCAAAACAAGAGAGCAAATAAAGTGTTCATCAGACTTGAACATATTTTCCTGATGTCTGAACAGATTATTAGATTTCCCCTGTTGTAAGACCCCACAATTTTTAATTGCTTCCCTAATGAAGTTGCAAATACACTTCTTAGAAGATCACTTCAAACAGTGCAAACTGAAACATATCACCACCAGATAATCACATTCAGATTGATCCTGTGTCAAGGTCAAGAGGCAGCAGGCACAATCTGAAATATGGGAAACTGCACTTTCAAAATATGAAAGTAAGTTTGGGGTTTTTTTCCTTTCCCCTCATTGACGTTGGTCAAACACTGTAACAGCCACTCAGAGAGGCTGTGGACATTCAAAATCTGACTGAACACCTAAAGCAAGCTGCTCTACCTGATCTTGCTTTGAACAAGGGGCAGGAAGAGTTCATCTCCGTAAGTGCCTTCCAGCCTCAACTACCTATGATTTCAAGTTGTTGACATTTAAGCTTGTCTGCACAAACAAACATGTTATGATGAAATAAATTGAGGATCCAAACACATACAAACAGCGTAGTATTTTTAATATTGCTGCGTGTATTTTCAGATAAGTGAGTCAAAACTGGAAAACAGAATCACAATGTGGTTGATGTCGGTAGGTGACCTCCAGAGGTCATCATGTCCATAATTATCCAGAAGGCCGATAACATTCTAAAATTTGCAAAGAAATTGATCAAATTTGCAATTTCTTTACTCAATTAACAAGTGAGTAGGTGCAAAGTCCAACAACTCATTGAAAGAGCTACTTACCTTCAGCTTTACTAAGCTCCAAAGCCAACTGCTCTCTGGCTTTGGTTTCCTCATTGAGACGTTCCTGTAGTTCTTCCTGATACCTGATAAATTCTGTGGCCTCTTGTTGCTTCTTGAAGGACTCTCGCATGAGTTCTGTCTGCGTAATTTTAGCATGTTCAAGCTATCACACACAAAAAAATACAGAAATTCTATGAACACCTATTCTATCATTCCTATTTAATTCACAGTTGCTTTACAGTGCGATGGGAAGCCTCACGTAACTTCACTAGACATTTGATAAAATCTTTACCGAACACACATTTGTAGGTTACAAGGTGAACACTGACTTACAGAATCTAAGCAAACAGGCTTTGTCAGTAGAGTGAACTCCACGAGCCACCTGGCTAAATCCGTGTCTTTGTTCCGGTAATTCCTGATTTATGAGTTTACACTAGATTCACCTTTGTTTACACATGAGTTTTGCACTAAATATGAGTAAGCTACCACCCACCATACACTTAGAATGGCTAAAAAACATTGTATAAAACCTGCAGAAGCTGTATTATAAATTGACTGAAATTGTGTTTCACCTCTTTTTCTCCTTAACATGAAGACTGATGAGAATGCCAGGAAAATGTGAATTTTCAGAGTATTACACATTTCAACCAACAAGGGAGTAAAGCAGTGCTTCTTCCAAAAGTGTCAACCTAGCAGAATTACTAAGGATTTTTTTTATTCTTCTACATTTGTCTGGGTGGTTTAATATTTAACAAGTACTGACACAGATGCAGCACAGTTTCACTGTGTTATTTTCCTGAACTACTGGAAAACCATGTCATATAAAATCGCATATTTACAGTTTAGATATATCCAAAATGACAGTCTCAAAAACTAATTAAAATTAGAATTACTAAAGTAAAATAATGCATAAAAATTAGCCATTGTTATAAGTTTTGATTACACAAAATGTCCATCTAAGATAACATCAAACTGAAATCAAATACCAAAATCTTTACTTCTCAACTACTAACATTTATAGTCTACAGCCACCTCTCTGAGGGACACAAATGCAAATTGTTAGACCTGAACTCTGCGTGAGTTTTTGTGTGGCTTGTATTCAAAATAAGACCATTTCTTCTGAATAAGAACAATAGATGTCAGAAAATTAAATAACATATTTTCCGCCCCTTTGGGTGTGGGGTTCTTTTGGGGTTTTTTTGGGTTTTTTAACTTTTTAATATTCTGGTTATTGGCAGTTATTTGAAGATAGTAAGGGCTACAGTTTCTATAAATTCTTCTGTCTCTAGATTTCTTAAAATATTAGAGCTTTCTCACTAAGTCCCTCTAAGATCATGAATAGGAGGAGTTTGCCTTAAGAGCCCAGAAAAATGGGTTAAGAAACATTAAATAGAACAGTGCACACAAAATTATCCACTTACACTTTAAAAAGAAAATCTGAATAATCAATACATTCTCTTTTATAATACACTGAATTTACATAGTCTATGTCTTTTCTACGGCATTCCTTTTCAGATGGGCATCATAAACATGTTGATGTTAATTATTTATTCTGACAGGGGTTAAAGAAAGGTCTAAATGCTGCAACTATCTATACTGGTTTGAGGTATTTCTAAAAATCACAAAGCATCCTTCCTTTATCCTTATATTTTCCAGTGCTTAATCAAAGACCCACCTCGGATGAAAGGGAAACATTTGACAGATTTACTATACATAGAAAAAGTGGCTTCCTGAAATGCATGAAATATTCTGCTTAAAACTCAGAATAAAAATTATTCTCCAGCTTTTTTTCAGTAATAAAAACTCAAAGTATTATTAAAAGTATCACAAGGCAAAACCAAAAAGAAGTACAAACACGATTTTTTTAGATCAACAATTTCTCCACAGGATCACTGCAAGCAAGCTTCCAGCTTGTGCTGCTCACTGTAACTAGTCAGTGCACCAAAGATAAAAGAGAACAACTTTGAGTGCAGTCTCTTCCCCACTGTGAATTACTCTCAGTGAGAAAAATGAAATGTAGTAAGTAACACTGAAGTGCTTTAAAAGGAGATCTTAAATATCTGGAATTTAACATATTTCTGTGTTTGATAAATTATCTGTGATAGAAATGACCAGAGAATTGTATAATTACAGCTTTTTCAGTGCCCACTGAAAACTGACTAGGAAAAGAGCCTGTCAGCAGTATAATTTTAACAATAGAGACAAATTTATATAATTTTTCACTGCATTCTCTTCTATTTAAGCTTAATTTCTTTTAAAAACTTGTATACTTACTGAATAGGGAGGTGTAGGCAACGAGATTTTAGAGACAACCTTTAAAATGTGCCCATTCCTTTTGTGGCTGAAGTGAAAAATGGAAGTATTTACAACTACAGAATTATTCTCATCCAAGTGTTCGGTGAAAGGAAAAGGATATGGTAAAGGCACACGAGATTCAACCTCATATGTATATTCTTCTTGGCCTTCAGTCCACAAACCACTAAACAGATTAGATGCCCAGTAGGTGCGGTAAGAATCCATTCCAAAAAATACTGCTCTTGCTGCCTTCTGAACCGTCCCGTGGGTATTTTGCACCAGCTAGGCTGGCTTTAGAAATGTCTGACAAGAATTTGTAACAGAACACATGCGTTTAACAGCGTGAAGACACATATCAGTGGGTGACAAACCCACTCAGAATCAGCAGGAAGTCTCAGATCACTTTTCAAGCCAAATAACTCGGGGTGGATTAATCCCAAGCAAAGAAGTACAGGAAAACTTCGTATGGTCACTCCTGAAAAATCCTCCTTAGAGACGTTTCACATGAAAAAGCAACCGAAATCTTCCAATAGCAACTGGCAAGTAATTTCCAAGGCAAGGAAGCAGAATTCTCTTCTACCTGCACAGGAATGCTGCAGCAGGCAAGCAAGCTAACAAAACTGAAACTAAAAATTTTCCAACTCCACTACGGCAAACGAAAAAAACATACAGGTATGTCATTATTTGGAGTCATCCTTGTTGCTGGAGTTAATTCAACAGGAAGAACTTTCTCAAACTCTGCTAGTTTAAAGGCCTCCTGCTAGTATCTCCCAACTGAAAGAGTTCAGGGGAGTGGCTCGGTTTATTTACCTATACATAACACCAGCAGGTGGAATTTGAATTAATACACCCACTAAATGCCTTGCCTCAAGTTTCAAACTTCAAGTCTGAAAGTTTGTGTTCAGACAGGTCTCATACAGTTACTTTGAAGATTTTGCCAGGTTTTCTCTGACTCTTTTAAGTTATTTGAAGAAATGGGTACATGTCTTTACACAAAACACAACTGATCAGAGGAAAGGTTAAAATCATTTCTGCCTGTAACCAGTTTTAGATTATAAAATATTGCATACTAGAAAAAAAATAAACTATTCTGTTTCTGAATATTTAAAAATAATTTTCAAGTCCCCTGTATGTCTGTGGTATATACAAGAACTGTATATAATCCAATAAGCAGACATTGAAAAGCAGACAAATGTAAATGCTTGAGAAGTCTCTCTACAGAACAGCCAGAGAGGCGTCAATATTTATACTGTGGGAAAATGTGCAAACAGAAGGATTTTTTATTAACTCAAGAAAAAGAAAAAAGCCAAACATATATGATCACCAGGGATAAATCCACCTTTGTATAGCAGCTATTAATGCAGGAAATGCGTCTGTATGTGTTTGAGCCATAACACTGTTGCTGGTATTGGCAAAGTCTCAGCTACAAAGCTATGAAGGAAAATACTTTGACACCTTCAAATTGCAACGTACACAATCTAAAAGTAAAGCACATGATAAAACCAGTGTGATTTGAACTGACCTAGGTATCTTGTTCGGATTTCAGTTAACAAGGAAGCACTCCAGACAGCAATTAACATCCCACCATACAAAGTACTCCGAGAGCAAACTGCCTCTTTTTTCAGTATCATTCCTAAATCGCATACCTCACATAAATGCTGGAGTGCAGACTCCTTTTCTGATAGCAATGTGGGTATGTGCTTAACTGGCCATGTTTAAATCATAGTTGGAAGAGACAGCAGGAGAGCCCCACCTTTTTGCCCAGTCAATTGACTAAAATGTATGTCAAGAGAACTAGACACAGGTCCCCTTAATCCTCCCTCTTCACAAGCTCTATGTGCTCACACCTTCTGTCTCATCTCTTGGTTGTCTTTTTTTGGGTGGAGGCACCGGAAGCATTGTTACAGCCATCAAAATGAACCTATGGGTTTTAGACTTAAGAAAACACGGTCACGAGGAAAAAAAAGAAAAAAGCTCTATTGAGACACAAAATTTAAAGTGCTTCTCTAGTAAATCACCCCACCTGATTTGAAGTTTCATTGATAGCTTCCAGAAGCTTTTCAACAGCCGCCTGCAGTCGAGAACTAATATTCAGAATGAGCTCTTCATTTTCAGGATCTATTTCCATCCCACTTTCTGCAAGATGTTGGCTCAGCAGTCCTTCACCTGCTGCTCCTGACCACATGTTAATATCATCATCTCCCATACTACTACCATGATACAAGGAACAGGACTCTGAGAAAAAAAAAAAAAGTTACCTTTTCACACAGCCTCTTAGCAATTGCAAACAAGAAAAACTGTACAACTGAATTAAAATACAAAAGACAAGTCCAAAAATGATTAAAATATTCGTCTCAGTCACAAAAACAGAAAGGGAAATACTGCATACTAAAACTCACACAAACAAAACAATATGTTAATTAACAAGAAGCAGAAGTGCAAGAGAAAAGGAGATATTAACAGGCAATATTTTAGACATACTTTCAGCATGCTTGGGGGCTCTGATGCTCATCTTCTAACCTTTGTTAAGATCAGTAACCTTTACTACTTAGAATAACTTGCAATAATACTTGCAAGATTGTCTTTAAAATACAAATCAGCTAAAAACCCCCAAACAAAACCAAAACCAGACTGTCAGTCCCTGTTTCACCAACACCCAATTATGTTCCTATGCATTAGCACAAAACTGTTCAAGTCAGTGAATCAAACTCAAGTGAGTAAAAGGAAAGGCATACATGTAATTCAGTTGGCTTCTTAGGACAAACAGGCTGGAATACAGACCAACAATATTCAGCATGGTTATTAGTGAACTGAAAATTTACTAAAATGATTAGTTGAACAAATCAAGGACAGTGCAGCAGGACTGCAACTGTTCCTGCTGCTGGGCCACCTGGCACCTGCCTGCTTCTCAGTCTTCCTGAGGTCTGATTCCATTTAAGGACATTATCCATTCTTTCTGAAAAGCCAGACACAAGGTTTGCCTAGGGTATTAGGCTGATAGCAGTTCATCTAGAAAATAGCAAACTTGCCGTATTTAGAATTCAAGCGCCTGTATTTAAGCAATGCAAGTGAAAGCAAAGTCTTAAGAAGTTTTAAAATCATACCTTCAGTATGAAGGAACAATACAGTAGGCATAATGTGGCAGTAGAAACTGTTGTTAATAAAGTCTTTTAAAAGTAAAAAAGTGTTATGTCCTTAGACTGACAGATTTGAAATGTCAGAAAAAAATGCTACTGTAGAGAGTTTTTTTAAATGGCAATTTATTAAAATGAAGTACATTTCTGGAATATATTTAAAATAAATATTTTGGTACGGTGCATTTTTTTTAACAATTAGATGTTTTTGCTTAGGATTTTCTCAAAAATATCTTATTTTCAGGAACAGCAGTATGACTAAATGAATTAAGAACAGTCAATGCCTGTTTAGCAATGAAGTTGCAATACTGGGTTATCTTTGAATTCAAGTTCCTGGTTACTCCACGAATTGTGACTGCTGAACTAGAACAGTTTGTTTAGCTACAGAAATTGAATTGAAATTACAACAGGTCAATCTCACAAATTGCCTTTAAAAAGTTGTTGGTTTAGCCTCCTAACCAGGCAGGCAAATAATATTGGCAGGCATATAACATTACGAGCATTCTTGTTGATATTTGAACCTATCAAGCAAGTCAGATTCTAGCTTTGAGGTTTGTTTTTTAGCTTTCTGTAACAAGCTGTAACACGATTAACCACCTGGTGTACTTAATATACATTCCTACCTGCAAGTATTCTGACAATAACGTAGCCAAAAATATTACCCATACACAACAAACTATTCTATAGTGATTTTAACTGAGGAAGGTTTCACTTGGTCTACTTTTCTCTTAAAACTGCTAAGATTGTTCAAATGCAGATGCCTTTAGTAATTTTTTTTCTTCTAGTTGTATTATTACTGTTTCATATCTCCTTTCAGATATGTGGGATATAATGTCACAAACTGTTTTCACACTCCAAAGGGAAAAAACAGAAGCACACTATATGCATGAATAGAACGAATAACCAGATGAATAGGAAGATACATTCACATGGCACCTTTCATCTACACAGGATTTCAAAGCACTTTTGAGTACTGCACTTTGGAACGTCAGCCATGAAGTCCTGTAGTGGAATCACCCTAGCAGTGGCTAGCAGTCCTTTTCTGCCAGCACACTAAACATTTGCAATGGGTTTATAGACCATAACAGCTTTCCCACAACACACTAATATTCCATCCCCTTGCAGTATAAGGCAGGCTGCAAAATGAACAATTTCTCTTTTTTTATTTTATAGCATTTTCACATCTTACTACCCAAATTTGGGCTGGGTTTGGGTGTTTCAAAGTATCTATAGTGATGCAGAAGCTTTAATATCCTCAGAGTAGAAAGGACCTTCATTTGAGATGGACATCAAGCAGCATAAGTATCTCCAAATGCTGCACCAAAGTATTGGTTAAAGACTGAGTTGGAGGAAAATATATTCCCTACTGAGCCACCAACACACTTACTGCAGCACCTGATGCTCTTTGGAGGCCACCCATCTTAAGAATTGACCAGGTAAGACCCTGCTTAGCTTCAGAGATCCCACAAAATAAAAGCCCACAGTACAGTAGCACAGCTATAAACAAGATAAAACAATGACATATTAGTTATTGCACAATCTAATACTTTTCTGATGGAGTACAAATCATCTCGGTAATGTTCCTGTTTTCCTTCTCAGGTTTAACCCATAATTCATGTCCTGTCACCCTTCTATTCTAGTAAACTATTTGCTTGAGAGGTACATCTGAATTGTGCAATGATGATTGTGTGTAAAATACAAAAATAAAGATTATACAAAATGACTGCAGAAATGTGCAGTTGTTTGCAAAATCATCTGAACTGGCTGTCTGGGAGCTTCTGAAGAAAAACTTAAAAACACCAATGGTAGCTCAGAATGTAATTTTTAAAAGCTGGGATCAGACTATGTCTTTTATATTAATAATGTCACTAATGTCATTATTTCTTATTGTCAGTGACCAGAACAGTACCAACAAGTGTCCACAAACTCATAACAAGACTTAAACCTCCTGTTTTGTTTAATTATTTTTTAATTTGCATCCATTTCTTCTCAATAAATACAAAACAAATCAACATTAAACCACCATTTTGTTATATGAAATATCTCAAAACAAAATATCATAATTTGCCTGAAACGTAACTATAAAAAATGAAGAAAGAAAACTAAAGTACAATTTGGCACATAGAAACTTTAGTAGTCTCAAAGATAACAAAAAAACCCAAAAAATATCAAATGAACAAAAAAATTGTAATAATTCTTTTATACAATGGGGTTGGTAACCCAAATGATAAATGTAGACAACCATATAACGATTTCCACAAAGTGGAACTTAAGAATACAAATTCATGTTAAATGTTTTCCTAACTGCACAGTAAAAGTCTCTGCATCTTTTTCCCCTCAAAATGGTCTTAGTAGCTTAGTACAGCCCCCTTCCACATGATTTTCAGTGGTGGAAACAAGACATAGAATCATTGTCTAGTCTGATTAATCACTCCTGGCAGCTTAATGTTTAATCTCAATTTTGTTTATCCTTTTACAGCTGTTCAGGCCCCCACCCTAACAGAACTAAATCAAATTCCTCTGTCCTGCAATTTTGTTTTTCAGTCAATACAAAATAATAAATAGAATATAACTGACTTAAGTAAAACTATCATCTCTTTGTGTAAATTCTCTCCTTGTAATGAAAAAAAAAAAAAAATCAACCAAAGAAACAAAGGTTTATATTGTTTCTTTTGTCATGGAGCATGCAGTTCAGCACATCAGATGTCATGGCTCACTAAATCTTAAGAAAAGTGCTTAGTTATACAGTGCTTGCTCAGAAGTTTCAGATACAGAAGTTGTTTATGAGCTGCCAATTGAAATTTATGAAGCAATACATATTTTGCATCATGTAGAGCCAGTATCTCAGTTTACTCCTGGGATTATGCTTAGGAATTAAATTTAGGGGTTAAAAGTTGAAAACAAAAAATCAGTCCTGTGGCAGACCAGTGTTTAGCTATTTACCACCTTTTTTCCTGGTACACTGCTCAGAAATAAGGAGCTCAGAAGGTAGGCAAGAGGGTTTAATATTCAAGGAATGCCATAACCTCTCAGGCTTCTCCAGAGCAAGCTGCATTACTGCAGTCCCTCAACCCAAGTCAAGTCAACTCACCAGATTACTGCGCACAAATGGCCATTCACTTCCAACGATGTTTTATGACTGAAATTTGAACTTTACACACTCTTCTAGAAATAAAATCCTGTGCTTGCAGATAACCTGGTCAATGTCCCTCCATAAATGCGTTCTATAAATCAGGTGTGGTTATAAGTATATGACCTTAATGATAGAGCTTTTAAAAATGCTGAAACTCGGTGCAAATAGTAAGCTGAATTTTGCTTGTCAATACATATGGATTACGTTCAGAAGGTCAGAGAGAATTCACTTCAATAAACACATTATTTTACCACTTTATTTTTGGATTTTTATTGGTATAAATTTATTCCTACAGATTTCCTAACTAATTTAAAAGGAGGATCTGTTTGGCTGGGTACTAGAAAATACAATAACATGCACAGTTAAAAAAAACAAACCAGCAGTGTCTACATATTTCTTACTTCCATAAAATAATGGGGAAAAATTTTAAAATTTGTCCTCTGAAACCATTTACTGTTAGTATAGAAAATGAGTAACAAGAGTCCCACTGGTGAAAACACTAACAGAATTGGTTATCTAATTTAATTTGAGGAAAAATCAAATACTTTAGCTGAAGAAACAGTAGAACTACTACTATTGCTGCATGACCCCAGTGGCAGAAAGGATGCTGCAGCATCATTTTGAGAGCAAAAAAGGAGAACTGTGAATACAGCTCCAGAGACACATTACAAACCATACATTCAGCCATGATGGCTACTGTAAGCTTAGCTCTTCTCTGATTTTCACTTTTTACTTTGGTTACTCCTTCCTTCATTGTTATTTCTGAATGTAAGGAAAGATGCAAAAAATATACTGGAATATACAACTGGTAGGTGGGAAGCCTGAATGCCGCTCTGTGCCAAGAAGGGGCATTACAAGAACAGACACCTGCTTTCTTACAGGAAAATGAAACCTCACACACCTCTTCAAAATACACTAACAGCAAACACAAGTTGAAACAGCCAAACCTCATCACTAGCAGAATGGAAGAGAGCTTTTTTCTACCTGAAGAAGAGTCCTCTTTCATCAGAAGACTTCACAAGAAATAAGCAAATCATTCCAATCATAGGGCATGTTGTGTGTTCAGACAGTAGCATTATGAAAGCCAGGGACAAATCAAAATGACAAAAAAAGGTACTTTTTAACTATGCTTTGCTACATACATGTAATGCAAGTAATCCATATTAAGAATTGTTAATGACAATAATTAGTGACACACACAAGTATACGCACTGATGTGCAGGAGCAGGCAAAAAGTGATTGCATCAAAAAATAAGGTCCAAAGCTTAGTTATCCAATCTGCTATTTGAGGAAAAAGGCAAAGCCTCAAAAGCCTTAAGTTTCAAAAGATAATTTTTCTCACAACTAAATATACTGAAATATGTAGAAAACAAATTACTTTTCTTAATGAAACAGCAATACAAGAATAAAAGTGCTGTTCACTTGAAAACTTCAGATATTTTTAGACTACAACTTTATAAATTTCATTGCAGATAACCTTTTGAGTGATCAATTAAGAAGATGTCTCTGTGCTACAAATTCACACAACCTTTCTCAACTTGCCCCAAGGCTTCATGTGACCTATATTTAAAGCCAGAGGGAATCAATAATATGCAATAATCCACATTTTGAAAGAAAGAGGTAAAGTTCACCTTCATTTACCAGTTGTATTATTATCCTGTAATAGACGCTTTCTTAACACTGACATGTAGTATTTGACTTCCAGTTTTTTTTCTCATTCCTAGTAGTTAAAATTCCAGCCAAATTCAGATGTATGATGTGTTTGAGGTTGATCTGTTGTTTACTAGTTCCTCTCAAGATCCAGGATGCATGAGCACAACCTTAATGGTAGCTACACGACAATTCAATAGAGCACCAACTCTTGCTCAAAAGAGAAATGGACAGACGCTATCCTAGTGCAGTCACAAGAAAATAAACAGAGCCCAGTAGAGTCCTCTGACACTGGCACGCACTAACTCTAACAATCAAAATGCTCCTTCAGTCTTGTGCCAACTTGGCACTCCTGGAAACAGCTGATGGGCAAGTGCTGGCAGTTGAGAAGTTCTTGGAAATGTGTCCAAAATGGGATTTGCTTGCAAGCACCTCTTTGGGAAGCTAGTAAGTCCACAAGCACACATACACAGGCTTGTCCCCTGCCAGCTGCCCTCAGTGATCAGTAACATACCTCTGTACTTTTAGTGCACTGCTGGAGATACATGTAGCCTTTGACACTAGTTCCCATTCCCCATAGAGACATTGGAGGGTGCAAGGGGCGCAAGATGCCATGGAGCTGTTTCATTCTCTTTGCCTCCATCAACAAAAACTTTTTTTTTCCTTGACCTCTCAATCAGTTTCCCATTCTGTTGCAGGCTTTGCAACAGGACTCTAGACATGAGTTGTAACAGGTGTGAGGCATGACCCAGACAGCTCCTGAAATGTTGTCTCAAGCAGACAGATCTTATGCATTCAAATGAAAAATAGGTTGTGGGGATTTTTCCTTAAGAAAAGTTTAATTTAAAATATCAAAACTAAGAGTATTTAAGTATATCATTAAAGCATGCAAATGATACTTCTAATGAAATATAAACCCATACAATCGGTACCTTTCTCATACCCCACACGGATGCAGGGTTTTATTGACTCCTCTGTCTCAGTGTCCCATCCAGCTTGTTTGGAAGCCTGAACTTTCCCAGACCGATCCAGTAACCCAAGAACATGCTGACCAATTGTCTCCTCCATTGCTACAGTTGTCTTCACAACTTCTAAAAGAATCTTCACGAGTTTTTCATTAGCCTTCTGAAAAACATGCCTGCAGAACAGAAACTAATCAAATCTCTGACTTTCCCTGATTTTCAAGTGGGTTTTATCCTTTATAGACCCAAAGAAGATTTGCAATCGAAACAGCAAAATTAAGATTTGTTTTTTAAGGCTAAACCCTACATCATGCAAATACTAAATACACATTTGTGTTAAAAGTCAGTTCTTTTTAGAAACTACGTAAAAAGTCTACGTATTTATCACTCTTTCTACTTTTAACTTCGCATTTTAAATAGTTATTCTTTTAAAGTGGTGATCTGCTTTTGCTTGGTATTCACTATAAAATTAACCCTTTCTCAAAAATGAACGTTTAGAAAACTGCTCCTCTATACAGATCAAAAAAGTTAGAGAAGAGTCAAATGGGGTTATAAAATAAGACAATCATACTAATAGAACCTTAATTCACATATATACATACAATATGTATATATATGTGTGTGTATAAATAATGTTTATGATTCAACAAGTAACAAAAAATACAGTAAAATAGGCTAAGATTTGTCTGTCATTACAATAGCTTTATAAAAATATTCTACTATTAAACTATTAACTTACACTACGAACCATTTAACTTAAATACATAAACCTAGAAATATGGTTTTCTAGAACAAGACACATTATCATCAGTCAGCATAAAGCTCATAAATATTATTAATTTAACAGCAAGAACATGATTATCAAAATTTAAGAAAAATATTTTCTTAATAGTTCTAAGAACCTTTCTTTAGAAAGAAGAGCTGAAGGCGTTTCATCAGGCTTTCTTCCCACATCTTCATGCTCAAAGATCGGCTCTCTTGCATCATTCTGGTTTTCATTTTCATTCTGAGTAAGTTTTGGCAGAGGGAGAGAAAACAAAAAGGACAGGAATCCTGTCATGTCAGAATCAACATATTCTTCTTACGTATGGTAGAATATGAAATTTAAAACCTAAATTAGTTGTCATTTCCTTTTTAATACCTCTGCACCAAATTACAAATCAAGTAATACTCTTACTATATGGAAAAAAAATATTCACAAAAACAAACCAGGAAATCCAAGGCAGGGCCAATTAGAAAGAACTTTGTTACACTGATTAAGCAGCTGTTGTATTTTGCTTGTGTTGCTATAGCAATATGAAAAAGTGAGTTTACTTAAGGAAATAGCTGTAGTAATAAGCCCCACCTATGTTACCACTGTCACCTCTTGAATCTTACAGCTGCTCTGCTCCAGTAATACCCAACATCTTTTAGAAAAATATACTGCACAGAAAGAATAACAGTGAACAGGAATCTTTTACTGGTGTTAACATGCCACGGTTGCCCAGAAAGTCAAAGTCCATATTTACCTCTGTCTGTGTGCTGTTGTTTTGTAACTCACAAAACAGCCTCTCTTTTCCGGGTAGGGAATGTTGTTTTAATGATTCCAGTTCTTCTATAAGCATTCTCTCTCTCTCTGCAACCAGGCTGTCATTCTCCATTGAGACACGCTAAGAAAGAAGTGTTAGAGAGGCTCACACAGTTTCTTAAGCTTCTGAGTAAATTGAGTCCTGTCACTTCTAATTCTTTACAGACCTTGAACAATGAAATTTCAGTCCATCTCTTTAAATCATTACAAAAGCACTGAAAGCTTTCTAGAATGGAATACAGATAAAAAACCCCTTCCTTAGGATTTTCATACCATTTTTATGCTCTCTAGGAAATACAATGGTTACAATACAAACTGGAGAGAATTTCTGAATATTACATGCTTTAACATGTTTTGCACAAGAAAAATAATGAGAATAACTTATTTCTATAAAAACGCTACTCACATTCTCTTTTAGAAGAGCTAGAAGTGCTCATGGCTTAAACACAATGCATACATTTCTATATAGTTCTTATGAACATACATACTTGGCATTAAAAACCGAAAAAACCCCAGCAGCCTAAGTTCTATTTAATGATTTTTATCAGTTACAGGAATTTGCAACCCTGACAAAGATACAGTTACAAACTGAAACAAAAGGTAAAAGGAGGAAGTATGCATATATCAAAAGGAAAGATTATCAAGATAAATGATTCTAGGACACCTTCATGGCAGCTAGGAGAGACAGCTGCTGTTGCTGGAAAGGGTTCCTAAGGTGTGACTGGCTTTCTAGATTCCAGAACTCCTTGAGCCCAAAGTTAAACAGAGCAGAACCAGGTTTGGAAGAGGTCTGAAGCTCCACTCCACAGTGAAAGCACAGAATTTCAGAATTCACTGATTACTAGCTTCAAGTGCATTTTGGTAACATTCCACTGTTGAAATTAAATCAGAGCAAGGCATATTCTTCTGGATTCTGTTCATTTTGTCTTTCAGTGGAAGGAATCCGTGAAAGACGTGTCTATAAATGATATTAATTTTGAAGTATTATTAATTAGGATAAACTAATGAGTTTCATTAAGACACTTACTATAGGCTTTGAACAGATACAGAGTGACTGCAAGTTAAGTTTGAGAAGGCAAAGAACATTGATGTTTCCCACTAAAGTCCACAGATAGTGTTTCATTCTAAATGTTGGTAACGACTTATTTCCCAGAACTGGGGGAAAAAATCCCAAAATGCCAAAACATATTGTTGCAGGAAGCCACTGATATTGTTCAGGTCAGATTGATGAAAAATGAAGAATTTTATAACTGCATTTCTAGCATGGCTGGCGGCTTCATTCACGTAAATAGCTACTAGCCTGCATCCTACACGGGGCCATGTATCTGGCAGGTGGCACAGCTGGCAGTGCATCCCCACTCACTCTCTGCTGCCTGCTGTGCAGCACTGCAGGTTTGCTCCTCGTTTACAGAAGTCTAAATTGATCTATCACTGTCTGAGCTTTGATTTAAAAAATATGTCTTCCATAAATATACGCATATATGGGCTTGTATGTACACACACACACACACACACAAAAAGATGTGTGTGCACAAGTGTGCACGCATGCACATGGAAAATACGTGCATGCCTCTCTCTCCCTCTAAATAGGTGTAAATCATAAATACGAATCTGCCCGGTGATGTTCCTTTGTTAACCCATACCAACTCACTGGCTGAATTGTGTATTACCTCAGCTAATTGCACTTTAAGACTCTCCAGCTCTGCTAAGAGTTGATCTTGATTTTCCTTCTGACGCTCCATTTGCTGCATGTGCCCCTGTCTCAATAACTCGGTTGCCTGCTGATGCTCCTGGTACTGGCGCACGAGCTCCTGCCGCATGTCCTCCAGGCGCTCCTCGTACAGCAACAGCTGACTGGCTGCTTCTGTGCCTGTGGCTGTGGCTGCCACCTCGCTGGAGGGCTGAAACAGTGCAATTATTTTAGCATTTTACGTTCAACAACTGTTCCTAGGAAAGATTTAAATAAATTTCAGAAATTGCTTTCATAAATGAAAGTAGCTGGCATGGAAGCGTTATCGTATTGCCTGCTCTTGAACAGTCCAAGCTTAGAATTATTCCCCATTTAAAAAGATAATTTTTTTCCAATAACTCTCAACAGAGTTACTGAAAAATAACTCTCTTCTGTGCTTTTTACGACCCTTTTTTATGTTATTTATTTTAATTCAGCCCCACCCCATGTTTGTGAAATGCTAACTATACGCTTTGCATCATTTAATTATTTTTGTGTTCGGCTGATATCCTTTATCACAAGAGACTCAAACAGTTTAAGCACTATTTTTAATCTCTTCTTTATATAAACATTAAAAGATAACCTAGCTTACAAAATGTCTTTAAACAATTTGTTGTCTGCAATACAGCTGGCATCATATTCCCTTCCTCAGGCATAGCACACAGGAAAGAAGGGTAGATAATTTAGGTATCAAGTTGTCAACCCTTTGAAAGGGAAAAGGAAATATTTAAATGGAATTTTAATCTCTAATTTTTTCTTTCTTTTTTTTTTTTTTTTAAACACTTACTGGTATTTCTTCTCCTGTAACACCTTTGCTATGGGAAAAAGGTTCTTCAGAAATCACTGACTTATGTGTTGTCTGTCCCAATATGCAATCCGGGCTGCTATTAGAATGAAGCTGTTCTCCAAGTGAGTTGATCTCTCCAGACTCCTCACGGAGTTCCTTGCAAAGTGATTTCAATCCTTCTTCATTCTTACTGCTTTTTCCAGTTGCTTTTCTAAGAAGGCTGTCAACTTCTTTCTCACTGTGCTGCTTCTTAATTCCAAAATGTTTTCTCTCTGGATGTGCAATCAGCATTGGTGCTTCTTCCTCTTTCTGCCTAGCAATTTCTGACAATTCAGTCTGTTTGGCAAATGCTACACTCATTGACACAATAACCTGAAAAAAATAAGAGAAGTCTGTATTGGTTTATGCTTCACACCATTTCCTATTACTGAAGAAACCTCATAGATGACCATCAACAATAAAAATGTAAATAAAAGGTTCCCAGAAGAAAACAGAAAGATGTAAGAACAAAGATATCTTGTCAATCTTGAAAATAGTTACATCTTAAAATACATACACGCTGTATTTAAGGTAGTTTAATGAACTACAATGTTGTTTCCAGTTACAACAGATTATTTAGCATGGAAATAACAAAACTTTTTTTTTTTTTTCCTTTTTTAAGATCCTAATAGGTGATTATAAAAAGTGCTGGCACACCGACTTAAGAACAGCTGTGCTAACCTGCTCTGTCTAGCCAAGCATCCTATGTAAAAGTTTGACTGACATAGAATTTTGGGCTGTATGAAGAAAGCAGTGCCATGTGCTTGATATTTAGCACAGGAATTTTACTTGACCAGGAAGAAATTACTGGCACTAAGTAGCTGCAGTTGCAGTTACAACAGGCTGATAACTTCTGTGTTGCTAATACAGATAAACAGCTTTTTCCAATCGTGTAAGCAATACTATTCTAGATTTAGAATACAGTGGTTTATAGCAAAGCTACAAAAAGTGTGAAAAAAATAGTGTCTATATACAGAAGTGCTACACTTGAAAACACCAAACTCTTCCTTTCCAGAAAATGTGAGTTTGTCTTTTGAATTTAAACTGATCTTAACCAATGCAACATTTGTTTCCTCATAAAGAAGGGTATTCCTGGCAGCAGATAAGAGAATATTTTTTCTGTTCTACAAACAAATGGAAACTTTTTTCTAAATCAAAAAGTAAGTAAATCCACAAACAAATATACTCTAACTATAAAATCTTAATTTTATTTTTCATGTTTTAGTCACCAGATCTAAAGATAAACTATGCATTTTACACAACATATTAAAATGCACAATAAAATAAAGAGAGAAAATAGTATGAAACTCTTAAGTGCAGAAATCTTTTGAACTGACCTGCTGTTAAGCCTATGGTAGCAAGAAATATACTCTAAGTCTCTGGATTTTTAAAATAAATTCTAGTGCAGAATATGGCAGCATGCTGTCTATTTCCTTTGAGGTCTTAAACACCACCACCACAACCCATATGAATAGAAATTATGAGTTAAGAATAGGACAGATAGCTAAGAAACCTCAAAATGTTCCAGAATTTTTTAAGACTCCCATTCAGAAACCAAATGAAACAAATCTTTGTAAACAAATCATATAAAAGTTAGCATATTCTACAGCAACTGCCTAAACAGTTGAAAATGGCAAATAAAAATTACAGATTTTAAAAACATATTTTAAAGTAAAGAAATAAAAGTAATACCTTTGCTACCTCTTCTTCCAATCTTTCTTGGTACTGTTTTTGGAGCAACTGAACAACATCCAGATCATTCTGCATTTCCATTTCCCTACCAAGCTGTAAGAAAAACATGAAATCTCAGATCATGTATTTGTGATTTTATTTCATTAAAGCTTCAATCCAGCAAGAGATTTTTTTTACCTCAATTAGGTTTCCTCCATCTCATACAAATCACATAATTTTGTACCACAACACAGAGCAAAAGACTTTGCCTAGTTTCTGCTTCAAAATAAATTTTAAATGTAGAGTTTGAAACAACTCTCCTTCCAGACCTATCTGAGATGTCAAATGCAGTGAAACCAGGTCAGGAAGCACAGAAACACAGTACAAAATAACACTGCTATTTTGCAAAACGCAGAATTTTTGAGCTAGTTTTCCAGCAATCCCAGGGAGGAATGCATGGGGTCTTTTCCATTTGCACTTGGTCTCTTAAAATCTTTGGGGTTACTTTTCCAAAATTTCTCCTAAACTGTTCAGCATGTACTACAAAAGTCCTGGTATTTCACTTAAATTGCTCGTTTTGTAACTCATGTTTAAAGAAAAGTCACAATATTTAAAAGATTCCTGAAGAAATCCCAGAATTTGAACACTAATTCTCTCCCACTTTAGGAAGTAGCAGCCAACTAAAATGTCTTGTTTCAGAGATAAAATAAAGAAAATAAATTTAAACCCAGCATCAATAAAGCAAATTTTCTTGATCATAATTCCCAGATGTTTTTCGGCAAAATTTAAATATTTTTCCGCTGACATGGACTGGCTAATAGTATAGTACAGTACTAAGACGATAACTATCTTAATCTATCAAGTATTAGTCACTATTTCAGTTCCATCTAAGAAGACAAAGCATCTAAATTATGTCACTCTTATATGTATTAGCTATCAACTGAGTTACATCATACCTCTAATGCTTTTTCTGGTTTTTTTGGAAGAAGATTTTCTGTGCACTTTACTTTTCTGAAGACTTCTTTTAACTTTCTTTCTGAATCCGTGGATCCACTAAAACGTACAAAAAGCAGAGAAGGGCAATAATGATTTAAAAAAAAAAATAAAATAAAAAAAATCAGTATTTCATTGCCCTTGACTTAGTGAAAACCAGAATGTGTTAAGTGGACCTGAACTTTACCACAAACTTTATTACTACCTATCATTCTAGAAAATAATTAATTTTAGGCAACTACATCTACACAAGATGTCTTTAGATATTAAGGCTGGTGCCTGGAGTTTTGAGGATTAAATGTTGTCTACTGAGTTGAAGTTTTGAAATTGCTGCTATAAAGTTCATATATATGAAATTACTTTTATACATTATATCATTTATCAAATCTTCCTCTCTTAACTATAAATGCTGCACTACTTAATTTGCAATGTTTATGTCATTTCCTTATAAGACTCTTAACAACTCTTGAAGGAACAAAACTATAGAAGACCACACTTATAAAGAATTTCTCCAGTTCCGAAGCAGAACACAGAGCTTTACACAAACAGTTATTTGAAACAATCCTTGAACAAGTGTGAAGTTATAAAGCATTGAAAAACTGATTAATACCTTGTGTGGTCAGAGGATACCCCAGCAAGGTGAAGCTTGTCCTGCAGATGGACAAGCTCTGCAGCGTACCTCTCCTGACTTTCTTTCAGCTGCTGCTGGAAATAGGACCGGAGGTGTTCCAGCTCTTGAGCATGCTGCTCCTCAAGTTGTTTTTTAAGGTTCCCTATCTGCTTTGAACAGTATTCTTGAATTGTAGGATCTGTATATAGGTTATGTGAAGCAGGGGGTGAGAAGGACGCATGGAAAGAAGGAAAGAAGGAAACTACATTAACTTCTTCACAAATATTTAGCAGTGATGGACTGAACAATTAATGTAGCTAAAAAAAAAAAAAAAATTGACATCCTGTCAACTACTTTTCCGTAACAAAGAATGATAACTTAATCTTTCATTCTGCAAAATAGTATTTGATATGGGTAACAAATTGTAATTGTGGAAAACTAAAAAGTACTAAACCAAAAATGTATCACAGAATATAATTCTGAAAAAATTTACAGAATTAAGAAAATCAGAGTATTGTACTGCAAAATCAGAAAAAAAATCTCTCATGTTCAAGCTGTAAAAAGATATCAGTCAAAATTAAAAGTCACTGTCTTTTCTTTCTCTCTGAATATACATACATTAAAAACAGCATATACATCATTTTACCCATTAGATTCTGTGAAGGAGTCTGCAGACTTTCCTTTCCTATTTCCATATGGATAGGTTCCTCTTCTTTCCTCATTTCTGAAGAAGATAGCCTTGGTTCCTTGACCTAAATAATAATCAAGTAAATGCAATTAACAACAATTTGTCTCATAGCAGCACAAAAATCTTATATCCAGTGCTGCACTCCCCGCATAGGAGAGAAATGAACATACTGGCACAAGTCCAGCAGAGAGTTACACAGGAGATGGGAGGCTTGGAGCATTTGCTGTACGAGAAGAGGTTGGAAGAGCTGGGCATGTACAACCTGAAGGAGGCAAAGGTGCCCACCTGCCTTGTGAAGTATCAAAATTCAGCTGGACACAGCCCCTGGCAACCTTTCCTAGATGACACTGCCTTGGGAGAGGGGCTGGATTAGATGAACTCCAGAGGTGTCTCCCAACCTCAACCAGTCCACAATTCCGTGACATGGACAGTGTTGCTACATTTTGTGAGTTTTGTGAGATGTTTACAGTTCTGTAGCTGAGTTCTCATGTCTGTACCATAAACAATCATTGTTTTCTACATTCTTTTCTGATGAAAATCATCTGATTGACTTCTAGTCTGGCCAGTGGGATGGAGAGGTGGTAGCCTTGTTCTCCAATCCCTGGTCATTGTTCAAAATCTGTATAAGCGAGGTCTTGGGAATCAATAAAGGCTTTTCTTCAGCCTTCTTGGAGTCAAAAGATTGTGTGAGTATTCATTTCTCTTCGTGACCTCTAGTGACAGACAGCATGTCCTTCCTCAGTCATTCAGAAGGAATTCATGAAACAGAGAAAATTCAAATGCTCATACACTCCATGCTATAAAAGTTTACCTGTTTACACTCTGCCATCAGCTGTGTTTGAAGTGCTTTCAGCCTGCTGTACTCTTCCATTATCTTGCGGAGAAGTGCATCCATCCGTTCTTGCAAAGTCAAATTACATAAAGAACCAGGGACTTTACAAAAAGAAAACAAACATTTTACCACAAATTTTAATAGAAGTGATTTGTTCACAAGTTCTGCCCTGAAGAATTGTCTGATAAACATTACAAAATACTGAAACAAGTGAAGCCCTTCCAGATTTTGAACACGTTTTTATAAGTATTGATACATATGCATTTTTCTGGTAGGACTACTAGCTTCTTCTACAAAAGGAGGAAGAGAAAAACCCATAACACCTTTTTCCACCAATATCCACAAAAAAGAAAACAGCATAAGAAAATATCTGTAATAAAAAAGAAATCTCTAAAACAGCTATTTAAGCTCATGAATAAGTACCTGAAAATGTAATGGCAAAACTGCCAGTCTGGAATACTTTAAATAAGTATTTTTAACAAGCATGATAGTACAAAGTCATTACCTTGAGCTTGACCTCTGTGTACTGGTAATTCTACACTCAGTTTTTCTTTCACAGCAGGTTTACACAAAATTTCCTGCTCCCTTTCATCAGCTTCTACAGAAGCTGAAGAATTTTCATTCTGACTGCCACACAATACCTGTATAACAAATCAAACAAAGCAAAAAGTAAACAATTTCTTATTATTTTATCAATCACAATTCACAAAGAAAACAAGAAAAATGGGAAGAAAGTAGTACTTTGTGAGCATTAACTTCTGTGAAAATGATGGCATAAGTGGTCTGTTGAATCCTAAGAACGTACACAATCTTTTAAACCCCTGATAAAAGAAACAGATATGAAAAGACTTTTCAGCTAAAGCATAAATCCACATGTTTTCAAATCAGTAAGAAAGGCCTCCTTTATTGATGTGGAAAACAAATTTACATTTTAAATGCCTCATTCTCATAAGCTGCAATCTTACTTGGAAGAGGAATTCCCTACAGCAGAAATTTGTATCTTTTTAGGGATTACAGCTCATCTTGTTCTTTAAGTGCTGAACAAATCATATAAAAGGGTATGGCATAAAAAAAATTCACAATGGGCAGGCAAAAAGAAGATTTATCCATATGATTTCTGAAGATAAATGATACTTGAAAAGAAACCGCTTGCTCAAAGCACAGTGGGATTCTTTATTTAAAGATTTTGTACTCAACAAAAAGCAAACTCAACTTATAAAAGTAAAACCATAATTTCTCTGACAGGTCAACAAAAAGACCACACAAACAGGCAGCATTTTTCACACTGTGAAAAAGCTCATGCCATGCACTCTCATTTAGCAGCTACTTTCTCTGAGCTATCACGGATTCCTGCTTAATCTCTCCTATGCTGGACCTCAAGTTAAAATCTTGCTATTCACTTTCCCAAGGAGGTGTTGAAAAAATCCAGCAAAGAAGGAAAAAAAACCCAAAAAAACACCACAAACCATAAACCCCATCCATTAGAAGTATTTTAGACTTGAAAACCATGGCTTACAATGAGTGACAAAAGCAGCTTAATTTATCCAGAAATAAGTTCAATAAGTATCTCGATTGACGGTCAAAAGGCACCCCCTAAGGGCCATCAATTACTATGACTCTAGGGAAAAAGATATACCTAAATATTATTATAGGTGGTTGATATTAGAATGAAGACTAAATATAAGCTTCAATTTTTGACTATAATATTTCTTTACTAGAAACAAACACAGATAGTAATTTTTTTTAGATTGTTTGACAGTTTTAAGTCTTTGAAAGATAAGAAAGAAATTACTATCTTATTGCAGGTATGAGAGGTGATGTCCTGGGTATCAATATGTGCGTGACATGAGACTCTTGAATCAAAAACATATATCCATAAACAAAGAGAAAGGAAAAAAGTACTTCCAAACTAGCAGAGATGAGATCAACATTACCTAGAAGATTTGAGATGTAAAACAAAAGACTTGTCTTTTGTAAGCTGGTTTAGGGGAAAAAAAATACAAAACCATTTGCAATGCTATTTTAGAAGCTCAGGTTTAGCAGTCTCTATTTTGAGATCAATGCAAAGAGAAAAGCAGCAAAGAAAACATGCAAAATAATGTAGAAAAATAGGATGACTCACTAACCATAATTTCTTGTTTTCCAAATTTTAATTTTGAAAAAGGCTTTTTGTTAATTCTTACCTGAACTAGCCTGGAACATTCCTCAGTGACAGCTTCATTCAGTTTTTCTATTAGTCTTTGTGCAGACTTCCCTTCATCATCTAGAAATACAAATTAGTCATGTTATTTTTAAACACAACTTTTCAAAGGCCTAATTTCCTGCCTCAGTGAGGCTGCCTCTTCAGCCTGAGGAAAGGAACTTTTTTTGTTCCCCTTTTTATTGTTACAACATATGGACAGTTTCAATTATCACAGATGAGCTGAAGGTTCTAGAGGAGCAAGAGATAAGAAATGACTTTGTGCATTAAGTGACCTCCAGAAAGAAAAAAGTGTACAGATACCTAGTGGAGGGAGAGGAGGGAGAATAACTTACGTAAAAAAAATCAAACAAGGGCAAAACATGATATAACAGAAAGACCTGAGATAGAAAACCATAATGATAACATTAAAGCTCACCGAGGCAAAAAGTTTACTGAAAGTGTGCAAGGAGTCAATGCAGTAATACAAAGAAAAGAAAAAAAAAAAAGTCCAGAAACACTCTGCTGGTGAATTTGCTTATTATTTAACATTATAGGTGAATCTACTATATTGCTCTTTACAATTAATTGAGCTAATATAAACTTTTGTTTCCCAATTTTTTTATACACTGTTTTTTTCAAGTTACCTCAGTAATAGACTGCATGTACTGGGTAAACAATTTGTTGAAAACATGTTTTGAAATATTCTATAAAAACAATTTATTGGACAGCTAGATGCACAAATTCTTGTGCTTGTTTGGTTGGGGCTTTTAAAGACACTGTTTTTCACAGACAGCTTCATTCTCATAATTTTGGTCAAGTTACCTGCTTGTTGAAATTTCAGGGTCTGGAGCTCCAGCTGATGCATTCTTTTAAGGTCAGTCATCTCTTGCATATGATTATGAACAAGTTCCTCTTTAAGACTGCAAAGTGCACTCTCTTTTTCTGCCTTCAAGGACTCACAAACCTGGTCTACATGAGCTGAATAAACCAGGGATAGGCAAATCCGCTGTGCTTCCATTTGTAGTTGTAAATCAGTCTTTGAATACAAAGACACAATTTAAAAGTGAGAAACAAGAAAATAGAAAGACCCATCTTTGGAAATTTCTGAGATTAATAATGTGTTGAAGGGAATGCTGCGTATATGGTATGCATAAGGTAAATTTAAATATATGTAGTTTGGAAGGCTGTGTTTTAAAATAGTAAGAACTTCTTCAACTTAGAATAGAAATCAATTTAAAATCAACAAAACTCAATAGGTTTCAATTCCTATTTTGCAGCAATAAAATCCCAATGAATTTTAAGCCAGTGAAGGAAGAGCAATATCATTACTAATGGAGTAGTTAAAAAAGCGTACTCTAAACACAGAGAAAAGATTGTATTATTAGCAGACCTTAAAAACATTGATTTTCAAGGCTTTAAGTTCCAGTCTGCACTTTGGGGATGTTATTGCTAGAGGAAAAAGATGTCTGGGATATGATAACAGGGATCTACTTAGAGCTGAAGTTTGAAAAAGGTTTTTAGACATCGCTGGACCACAATGATTTTTAGTTGTATGGCAGGAAATTATAAGACCCTTCACACAACCTTATAAAAAACAAACCAACCAATCAAAACAAACAAAAAAGCCTAAACCAAACCATCACAAAGCCAAAGCTCTTTTTATAATCTCACAACTGTTTCCAATGTGGCTTTGCTTGTGATTTTATTTCTTAGGAAGTGAATGAACTACAATGCAATATTAGGCAGCTGGTGGTATTAGTTCACTGTTAGGTTGACTTCTATAACACAAAAAAAGTTTAAAAAATAGTAGAAGTCTGCTTAACATCCATTTCCACAGAACACCTAGTTGCATACATCTCGCAGCATGCTACTGAACTTCACCAATGCATATAAATTTAAATTTATATGTAGATTTATGATTCCACCACCTAATTAAATACTAGTACCTCAGTACTTAGCTATTTATATTGATAAATAGGAATCCTTTCCATGTTACCTACAACTAATTTACAATACCAAGAAACACAAGCAAAATTGTACCAGCTAAACTTAAGAGAATAGTTAGAATCACATGATATGAGTTCTGATTATCACATCCAGATACATTTCTTCAAAAGTAATAATCACATAAACAGCAAAAAAATTGATACTGTAATTTTAGTATTTCACAAGTTTGATAGTTCAAAAGTTTGGTCAAAATGACTGATGAAGTTTCATTGGTTTTTATAATATTTGAATGAGTACTTAGAGAACTAAAAAACTAATCACAGAACAAAAAATTATGTCCAAAATAAGTGTTCCCCTCAAGTAAGTGAAATGCTGCATCAAAATATGAAGTGTTCTGGTAGTCCTTGTACCTTTTTGTTGTTGTTGTTGATTTAATTAAACACAAGGGAAGAGTATTTTTTTCATTCAAAAAGCATCCTCATACACATCAACTGTGCTTGTAATTCTGCACATTCATATAACCCCTTTCAACCACTGGCCACAGCTCTTTCAATCACTGACACACAAACCTATACTTCAAAGCAGATAAGTGGAAAAAATATGATGCAAATTTTCAAGTGTAAGCGCCTATAAATTTTCATAGTTAAAGTATTTTCTATACTGCTTTACATGACATACCTGTTCTGATTTTAAGGCATCCACTTGCTGCTGAAGGTTATTTTCACCCTGTGTAATGGCTGTTAATGATGTTTCCTCTGTCAGCCTGTCCGGTATCCCATGCAAATGTTCCACAACAGACTGCTGGTCTGGTTTCAGCATTTGCTGGACCTCCTTCCTTTTTGTCCCCTCATGGCTGCACTCTTTACCAGAACTTAGATTACCTCTTGAATTTATTCCTTCATCAATTTTACTCCTGGAACCAGGGGATTTATTCCTACCTTCACACGCTGGAGTAGCAGTCTTCAGAGATTTTCCTTTAGAGCATTTTTTCTTAGAGTCATTACTATTACTATTTGTTTTCTGAACATGACTAATTTTGGCTTCTAGTTCTTTACATTTCACTAGAACTTGCTCTTTCTCATCTTTTAATGATTTGATTTTTTCATTTAAAAGACAGATTTCATTATTCTTTGACTTTAACTGTTCAGAGATATCAGAAAGTCTCAGAGATAATTCCACTTTCTCACGCTGAGTAACCTGAAGCTTTTCCATAAGTTCTGTTGCATCTTTCTCAACAACTTCTCCAGCCTCAAATATGTCTTCCCTGGACACCTTTATTTCTTTACTCCCTTCAAAACCAGAGGGCTTAGTTTTAAATAAAACTGATCTATTGCTTTCTAAGTGGCAGATTTTTTCATTCAAAGAGTTGAGTTTGCTTTTATATTCAGCTTCCTGCTTTTTCTTGTTCTCTTCTAACTCAGTTTTTGCCTTCAGAAGACTTGCACATTCTTTCTGTAGTTCTTTATAACTAGCTTCAAGTTTTTTCTCAGTCAGTGAAAAGGCACTCTTCTGCCTTTCAGTATCTTCTTGAAGGATACTGTTTTGGTTTTTAAGTTGCTCATTTTCAGTAATCAGCTTTTCTATTCTTTTCTGCAAGTCCAAAATTTCTGTCTTAGAGCTAACGCTACTGTCACAAGATATGTTTTCTTCAGAGCATACCAACATATTTTTTAATTTCTCTTCCAGAGTTTCATTTTCCCCCTTAAGAACATTGTTTTGTATTTCTAGTTCTGAACATTTTTTTTGAAGGGTATCTTCTCTCTCCCTCATTTGTTCCTGCATCAACTCAGATTTAAGCTGCAGCTCTTGTATTTCTTGTTCAAGCGTACCCTTTTCTTTTTCCTCTTGCCTAAGCACTTCAATTTCCTTCTCCAGTTCATGAATTTGAAGTGTCATTTCTTCAGATTTAGAATTTACAATAGACTGCTGTAAATCTTTCAGGTTTGTAATCTCTAAAATCAACTGATTTTGCTTTGTGATTAAGCTGTCCTTTTCATATTGCATGGCTTCTATCTTTTGACTCATTTCATTTTGTACTTCATCTAACTGCTGTTTATGGTGCATATTCAAGTTGTGTTTAAGGCTTTCCATGTTCACCATGTGCTCTTTTTCTAAGTCTTCTTTAAGCCTGGAAAGCTCCTCTTCATGACTAAACAGAAGATTTGTCCTCAGTCTCTCTAATTCTGCTTCTTGAGATTCTGCCATCCTGTCCAAAACCGCATCCTTCTCCTTTTCTAGCATTTCAAGTTTTATTTTGTAATTTGTGATTTCTGCCTCATGTTTTAATTCCAAATCCTTCCTAAATTCAGAGGCAGAAGCCAGTTGAGTTTTTAAATCTTCAATCTCAAACTGGTATTTTTCAGTTTCATTTAATCTACATTCCATATCCACTATAGTTTGCTTGGCTCTTTGAACCTGCTCTCTTGAAAAATTCAGTTCTTGAAGAAGATCTTCAATTCTAGTTTGTTGAAGAGACTTCTCTGTTGCAATAACTTCCATCTGTTGTGACAATTCTTGCTTCATTTTTTCCCTTTCCTTATCAGCATCCTGCAATTTCACATACAATTCATTAATTTTAATATTCATTAAATGCATTTGATCTTTATTAACATTCTCATTAAAACACAGACTTGAAGTTTGCTCCAATTCTACTTTCTGTTGCAAAAGACGCCGTTCTAATTCCACTGCATGCTGCTTAATTAATTCTTGCTTCATTTGTACAATCTGCTGGCCGTGCATTTCATCTAATTCAGCCTGAAGTTGTGCCAGTCTCCTTTGTGTTTCTACTTCCATTCTTTGCACAATGTCAGCTTCAGACTGGCTGTCTTTATAACATCGTTTCTGCAGTTCTTCCACAGTTCCCATTAACTGTTTTATTTCATCAGAACATTGTCTTTCTTTCTGTTTGTAGGTGGTAAGTTCAACTTTCATATTACTGATCTGCTGGTTCCTTGTTGAAATCTCTTCTTTCAATTCTTCAAGTAATTTGCTCACTTCTGATAGCTTTTCCCTTAGCTGAAATGAATTTTTTTCCTCTTCTCCAAGTTTTGCTTCCAGCTCTTCAACTAATGTTTCTTTTTCTTGTAATTTACTCAAATCTTCTTGCTTTTTTTTCTGTTTTTCCTTTAAAAAATGAGGAAAACCATGTTCTTATTTTCAGCCAAATATCTGAACATGTAAGAAGAGTTACAGACTTAGCTATTTAGTCTTCCTTAGAAGGCTAGAGAGGTTACATTTGTTATAAAACATAAATATAAATTATTTGTTGACCTCATTTGGAGGTTTCCTGTACCCTTGGAATAACTGAGAACCCTTACCCCACGCATGTCATCATGCCCCTATCCTATTCTTTCCAACCCCCAGTGCCTCTATCACTTTTAATAATATTCAACTTTTTTAGGTGGTTTTAAATGTTTTACACAAAGAATAATAAAAAAGTACACAAAGGAAAAAAAACATTCTTTGCTTAATGCAAAGACTGTTCAAGCAGGTAATTAACTTTTTTTTCCTAAAATAATGTCATTTATTGAAGGTGTTTTATCGTATGAAACTTAGTTTCATAATCTGCTCTAAGTATTTCTATAAATTAAAAAAAATACTACATAATACTGACATAAAATGGTCAGTTTTAAATTATATACATATTATCTGTTAGTTAACAGAAACAGTGTAAGAAACTTAAAATTGTTGTAAGAATTCTATGCAGCACACTCATTATCTGTGCTTTGGATTTTTTTTTTAATTTCAAACGAAATTACAAAATCCTGAAAAGAGCTTAGGAAGAAATCATTATAATAAGGACCATACCATTTCATATGTCATGATTTTCTCTTGAAGATGTGCAATCTGCTCTTCAAATTCTTCATTCTTTATTTGATAATTCTTAAGCAGACATTCTTGTTCTTCTAGCTGTTGTTGATGTGAAAGTATCTGTTGCTTGGCTTGCAATAAATCCGCAGCTGTGCAACTATGGCTGCTGTTCCTTAGGGCTTCACTTGCCTGCAACTTGAATTTTAAAGAAATAAAACCTAAAATGCATCAGGTTCTTCAGAAACAGCTTGTGGTACATACAGAAGTAGGGATATTTACTTTCTTCTTCCCCATCAGAAGCCCAAAGATTTCTAAGTTCTTTTCGAGGAAGTCAAACATCCTTATTCATTTGGGATGGCCAACCAGTAATAAGACATTTCATATTAATTAAATATTCATGGTGAGCTAACACAGGACAGTAATGTCTCAGATACATCAGTATGTAGTAAATCAACTAGTTGCAGCTATAGAGGCCATAATCAGAATTTTTAATAAAATCTCAGGCTTCAGAGTATAATCCACTTGAAGTTCAAAGTAAGCTATACAAGGTACTTAAACAGCATGAAAAATTACAATATTCAACTGCAACACCATAAGGTGTAGTCTCTGTGCCTGTGGCACCTCAATCACCATGCTTTTTAGAAGTAATGCCTTTCTGAAGCTTCACTTTGTTACTTAAATTACCTTTTAATAACATCACAAAGGAAGCTTTTATCCAAAAATATAAGGACTGGAATGTGAAGCTCTGGCCCATGGAAGCTGATGGCCAGCTATTTTGATTTCAAAGGGAACATTTCTGCCCAAAGCTCTAAGAACTAATTACCCAAGTGTTTTTCCCCAGGATAACTGCCATAATTCAGTACTTATCACAAGCTATTACCCCATAGTAGGAAAGAGAACAGACTAATATTTATCATTTTATAGTTAATTATTACAATAAAACAGGTACTATAACAACTGCAGGACCAGGAAGATGACTGCTGATCTACGCTAAGAGGCTGATTCTTGAAAAATGCACGAAAAAATTTTCTGCAGGAAGTAGCTATTTATGGCCCCTCCGAAGTGACACCTATTGTCAAACCCACATAAATGTTGGTAGCTGTAAACTTACATGCTGAAACTGAATTTGTAGTTTTTGACTTTGCTCAGTAAGCTCCAAGAACTCCCTCATGGTTTCATCCTTTTCTTTTCGTGCCTGCTGCAGGTTAGTAGTGAGCTGAGTAATAATGTCATCTCTTTTTTTGATAGCAGCTTCAAATTCTTGCAGCTGTAAAAGATAATTTAAACTATTATTGCAAATGAAAACCACTGTCAAAACTACTAGCTAATTTTAGTTAAGTAGGAATAAGTCATCCCTAAACTCTCTGTTTAAAAGGTGTCTCACTAATAGAGCGTTTATATTTTCACAAACTCTGTTTGTAAAAATTTCAGAAACAAGGTTTCCCCCCATCATTGAACAATACATGATCTCTCCATAAAATACAGTTAACAAATAACAAAATCTCAACTTTTAAGAAGGATAATTAGTTATATATATAACTTGCTTTTAAAATAAAATGGGTGGCCACATAAACAAATCATCATAAAGGAAGCTGGAATATCTAGTAAAAGTGTTTCAGCAGCTTTGTACATCTACTCATATTCACACACTTTTCCCACAATAACTGCAAGTTATATCATCTCTCACTTAAAGTGCAACAAATAGTATTCATTGTACTAAAGCATGTCATAGATACCATGCAGTATTCTACACTGTGAACTCAGGGAAATCATTCATAACTACATGAGAAAATCAGTTCAAGCTGCAAGATGGACACAGCATATTTAACAGATGAATCTTTTATAATTGGTAAAGACGAAGAAATTCAAAGAGTACAAAAAAATTCTTTGCCAGCTGTTTCAATTTTTTGTAGGATCACACTCAAGCAGTCAGAAATTCTACAATATTGATTGGCAATATTTTTGTGTGTATTTATATAATCATGTATCGGTATGAGGTTTCTTTCTCAAATTGAACTCATCTAAGGCTAGTGGAAGCCTCATCTCTACATATTGCAATTTTTTTTAACCATTAGTAATCTTCTGTAACTGTTTTCTTTACAATGTTCCCCAAAAAAACCTTCACTGAGTTATATGCTGAATGTTGGCTGTTAACATGGTAATGCTTCCAGATAAAAGTTCTATTTAGGACACTGGAGTCAACTCCTACTTTAAAGGCACAGGCCAAATGGAAATACTAAATGTTTGTTATAGTAGAGAAAAATTAGGAACAGATCAGGAACTTAAGTGTGCTACACCTTTGCTTTTGCATCTGTTCAATGAAATTAAGTAAATACATCAGTTAGAAAGCACATCATGTTATATAATTTCCAACTTTTAAAATTCAATCTCTGTTCTTGACAAACAGGCAGAACTAAAGCACACAACTGTCTTCCCCATACCCCTTTCCCAATTAGTTTCTTCAGAAAAAGAAACCATATGCATTTCTCAACTGAGATACTATGCACTGTACCACTATCACACAAAAATAAACTGCAACTATTAAAATATTATTGTACCACAGCCCCAAACCCAAAACCACTCAATTTTGTTTTAATATATTTTTATTTTAAAAAATGCAATTAAAGCCATTTAAAAAAATGAAAACATTTTCACTTTCTACTCTTTCAGGAAAAATTAACAGTTACAATCATTAGAAACATTTATTTTCTTTATTATGCTATAATTATGACTATTATACTTCGCACAACAGATACAAGACACGGTAATTAAAACTCAACACTAGACAAAGAAATAATAAACCACCTCTTCTGGAGCAACCACTTAACTGGTGTTATGGTGGATAAAATGACATTTATTATCACAGATAAAACAATAGTTAATAATAATAAAATCCTAATAATGCAACAGCAAAAATAATTGAATATTAGATTATTTTTTTTTAAATAGTACTTTGCAAAAAAAAAAAAAGCAAAATACAGAGAGACATGACCTGAATCCAAATTAGGAGAGAGACAAGTAAGACATAAAGAACAACAAAGCACTGACTTGAGTGCACTGCACCACTGGCCTTAACTGGAAGAATATTCTTTTAAATATTCTTTTAAAGAACTAAGAATATTCTTTTAAAACTTAAGTTTATATTCCAATGGTATTTTTAAAGTAAGAAATACTTTCCTGTAAACCCCAATTACTAGGTGTTTTAAATTAGAACATTCTGACACTGTTGTTTTGGTTTTCACACTGTGAAGTCTGACACACAAATATATTTTGGTTCAGTTATATTATTACAAATAATTACAAAAAAACAAGTTTTTTGATCTTGGAGGAACAGGAAGACATTAAAGTCTTTGTATAAGTAGAGAATAATTTGGGCTTTTCTTGAAGAAAATTGTCTTTCCATTTGTAATTTGAAGAAACTCACTGCAAAGACAATTCAAATTTTAGTCACAAAATACAGAGAAAAAGGACACACAATGGAAATTCCATTCAAAGTAATAGAACACGTGGCATATGATTGAAGGAAATTATGTACAATTAATTCTATATCACACACTGAGTGCATTCTGAACAGCCACCATTAGTGTGAACTGTTTGCGGTGAGGCTCTGCATTTTTTGCATGTAACCAAATAGCAAGTAGAAAGCAACATAAGGTAATTATACCTGTTGCAATCCTTCTGTACCATAGGCTGCCCTCATTTCTTCTATCTCTCTGCTTAGTTCTTCAATCTCTTGTTGCTTCCCAGCCAATTGATTCTCCATCACCTCTAGCTGCGTGTGTGTGTGCTGCATTCCATGCTCTGAATGAATGTCTCCAACTCCAAATTCTTCTTCCTAAATCAATCCAAGTTCCTTTACATGCCAATTTTTATGTTTTATTACAGTAAATAAAGTCAAGCATCAATTCTGTACCAAATGCCACCTTAGAACATTAACATACAATACAGCATCAAAGATCTTACTGCCATGGTAACCTCCTATGTTAGTATAATTCACACCTCAAAAGCACTGACACAAAACATTTCTGCGAGTTGTGCTCTATAACCTTAGCCTTAATAGATGGAATAAACTGGTTTGCATTTCAAGTTTAACGACACACTATATTAATATAGCAAACAATGCAGATGCAGAGCACAGCATGCAAAGTAAAGAATTAATCAGCAACACAGTTTTTGTTCAAAACAAACTGAGGCATTTAGTATTGTCCATTAGTATTCTGATTCAATTTGCAATACTGTACCCTGATTAAGTCTGCAGGTATAGCTGTTCTTGTCACAAAACTGCAACCATTTACCTGTATAAAGACAATTTCTAAATATGTTACTTGAAATAATGCTCCATTTGCTTCATTTCTATTTCCCACTTACTTGAATCTTATGTGGCAATTTCTGCAGACCCACGGGAATTGTTATGCTACAAAAATTTATTTCATTTGAAATACAAAATAGTTTTCTATATAGCAAATTGCATCACAGTAAGCATAGATAACAGGTAAAACATCCAAAATTGCTAAAATAAATACTATTGTCTAAAAACAAAAATCTTATTACCAATCAGCATCTAGAGAAAGCACAGGAATTCAGATTTAAAGGTCAATGCAAAGCTTTATGTTTTAAATCAAGAAAATACAGCACCATTGCATTTTAAATTACATGTTTAATATTTTTAAATATTACTAAACATAGTTATGCTGAAAGATTTTTATACACCACAAGACTTAGTCTTTCTTAAAGTCATCTATCAGTTGATAGGGGGTGAAAGGCAGTATCAGAGACTTTCATTATCAATTTGAAGGAATTTTGTGGAATTGAAAAAGAGCAGAAATTATACATTTGACTTAACACATTTGAAAATAAATCCTCTTTCACTCACCTAACACCGCAAGCCCTTTCAGCTTCTATGAGAAGTTTGGTTCTACTGACTGTACAAATCAAAACCAGCAAATCTCCAAAAGGCAGCACAAGCCAAAGTAGCAGTTATAGATTAAAAACAACAAAACAAAAAAAACAACAAAACCAAATGAAAATAACATGCTGTGTGCACATGAATAACAAACAGGCAGGCTTTTAAAACAGCAGACCAATGCTCAAAAATGAGAAAGCAAGAACTGCTGCATTTCTCCTCAGAGTTCATTATTACATCAGAGCCTGAAACAAAAATAATGGTACTAGAAATGGAAAGGCATCATAGTATTTCAGACCTAAATACTGTATTTAAATCAAAAGAAGAAGCTGTACTGCTCAGATATCTGCCATAGCCTAGATCAGGGCTTACTTACAAATAACTATCATGCCTGAGCAAATCAATAAGTGCACTGTTATAAATGGGATCAATGCAGTCATTGAATTTGTATTAGGCAAATGAGAATTGAGAATGCATTACAGAATTTGCAGAGCTGACACAGCGCCCTTTCAATTTCTGATCTTCTCAGCAAAAAGAAGCCACCACAGAGATTACTACCTTAGTTTAGAAGGGAAAAAGAAAATTGCAGCTAACAGCAGTCCAGGCAACTCACAGAGGCATGATGTATCATTTGCGTATTGCCAGATGTTTGCTCTATGTTCAGACACACAAATGTCTACACAGTGCCTGGCACTAACATTTTTATTCAGATTTTGGCACATGTCCCAGATTAATAACGTAGTAACTTAATAGAAACTACTATGAAATCCTTCCTTTCCCCTTTGTAACTCCCATTTTACTTAGGCTTAATTGATAAAGACTCAGTGTACAATCACTGTAATCTACCACAGTGGACACACTTCTCTTCCCATGAATCATGGCTATGTGTGACTATCAAAGGCACTTTATAACAAGAGCTAATAGGAAAGGCACAAAAGTCTTATCTCATTAGCTGTTCTAGACTGAACAGATGAAAATTCTGTCAAAGACTTTTAACTGCTTATAAAAGGGATTTTGCTACACACATTCAAATCAACTGTCTGGAATGTCAGAAATCCTGTTCCATTTCATGGGAGCATAACTCTTCGACATCACAAAAGCGATGCACACAGTAACATGGTACTTCATGCTGTTTCTCATCTGATACCTTCTACTTTCAAAATTCTTATGTCTTCTGGCAAAGTGCAAGTGGAAACATGACAAGGCAAAAAATTTCACTGCAATCAGTGAAAAAAACCCCAGCCAGACAGCCACAGCAGGGTGCTGGGTTGAGGGAAGCCTTGGGAGCAGCCTGGTAATTCCTGGCACAACAAATTTTGCTCTGTAAGAGCAGAAAGACATTTGATAATGAGTTATGAACTTCAAAATACCTTAACTCAAATTAATTTTCCATTTATCTGCAATTTAAGAATCCACTAGTTCAGATGCCAACTTGAGTGTTAGTAGATGGCTAAACAAGGCCTGCAGGACTCTGTTTCGACTTACAGTCCCAGTGATTTACCCATTTAGAGATCTTCTGCAAGTCTATAAATGCTCTTAATGTAGATTCTTACAATTTGTACTTTAAAAGCTTTGCAGTTCACCTTTAAAACTGAAACATTCTTATGACTTAATTACTTATGATGTGCTTAGTTACATACCCCAGGAAACAATTAAACATTGAAAGATTCAAACCACATACCATTTTAACATAATGGAAACAAGAAGTAACAAGAGCTCTGGATAAAACTGTATGAGCAAATAATTACAAAATAAGAACAGATTAAATTTTACAATACATTACTCAGCAGTCACAATTTTGGTGAATAAATTATATGAAACAAGTGAAGGTTATGGAAGTCTCTCAAATGACATTCTGTCTGATTGCTCTTCTTTGTGTTTTCAAAAAATTCACAGAAATTTTGTCTAGCATTATAAAGTAAAATATAATCTATAGTCTATTGACTAAAAATAAAGGTTTCATTGCTATTGCGTCAGTTTATATATATGCTTAAAGCAAAGGAAAGGAATCCTGTTTCTGAGAAACACAAGGAAAACAAACTTCCACCACTGAATTAAGGCAGTGATTCATGACAAATGCCACCAGAGGTCAGGATAACATTTATGAAATCACTGCACCCTCTCTAAAGATCCTTAGACCTTGGAAAACCTGAAACTGTATCCTCAAAAATAGCAGCAATATACAATATGTAACTACTTACAACATTAGTATCATTACTACAGAGATCTCCCTCTATCAATAATAAATTCGTGCTCAGCATAAATCAATACATACTGATCTGCTTAAACGACCTGTTTGATTTGGTAGTAGAAACATACAGAAGTATCTGAAACAGATTAACAAGTTTACCTCATGTTTTCTTTCCCCCTCCACCCGTTCTAGTACATTTTAGCCTCTCCTTAATCTTTTAGTTATTCACAACTGATTATATGAAACTTAGCTAAAATTAGCAATTAGGCCAACTTGGGAAAATGATTTCAGTGTATTTTGGAGGTTTTGCGGAGGAGAGTATATACGCCATAAACAAAAGCCATTTTCAGTTAGTGATGAAAATAGTTGCAATCCTATAACTAAGGTAAATAACTTCTGAAAGAGAACCATTGATGACTTTTTAAAATAGCATGGCTTAATATATTTTTCTATATATACTAACAGAACAGCAACAGGTTTCTTTACAGAGTAGTTAAGGTTGAGGTAGAGAATTTCAATAAAATTTATAAAAACAAACTTTCTAGACTTCATATTAACCATCTTTTCAGACATATACTTTGCAAATTGGAAAGAGAGCCAAGAAGAGAAAAAAAAAAAAAATCAGGTGGAACAGCTTTTCAGTTATACCACAAAACTGAGGCATATGGAAAATGTACGGGAGAAACTTTACCTTACAGTTATAAAATCCCAACTGTTGGAAAAAGCCTAACTTCCCTTAGTTCTGAATTCAACCCGTAACTTTAAAATAGCTACCCATCATTGTAATTTAAGACTATGCAGGTAGGCATCTTTGTTGCTCACATTGAGGAATTTATCCCAAAAGACAAGCTGGTCATATGAAGGATTTTTACCAGTCTTCAGTCGGCTAGTGTAGGTATTAGAAAGGTGGCTGAGCAGAACTGAACAACAGACTGTATTTACAATAAATTTCCTTCAATACAAGAAATCTTATATAAACATACCTTCACTTTTGCTTAGATAACTGTATTGCCTTATAATTATGTGTCTGGTAAGTCTCCTAAAGAGGGAAATATCCTATCACTTAATTTTATCAATTCCTCAAGAGATGGGGCTGAAGAATTGACACCATCAGATTTAATTTATCAACGACAACATAACAAATGATTTACAACCTATCTGAATTTGAAGGATGACAATTCAACTTAATTCCTGGCAAAACCACTAAAAATAATACAGATGTTGTAATCTATAAGGAAAAAGATGGATCAACAGGCCTATGTGTCTTCAAATATGGCTTTTCTTAGCGTTCGGAAAAGGAAATCATGTCTTCAGTATCTGAAAGATTGCTCCCTAATATCCTCTGCAGGTAATCTGTGGAAATCTTTGAACACTGAAGTGTTTAGATGTGAAATTTCATGTTAAAACGAGAGCTTTAAATTCATCTGAAATTGAAGTCCAAAACACTGAAATCAGAACACATCAGAAAACATGTGGTATAATTACCATGAGGCATTATACCACATGTTTTCTGTATCCTGTTGCTCTGCGCAGACATGTTTTCTTCAGCTTTTAAAATCTGTCTCTAGCACTACTTCCTACCACCTCAGAAGTAGGATCAGAATTTCATTCATATTTCATGATATATGTAGCATGTCTCACTTGTCGAAATACATGAGTATCAATGACACTGTCAACTGTTTTCAAGGGTACATTCTTTACATACTGCAAATTCCATTTAAAAGTAACCACATACCATGGTGATGCATATTCTAAAAAGGTGCACTATGGTCATGGCAGTTTTTCAAAAGTATGTCTGCTACACTCTTGATGGCAAATAGCGATGAGATTAATTTAATTTACTTCATCCCCTCTTACTTGTTGCCAAGCTTAAGATTCTGGGTGTGTTTGTTCTGAAGTCTTTAGCACAGAGAACTGCAAAATAAAACCCAGACTGCCTCTATACAAAGTGATTGCTTGAGACATGAAAAACTAGATTTTCAAACTAAAACCAATTCTTACTGTATTCAGATGTTCCATGGCTATTTCTTGCTGGCATGTTCTTGACCGATATTTATGCATGAGGTAGTTTACTCCTGACAAACACAACTGTTTCATCTGACCGGACCCAAATTCCACAGACACAATACCCTTCAATGTGACGGAGATGAGCTGCAGGTGCCAATGTGTGGGCTGACTCTGGCTAGCAGCTCCATTCACTCCCCCACCAGCAGGGTGGAGGAGAGAAACGGAAGGGCAAAAGCAACTAAAATCCATGGGTGAGATACAGTCAGCTTAACAAGTGAGAGAAAACAAACCAGCCAAACAAGAAGCGATGCACAGGCAATCACTCATCATCTCCCACCAGCAGACTGACACTCAGCCAGTCACTAAGGCTGCTTTGAAACTCACTAAAATGTTAAATAGTCTCTCACAGAAAACTCGTAGAGATTATGCACAGCCACTACTCCCATGGCAATACAAAGCACTAATACGACCTTAAGGATGACATTGCTACAACCCTTTATGTATCTACTGCATTATTTATTACAGTAGCCATCCCATTATGGAGTTGACATAATGCTTGCTTTAATGGTACATTGATCATACCAGTATGATGCATGCAACAGATTTGTCCATAATATCACATCTGCTTTTTCTTTCCCTCTCCTTTTGAAAAACAATGCACAACATTGTAGCAACCATGTAACAGAAAAGGTTGAAAGAAAAGCTAGGAAAAGCATTACTTCAGTCTTACCTCAGAACTGTAATCTTCTACTGTGGTGGAAATTTCACTTTCTGGCTAAAATAAAATATTAAAATATTTACAATGATGGCACTCTAAAAATACTAAACAAGACATTTTCCATTTTACAGTATTTGAAAACACCAAGGTGTACATGAATTTGATAAGAGTATATGTACAGCAATGATTGCCTTCACTTGCTTGAAATCCCAGATTTAATAAAGTAATTTTGCTGTTGAACTATGATCACAGAAACACAATAATTACATGATAAAATCTTCAAATGACTACAGGTGCAGAACAATATTTTGGAAATTTAATGTGATTTTCTGGGATTTATTTTTGTTTTTTTTTAAAGAACTAAGAAGTACCATAAAAAGAACTTGTTTCTGCTATATAAATTTTATCTAATTAGGAACTTTGCTGGCTTAAGAACACAATCTTGTATAGAACATCATTTTCGTACATGCAAGACTTTTGATGTTAACTAGAATTTTAAAACAAACACTCATCCTTCAGTTTCCGTAGAAACCAAGGGAAGAAAAGTGGACAAAGACTCAAATCTTGTGATCTAATGAAGTAGAGGAATTAATTAAAGGAAAAAAGCCCTAACAAACTGAGCATAAATGTACCACAAACTGAGCATAAATGTGCCACGCAGACAGCTGAATGAAACACAGTGTATCTTGATGAACTACATAAACTGTATCAACTTTGAGAATTAAAATGTTAGTGGGAAAATATGCAAATTATGTATATAAGGTGCACTATCACGGACTAAGTGCACTAGAAGGAAAAACTTGAAAACTTGAGAAGTGTAACCATGAGTTACAACTACTTTGGCAAAAATGATGTGCACATAATAGAGCTTGTCCAAAATTCATTTAAGATGCTAGCCAGCCTCACATTAAATCTGTCTCCATTTTATACTGAGTTCTGTCAGGCTTATTTTCAAAGGAACATGGTATGCTTTGCATCATTAAACACAGGTACAATCTGGAATGTCAACTGTTTTCGTTTTTTTCAAAGTAACCTACCACTCATACCTCCTGAAGTTCTGCAGTTTTTACAATCCTAACAACATTGATTCTACATATTTTGAATCCAATATGCAGCTCCAGAATGTAATTAACCTAAACATAGGGTATTGTTTTATGTACAGAGTGCATACATTACCTTAAAATACTTATTTGGAAGTTAAAATTCATATGGTGCATATAATTTTAAAAAATAAAAACCAAGTCTATCTCAAAACAAGGACACAAACTGAAACAGAAATCAAAATTATGTTTTAAAACTGACAAAAGGGTGACAGAAGTGTTTCTGCTATGGAATGCAAAATTTGTATTTTAAAATATTTAATTTTCACACAAATATATTTTATTAATATTATTTATATTTATATGAATATTTGTATATATATACATTTATGCAAAAAAATACAATCTTGTTTGCAGTCCAGATCCTTGGTCTTGGACAAAATCTCCTGTAAGAAATAAAATCAGAAAAAAAACACAAATAATTTTTTTTCGTAACATAGATAACAAATACAGGGCTGTTATCTTCTTACAATTTTTCATGGTTTGTTCCAATTCAGCAGTCTTCACAAGAATGATTAGAAACATTCCTATAGAAGCTAAGAAGAGTTACTATAAATGTGTGTGTATATATATATACAGCTAGAGCTAAGAATTCTTCAAATCTTTATATGCAGTATGAAATACAGGCACTTCTCCAACATGCAAAAAACAGGAAGTAGTCAGACTTCTTCAATAGTTTTTCCTTGTAACTCTTCTGAATTATAAAAAAGTCTCTTGTTCGTAAGGAAGATGACAAATGAATTTTTACCTCCTTGGATAAACTCTAGGTAGATAAACCTAGTAGATAATTATAGAAAAAGGAAAAGAATTTGTAGTTGAAGCTTAGGCTGGAATGAGAAAACATGAATTCTCAAAGAAAGTTGATTATTGAAAATAACTCTCTAATTTTGTTACAGCAATTTGGCATCTTTAAAAAAGTTAATATATTGCTGGCCCTTTCTGAATACCATTCTAAAATAAAAATAATTTTAAAAATTAATCTAAAAAAAAGCCTAAAATATTTTTCACAAAATTGTCAAAACCACATAGTGCTCCATCAGTTTAGGCGTACAAGATGTGTTAGCAGCATAAATAATCTTTCTAAAATGTCAGCTTCAGTCCTGGATCTAGACAGTTCTTTGCATGTTAAAACCCAGTATTTTTGCCAAGTGATTCTATAATTTTAAGGACAGAAAGATGGCCAAATGAACTCCAGTTAAATGCACTGTCTCCTGTACTAAGGGGATCATCCAAATCCTGCTAAAAACCAGTTATAAAGAATTAAAGCCTATGAGCTCACACATTAGACCCCAGACTGTAAGACTTCATGTTATTCTTTTGCCATTAGAATCTGTAACATTACAGGTAGACAACATTTTACAGGCAGTCATTTTGCCCTCCAAGCAGCTATGTTACTTCCTAAGATCTGACCAACTTTATTTCAAAATCCAGTTTCTTCCATTATCAAGCCAACTATTCTGTATGCTTCAATTATTTTTTGATCAACTAAAGTATTTAGGTTTTACATAGCTCATTTGAGCCACAGAGGTCCAGTTTGAAAGGAAGTAATTTCAAAAAATTCTAACTACACAGTCTTCACAGCAAAAAATCTTTTGAAAAAATAATGCCAAGAAGGCTATTTATCAGTTCACTCAAAGTTTCATGGAATTTGAAACAGGTACTTGTTACACCCTCACAGTTGTTTGGCACGTATTCTATTAACTACGTCCCACAGCATTTTCCTGCTGCAAACAGTTACTCTCTTCTGGCAAAATACTTTAACACCTTATTTAGTATTTTCTTCACTGACAATGTAGTTGATTGTTAAAATACACTGAAGAGACATCTCAGAGACTCTTTATAGGCAAGGATCTCCAACAATTCTGCAAATGGCACCTTTAATGATAACAGCATTCAGAAAATTTTAAAAAGTTCCATCTATATACTTCAGAGGAAATAGTGTAAGATGATACAAAAAAAAAAAAAAAAAAAAAAAAAAAAAAAAAAAAAAAAAAAAAAAAAAAAAAGGAGTTAGCCTGTGGAATACAGCAGGCCCACTTTAGAGTAACTTGTTTCTCTATCCAGTTAAGTACTGCTCAGTCATGTTCTTGGACACTGGACACCCAACAATATCCCAGGGTTCACAAAAGAATTCATATACAAAATTGGCCACAAAGCCTGAAAAGTGATTTTCATATTTCTTTGGAAAACTTCCATAGGTGACAATAAAATATTTTGCAAGAACTGACATCCAGTACTCAACTACTCAAATCACAATGGATGAAGGTATAGATGGAATATTCATGGAACAGAATTCTACCTGAAGGAAACGACTGACTTTTTTATGACCTCAGTGAAAACTGTCACAAAAATGTAACCACAAAATGCTGGATTAATTCTTGACCAAGTCATTTTGATTTTGTCATTTTCAGATGGGTTTCTAGCAATTCATAGAGGATCACAAGTAAGTCTAATTAAGAAGACCGTGACTAGAAGTGAGGCAAAGAGAATGTAAGCAGAATATCTCACTCATAAACTCCTCTCTTTAGGTCATCCTGAACCTTATGGGCCTTTAATACTTGTAGAGTATTCTGAATACGAAGGGCTTTTCTTTTTTATTGCCTTACCATGTCTTCCTTAGTTCCTAATACCAAAACCATTCAATTCAATTCCCTGGTGATTTATGATCCAAACCAATTTACTATGATCAAAATGAACCGAGTGCATTTTAGTGGAGGTAAACTGCTGCCAAATCTGAATATAACCTGCAGCGAGGTACTGAACTCTGCAGAGTGTAAACTTCTGATGGTATCAGAAAACACCATCAGCAGCGGTAACCTAAGCATTCAATTAGGTTTCTATTATTTGGTAACATGGCTTTATAAATCTTTAATCTAAAGTGAAATAGCCTGTAATTGCAGAGACCATACTCCAATACAGGTAATTTCTGTGCCAGTAAATCTACTATATATCAGTTTTTACAGAGATAAAGGAAGGCACAATACCAGAGATTGTCTTGTGAATTGAAGAAAATTGGCAAGTTATTCTGTTATTATTATTTTCTGCCCAGATGGTGAATGGAAAGGATGACTTGCTTCAATCAGAACCATATGCTGCTGAGGATTTATTACCTTCTCTTGTGGCACTGACTTTACTATTGAACAGACTATTTCCAAACATTTGCTTTTCTTCATTCTTCAATTTCAAAACATGTTGCAATGGATGCTATATAATCTGAAGTGACTGGGCTAATTTTTACTACATTTATCTTTTTTCTTTTTTTTCTTTTTTAATTCCTACACCTTACTGTACATCCCAGAATAGCTCTTTTCTAGTCAGAGCCTTTAGTTGCTCTTTGCTTTCATGCTACCATCACAGGAATATCTTACCACATTCACCACTTACGCCTTTTCTCACTGAGGCATCCTCTCTGTTTCTTCATGCTGCTTACATTCTTTCTTATTGCTCTCACTTTTCTTCATCAGTTCTCAAGAATCCTACCCAATGTCTCTTTCTTAATCACTTGCTGATCCTTGTACGTCAAAACCTCAGACATTAACAACTGGAATACCTTACAGAAATGAAACAATAAACATGGAGCTATAAACTTTACCACCTACTTCAGTTAACAGTTAAGCTATTCTAAAACTATTACCAAAAGGATTTGTCTTTTGAAAAACAAAAGACGAGTTACTAATCCAACCTTAGTCAATTAGCAGGTATTCTTCATCACAGAACTTTGAACTTTTCTTTTCTAAGAAGCTTTGTATAATAGCTTTTACTATCCAGGTGACTCAAGGACAATTTTACTGTGACACAGGTTAATTTCTTTTGCTTTCCTGGCATTAGGACATTCCTCAAAGCAGTGTGCTCCAATCCATCCGTTCCAAGACTTCTCAGAAAAGCTGATCTCAGCAAGTATTTACCTTAAAAGCAGCTTTTGCTTTCTTCCATTTTTAGCTGCAGAAGTCACGAAAAGAAGCAGTACTAAACACAAGATTTTGCTTCCAGTTCATTTTATAATGTGGTCTAGGTTATTTTTTCTATATGAAAAAGGACACTATGGATGTCAACACCCAAAGATAGATATCAGGGTGCAATAGAATAAGGACAAAAAATACTCTCTTTGTGAAAACAAGACAAAAAAGCATTCAACATGAAACAAGAGACTTTCACCAATAAATCCCAACTGGCATTTTTCTAAGAAATCTTGTAAATTGTTCCTTCAACAGTGGATGGAATACCTTAAAGACTACAGATAATTCAGACGGAAAGTAAAATGTAATGGCTAAACAAGGATAGTTCTTCCAGAGTTCTTCCAATTAGTTTCTGCAACTGGAAGGAATACAGGGGGATAGAGGAACCCACCCTTAGAAACACAGAAGGAAGAAAAAAAAGGAAATGGATGACTGCAAAAAAAAGTCTTTGTACTCTAAACACTTTTGTCCTCTGAAAAAAACCTCTTTTGCCTTCACAGGGGAAATAAGCTCCCAGACGAGAATCTCTGTTTCACTTTCTGATATTCATATTGAGTAAGAGAACCCTTTTTTACTTGTACTTGGACATTTAAGTCCACTGGGGACTTAAAATCATACTACAAGAACTGCAGGGAGATAAACTTCTACCCACAAAACTACCACAGATGAACCAACCAAGATTTCTAGATAGACAGGCAGTATAGTCAGACGTTCCAAGTCTGTATTTTGTGGTACAGAAAGAACAATTCTAAATATCAGTTCTGGTAAAAGATGAAATAAGTAAGCGGAATCAGAGTTTAGCTAGAAAATGACCCTACATAATACTTCCAGTAATCCTGTCTCACTCTTCTGACACAGCAACCTAGAACGACTTAATGCTGGGTGAAAACCAAACTGCTCAAAGCTGTAATTCTCCAGTGCAGATTAGCCTGAAACTGCCTATTACATTGGCTGCCATTTCAACTCAGTCAGCTCCAATCCAATTACTGTAATATAGGCTCTCTGTCCAAATCATTGCACTTTGTAGGACTAAAACTAGGAAATTACGAGATTCACTGAAACACTTTCAGAGTTTTTCCTCTTCTATTAATACTGCAAAGACTTTAGAAATCACCTTGCAACTACAGAATACCGATTATTTATTTAAGTAATATGAGTAAGGAGGCTACAGACCACATTTGGCAAAGAAAAATGCTCTCCCAATTGGGAGCGGGGTGTTTTGGTTTTGGGGGTTTTTCTCTGTGGAAATGAATACTGGTCACTAAGTAACTCAACAGAGTCAAATGACAAATTTACATGATTCCCATGCTTATTCTTTTAAAGCTACATTTTAAAAGAGAAAGAAGAAACCAAACCACCTCCCCCCAACAAACCAGAAACCCCAGTGCACCTCCATATTTATTTATTTAAACAAACGATAAGTTGCTCTGGGAGTAAGACAGACCTCAAAAAAATCATAACCCATCTTAAGAATGTATTTATGCATACAATCTTTAGCAACTGCAGGGCAGATATTTTTTCCATTTCTAAACTCATCTATGTCCTGTACTGTATGCATTTAGAAGCCAACACAGGCCACTAGGACCAACCTGATCTATTTAGACCCGCCTTGAGCGCAGGATCAGACTAGATGACCTCAAAGGTCCCTTTTAACCAAAGTTATTCTATGACTCTGTACTTTACCCTGTTCCTCCAACTGTAGTAGATATACTTATCCTAACATAGGAAATACATTAGCAGAATCCATCTGCAACTTCAAAATATATTTGGTCAAGGAAATTACTTCATACAGTTGTCATATTTATGTAGATTACTGCATTATTAAAACAACAGTTTGAGTCTCTCCAAACACTTCTCAAGCAGTCCTCTCTCGTTACCTGCAGATAACCTGATTCATTTCATAAAGCATATCTTTCTCTTTTCCTAGTAGGCAAAAAAGTCACATCTTCGTCTATGAAAATAGTTATTCTGTCATCAAATTTCTTACCTCCTCCAGGAAAATCTGAGTTGAACAGACAGTTTTATTGAGTAGCTACATACAGTTTTGAAGCCTTAACATGAGCTTTCTAAGAATTAAAAGCTACAAATTAAAGGCATGTACCTACAAGGTTCAGAATATCTAGTGTATTGATATATTGATATTATTGATACATATTATTGATTTATATAATCTAGTAAATTACAGGCTTAAAACTGTAAAATAAATGGATCAATTACTTTACAAGTGTTCATTTGCAAGTATGATTTAGTCTGTCTGCCCCTCCAACACAGTAAGTTTAGGGCTTTTTGTAACAAAAATGAAAAAACACTTCAAAAAGTGTAATTTCTCAGTTAGTCCTCAGTTGCTGGAAATTCAGTAATGGAGTCAAAATGGTTACAAATGGTCTATTCCAGCACAGGACTGGCAAGTCAAAATGCAGAGCATTCATCTATACCACATCTCTCAAAACTTACTGTATTCATCTGCACAGAGCTGGGAATCTGCAATGAGATGCTTCCACAGAATGCCAGTCATGGCATTTCAGAAGCACTGGTTTCACAAAAGGAGTAAGTTATTATGTAAATAGTATCAGCCATCAGCCCTTCTTGTCCCTTCTATCTGTAATGACATTACATGAATTCATGTCCACTCAGAACTAAGCTGGACTGCCAGTATATGTCACACAGCATCTTCCAAACTTCTCAGAGCATGTACTTTCAGCCAATAGCAATTAGGATTATATTTCATTAAGTAGTAAAAGCAGAGTAACTGTTAATCAATCTCTTAAGCCTTCAGTAGTGATTTCTAAATTCATTCCTTGTCCTCATTAACCAGAGCAACTCAAATTACATCATGAATACGAGAAAGATGTTTAGTTTTGCATTTTGGTGTAGTCATAAATACAGAGATCAAAAATTCACTTCAGTCTGCAATACCTAATAAAACAAAATTCATTTTTGCACATTTAAGGAGGATAGCGGTACAAACATACTTCCAATATTCTACAGGGAACTGACTACAATAAAAAAAAAATTATGCCAACAGGCAGGTAGAAAGTGTTTTCTCTGGACATACTAAGTCAGATAGAAGAAGAAAGGAAATAATGTGCAAAATCTCATCCAATTCCCTTATTTCCACTCTCAAAATGAATGGATCATTTTATGCCTCCTCATCCCCAAAGTGACTATTTATAGCCTGAGACAAACTTACCTCAATGGTGTAAGCCTGGGTGTGTTTGATAATTTCTCCACTATGCAAAGTTCTGATAACAGCAAAGTCAGCACTAGCAGCTGCTCCCCTTCGGCTGCTACATGTGGATATTTCATCACTTCGAGATCGATCAGTTTCAATCCCATCTTGTACTGATTCTTCATCTTTGATGTTTGCTGTTTTCCTCTTCTTTTTCTGCTTCTTTGATCCATTTTGACCATCAGTTTGCGCCTTCCGCTGCCTAAATTGGGCAAGCTGTATAGAAGACAAAATCTTGTTAAAAGTGAAAGTTTTCCTCTTTATCACTAATGACATCCTCTATAAAGGCTTACCCACTATTCTACATAAAGCTTCAAACTAATCACCACTGAAAACAAGACGGAAATCAATGTTGCATATATGAGACAGACCCAGATTATTTTTCCATTTACATACTTTGCTTTAACAAAATCTTAAATGTAAACCAACATTCAATTCCTTTTCAGTTTTGTACTCGCAAGTTACTATTCCACAGACTAAAAATCAAAATATTCAAAGGTAAAGGTACAAATGTCATTATAAAGGACAAATGCAATGAAATAACCTGATGCCTTTTTTCAATTTCACAGAAACCTTAAAATAATTTACAGACATTCCTTTTAATTTTTATTTCAGAGACGGACACAAACAAATTTCTCTTCAGCAAGTATCATAACAAACTTTAAAAAAGTTTGTTATAACAGAAAAAGCTGATCAAGTTACTGAAAACATAGCTAAGTAGCAAAATACATGTTAAGCGAATACTCTAAAACCAAAAAGTGAGCAGATTACAAGACACACTACCTTGTAGCAAAACATGCTGATGAATAAAAGTCACAGGTGAGCCAGACACACAGTTTAAAAACCAATTAGTATGTAAGCTATTCAAATACGGTTAAGACACTGCCTTTTGAAGAGCTTATCACTTTTAATCACTTTACAGTGGTTTACACAAGAAAATCCATTTAAAATATTTTTTAACAAGAACAGAATTTTTGTTCAAATAATAAAAACAAGTGCATTGGGGTTTACCAATTAGAATTCAAAACTAAAAAGATTTTATCAATAAAATCTGAAAACAAGAATCATTACTTTCCAATTGAAGCATCCAACATTAAGTGCTACAATGAATTTCCTAAATATAGCTCCAAAAAGCCTACAAATTGTAAAGCATACAAATAAACTTTCAACATCAACTAATACTCAAATATCATATTCTTTTAAATAAATACGCTGCAATTGTAAGAAAATAAATATAGAAAAGATAGCATATTTGCTCATCATATTCACCAGTCGAGAAAGCCAGGCTTCCATCCACCTTCTTCAGGAACACCCAGACTGAACAGGACACACGGACCCTTTCCCAGTCACCGTTTGGTTACTGTGCAAGACGTCACATGAGGGGCTTTCTAGTTCTCATCTGGCCCCAAGAGAGTGGAGAAGCCCCAGTCTAAATACATGCATCACTGAGAGATCAGTTCTGACATGTGGCTGGTTTATGCTTTTGTCCCTTTATTTGTATTTCTCTGTGGGTTTCTTCAGCCTCCTCTCATCCCTTAGGACGATGGACAGCTTGGCATATGGCTTCTACTCTGTTTACAGGAGGAGGACCTCAACATTTGCTGAGCCAAATATGCTCACCTAAGTACTTAATACTTACCTCACTTACTACTTTTCTAATTAGTTCAACTTCGGGGTTTTTTTTTCTATTTTTAAATATGTATCGTTTCTTATTTCACAAAAAATTCTTAAATCCAAAAATTCTAAAAAGGAAAAGAAAGAATAGTCTCCTTCTACTTCAAAGTTTAAGAGAAAACCCCCTCAAAACAGCCAATCAACCACCCCCAAAACCAACTAAAGAGAGATTTAGTTTCTCAAAAATGGGAAGGGTAAAGGTTATAGTTGTTCCCCTAGGATATTATTACATTCTCCTAAAACTAAGTTTATATCAATAAAATATTTTCAGTTGATCCAGAATGTGTTCAAATGTCCCAATGACAGAAAACAAACAACCTGACTTCAAGTGTAACTACTGAGAGATTTTGCTTTTTTAATGTTTTATTTCTAAGTAATAAATGACATGTAGTGCCACTGGTCAAGAACTCTCTTCCCCAATTTGACTGAAACCTTCTGTAATGGAAAGTTAAGTTGGCTTTTTTAAAGCAGCTTTACAGTCTTTATTCGTCTACAAAATTAGACATGTAGCTCAAGGACAAATTAATTACTTCTTGTCACCCCTCAAGTATTTTGCATATTTTAACTGAAGCATCTGGGCATGCTAGATTTCCCTCCTTTCAAAATTAAGTTGTCGACTTTCAGTTCTCCAGAATTAACAGATTAAAATCTACCATGGCAGTTATAAGCAGATGTTATTTTTTTTTTCCTGTTTAAACACTGATGAATATAAGCACATATGAAAGCTAAACACATGAGAAAATGAAAATGTTACATTTTTATATCACACAAGTTCTCAACTGACAAGTTCCGTATGAGGATCTAGGACTTTGGAAATAACTGCACTAGCAATGATGGATGCATGCACAAATCAGAGCACTTTTAACCTCACACATTCAGGTAGACACAGAACTGTCCGGCTACTAATGCAACAAAAATTTAAATTCATATTTTTAATCAAATTTTAAAAGTTAGAAATAAGAGAAGCAGCACAGCAAAAAGCTACTGTGGACCAAACACATTTTGTGATGCTCACATCAAAACGGAAGTCTCAGATACCAAATTCTTTCTCCTGAACTACAGTCGAGGATCTATCATTGTTCCAATGACCAGCAGGGAAAAGTCTACAAGCAGTCATGCGAGGCAAGGAAAACAAATTCTTTATAATTAAAAAGAAAAATACTTCCAGATTTTGTATTTCTAGAAAGATAGATTTTTCTGGCACGAACAAAACGTGAAACAAATACACACTGATACAATGTCTTATCCTGTCTTCCAGGCACACAGCTTAATTATACTACAACTAAGCCCGTGGAGAACTTAACGCTGCTTCCATCAGTTCTGAACCTGCAGATCTGCAGTTTTGAAACAATCCAATGTCAAGTCTCTTAGCTACAAGAATTGCAAGCAAGAGCCAAGTATGTAAACAGGAGGTACTCATGGAGGAGGAAAGATGCAAAGAAACAGAAGATGAAGGAAACTCAGAACAGGCTCTCTGCATTGAACAGAGAATGAGCACATTACCCTGGGAAAGCATCGGGAGCACCGTCTACCATGATCCACTTAACAACACATCTTTAGCACATATGAAAACCAATCCAGAGCATTTTTAACATTATTCACCTACCTGTCAAGACATCACCTCCAGCTTATCCCGCCATGCTGGTAAGACCTTGCTTGTATCCTGCAAGCCGTACTGGATCCTGTTAAATTTTTTTATCTGTATTTTTCAGTAGTGAAGAACAATTGATTTCACTCCTTGACCCTCAGTTTTTGCAACTAAATAAACTAACAACTGCCAATTCCCAGCTCACAGGTTTTTTTAAGTTCTGCTTCTGGGCAAAAAAACAATACCCTTGGAAACAGGCACGTTCATTTCATAGCATTTAGAAAAAAGAAATTATTGTCTGAAATATTTCTATCAAATATCCAGTGTACAATGAAATAAGAATGAAAATACATTTCTATACTTTCAATGCATAAAAGGGGACAAAAAAATTGTTCAGGAATAATTACTTGTTTATTTCCAGATTTTCAGAAGTACCATTTACAAGAGCTGCTCAGCTTTTCCAATTTGAAAAATGGGAAATGGGTATTAGCACTAAATTCTGTCACAAGATGTTGTCTCTTGTAAACAGAAAAACACTGAGTCACCAGACTACAATAGAGAAGCATGCAGACTGATAATGGGTATACTTTTCAAAATAATTTCCCACAGTAAAAGAACAATTGAGTAGAAGAACTTAGGTATTTAGATGAAACATGCATTTATCTAGTTCTAGTTATAACTTCCTACTCATGAATCCCAAACCAACATACTAGCACCAATTCCCATATCACAGACAGCACCAAAATTACCAATCCCCTGGTACAACATTATCTCCACTTTTAAATGCCAGTATCCTCCAACTGGCAGAAAGTCAGAAATGCGGAGAAGAATCAACTGCTATTAGGAACTAAATACTCTCGAGACAAAAGGGAACTAACTTGCAGAGTGGACAGGATTACTTGTGTAGCATGGGTTGGCACAATTTTGTTTTCTAGATACAGAGAAATGTAAAATGTTTTTCCCTGCCCTGACCGTAGCGTGGGTTGAGGGGGGAGGACAAGGACCTATCAGAAAGCAAGCTGGGATATTGGCGGCTAAGTTACCAATGAGAAGTGTCAATGAGACTTTGGAAGGAACATTTAAAACTGATCTGCTGGGACCGCCTCGCTCTCTCGCTTTAGGATCAGCCATGAGGTAGCATCGGAGGTGGTGGGCGGCCTCGGGTCAGGCCCTGCTGCCCTTTTGGGCGGCCGGGCCGGGCCTGTGGGTGTCTGAGGGCCGCTGCCCGCTCAGGGAGGGCCTGGGCCGGCTGAGCCCCTTTCCCCAGCTGCTGGCAGGGGAGAGGGGCAGCTGCAGCTCGGCGGTGCGGGGCCATGTGCTCAGACCTCGGCAGAAGGGACCAAAACATGGCCCAGCTTAATCACCACTGGCAGCAGAGAAATAAAGCCTGCAGCTCCATAACAACTCTGAGCTGGACTGTCCTAGATGAGACCGAGGGGTGGAAAAAAGGACCTTTACCAGCTTCCTTTATCAGCACGGCCTTGCATGTTTTCTTCGGTCCTGCAGCCCGGCGCATGCACGAGGCCTTTGCAAGCCCGGGCGGATTTAACCCTTTCTTAGCAACATAGAACTTTTAAAGCACAATTCTTCCTCGAGAGAAAGAAGAAAGAAAAAATAAAACCAAAAAACCAGAAGGTACATGGAACAGACACTGCATGAAGTCAGTTAGATGAGAAGTAAAAGAATTAATAATATTGGAATAGGATTGAAGAAGTGGATATTTTTAACCGGACTTTTCTAAGGTAAATTATGAAGAAATGAACTGTTCTTTGTAGCATCTTAGTATTATTTGGGTAGAATGCTATTCTAATCAAAATTAAGGGCTGATGTAATAGAGATTCATTTGGGAACTTTAAAACCTCCGCTTCTGGGTCAAAAGGAGGTCTCAGCTTTTTGAGACAAAGATAATTTTAGATCAGAAGAAGTATTCATGATTAATACCCCAGATACATTGAGAAGCTCTGCGGATAGAACATCACAGTCTGCGAAAACTCCGGGCAGCAGCAGATGTGTGACACTGAGAGGACTGAACTATTTTGTCCTGTAGCAAACATCTTCATAAAAAGATCTTAGAAGGACTCTTCTCCTAGAGTAATGAGTAGTTATGTCTAAGTGGTGAAACTGACTGAAAAGCCTAAATTGTGTCTTTCTATGTTGTTCAATAAGAAAGTTAATAGTTTGTAAGAGGAAAGAAGTGTGTTTTAAGGTATCGTTCTGTTTTAGTTTAAGTTTTCTTGTTTCTCAACTTTTTTTTTTCTTTTCTCAGTCTTTTAATATATGTTAATAAAACTATTTTTGTTCATTTTTAAGCTTAAGCCTGCTTTGTTTATTTTTCTCCTAATCTCTCCCTCCCACAAAAATATTAACACTAAAACCCCTACATTGTGTCAATCATGTCAGCAGCATTATTCATTTATTCAGCCACCTTCAGCAGATTCTGACCTTTGACACTTGTGCCAGCAGTCTGGACTGTTGGGTTACACTGTCCATTCATTAGTTTCAAATATGGTCTGACTGAACTATTTCTTGAGTAAAGGTCCATAGTAAAACAAAATTTGGCTCCAACAGAATGCAAAACTTAATCTCTTAAGCACTTAAAAAAAAGTTGGAAGAAAAGCTACAACATTTAATCACTGCATATATGCCAGTAGAAGACAATACTGAAAAAATCCCTGAAAATCAATGAAGCTACATTTGTAAAGCATCCATTTTTAGATGCTTTGTATTTTTAGTTCACATGCTTAAAAGACTTTTTAGAACAGAAACACACTAAGCACCATTTAAAACTGGATAATGGTTATTCCTTAACATTCTCAGCTAATGTAACAGATCTGGGTAGCCTCATTTTCAGAAGTATTACAGTTAACAGACAGTGCTCAGTGCTTCCAAAGAAGGATGTTAGGAAATAACATAATACATATTTGCTGTAGTTGCTGTTTTAAAAAAAAACATTCTAATTGTGAAGAAATTCATAGGTATAGCACATCCTGTACAAGTACAGCTGTACAGTCACACTTCATGTACCTGTACACAAACATTATTAGATTCAAACTTCAGCTTTCTAAAACCAAACTCATCTCCAATTCAGTGCTACGCAGGCACTTCTTATGGAAAGAGCAGGGTCTGTCCATCTCTCACAGCTTCTCTTGAGTACAAAACCCCTATTTATTTTTTTATATTCATTTAAGGAAAAAGTATGAAAGTATGAGTCACAAACTTATAGACTGACAACAAAAGAGAACCTCAGACAAGCTGCTACAAGCAAGTAATTACACTTTTTTATTTTTACACAGTACGAATAGAGCATGAATGGAGATCTACATCATGATTTTGCATTTCTCAATTACTATAACTTCAAAAGACGTTCCAGACACTGCTTAAACTTCAGATTAACATGTCATTGCAGACAGGGACTATTCTTTGTCAGAAGTTCTCAAATGGTCTGGTGTCCAATGAGAAATGCTCTGTGCCAGACCGAGTCATACTTAGATCACTCATCCAATGTGAGAAGACAAGGACTTCTGAATCTTCTGGTCTCTATCTAAAAAGAGTAGTTAGTGCCTAGAAGACAAATTGACAGCCCTGTAATACTCTTTATAGATAATCTGGATGATAAAATTGAATACATCTTAAGGAAGTTGATGGATCACAACAAACTGGTGGAAAGCCAGATACAGCAGAAGGAAGAATCACGATATTGCAAGACGTTAATGTGCTGGAAGCCTAAACCAACAAGAACTGCATCTGAGTTAATAAACATCACATCCTGAACCCAGGATAGAATTATCCCACATTGCAGTAACAGCTGGGGACTGACAGGGGTGGTGTGTAGCTCTGCTGAAGAGGACCAGAGAGTTAACCTGGCAAGCTACCCCAGAGCGAGCGGCATTCCCCAGCAGCAACGAAGAGAAGCCATTAAACTTTGAAATTACTCTCAATGCCTATCACAGTAAATGACTAAAACATCAGTTTGATGATTAAATACTTAACGGTATGACTGAAAAGCCCCCATGCAACCCTGTTTTGTAGAACAGAATTTGATAATGGTAATACCATTTGCTATTTGAGACTGCCTCACAATACTGAAAAAGCCCAATAAGCCTAACAAACAAATCCTGGCTTCGGTGCTTCAATGCAAATGTTTTATTTAAGTTTATAAAGCATATTTTAAACTTTTGATTTAGCAGACTGAAAGTCTCCACAGGAACTGTATTTGCAACTGAGCATAATGAGGACAAACTAGAGTGAAATAGAATTTTTTGTCAGATGTTGCTTGAAACTTTTCACCAACACAGAAGGCATAAATTTGCCTCAGAAAGGTATATAGAGTAAACGCTACAGAACCCGCTTTAAGCTGCACCTGAATGTATAACATGCATTGGTGGCAAAGTGTTGTGTAAGTGGTAACTACAATAGACAGACCTAGACAGACTCTGGCTGCAAGTACATAGTAACAGTTGGATATATTGGACATATTGGATATATTAAGAAACTCATGACAGATCGTTACCAGTCCTGTGATATAAAGGCTCAGGCTTTTATAATTATACTGCTCCTAATCCCCCATCGCTGAATGATAATAAGGTATAAATCCTGAAGGATTACTGAGAGTGAAAGTGAAACCAAAATATGTAGACTGAGACCTTGTCTTTTAAGACTGCCACCTTGTCTTAAAAGGTGAAGGACTAATTCAAGAATCACTTGCCCTAGTAATGATAGGTCAAGTGTCTACTCCCTTTGACCACAGGTAAGTAAATATTCCTACAGAAGCCTTCAGTAGCACAAAAAGAATAAAAAGAAGAGCCCTGAGGTGGGATTTGTTTTGATCATATATTAAGCACATGTATGTCCCAAGAATTCTTGACTGGGGTGTCCTGCAGGCCAATAGTGACAAACTAAAAAGGCCAACCTGAATTTGAGATTCTGACACAGTTTAGAAGTTGGACATTTGCTGTGGTTTAAGCTTATCCATCCTACCTTACCCTGGATAACTGAAAAAGTACCTGCCATAATCTCTCTCTCACCCATGACCTGGTTTTATGGTTCCAATACACAGTAACACTTTTATGTTTCACAGCAGCAGATAACAGGCCCTCAAAGGGGTGAGAGTCTAGGACACAGCAACACAGATTTAGGCAGTAAATCTCACCTGAGCTGTTTAAAACTCATCTGCTGTTAGGCTATCAAGTTTTGTACAAGCTAGTCTGCCCCCTAAAGAGATACTGAGCAGTTAACTGGCATTAGAGACGAAAGTGGCACTTTGTCACTTTTGTCATAGTCTCAGAAGGTCTAAGCACTGAGGGTTGTCTTGGCAAAGCACTAACTCCTGAAGTGCAGGTAAGTTTATAGTGTCTGCTTCTTCTAGGTTCCTGATGTCTATACTAAGCAAAGGATAACTGAAAGTAAGATGAATGGGAAAATGCCAACACAGAGAATAAACAGACATCCTCCTAAAGAAGTCTACTGATTCTATTCTGCTAATCAGCAAATAAGAGAGTATCACAACTCTTTTCAAATCCTGAGATAAAAACTCACAAAAAGAAGATAAATGAGCAAGCAACCTGCAAATACTTTAAACATATTATGTCACATAGCTGAAAATTCAAACTGTAAGTAAAGAATTAATGTTCTTTGCAAGTTTCAATCTGCTTATCTGTTGAGCCAAACAGAGCTTTAGGTTATTTGTTCCATTCAACAGATGCTGAATTTACTAAATGGGAAACATTAGACTGAATGAACAAGAAATAATCACCCAGAAATGAGGTATTTCCAATCTACTGATTTTTATGTTGCACTCACAGCCAGATTTTCCCAAATAGCTTGAACAATACCTTAGAATGTCTCCCCTTGTGGAAATTTAAGTGGCTCATGAGTATTAGCTGATGATAATAAAAATATAAAAATTTCCAAATAAGAAATCCTATAGGCTCTTCCTAAATAAAAGGCTCAGAGTCTTTCAGCTTCAGAGACAGCCATTCCTTTCGAGTCCTCTGAAAAAAACCAATGGTATCACCAGAATTCACAACCATAGCTATGGTATCTTGAAGGACAACACAGGATAATGAGAGGAACAGCACCTCAGGCAATTCTTTTTAGTCAGTCTTTATCAAGTTAAGAGTACTGTTGGCATTGCTAATTACCAACGGCGCTGAACTGGAATGAACCCCGCCAGATGGCACTGTGAGCTGGAAAGCCCCAGAATTAGTGTGGTTCTGATCTGGTCTGCTCTTCCCCGTCCCAAGAGTTTAAATAGGAACAGATCTAGGACCAGCTAAGTTCATTACAGCCGGGTTATTTTCTGGACACAGAATGGAAGTTAAGTGTATGAAAATTCACTCTAAGTCAGGTCACAATGACTGATGCAAGGACACCGAGCACATTTCAATGCTGGACTGCTTCAAGAAAAGCAATGCCTCGAAATAACTTCTAAAGAAAATTGCTCAACTAGTCTTTAACTAAAATGCTTCTACCTAGATGATTTATATACTGGTTCTATCTACTTTTTAATTTTATTCTTCTCATATTGAATGCTGCCTCTTTGCTGATATTGAGGGTGAAAAAAATCATCTGACCCACATTGGTACCAAATGCCCCCACGAAGCAAAGAGGAAATAACTGGATTGGGACAAGCTGTTAGTGAAAAAATGAGAGCACAACAGAAACTTGTTTCATGCTGCTTTCTACAAAATACCACAGATCATCCAGGAAGCCTAAAACATCAGGAAGTCTTTGGCCTTCGAAGTTAATGGTGCTGACATAAAACTGAGCCTCATTTACTCGACATTAAGTGATGAAGATCACCAGTTGGTGATGTCTCAAAAGGCACTAACAGTCACTTTTGCCAAGTTTCAGAGGCTTGGTAACAATGGGAAGGCAAAAGAGTTATGCACTGACAGAAATGCATTCTTTTTCCAGCAGGTTTCTGTTCAACACCAACTTTAATTAAAAACTGGATCCTGAAATACTCTTCAGCTAGGCTGAAAAAACCCCAAACCGTGCAGAGACAAAGTCAAGTCTTCAATGTCCTAAAACCTTTTGAAACAACTTTTGGAGGGGAGGTGGGGAAGAAAGAGGGCTTACCACAATGTTAACAAATGGATTGACAAACATATTAAAAGAAGAATATTTCTTCCTCTACTCCCTAAGCTTTTGTAAAATAATCCAACTTGCCATAGCAAGTAAACTCCAGGCCAGAGCTAAAGTTTTGTCAAATAAATGTTAATAATGGTGATATAAATGCTGGAATTAATTTTAACTTTTATAAAAGAATGATGGAAGAAAGGCCTACTACTTTGCTAAACTGCGAGCTTTTTGTATGATTTTTTCCCACTAATTCTTGAACGAGAAAACTTCACTGCTTTGCCTTGTTGTCCTTCACGTCTCACAAAAATATTTTGAAAATTTGCATCCAGAAGATGGGTTTGTATATTAATTCATTCTTAAAAAATAACCCTAATAAAAGATTTAAATACTCTGAAAGCATTATTTTTCATAAAGTTACATAAAGTACTGGTCATTGGACCCTATGAACATGTTATCCCACCATCCTTTAGAAACAAAAGTATCAATATTTATCTTCGGGCACTTTTCTGGGGTGTTTTGGTATCCACATAAGGCTATGGATACCTTCAGATGTGGCATCCATTTAAGAACAGTAACCTCATGGAAGTGCCGGACCCTAAACAAGACATAAATGTAGATGAGATTCTATTAACTGAAACAGCTGCTGTTTTAAAGGTGTATGTTAAGTCTACACTATGAATTTAGCATCAGTTTCCTATGGAAGCACAGGATGTGATATGTTTTGCTGACACAAACAAAAGACAGACTTCAGGAAGTGCACAGACAATTTGATCTCTGGTGCTGTAAGTCAAGCTATCAAATGATCATACCTTAGTAACACTTAACAGCTGAAAAGTAAGTGGTAGAGGCTATGACAGAATAATAAATAAAATTTTTGAGCTCCAAAAGGAGACACAAACCTTACCTATCATGGTCTTGATGTATAAAAACATGATATCCCTTCATCTTAATGAAATGTTGCCAAAATTCAAAGTTGTCAGATACTGCGTTAAAACTTAAGAATAACTAATAAAACTAAGCCACTGGTGGCATGCAGTAGACTAAATTAGGTAGGGCACACATGACACCCAACCAAATGGAAGGTAGATTGCTGTGTATGTCTACTGGCCTAAGGCATACAGAGCAATCAAGACAAAGCTTGTGCTCAATAACTCTGATCAGATGAAATCTAAAGGTAGAACAAAAGCAAACAACTAACAAACAATCAAAAATGCCTGGAACTTGCAAAAGGTATCGCATCTTAAAGCCTTTAGGACAGATTTAAAAATTACTGACAAAACACACTTGACAGAAAAATCATTAGACAGGCGCCATTACTACAACAATATTTCATAAAGGTGAACTCCTTAGCAAGTTTCTGCGTTGACATTTTTTGTAAGGTTGTACAATTACAAATATGTTTAAGATTTTAAGTACTTTTCTCCCATTTAATTCTTGATGAATTCAACCTTGTGAAACAAGTTATCTTCTTACAAAAGGCAGATACTGCCCTCTTGAACAGAAGGCAAAAAACACTTAAGCACTAAAACTATGTACTAGGTTGCAATTTTATTTCTCCTTTTTCTCTCAATATTGGGTTTGATTCAACAAAATTGTAGGGTTAGGCTTTACATTTACTGCAGCTGATTTCTACAGACTCAGTGAAGTCCAGTGAGTTACAAATAGGATCAATTTTTTTTTCATTCTCACCTGCAGAACCATACTTCATTAACTATTCACAATTAAATACTTAAATAAACCATAAAAATGAATATGCCACAGACCACAAGAAATACAAAACGAAGTAATGGACTTTCACAGATAGAGAGTTCAGTCAGGCTTATAAAAAAAATAAACCCCAAACATTTATTTTACAGCATAGTAGCAACTTAGAGACTAAATACAAGCATTAAAACATTAATCAATTCAAAATTTTAATTTCTGGAAAGCAGAAGAGTCATCAGACATATATCAGCAGGTATCACCAAAATAAATTTATTAAAAATCTGAGCATTGCTTATGTAGTAACTTCAATTTATTTCTTCTTGAAGCAACTGGTTTAACACCTGTTCTTTAACAAGTGTATATTTGTATCAGCTGTTTGACTAAATATAGTTACATCAACAGCTGGAGACGCCTTTAATTAATCCCTTGGAGTTCTTACAGGATAACTATTTTAAGAAAATAATTGCAATACAGTAACGTCATTAAGCATTAAGCATGTTAATTCCACTACGTTTAGGTCTTTAAAAATACTCAAGCCAAAAGAAATGTCTTCCAGAATAGGTACAGCCTAAAAACAATGAAACTATGTCATTAAATACTAGAAGCAGTCAGGTGTTTAGTTGCCTTCTTCTGTAATTTTCAGCACATGCTACCCTTCTTCCCCCAAAAAATAACCTTAGGAAAACATTCCTGAGACTGTAAGGCAATGAAAAAGTGAGTCTACCTTTTCCTTGCGCCCAAAGCAAGGCTAAATTTCAATCTAAATTTTGGTAATAATAGATGGAAAGAGTGGAGTCTGATTCTGGTAAAAGAGAAATTATTTTCATGTCTCCTATGTGGCTATTTTTTCTCCTCAATTATAATTTTCTTTGTACTAAACACACATAACTACAATTTATCACCTAGATACAGATTTTAGCCCTCATTTTTAACAGGAATCTGAGGAGAGGAAAAAGTTACATACAACACTGAACTTCATAGATGGAGAGAACAAGCCTGATATTTCAAAAAGAAGTTCACAGGGTGTCTCTAAAAGCATTTTAAACTCGAGGTAAGAGCAGTCCTAAATACTTTATAACCTTTTGACTTTAATACCACAGAAACAACTTACTCTGACTTTGTGACAGAACATTCTTTATTATCAGCAAGATAAATGTGTCCAATCTGAATATCTTTTTTCAAGAAAACTTTAAACAACTTTTACTACCACAAAATAACATTGACTGCTTAATAAGAACAGATGTTTTTCTTACTAGTTCTAAAAATACCACATTCTAATTTCCCAATTAATATCAAAACCCATATAGAGTATTTAACACAAGATGTTGAGACAATAAAATTTAAAAAACCATGTAAATGTTTTATTTAATTCAGAAACGTATAAAAATCATAACCTATGGGCATCTGTGCCTGCCAGTTAGAAGGCAACTCTAAAAATACAAAAGTATACAGAAGCAACAGTTGCCAGTAACTCCACACTGTGATTGTCAATCAAATTACTGGCAACATCCAAGTTTATATGTAACACAGACGCTTTATTCCACTTATTAATTGCCTTACATGTTCAAAAGTTAAGGTTGACATTTTTCATTTTTATAAAGACTGAATTACTAACATTAAAACTCTGAAATAAGAAAATAAAAATTTTCAAGAAGGAAAGTAATGATTCTCATGTTTCTAATAATGGTATCCTAAATACAAATTACTTACACTATATTTGATTTTGAGCATTTACATTGAGATTCATTTATGTTTTTGCTTACATGCATTTATGTAAGAAATAATTATAAGGAAAATCTGTATGTTTTCAACTCAAGAAAAATCCCCATAATAAATTCACTTTCATTTGTTTTATAGCATTCTGTACATTACTTAAGTGGGTTGCTAGAAAAATATTTGAAATCCACTTTCCTCACACAACTCGTTACATGGACATTATGGCCCAAATTCTTCCAAAACCTAAGTTGATGAAGATAACACCTAGAAATAAAAACTTATTTTAGGGAGCATGGAAAGAGCGAAACAGTATCATAAATTATCTTAACTGCCAGTCACCTTGCTGCATTAGACCACAAAAATGCATTTTGTATATAATCCTTTTGTTGCAGATTAACCCAGGTCCTTAGGGTATAGTACAGTACTGAACTACTGAGTATATGCCTTTTTTTTTTTTTTTTTTTTTTTTTTTTTTAATTAGCTTTAAATCGTGTCTAATCCAGCACTGTGGAATCGAGTATTTGAATGTGATTCTCCCCAGAAAAAGATTTTTTTCTTTTTGAATATCTTATTGCAGTTGCTTGGGAAGAATAAACTTGTATCTAACTATTTCCTTCATTCTCCCACCACCCCAATATATGCTGCAATGATACAGCTACATGGGGAGGAGCAGAAGAAAGGTAAAACAGAGCTCTGTTCTAGTTCCCCTTAATTTCTCAATCAGTAATTGATCACATCAGCCCAATATCATCCACGATAACAGCTATCGTGCTATCAAATATCATAATTCTGTTCCTCAAGTTATTCTTACCTTGTTTCAGATAAAACCCAAGAGTATTACCCACCCAAGTTGACCACACAAGAAAAGCACAATTTGGCTTAAAGTCATGAGAACAAAAAATATTCCAAAAATTGGGTGTGAACTTTCCTCTACCATCTTTCACGCTGCTAAGATTTCATGAGTTTTCTGCCAGCCTGTTCTTTCAGACTGTCATAGTGTCTCTGGTAAGAAGTCCTATGCCCCAATTCACTAACCTCTCCCTTAAGGCAGTATCATCCATGAGCATGCAGAAGGCACACTCCCTCCAATTCTGCAGGACATTTACAAAATAGCCAACTGTACACCTGAAGAACACTACTTACCACCAGCTGGACTTTGCTTCAGCAATCTGAGCAGAGCAGTCCAGCTAATATTCTGCCCATTTTGCAGACCATCTATCCAAGCCACCCATCACCAGTTCGTACAAACAGCCTCTAAGAGATTACATCAAATGCCTTCCTAAAGTCAAGGCAAACAACATCCACCATTTATCAAAGAGGACAATTAACTTGCCATTGATAAATTCCAATCACGCTCTTGGCCTTCTTGTGCCTAAACATGGGCTTCAGGAAGATCTGCTCCATCATCTTCCTAGACACCACAGCCAGGCTGACCTGCCTATAGATCCCGATACCCCTTCTCACCCTCCTTGAATATGGAGCTGATGTTGGCTTTTTTTCCTCCTGCTTCATTTGAAATCTCTGAAGGCAACGACCTTTCAATGATGAGCAAGGAAACAGCCTTGTAACGACAGCACCCAGCTTCTACAGGATGCTGGGACACATTGTACTCATTCCCATAAATGTTTATACTTCAAAAGTGTTGAAGTGGACCCCAAGTTTCACCTGTACAGTGGCTAATACTTCAGCCCTCCAATTACATCACTAAACTCAGGGACCTGGAAAGCCCAAGGACAATCCTTACCACAAAGAGGGAAAAAAGCCTTGAACGCTGTGTTCCACATCCTTTTGCACCAGATTATTTTGAAGTCTAAGCCTCTTCACCATGTTTGCCATCCACTTCAGTTTAAAGCTGTCTACATATAGCCACACATTCTTTCCACTGCTAATAATGTAAATACTGAGCCACACAAGCTTTGTGGAAGACTGAATGACCACCTACTTTGAGAGTAAGCCATTAAAACAAATAATGCTAAGTCAAATTTTCTATTCATTTGTAACACGGAATCATGATTGTACCTTAAACAAGTCTTTAGTTTGCTTATAAGATGATGTCACATGGCATCAAAAATCTTTAACACTTTCAGCAAGTTCTGTCACATCAGCCCTATTTACCTAAAGGGGGTCTCCTATGAACAGTTGTGCAGATCCCCAAGGACTTTAATGCTGACAATTCATTCAGAGAAATCTGTTTCATTTAAAGAGCCGTCTCTGCCTGTCTTTTATGCGGTCTTGCCGATAACTGCAGGATAACTGCAGCTGCGGTCACAGCGAATTATCAAGCATCAATGTGACTTCCAGGGGGCCAAGGCTGGGGATAAGCAACTGTTTCTCAAAAATTATGAATACTGATGAGAATCCTACAACAAAAATCCTGATACATCTACAGAAAATTGCAGTCAGGCAACTACTACATACTGTGGGATCCTCATCAATACTCCTTCCACAACACACTGCAAACAGTCAACTGCAAATTCTAATCAGTTAACTTAAAAAACCCCTACCATTTCTAGAGCACAGGGCTTTCAAGATGCAATGATACTGCAACACAAAGAATTGCATGGAGAGAATCTGTATCTGAAAAGGCTTTGTCCAGACTTCTCTAGGTAGCTAATGCAAGAAAACTCGAATCACAAAAGCATTTGTCATTTGTGCTGATGCTTCAAGAAAGGAGCTGCAGCCCACTGCATGTTTTTCCCGATCAGCAGAACTCCTGCACTGCCCAACAATGCATATTTTTCCTTCCTCCTGCATTGTAACATTTAGTCATTATACTAAATGAGGAAGAAGAGTTCATTAGATATTGGCTGAGAAGAGCCGACAAAAGTACTTTTGGATGTTAGAAAAAGCATAAACTATTGATTTACTTCAAATCTCTATGTACTGTTTACATTACTCTGATTCATGTAAATTTAACTTTTTCATCCTAAGAGGAAATAATTTAGTTGCATTTATGTAGAATACATCTACATTTTTCCTCTCTACAGTGTTCTCTTTAGTAAAAATGTAGCTGGGACAGAGATATTTAAAGATCAAAAATTGAGAGAAGTAAAACCCAACACACAGAACATGTAAAGGCACAGCAAGATGTCAAGAGTTGTGTTTGCATCAAATTTCTCATTAACCAAGAAGTCTGAAAGAAAGAGGCGCCTCTAGAACAGACTATGTCTAAGTAAGACTTTATTAATTACCAACACAGGATTATAAAATTTTTCAACTTGACAAGCGCCAACTGGCACAGAATCTGAGAGGTTACATCTTTGGCAACAAGACAATCAGCTTTTCAGATACAGATCAATTGTTTAAATACAGTTCATGCTAATCAGGAACTGATTCCTTGTTAATAAACACAAGTGATGTGATAACTTCCATCCAGTTGTCAATACAATCTTTTCAGGAACATCGTTTCAAAAGCAGAAATTCTGGAGAATTTCAATACATTTTTAAGTGATTATTCATGTGCATTCTGGCCACCTCTGTGCTTCAACTCCATATAGAAACTGAACAAAACTTAATTTTTCATTTTAAGAAATGTTTGTGGTTTTGATTCTTTTCTTTTTTAGTAAATTGTAAATACTTTAGAACAAGTTGAACTCAGTTGTGCTTCACCATTTTCCCATCTTGTTTATATCACTTTTACATTAATTCCCACAACGTGACATGGCTAGCACTGAATGGACAGAGTGAGAATAAAGCCCACAAATTGCAGCTTGTGAGAGAGAGACAGCTCTCAGCAGAGCAGACATAAGGGAAGAACCAACTCCATAAATTTCATGCTCAGTGTGCAAGGCTTGACAGGCTTGTACCATTTTGACAGGCTTTTATCACTTTTTACATGCTGCTGAAAAGCAAGCTCACAAAGACATTGATATTGCTCACAAAACTGCACTTGTCTGTGGAGAGGTGTTTTGTGGTGGGTTTTGGTTCTGAGTTGTTGGGGTTTTTTTGTTTTTGTTTTTTTTTTTTAAAGAAAGCTAAATTGAATTTCTGGAATATAGTCCAAACAATTAAGAAAATCTATCACATCCAGATATCTTTAAGGAGTCTTTAAGAACAACCCTTATTTTTTTTAACACAGTAAACCAGGCAAGTTAACACAGCATACAGGGTGACCAAGACAGGGTTTTCTTATCATTATTGAGCATTATCTTTTATAGTAAGACATTTCTCCTATACACCTTTTAATTGAAAGTATACATTCTCAATATTTATTTGAATAGATATATATGCAAATATATGGGGTTTATGTTAAACCAGTTACCTCCCTTAGACAATCCAAATGGATTTAGAAATACTTAAATATTTTCCCCGTGTTTCGTGGTAGGGTATGGAGGTTTCTCCACAGAGAAGAGTTTAATGATAGGTAAAAAGGTCAGCAAACAAAGCCAGGATTAAGGGATAACCTCTTCTATCAAATCACAGCCTACCACTGAACTCAGATTTGAATAAACTCTTATGCAACTTACTCTGCTCATTCTCTGGAACACCTATTTTATCAATATTTGCACAGAAACACGTTTAGTCCCTACTCCATCTCTTCAACTCCACCAATCTTCTTGGATCTTGCTTGCTATCGCAGTTTTAGATATTATGCTGTAATTTTGCCATGGCAGTACAGTTTTCATCAAATCTAGGCTCTCCTCTAAAAATATCACAAAGATGGTATATATTCTCTTTATCACTATCATCTCCCATTGTCAAGGATTTTAGAGTTTCTTCATGTTCTGCGTTTTGGAAGCACAATCCAAAAAACCACCTCTTCTTTGTTTTGCCATGATGCCCAGTGTTGTTACAACTAGGATTTGATCACTCCCTCACCCTAAACTTAGTATTTGGTATCTAGTCTCACATTCCTTTTCCCAGCTGAAAACTACTGAATTTGTTCCACCTGGAAGCTTGCTGGGGCTCCTCTTTAGAAGAGGAGAGAAGCAGGAGAACTCATTCCATACTTCCAAGAAACTAAGAATTCTAAGAAATCTGAACATTTTCATTAATTTTTCAGTCTTTACTCCACTGGTTGTAGGAAAGGTAGTTATAAAATTTTGGCTTCTCAAGAAATCACAGGAAAATGAAGATTAAGGTTTCCTTCAATAAACAGGAACACTGGAACCATCAACACAATAGGGTGTGCCAATGCTTTGCAGTCAACAAATGATCATCTCATCAACATAAATATCAAGAACTATTTATGCTTCAGCATAGCAGTTAAAAGATGGCAATTATCAATTGTGTCTTGTTGAACTGTGGTACATTTATCGTTCCAAATTCAAAGTGACATGCTAGCTTGCATCAATAACAAAATTATTTTGAAACAAATACACAGATACACCATGAAATCTCTCTCTGTGGGACAGATATTTAAGAAAGAGCTTTCAGACCCTAAATTAGGATTGTGTTACTAGTACATAATCTGATGTTGCAATATACAGTAGTTCAACAAAATTGGACTTACTTCAACAACCCTATTTTCTCTTGTCCTTATTTTCATCAGATTTTTCACTATTCCAAACTCTCAGATGCTAGAGTAGCCATATATTATTCCACAGTTAATACTTCTGTGAGTCAATATTTAAAAGCATCCAGCTGATTGGTTATTTCCTGTCACGAAAAATATACAGGATTTTCTGGCAACACCTTCATATGCCAATTTCCTTGGAGTATCAGATACACTTTACTGAAAGTAATTTAGAATGAATTTGTGGCGGTGATCAAGCTTATTTCCAATGAAGTTCCAACAAACAAACTTTTCTAGATTCTAGTTATAACAGGGAAACAAATGTTGCAGCCATCTCACTATGCGTGTTGCAATAGCAAAACAAAGAAAATAAGTAGTTGGAAAGAAGACTACAGAAATGAGGGAGAGACTAGTGCTAAAATGAAGAAAGTCTGGGAAGCAGGCAAAGAGCAACTTTGTGCTTTCTTTTCTGTAATTCCTTCTCCTTGCACAAGGAACAACAAAACATTTTAAGCTGCATTTTTACAATGCCATTTCTTGCTTTCACAGTGCTACTAACTATACTGTGTTGACTTATTCTCTCTTTTTGTGAAATTCACTAGCATTTTGGATTAAAGAACAATTTTCTCTAAACTGGCAGAAGAACAAAGGTTATTTTGAAGTGATATTTCTCTGCACTCACAGAAGAAAACAAGTATAAATAACAGCTCGTTCTACCTTGCACCACTTACTGGAAAATAGAGAGCTACTTTAAAGACGTGAAAAAAAGGGTACGTTGCTAATAACATCTAAAACCAATAATCAAGCCCTGCATCAAAAGCAAGAAAAGATCTCTGGAATGAAGGAAATAGAGATCAAACCAACAATATGAAAAAACCCCACACTTGGAAACAGGAAGACTTCTAGTAGTTTCACTTTAAAAGATAGTAGAAATCCCAGATTTCAATTCAAGTACTTTTTTTTTAAGAAATACCTTATAGAGTCCATTAAAAATTTTGAACACATGAGAAAAAAAAAATTAAACTCTCTTTTTAAAGAAAAAAAAAAAAAAAATGGCCTCACAGATTTCCATTTCATCTCTCATTTTATGCACCACCCCAGTAGAAATCAATTATAGACAGAATGTATTTCTATCTCAAATGTATATAAAATCTTTTTTTCTACAATACAACATAGATATCCACCCTTATGAACAAAAATAAATGCATGCATAAGCTGAACACCTCACACTTTGTTCCTTTCTCACCTCTACTGAATTTCTGTCTTATCTTCTTTTACTCAAAAAAGTTTTTAAACCACATGTTCTTGCAGAGCAATGTTCAGCCATATCTGTGATTTTCTCAGCAACACAAAGGAAGCTTTTAAGCTTACTCATGTTCGTAATCAAAATATACACATGCAATTCACATACCTCCTATTATTTGCATTTAAAATTGACAGAAATGCAAAGGAGCAAGCAGATTGAAGCCTGTAAACAAAAAGAAGTCAAACCCCTCAAGTTCAGAAGGACCTAGAAAAAGACAGCTTTGCAATACAATAAAAGAACGCTTAGGAACTATAAACATATTTGATACAGATTTCTGAGGATCCTCATGTGCAAGAAAAAGGGTTCAATCAAATAAACTACTATAGTATTTTTTCATAGTTTCACTATACTCTCGAGCCAAAGCTTTCCCATGCCTTTCCAGGGAACTCTTAAAAGATGCAGTTGCTTCCTCTCTTGTCTGTTAATACACACCAGCATCTTCAGATACAGACAAAGCACCACTGCAGTGCTGTGAACTTTTAACTCAAAAAGCTTCTCCCGTCCATAATTTATGAAGAGTGACCACAATTACTAGGGCTTTATGATGAAATCAGCACTCCATGAAATGGCAAATACAACTTCTTTTAAGAGGAAAGCAGAGTAGGAAAATGCAGACTGAGAACTAAATTCTTCCTTCCATAATTCCATTTATTTTTGCTCAAGTTATTTGAGGCAGACAGGATAAACAAAATGAACAGTCTACACTTGAAAGCAAAAGATAATGTGTTAGTAGCCCAGCTATTTAATGACATGTAAGTTTTACATCTATTTAATTTGACTGACCCTTAAATTATCTCAATTGGTTAGAGCATGGCGCTGATAGCGCCAAGGTTGTTTATTCAATCCCCATATATAACCATCTTAAGTCATTTAAGAGTTGAACTTGATCCTTGTAGGTCCCTTTCAAAGCAGTATGTTTTGTGATCCATGACTTCAGTGATGAAAAACTCTTTAATAACCACTGAGATACCGCTTTTTTTCCTCTTCAGGTAAATTACAGGGAGTTTAAAAGGACTGTTTTACACACAGTCTATACTTTTAAGTTCTTCTGGGGGATTTAAATCAGAGCTTTAATTACTGAGTCACATAACTATTCCACTTTTGCTTGAGTGTTTTATTTTAAAAAACCCCAACGTATCAACACCTTTCCTTGAGACTTGTGAAAGTACTCAGCCCAAAGAGGCTAGAGATGGGTGAGGAAAATCTTCTCCCCTCAAAAAAGGAAGACATAACAATGCAAACAGCAAACATTCCCAGACTCTTAGACAATGATATTTTAATAATAAGTATAATTTTTATCTTCAGCCATCTGAAATATTTACATGCATGAGCAGATGACAAAATATGCAATTATTTCTTTTGACTATTCAATTTGTGAAGATAACTTGCCAAATTAGTTATACAACCTGTAATACTTGTCCACTGAGAGCCATTAGAGATTCCCCAACCGACATCACTGCTCCATCTGCTCAGTGATTTTCTTGTATAGATCAAAAGCAGTAACAGCCTTACTCTGTTCTCAAGTGTTTAAACTAAACCAACTCACTAATTTCTTCAGGTTCTCCAACAATTACATAGTTTCTTAGAACACTACAACAATGTATTTCAAACATTCATAAAAGCTTTGAAAAACAAGACACTGAATTATTTATTTCTAACATTAGACCTGAAATCCTACACCAACCCGAGAGAACTTACAAAGTGTATTATTATCTTCACCTTGTTCACCCCTCCCATAGGAAAAATAAGCATACAGCTAAGGAGTGCCCTTTGCTCACTAGAAATTTTAACACTTATTTAAATGCTTTGCTAACTAAATATCAGTACTGTAAAATGGACTATTCCATAAAACCTGCTGGTTGATAGCTTCATCTCAATTTTGCCATGTGCCTTTCATGTGTGTCTGTGTGCACAGAAATTAAAATATTTTTATAAATTTCAAAAGCTTTATACCAAACACTTTCAGCCACTTTCTGACAGGGGGTGTTTTTATTCTGAAGTTAGCAAACTACTCACGGTAGTTTTGAAAGTTGATCAAGACAGTGCTACATCCTAATAAGAAAAGCCAGCTACTAAGCAGCTAAATAAATACATGAAATTAAAATATGCAACCCAACTACCACAAATAGTACCCACTTTAACGTTAGATGACCTTTCCAAGCAAACTGATGCACGCAGGAATCCACACGTAGTATGCTGTACCAAGATCTTCAATCACCATCCTCCGTAGTCTTTTTTTAAGACCAGATACATACTCACTATCTCAGGCCATCAACAATATTCCAGAATCTCCTCAGCAAGGCCCAAAACACATCTAATGGATTTCTAATGTCACTGTGTTTTAGGGCACTGACCAACCTAATAGCATGCATCTATACTGCTGTTGCTGGCACACATCATCTCCCTTTCACTGTTTGCCTTAACTGGCCTTTCTAACAAACACTCTTCTTGCTTCCCATAACAATACCGCAAGGTAAGAGAAAGAAACAGCCTGTTTGGGGTAGAAGGGAGTTCTATAAAGGAGCGGAGAGATCAGTTCAATGGAAGGGAGACAGACATTTACAGAGGCTGGGTTAATATTCAGCAGATTTACCTCACGGCAAAAGAAAATGAATGACTACAGGTCTGGAAAAAGGAGCATGTAATTTACCAGGTTTAACTTTGTGCCTCCCTTGCCTTTGCAGCTTGTAACAGACAGAAAAACATATGGGTGCATTGCTTCATAATGCAGACTTGGTGTAGTCTCCTAGAATCAGAAGGTACATATGAACATTGGTGAGCTGCCATCAAGACTTTTTATTCCCATTTTCAAATTATGTACTGGCAAAGGCTGTGTGTTCACAATGAGACCTATTCTGCCAGGCTTGAGTACACATAGCAGCATTCAATCAAGGTAAGATTCACAGCTCAGCTTCTCATTTCCAGTAACAATAAAGAGGACTCAGATGAAAATTAATTTGCAGAAGATCCACTTTTAATACACTTCTCTGTAAAAGATCTATGTGGGGGGACAGTGACTTTGAAGACATCTAGAAGAAGTTCCATTGTAGATAAATTCACACAAAACCAAATGCCACATTTGCCTACTTGATATCAGAAAACAACCAAATAGTTGCTTTACAAGAAAGTTCATATGGTTTAATATGCAGACACTGAGATTTAGCATTGCCGACTTTACAAGAAAAAAAACAACCCAAACCAAACAAGTATCCAGGTCTCAACTCCCAAATACCTACATTTTATGTAGTTTATGAAACATCTAATTTAAAGTTTGTAATTTCAGGTGGATGGTTTAAGGTATCTGCAGTATAGCAATACCTGAGCTTTCTGGCACAGTAATAACATATACTTAAATACATTCTTTCAGCTATTTTATTTAAATAACTCTCAAGTGATAAAGCTCAAAAGTTTTCCGGATGCTTGTTGCTGTGGTTTGTAGAAAATATCCATTGGAGCCAGGAAATTTTAGGAGATACACTGACTACACTACTGTGAATGTGTCTGGAAAAAAGAAAAGCAGCTGCAGGAGCAACTCCTGCTTCCATTCTCTGCTAACACAATTTCTTCTTTTCTGCTTTCATCAGTGACATTTGTCACTGAAAGACTGTGACCTAATCTCCACTATACAACACATTTTTACATTCACATGTAAAAAAGAGGTAAATGCAACACAGAACACAAAAAATCTGAAAAAACTCACACTGCTTTTATAGTTCCTTTTCACATAAACCATGTATAGCTTTAAAGAGTGATAATGACTTAAATCACAGGGGACATTAAAACCATAGAATACTAAAGTCTAAGCATAGTATAATAAAATCGGGCATTAGAACAGCATTAGGTTTTAGATAGAAAAGACCAGAATAGTGAAAGTTACAACAGTACTCTTAAAATACAGAAAAAAATTAGTAAAGTGTATATATCTTTTCTCAGAGCTTGAAGGAAGCCACTGAATTGCTGCTAGAGTCCTGGTTTTTGGTTCAATTTTCAGTAATTGTCATTAATTTTCTGTGTTAATCCCAGGCCAACAAGGGCGGAAAAATCTAAATTCTTCACTGTGATTTATAATACTGGCAAATCTACTCCAACCATTTTCTTTGTGGACTACTTTCCAATTTTCTGCAAAAGAATTAGCCAATCTGTGAAAGAATGTACTGCCACCAGGATCTAATTTATAATACATAATGTTGTGCAAACACCACTCTTGCAGTAAACATTTAAGGAACAGGTTTTTCTATACAAGCATACAACTCCATCTAGGAGATTTTCCCAACAGTCATTATGAACCCAAACAGAAACACACTAAGTTAAGCAGGATTTTACAAATACAGCAAAATACCTATTTAGTACAATATAAAATACCTATTTATATATTTACATATATAATTATAATATAAGTATATATTATATAGTCATACCTATTTACTATAATATATAATTCTTTGTAGAAGGAACTATATCTTTTCCATAGTCTGCATAAATAAGACAACGATGCTTCATAGCTTCATCTGCAGCTTGTCTTCGTTTTGGCTGTACTATTAGCTCCTGCCAAGTTACATGCATATCTTTAGCATTAATGACCGACCAACCTCTGAACTCTTATCATTTAGCTATGTCTACAGGAAGGAAATAAATGATACCTAACGCCAAAACACTAATTTTATCTAGAATGCCATTAATTAGCTTATCTCGCTGACCGCAGCAAAGCTTTCTTTGAAGTTAAAAAGAGGTTCTCTTGAAGTGTAGTCTGGTCTGCTGCCCAGAAGGCGAAACGCTGTGCAAGTCGGTGTGTACTGAGCCACGCTTAGACTAGAATAATTAAGCTCTCCGATTAACCCTTGGGTTAGGCCGCAGAGCAGCGTCTGAGCCGCCTGACAGCCCCGAAGCGGTGACGGCTGCGCGCAGCTCCGCGGGCGGGCACCGGGCTGCGGGCGCACACGGCGGGGTCCCGCAGGCGACTCACGGCATTCCCGGCCCGCCGGCACGGGCACCGCGCCGCGCCGCACCACTGGAGGCATCGCTAATCCTCTGCCTCCCACGGCTCTCTCGCGGCATTAGTCCCACAGCAGGAAAAGCTGTCGGTTTCATAAACTTCCTTAAAGGTTCACAGGGTTTCCCAGGCTTATCAGACAAACGGGATTCGCGCCTCGGCTGCGAAGGGTAATGAGGTTAACGCTCCTTCTCCTTTTCCTCCTTGGCTCTTACCCCGCCCGGCGCCACAGCGGGCGCTGTCCGGGCTGTCACCGTCCTGCCCCGAGTGCCCACGGGCACCTGTGGCGTGCCGGTGTCGCCGGGCTGGCACCCACCGCCCGGCCGGGAGCGCAGCTCGGCCCCGCGGCGGGCGGGGGAGCGCGGGGCGGGCGGCACAAAAGCGCCTCCTCCGCCCGCGGCTTTGTTCGCGGCGGGGCCCCGCGCCAAGCCCCTGCCGCAGCCCCGCTCCGCCGCCGCACCGCGCCGCTCGACCCGGCACCGCTGTCAGCCCTCCCCGCCCTCACCCCGCTGTCTCCCCGCCACGCCACCGCCTCCTTCTCCTACCTTGGCTTTCCCAGCCTCCAGCTTCTTCAGCCGCTCCTCGTCCTCCATGGCGTCTGTGCGGGAGAGCAGGGTGTTACCGGCGGCAGGAGGAGGGGCTCGCCCCGCGCCCTCCCCTCAGCCGGGGCGCACACGCTCGCTGTCCGGTCCGGTCCCGTCCCGCCTCACATCGACGACAGCTGCCGTGGCGGGGCCACCGGCGCCGCCATCTTCAGCTCCACGTAAACACGCGGCCGGGGAAAGTGACGTACGGCCGCCTGCTCCTCCTCCCGCCGCCGCCGGCCCCTCCTCCCCGAGTCCCGGCCGGTCCCGGCGCCTCTGCCCGCCGGCGACCTCCGCCCGCCCGGCTGCCGCCGCGTCCCGCCGGAGCCGCCCCCGGAGGAACGGGTTTGACCCCCGCAGGGCAGCGGCGGCGCCGGGGGCAGCGGGCGCGGGCAGCACCGGTGGGCACACCCCCGTCCACACCCCCGTCCACACCCCCGCGCCCTGCGGGCAGAGGCGGGGGGCTCCCGCTGCCCACAAAAGAACGGCACCGCCGAGGCGGCCGGCGCTCGCTGGACTGCGACACGGGGCTCTGAACGGGCAGCACCCGAGTTCTGCTGCCCCGCTAATGCTGTCTCTGGCTAGAAGGCTAATTCTGACAGTTCTGATTTTCCAGGTGCTGTCCTGCTCCTGCGCGCGGCTCACACAATTGCAGGGATCCTACAGCTCGATTTAAGGCTTGGCGAAACAACGAGCTTCCCGAGCGTGTGCCGCAGACTGTGTAAGGATGGCAACAAAGGATGTGTAGCCCCCCCGTTAAAATTCCTTAACCGTGCACTCGTCGTGCCAGACGGGTTGGAAGAAGTGTGTTAAGAGCACAATGGGGAATATGGCACGTGGCAATTAAATGCTCGTACAGTTTCCACATCTCAGAAAGTACAAAGCAATATTCTGAGATCATTTAATAGTCTACTTAATGTGTGCCTGGAAAGGCTAATAGCAATGTGTGTCACGTGGTCCTATTGTGCTTTTTCTTTCAGTTCCCCCTGACGTGGGTTCTGTGATGGTGCGATGGATGGCACAGGCTTACACACAAAGGAAGAAAAAAGGCTTCCCAGGAACGTGTACCAGCTGCAGTGTGAACGGATTCCTTATTCTGCATTTGGAATCATACCGCTTTACTAAATGCAAAATTCAAAATCTTTCTGAATTAACTTGGATCTCCGCTTTGCTGATCTTTTGAACGTGGTTCCTTTAGTATACATTCTTTCCTTGCTTCAATTTTCCAGCAAAACCGCGATACGCCCAAACAAACAAACAAAAATACAAAAGAAAACATTATTTGCACAGTATTACTGACCAGGAACAAGTTTAAAAAAAAAAAAAAAAAAGTCAATTGTGTGTCCTAGCAACAAAATACCACACCCATATTACTACAAAAGTAAAGTAAACTTACAATCTGACATTTTAAAGGATTTTCCTTTCCTCCTCCATTACATTTCTTGCAAAAGTCTAAACTAATACGTTAATAGGTACAGGTAATGTGCATTCCCATGTTTATGAAACAATGTTCTCAAACTGTAATCAAAAAGGAATGTATACCATTTATGTGAAAACACCATCCATCATAGGGAATGAAAAATGTCTGCATTATCTATTGTTTCATTTTTGAAGCAAGCCATATGTTTCAGTTAAAGTTCTCAGGCTTTGCTATTCCACTACAGGAAAATCATGTTATAGAGGAAAACAGCAAATGAAAATGGGAGAAATTAATTAAAGAGGAAAGATTTTTATAGGAACATAAATTTGAGTTAATTTCTTAAAAATATGTTCCTAAGTCAGTAAAATGAAGTATCTCCTCAAAGCCTGTACAAATAGAAGATTTTTCCCAGCAATTACAAAGACCCAGAGATCCCTGAGGGAAAAATAAATCACCTTTTCTGTGTCAGTGACATTCCTCTTGACTGTCAGAGGCCCCTGTTGTAGAATTAGCTATCAGATGTCACACAGTAAAATTTCACACACGTATGACACTTTGATAATAATTTGTCAGTAAATATCCCATTTAGAAGATAAATACAGGCTTCCCAAATCCTACAATTAAATGGGTTCTTGAGTTAATGCTAAGAATTGGTGGGCCTAATTTTCCTTTTATTTACAGACTTATATCCATGTAATTCTATTGGATTTTAGCTTAACACCTAATTCATGACTATGAAAGTCATGAAAGCCACACTGACAAACTATAATAGAATACCATAGAAATTACTACTAGATAGAATTATATCTCCATATCCTCACAACATTGGAAGAATAAGACTTTCTCTCCTAGGGAACCACCCCCCCCCAAAAAAAAAAACAACCCAAAAAACCCTACCAAACCCATGCAGTGTGATTTCCTACTTAGCTATTTTTATTCCTATTTTATCATTCATGCAGGGCAAGCTCTCTGGAATTCACAACTTGGTTAGCCAATTAAACTTTCAGTTACAGAAAGGCATTCATCTTGTTTGCTTAATTCTCAGAATTGAGTAATAATATTCACTTGCCCAACAATGTAAGAAAGTGCCAAATAACTCTTAACACTCATTGAATTCATGTAAGTTAAACATGTAAACTGTTTTTGACAGCATATGTGAAGTGAAACAGATTAACAAGGTAAGAAATACAGCTCAGACATTCTGCAAAACAGGAAGAACCGGTGTTTTGGCCTAGTATTATTTTTATTTAGAATTAAATTTATTATTGAAAAATGTTCATATACAAAATGGCACTGAACCGGCTTTGAATATCAGACCTAATATTTAGTTGTGTTTGTCTGGGGACAAGGACAAAGGCTTCTTCATCTACAGCGTTTTCTCTAACAATGAAACCCCACATTCTTCCTACCTCTTCTGTTTCCTTTATTCACTGTTCAGAGAGTATATGCCTGGTGACTTTCATTGTGGCACTTTAGTGGACTCTGCAGCCAAAAGATGAAGCCTAAAGACCATGTGTGATAATCGCAAAGTTCTAATTAGGTGATTCAAATTCTGTCACAGTCCACTGAAGCCAGAATCAGAGGGCTGTCAGATCACAACATGCTGCTGGTAAATCACATATGCAAATATATGCAAAAATTTAAAAAAATATCAAAGGCATAAGATGAAAATACAACCTCTTCCAACAGGAAAGGAGCAAAGATATTGTGTATTCTCAGGTGTCATAACTTCAGCAATACCTCTTAATAACAATACTATCTAACTCTAATTTATTTTTTTCAACAAAAATATATATTAGAATGAAAGACTCCTATATGGATCCCATAAGATTCCCTGAACCATCTTGTAAGAAAAAAATACCTGACAGCAGTCAGATGAATACAATGACTATGCCACTTGATAGTTTTTAATTTTAAACTTGAATTATTAAAATTTATTTTCTGTTTGTTTTAAATGTCTGTAACATAATTCATGAAGAAGTAGTCCTCCTGTTAATGGATATGACCTTCTTATATGTATGTATAGCAGAGTGATAGAGAGAAGACTCTTAGTCAGGCACGAGAAATATGACACCGATTATGTGGATTATTATGATAAGATTTGTTGCTAATACAGCATCTAAATGTCGTCAATGCAGTATATAATATAAGCAGGTATAAAAGGTTATAAAATGTCAGGTTTGGCTACAAGTAAACAGGTTTACACTCTTTGGTCTTGCAGAATTCAGAATTGCAAAGCCCCTATGTAACTACTTTAGGATTTTTATATTTGTGTCTTACCAGATCATAGCACCTTTACTTACCCCCCCCCCCCCCCAAAAGTGGGTGTTCCCTGTCTTAGGGCTGGACATACCCTGCAGGTATCCTTGTGGGGCTGGGGAATCACCAGATAGCTGCCTGTGACCTCAGGATACCAGTTTACTCAGCCGGCCCAGTCTTCAGCAGCATTTTATAGATTTTGCAGGCTGATGCATACCAAAGTCAATAGCAATCACCACAACTCCCCCATCTCTGGAATGGATTGATTAAGTGAGTGTCCAAATCATTCCTTCTGCAATTCCCACCTAGTGTTCTCACCTTAAGACAAATATATTGCCCATCAGAGACAATGGCAAGGGAGATGGGGTGTTTGCTAAGACCTGACTGTCTTTCATCACAGTATGTCCAACAGTTCTGCTGTGGCTCTTGACCTGCTGTACAAAACCTACCTGGTAGTATAACACTTTCTATTAAAGTGAACATTGAAGAGATCAAGTGTGAACATAAGAGACACCTATATCTGAGAGATGACCATGGTGAAGTTGACTAAGATACGCACCTGTTTCCACTGAACTTAGTGGGAGTTCTCTGGCAGATGGTACTGCCAGTACAGAAATCCCTTAGTGCATACCTGTGACAGTGCATGGTAACCAAACAGATTTACCTCTACCTCAGTGTGAGCTTGCACAAAGAATATGAGTTGACTTAGTGGCTAGCTTATCTGTGCCTTTGTCACAGTCTGTTGTGCCGGATCTGACCCTACCAGCTCTGAATCTGCTCTTCAGCTGCACTGAGCCTTGGCCCTGGAGTCTCCCAGGGTGCTGCTAGGTTGGCTTGCCTGAACTAGGCAGGTGATTCAGCTAAAATATATTAAGTTCCCAATTTCACAGACCCATTCCAGGTACTGCTGAGGGAGGATTACCTATTTATGTTAATTGGCTGTTAGCAAGTGGAAGTCAACTCAAATTTCAGGTAGAACTTGGTCTATTGTATTCAGCTAGTCTGCCTGCATGTTATAAAAACTTTTGCCTCAGGGACATTTAGGTGTGTTATTTATGTTAAGACCAGCTTGTGTTTTAGAAAGAGAAAAATGTTCTCTCCTCCAAAGCAGAGCAGAACAGATGCCACTACACAACAAACAGTGAGGCCTGGTGGTTAAAAAGTAGGTGAGCTAGAGATGTAAGGCATGCTTTTAAAAGCATGGGTGTTTTTGTTGGTTTTTTTTTTTTCTGTTTCTTTGCATCTATTTTCTTTCAGAAATGACTGGTGAGGCACAGCAGTTTGAAAATTTAATAAATGAGGCAACTGATGAATATTTTAGAATCAAGTTCCTATGTAACAGCTAAAATTTCTATTCTATTCTATGTCTTTCTAAATGAAGGTACCAAAGCCTATGAAAAAAAGCAGGGACTGAGGATGAAAATGAAATGTTACCACATAAGAAGAAACAATTAGAAAAAAAGAGGTAATTTTAACCCTCATCTGCAGCTATGACGTTAGACAAATCTATATTAACCATTGTTACCAGTGTCCCACCAAATGTCTGTACAGCAAGCATTATTTTTCTAAAAAAAAGTAAATTTTGTTATAAGAGGTGGCAGAAGAAATCAGACACTGAAGTTTTCCATGGATATGATCCAGGCATTCACTTAATACTTGCATAATTGTGGGCTTGCTAGCATGCTTCAATCAGACACAATCAAGTCAAGCACACAAAAGTGTTTTTCTTGTTTCCAAAACTAAACATTTTTCATTTTGCTGAAAATGGAGTAAAACAACTCATACAAAAGCGTTAAAACACAGACCTCTTGTGCTATTACAGTAACACAGACCTCCTGGAGATGGGTGTCTTTATTTTCTGAATGATGGAATTGTACAGCTTCTAGTTTGACAAATTGTAAGCTCCACATATCTTCTTGGATACATATTTGAGTATTTTCCTTATAATTTAATTAATTAAGAGAAATATCAGGTATTTGTTTGTTGCTTTGATGAAAACACTGTAACTAGGAAGAGGCAAGACTCTTTAGCTAAGAAGTTTTGTGAGATGAATAATTTACTCTGCAGGCATAATGTATCAAGGAAGGTAATTTAAGTAAGATTGCAACTGATACATCTAATTAGTTAAGTGACCCTGAAGTTTCAACTTGGCACTTGATATTTGAGGTACTAACAAAGAATAATTTCTAGCAAAAATAAGTTATTTGTATGTGATATATGTAAAATTATTATAGTACATATTTCTTGATAATTGGTCAGAATTGTCCAAGTTTACGTGAAGGTTCAGAATAAGAATCTCTTCAGCTTATTTTGCATATGAAGGTATAAAATTGAGTTATTTTCCTATTATTCTGCTATTTTATATGGTCAAGTGTAATTAATGAAACTCCATTTAGAACATGGAAGAAATTAATAATTTAATAGAATGTCCACATTTCAGCACAATACCAATCACCAGTGAGTATACCAGTTTCTCTTTGAATTTGTCCATACTGTTCACCTGACAGATCAGCATTCCCAGTGTATTTTTAGAAATTTCAGAATTTCTGACAGTATCTGAGATGAACTGCTCCGGCCAACAATTATAAAATCTGAGGAAGCTATAGCTTCCTAAAACTTTAACTATATTTTGGTGCTAAAATGGAAAATACTTGGGTTTTTTTTCATATTTCAGCAAGTCTCAAAATACATTAAAAATATCATTACTTAATAAGGATTACTTCTAAATCATTGTGGCACACTGGCACTCATGCCTTTTTGAGTATTATTTATGGGGAAAAAAGAGCTGGCATGTCATGTCAAGTAATCCCATAAGTACTGGTAAGAACAAAGAATTTCCTAGACTTAACTTTAGTACTCATAGGAAAGTCTTCTGCCACCTCAGATAAAGAGTTCCACAGACGCAGCAGAGCTGGGAGAAGTACTTAGGACTTCCAAAGACCTCACTAACACCCTGGCAAAAGGATTTATTTCAGCCTGGAGAAGAAAAGGCTTTGGGATGACCTTATTTGAGCTTTGCAGTACCTGAACTGAGCCTACAAGAGAGATGGAAAGGGACTTTTCACAAGAGCACATTGTGACAAGACAAGGAGGTATACCTTCAAACTGAAAGACAGCAGGGTTGGATTAGATATTAGGAAAAAAGTCTTTACTGTGAGAGTGGTGAGGCGCTGGAACTAGTTGCCCATAGGAGTTGTGGATGCCCCATCCATAGAAGTGTTCAAGGCCCAGTCGGATGGGGCTCTGAGCAACCTGCCCATGGTGGTAGGGCTGGAAATAGATGATCTCTGAGGTCCCTTCCAACTCAGACCATTGTATGATCCTCTGATTCTATGATGACTGAACGGCTGTGAAAATATGCTGCGTGCACTGCAATTCCTGGCAGATCTAACCCACTGGGGTGTGCATCAGGAGGTGGGAATGTGGTATAGTTGCTTTACTATGGAGCACAAAATATTGTGCATCAGTGCCTGGTTGGGCGCTGCAGATGCAGGACTTCACAGCAGGTCCGATTGTTTACCTGTTGAGATAGATTTATTGTTTACTTGTTAGCCCTTCTGTGAAGACAGGGCTGACTGCTGATAGGTCCCACACCAGCAGATGTTCAAGGCCAAGGTGGACGGGGCTTCGAGCAGCCTGTTCTAGTGGAAGGTGTCCCTGCCCGTGGTGGAGGAGCTGGAATTGGATGACATTTAAAAGGTTCCTTCCAGCCCAAACAATTTCGTGATTTCAGAGCCCCATGCCCTGGAGCTGACCAGCCTGTGTTCTGGCTCCTGTTCCCTTGGCATGACTCCAGTTTTTGTTGTCACCAAACTTGAACATTCTTTAAAGAATAAATTGTTTTCTACCTGCTGCTATAAACCCGACCGTTTAAAAACTACGTGAGTTAAGCACAAGCGGTTTGTAACACACGGCTTGCTGCAGTGAATGGAAGCCTTGCTGTAAAAGGCTTTCGGGGGAGACATCTTTGCGGGCAACAGCTGGGACCAAAATTCGGACCAAAACTCTTTTATCGTCTGCTGCCATCTTCTGGCGACTGGCTGAGCTACTAAAGAAGTGGGTAAAGCGGCTGAGGGAACGCGGCCGCGGCGGGAACAGAGGCGGGCGCGCCCCTGGGCGGGTCCGGCCTGAGGCGGCCCGAGGGCGAGGGCAGGGCCTGTTCCTGCCCCGCCCCAGCGCCGCGGCCGTGGGACACCCGCGGCTGGGGTTCAGCTCAGAGGTTCTAAAGGGTCCCACGATCTGTGGTCAGTGCACGTGGCTCGTAGTCCGTGAGATGAAAACAAATCTTCCGTGGGGTTTGGTGGGCTCGTGTAAAGGTGTGGGCTGCTTCAGTAAGACAGTCTAACCGGGCACAGGGGTGACACGCGGGGCCGGTCTTCTGTGCTGGCGCAAGGGAAGAGGACAAACCAGAGAATCCCTCTGCAAGAGGGACAGCGACGAGCCAAGTGCCTTTCCACTGCCTGTTTACGGCTGCAGCACATTGGGGAATTGATAAAAAAATTCCCTTCCCTCACAATTGTATGTCAGTCTTTCTACTGTGAAATTTAGTTAATATGTATGTTAGTTCATGTATACATTATATACTGTAATGACATGGAATAGTGGTATTTTATTGGATGCTGAATTATTGTTCATGCTTTGGTAAAACAAACTGAAGCACTACCTGGCCCTAGAAGTAAATGCCCTTTTCTTCTTGGAAGCTTAGAGCTGTCTATAAAGGATAAAGGATATGCGTGGATAACCAAGATAACCGCCAGCATCCCCGCCTCTCTGACATGTCTGAAACCTTCTCAGTGTCATCTTGTATCACAGATTACTGGCAAGACTGGCTCCAAGGACATCTAGATAAGCAGACAAGCAGCAGAGATCCTGCAAAAATATAGCTGCTTTGCAAAGTTTTACTATGATTGATAATTAGCAGCATGGTTGTCAGTGATTAGCCAAATTGTGTTGTACCTGAATGTATGAAGGCTAAAAGAATCCATGTAAAGCCACATTCATGGTGCCCCATGTTGGCTGGTACACCTCATGTGCATGAATAAATATTTACCCCTGCAATTCTGTATTTTGTGTCCTAACTTCTCTCCTCTATTGACATGGACCAATTGTGTATTTTTATGACAGAGGTGAGAAGAATTGAGACACAGCTGCTGTGACCCCCATATGTCTGAGCAGTGCTGGAAATGGCAGATCCATGATTATCCAGGGCCAATCCATATTGTTTATCTCTGTGTTGGGGTTATAGCTCAGTAAACAAAACAAAACACTTACTGGACCATTTGCACAGGTAAATTTAAAGCCTGAGAAGTTTGCTTTAGGGGAGCAAAAAAACCAGCTAGTTGTTTGGGAAACTGCTTCTTTCACTGGCCCCAGTGAAGGGACCTTGGGTAATTTTCCACTCAGTTTACTCATCCTTTGGAGGTGTAAATAACAACAGTTCTGTAGAAGCGTGGCTGATGAGTAGCTGGATTGTCATGAAAAGGGGTTATCCCTCTGATGCAAAAAAAGAGTTCCTGATGTAGAGAAATAAGTAATACTGCTTAGCTAGTAAACTTCTATACAGAACATTAGAGCTGAACAGAGAGAACAAAACAGTGCCAGAACTTGATTTATATTTGCTAAAGGAGCTGCCTCAATCATACTGTTCCAGAATATTGCATGACCTCATGTTCACTGTATGTTCCAAGAAATGGCAGTATCTAAGCTCTGAAGTGGTTCTCCACCAGCTCTTCAACTGCTGTGGAGCTGGAAGTGATGCACGGTACTTCATGTTTCTGCAATGCCACAAGTTTATCTCTGTAAAGACTGACATTGTGTTGCTGAAACATGCTGAGCATTTACAAACATGAGGAGACCTCACAGTACTCTCTGTTGATTAAAAAATTGTCGTGATTTTCATCAGTGATCTATTCTATGTGCTCGAGGTGTTGTGAATTAAGTTTTTTATGCCACAGTAGGGGAAAGTCAAAGATTGATGGCTGTATAGATCAGCTATTTCAAGAAAATTAACAGGCCTGAGTCTATGCTCTTGAGGTGTTATCACTGGGCTTTTTATGCTTTTTAGTCTAAATTCACTGACCTGGCTTAACAGGGTGATGTGGTGGTGCAGAACTGTTTTATTAGGTTTTTATAAGAAGTTTATGTTACGGTTCATTTCACTGTATCCCCAATGTTGTAACCCTTTTTGTGTTGTCTGTATAACAAGGTGTTTTGTATCAGTCCTCCCACCCCCCTCTCTGGGGCAGCCTGTCTATCACTTTGAGGAGCCCTCCCAGGTTGCGAAATCTCAGGGAGAGGGCTTCAGGTGATAGGCCCCCTGGGGGGAATTCCTTTAGCTTTGGATTTTAGTGGTCCAAGGCTTGGGAGTGGGCGCACCTTGTTACCCCCCGAATCCCCTGATTTGTTGTCTTGTGGTACCCCCCTGGAACCCCTCCCCCGCTTATAAGGGGTAGGAGGGGGATTCAAAGTCTCTCTCTCAGCGTCTCAGCCTCAGAGCTCTCAGCTCGGAGCTCGGAGCCTCTCTGCTCCTCAGCTCTTGAGCTAATAAACATCTTTTAACCTGCTAAGCTGAGAGCCAGCCTTTTCTCCTCTGCTGCTGTTGCTGTCACAACACTTTTGGGGTCCAGCTGCTAAGCCGAGAAGCCGAAACGAACCAGGACCATTCTGTGGCTGTGTTGACTTGAGCTAGCCAGAGGTCATCTCCCGCCAGGTGCGGGACGGAACCAGACACAGGGTGAGAATTCGGTGTCATGAGTATTATTTATAACTTGGCTTCATGCCATTTTGGGGAAACAAAAAATGAAAAATGAAAAAAAAAAAAAAAAAAGGACTCACAGAAGAAATGACAGAAACAGAAGAAGCAGATGGTATCAGGTACTGCTTTAGTGGGACCATAGCTTAAGGCCTCTCCTCATGTCATGCAGGAGTTGCACGACCATAAACAGAGACTGGAAAGTGAATCAGCTTACCCTAAAGTGAACACATACTGGATAGTCACCCTGATTGGACCGTAATTTTGTTCTCCATTAAGTATATTAATATATAGATAGCCACACTTAGATTACTGTACTGGGGTGTGTTGATCTTTGGCTAAATCGTGATCTTTCCTAAATTGTTGATGTGACACTTGGGGAAAGAAGTGGCTTCTCAGTGTTCCTTTTGGTGTTACTGCAGTGCTTATTTTCTGTTCTGAATCTTCGTGTTTGCTGGCAATTACTACAAAGTAAGAGATCATGTTATGAGTATAGATTTTTTAAAAGTAAAAATTGGCTACTATTTACAACTCAGGAACATTGCCAGAAGTTAGACCTGAAAGGCTTGAATCCCATTTTGAAGCCTATTTTGTCACTTCTGAGATTTTTACCCCTTGAAACTTAAGTCGCGAACATATTCAGCAGGTAGATTCGGTAGAGTTCTCGAAAAAGGCATGAAAATCCAAGTTTCACTGAATAGGACAAAGGTTTCATTCACTTCAGCAGGCTGCTTGCGTCACTGGCTGAGAAAGTGTGCTGAGATTTAGGACTTCCAATCTGATTTTTGGCACTAGGAGAGTGATGTCATTTCCTGAGCTGTGTGTCCATGCTAGAAAATTAGAAAAACAGGGTTTTTATACAACCAACTTTATTTAAAAGCCCAAGAAATGGCACATAGTGAAACTCAATTGAAATACATTGAAAATTACTTCACAACAGTAAAGACGATCTCTGAAAAGGTGTGCTTTTCACAATTATGGAATTTTTGAGCTTATTGCCATAATAAGATTTTGTAAAATAGTTAATCTTTACAAAATAAAATGTATTATTTCTTTGTAAACTGTGAAAGAAAGTGAACCAGAATCAGGTGTTGTGATATCCCATTTTTGTTGACAAAACCTCCTTTGGAATGATATTGCTGTGGGAAAAAAACCTAGATACTGTCCTTACACAACTCCTTCTTGAACTCTTATTTAGAACAGTTTTTTAAAAGGCAGAAGTGGGAAGTGTTTGAGGGAAAACATTAACAGAAAATTCTGAATGGCATTTTGGAGGCCATGTACTGGTTCTCAGGAAGGAGTACATGAAGCTGAATATTCTGAGACTGAGGTCATGCAGAACTGAGGAAGTTTAGCAGAAGATTCAATTCATATTAGCTATTTCTCCTCTAAGGGTGAGAGATTCTGTTTTACATTTCTTTAAAATGGTGCTTTGAAACTTTAATGTAACTTAATTTGGCTCCATGGCAAGATCAAACATTCATGTGTTGCACTTTCAACTTTGAAGTACAAATTAACTTTTTAGCAGTTTAGGGTACTACTGACTTGTGGGATCATTTTTAGCTGTTTAAAAAATAATTGTTTGCCTTTTCTTATTTTAGTTAGAGTGGTGGTTTTTTTTTTTTTTTTTTTGGTTTTTTTTTTTTGTTTTTTTTTTTTTTTTTTTAAAAATCTGCAGCCTATGTGGAAAAAAAAAAAAAAAAGCCTCAGTATATTGTTTTTTATTCAACTTGGTTGCGTTGTTTTTATTTTTCTTACCTCCACATGAAGAACCATTCAAGAAGAGTCACATGAGGGTATATGCAGTTTCTGATCCCCATGGCTGTCAGCTGATCAATACTCATGAAGAACACTTTGCTTCCCTAAAATGAGTGATTCCTAGCTATTAGATCTCTAATGATTTCTAGTTATTAGATGTTCTGTGTGGGCTGTATTCAGACTGGTGCCTACTTTGGCTCCAGAAAGAAGATAATAATGTAGTGGTGGTGCAGAATCACATGAAGAACAATTCGGCATGTGCCCGAGTGGATATCAGAATAGTTAGACAACAGTTTGTATGTTCTTAGGAGTTTGATCAGAAGCAAGGCCTGGAGAAATTTCTGAAGAGCAAAGAAGCTAGCAGTATCATCTAACATTACCCATCCTATGAGTTTCTTGAAAAACATTGGGAAAAACATTGCCATGGATGATGCGAAAATTAAAAATACTCTGAAAAATTGGCTAGAGTCCTTTCTTTAATCTTGTAGTAAAATCAACGTGGAGAAAAAACAATACTGGTTTTGTTTTCTTGGGTTGTTATCTAAAAGCCTTTGTGATCAATTGAACCGATCACCACAAATATTTTTGAGCATATTAGAACTGGTTGGTGACTTACATGCTGCCTGAGGTTCCCTATGTGCAGTGAAAACTAAGTGGCTTTTAAAAGACCATTTCTAGAAATGTTTTGGTCATTTGGAGCAGAAAGTAAGTAATTGCATGGAGTTTCTCTAGACATTTTTCAAAAAGAGCAACTGAGAACTGCTATCTCTGGTTGTGTGGCTGGTATTTTAACATTATCTAAAGAACACATTTAAAGAAATCTTACAGGTATCAAGGGAAAAAAATCCCTTCCATTGATTATACTGAAAGGATTGTGGATAGACTTTTTCTTCACTAAATGCAAGTTCTTTTTCCTTCATCCAGAAGTTTCAATTATGAAGTAGTTCATCTCATACAGCTAGAAATCCACATTAAACATACAACAGTAAACCCTTCTATTCTCTGTACATTAGGCAGCTGGATAAAAGAACTGGAAAAGCTTCATCATAACTGAAATTTATAGAAATGGCAATTTTGTTCTAATTAAAAGGAAATTGAAGCCAAAATGAAAATATGTCCTGTAGCTTAATTTGGTATAGCTATTATTCATGAGTAGGGAATCTCTTGCCTGAAAATTCCTCAGCCAGATTACGTAATTAAAAAATATATATTGTTTTGAAAAAGTTAAAAAAAAATTCCCCCTAAATAAACAGCTGTAAGAAAATGTTCTGAACTTAGTACTGGAATGGTCTGCAGTGGCTGTGAGAAAGTTTTGATGCATGACCTGGTCAAATGTGAAGGTAACTGACCTCTAGAGATGTGTTGCTGTGCTTCTGCTGAGGATTTCAATAGAATCAGTGATGGCACAGACTGGAATGACTGAAGGAGATGCAAGGAAAGTGGGTCTCACCCACACTGGCACTGTTACCTACAGTGTCTTGGGGGCAATTTCACTAGAGGCTACAGAAGCCTTCATGACTGATCAGAGAGGGTTCTTATGAACAAATAAGTAACACGATGCCTCTAAAATATAAAAAAGACTAATTTTAGTTTTCAGATGCATTTTTTCCTACTGTTAAATTGCAAGACCTCCAAATACATGAATACATGCACTTTTCTTCTGATCATACAACTGATCTTTTTGCTTAGTCTCACTAAAGGCAAGTTTCAGTTGCTTTGTTTCCTCTTCATTTTTTAGACTACTGTTTATAATCTTAAACCATTTTCTTTGGTCAGAAAGCTAGGAAAAAATCTAATCCAGGAATTTGTGTATATGCAGTTTTTTCAATTTACTTTTGTAAATATTTAGTTTTTCTGTATATAATTTTAATTTTTAGTTAACAAGAAAGTTGTTGTTCTTTGTTAATTTTCTTCCACAGTTGTGTTTTTCACCATTTTTGCTTGTTAGGAGTGTCTGGGAAGGGCATAAGGTACCATGAAGGCTTAATCCTGACTCCTGTAAAAGAGAAATGTTGAAACAAGTTGTTTTTGTCTTATAGTGGGAACTTGAGTTTCATTTTTGTCTTAATTGTCATTCAAAATTGTTATGATTAGAAGGCTGGTCTTTCTTTGGAGCAGAAAATTAGAGTGCAAAAATAGGAGGTTTACTGTCTCGCTGTTACTGTTTACAGGGTAAAGTGATATAAAAAAAAAATTGTGTACATCCTTCAGGAGTTAATGGAAGTACTTGTTTGTAAAATATCAGGTTTTCTATATTTGCAGTTGGTGCATGACTGAGATGAGAAGGGCCTTCAGGAGTGCTGAGACTGGTTTTATTAATGCTGTTTACCAGCAACCAAAAAGGTAGACATCCTACAGTGATTGTGTGAAGACTTTTTGTCCATTTCAACATTCATTTTTATGTCATGCCATTTTTTCCTTTATAGTGAATACATAAAAATTGCCATAAGCTGCACTTTGAAGCCAATGTAAAATAGTAAGAGCAATAATTCTAATAACTCCTGTAGATCAATGCCTGAAAACAGATAGTCCAGAATGTCGAGCTTCATATGTATTCCTTGGCTCTGAGAGAAACTGCAATAAATGCTGCTTCTATGGAGAGTTTCTGTGACTGCCAGCGGAAGAACTGTAACACATTTATAGGGAGTAAAAACTGGAATGAAACATTCCAGACTAGAACAGCAACTGCTTCCTTTTTACTAGTGGAAGAGGAATAATATAATAAACCATTAGGACAATAATTGGAGATATATTTGAAAGATGACTTAATTATTAGAAGTTATAATTTAGTTGCATGATAAATTACAAATAATGACAAATCTGTATACCATTTACCCCAACCCAGAGGTTTTTTTAAGAAACATGTATTTTCTCTCTATTAAGGAGTGCAGAGGATGAAACAAAAAATCCTAACTTCTTTTTTGTTAGCATGTATATGAAAGCAGAAATTTTACAGAGGCAAAATACAGCAATAGTAGCTTTTAACTGGAAAAAATGAGTGACCGTTGGTTACTAGAAAGGGTAGGGCTCATTGTATTTGACAGCAGTAAATCAGAGTAGGAATCCTTTGGGGAGTAATTAATCAGATATTATATTCCTACTAATTACTGTACATATGAGATATAAAGTTCACAATATGTCTCAAAGCAGACGTGACCATTCTTGGCAAGAAAGGACCCATTGGATGCTTTTGATTTTAAAGTCAAAATACACATATCTGTAGATGCTCATATATCCTGCCTGTTTTTCCTCTGAATGCTGTCCAGGGCATCCTGATACTGTGACTGTGTTTCAGGACTATATTTAGTAGCAGGCTTCTGCTCCCTAAACAGCAATCACAGGAAAGATGGAGCCAGACTCTTCCTCTGAGGTATACAGTGAAAGCACAGAAGCCAACATGAGGATTTCTGATGAGATGAAGAATGAGAATGGCTATGTGTGGCAACAGACTGCCCAGGAAATCTGTATTATAATCATCCTTGCAAATTTCCGGTGTCTTACTGTTTCCTGTGTGACCTGATCTAATTTTGTAAGTAGCATGCTGTAAGATAGAGAGAGAATGAGATATTTTCTAAAGATTCCTCCAAAAAAAATGTTCTTTGACTCTGGTGTCTTTTACTTGAACTTTGTAAGATGCAGAAAAATATGTATCTTGTCAGTGTGGTCATTGATGTTAGCCTAGTAGGGAATGTAAGAATCCTTGCAATTGTACATGAAAAGCAGATAAGAAAGATTGGTTGTTTCATCATTGCACAGCCTTATAAAAAACTTTCTGGATAAGGTATGTTTCTTAACTTGCAATCTTCAGAAAAGCAGAATTAAGTTTTCAGTATTTCCATTCTTGATTTTAATCTTTCCCTCAAAAATTGATAGGAATTTTTTGCTAATGCTTTTTCATTCTTCTTTCTAGTAAAGTTTTCTTAGTTCTTATCAGAGATTGTAAATGGTGGGTGCTTAATCATTGAAGAATTTTCTCAGTGAAAAAACCACCTCCTCTGAAGAAGAAAAACCATTCTGAAAAGCAAACATATTTCCTTAATCTCCTCTCTATCCTATGTGACTATAGACTCTCCAATATTATTAGGATGATAGCTATTTTAAATACGGGAACAAAGAATGACAGTATGTTACTGGCAGACCTGAGAAAAAATGCTAAGACAGGGGAGAAATGAAGGCAGAGTAGGAATTGTAGGGCTGTTAAAGAAGCCACAACATAAATCATGAGAAGGTTCTATACAGGCCTAGCATCATGGAGAAGGATTTAAAACAATAAAAATCCTCTTCTTTTCTTGCAGAATAATTTGCCTATATTACAGCCAAGAGGGCCAAAAACCAGCCAGGCAGAGCTGGTAAATGGCAGTGTTTATTTTTCACTGGGAATAAATTTCAGGAGGGAAGTAATTTTCTATCATGGTTTTCTGAAATAAAGGGATTTGAAAAAAAACATCTGGACTCTGAGATAATTCAGAGCAAAAGCCTGCACATGTACTTTGTGTAGGAAAGTTTCATCTACGCGGTGTATACTTTTAAAAATAATTTCTTTCCTATAGAAAATAGCTTGAAAATCTGGAATAAACTCCAGGATAAACAAGTGATACGCAGTGCAATTGCTCACCACCAGCCTATTCCTGAGCAGTGACCTGCAGCTCCTTGCTGACTCCCTGCAGTTATATACTGGGCATGGTGTTCTGCGGTACGGAATATCCCTTTAGTTAGTTCAGGTCAGCTGTCCTGGATGTGCCCCTTCCCACCTTCTTGTGCAGTTACTCTCTCACTGGGCACAGGAAACTGAAAAGTCTTTGACTTAGGGATTAAGTTGGTGACACACTAATGTTTTCACTACTTAGCAACAATAAAAATACTGGTGTGTTACCAAAATTGCTCTCACACTAAATCAAAAACACAGTGCTGTATGAGCTACAAAGAAGAAAATTAGCTCAACCCCAAAACAAATATGAAGAACCACATAGTTTCTTGGAAGCAACCTTATGTATAAGGTCCATTTGGTCTAGATCAGCCATTGTGTCTTTCACTGAAAATACTTTCGGATTTGGATTTGGATTTGAGAGGAGTACGAGTAAGCACAGAGCCCCCGGAGTGGTAGTTGCATTAGAATCTGTAGTTTGTATGAATGTCTAGAAGTTTCCTTCCAAAGAAATTGTTCTCAACAGAAATGAGAATACTGCTTTTTCCTCTGTGGTAGAGAAGAGAATTTATAAACACGTTGATAAATTTAGAGGTGAGACTGACCTCAATATCTTACCAGAATTTTATGCATTTTGTGGGAGGCTGCTGATGACAGAAATACTTGTTTTAGTCTGGCTGCTTCAGTTAAATAGGTGTCCTAGCTTTCAGTACATTTCAGACATTGACCTGGACCTGTCTTGGGATTTGTTGCTATTTGTAGACATTTCAGTGTTTGTTAAGCTTCCTACATTTCTGATGCTCTGGGAGCCCAGAAACAGAGGTAATTAAAAAGACAATCTATCTTATGACAGTATGAATGGCTTGACTTCGTTACACTGCATAGGGGGAGGTCATGTATTCATACACAGGAAAGGTGCAGACATGAGCTATAGGAGTGCAAATCCTCTCTGCTACCTGATGATCTTAGGTATAAGTTTAGCTATTCAGGAGGATACAATTTACTGTAGAGAGAGGCATAAGTGATGCTTTCTTTTCCCCACATTAGAAAGAGTAGTAATAAGATATATATGTTTTTTTAAGTGTGGTAGTTTGTGAAAAAATAGCACATCTCAATTTTGCCAAGTGATAGATTTGCTATTGGGAACGATATGTGTGAATGGCACACAGCCTTTGCTGTAAGATGTTGAGAATAGAATCTTTGTAAAAAGCAATATCCTGAATTTCCAGTCAAATAAATGCATAATCGGCTTCTTCCTGAACAATCTGAAATCAGAAAATTTAAGAAGAGATCCAAATATAGCAAGGCAACTGAAAATTTATTACTTGTAAATCAGTTTTAGAAGAGAATGACTAGTTTAAGGTAAGATAGAACTTTTCTATCTGAGATGGTCCCTTGACTATGCAGTTGCAACAGCAGAAGAAATCCCAATCTCACTTCCCTTAATGATCCTGCCTGCAACTTTCTGTCCAAAGGAATGGGTTAAAAAGGTTCTAGATTCGCTGAGGTATTGGGAGGCAGGGCAAAACAAGCAAAAGGATCTGTTCAGTGGCTCCGGCCAGAGATGACTTAGAGTCTGAGGGCAAAAGGAGTTCCAAATGTTTCATGTTGATAGAGCTGAAACACTGGCACGCAAATTCTATGTTTACAGTATTTTTAAAAGACTTTTAATGATTAATGCTGGTTTTCTAAGATGAAGGGAAGAAGTGCCGCTAGAAGCCTTACAATGGTTCCTTTGTATGCAAAGCCAAAAAGACATTAAAAAACTTTATTTGGCAGTCAAAATTAAAATTGTTTTGGGCTTTCAGTGCCCTAGACATTAATTTTTAAATATTCCATATGGTCCCTTAAAATTATTTGTTTTAAAAATGTTGTTTCACTTGGAGGAAGTGCGGAACAGGAGGAGAATTGCCACCAGCTGAAATTCTATTATATCTGTACAAGAAACCACAAACTATTATTTTACTGTATCAGATCTCACTGCTGACCAATTTGATCAAGTTGTGTGAGTCTGCACGTCATCCCAGGGAAGTACAGCACCTTTGACTGAGAGGATTGGGTGTGTACTTTGTTAGGCTCATGATGATTCTAATTTTTAATTTCCCTTCCTAAAACATGGCAACCATTTAACAAAAATGTCCCAAAGAATTTGCCACCAGAGTTGACTCTATACGATTCCTTGTATGATGGAAACAAGCAAGAGTGAGAGAATAGGATGAGGAACTAATATACTTATTAATGATAAAAGATGTAGTTCATGTTGAGTTTTATTTTTCTGCTAAGCTTCTGAAATCTATATTTAAACAAGAAAGTAAGGAGTGCATTATTGATTCATTTAGCACAGGGCTTGTAGGAGAAGGAATTTTCAGGGCTGGTTTGAAGCAGAAATCACCAGTGTCGAGAGAGTAGGCTTTTATGAGATCTTCACACATGAGGGGAAATGAGGCAGTTACAGACCCCTGCTTGTTAACAACAGTACAAATTCGCTCCTGAGACAGGCTTGAGAGACTCAGATGACTTTCATGGCACAGCATGTGTAAATAAGCCAATGCAGTTCTAGTATTGCAACTACCATCAGTAACAAAGAAACTGCTAGCAGAAAAAAATTATAATGAATAATAAATCTATCACTTCTTTAGTCTCCTTATTTCGAAAATTTCCCAAAAGTAACAGCAATAGCCATTTTACTTATTCTCCAGGCTCTATGTGGAACTCATTGCAGTTAGCTGGTTTATAGTCTTATCTTTGTCCCTGATTTCCTGCTTCTCTGCTCTCTCTCACTTGTACAGACCACCAGGCTACACCCATTGTCACATTGAAGGGAATTTCTGGAGATGTGATTTCTACAGTTTGTTTCTGCTTTTTCTCACTGTCAGCAAGCTCTTTTTTAGCTATGGAGCTTATGAATGGATCCCCTAAACTGAGCTTCCCCCTTTATCAATTGTTTTCTTAAAAATGCAATGGGACAATAGGTCCTGTTTAACTGCTGGGTCCATCTTAAATTTGGGCCTCTTTTTAATGTACCAGAAAAGGTTTTAAAGAAATTTCAGCGATTCCTACCCACACCAACTCATTAAATTACCTCTTCTTTCACAAAAGGAAGTTTTTAAGTACAAAAAAGAATGAATTTAGTATCAATTGGTATTTAATAAATTTTTATTCAAAACGATGTATTTACAGTATATTAACTGAAATTCCATCACTGTCCACTTACCTCCTCTCTTCCCCACAGTATTTTGTTTCACTGTGAATGATTTCTTCTTGATGCCGTCTACAAATGACCAATAATGTGCTACAAAAGCACAGAAAACTCTTAGAACCTTTTACTAGGCAGAAGTAAATACATAACTAGTTTGTATAAACACAGTTGTTTTGTACCCTGGCTTCCTGCCAGTGTGCCCATTACTCCTGAGCCCCTTTTATCTATGAAGTCCTATTCCTGCAGGTGTTCTAAGCAAGCTCATTCGCATGTCTTCTGCTGAGATCTCTGCTCCCTTCTCCTCTGCTCTGTATTAACTCATTCCCTTTGTGTGGCAGTGAGAACAAATGGGACAAGGGAAAGGAAAGGGCAGCACTGTTAAGTTCTTTCTTAGCAAGAAGCATTGTCTGGAAATCAAAGTCTTACTAAAACTTACTTGACTGGGAGTTGGACTTTGATGGTCCTAGTGGGTCCCTTCCAACTCAGAATATTCTGTGATCTGTGATTCTGTAAAATGGGCAGAGGAACCTTCCCCCCATGTGCCCGGGGGCAAGGACTGTGTGGTTCTCAAGGAGGCTGGGGCAGATAGAGGACAAGGAGTGCTGCTGTGTAAGCAGATGAGAATTGAGATCATCAAATTGTTGGTATGGTTTTAGTTTGTTTCTCCATAGAGGAAGGTAGTGTTTCAAACTAATAAAGTTTGAAACATAGTGCATGCAAACTAAAGAAATGTCTTCCGTTTCCTAAAGAATTTTAGTTTCTACATTTCTAAACTTCTCAGTGCTCTGCACCTTTAGGAATGCTTTTGTGATATTGGTTTTCTGTTAAGTGCAGAAGTGCTGCAACTGTGTTAGTAACACACAATAGAATATACTCTCGGCGAGTTATTAATCAGTACTGAGAGAGCACATCTCAAAATGTTATAAGCTTTATTTCTGTAAAAAATAACATTCTGTCTTTTAGTTAAATTAGATTTGCACTCCTTTCCATAAGGCTACTTTTGCCTTTGTCTAGCTGGCTTTCCTGCAGCTTGCAGCTAGGTGGGGTAAGTGCAACACTAAAATTCAGTCCTAACGCCAGCACTGAATTGTGAAATACAGCGAGTAGCTAATTTGAAAGTCTGGGAGTATATTTAATATATGGCTACACAGAAATCTTGTTTAGGTAAAACAGGCTATATTTTGATTTTTGGCAATTCAGTAAACAAGGTACAACTTAGATTTTGGTTTTATGACTACTAAATGATTTTGAACCTTTACTGCAGCCCTCGTATTCATCATGGCTTATACCTACAGCACCAGGTCATATTCCTTGGCATTGTCTGTGCCTATGTAATTGATTTAGAGGGTCATATATGGAATTTAAAAGTGATGAGGAAAATGGAGTGTTTTTATTTCTTAAAACAAACAATTCAGGGAAAACATAATATTTTTAAATGTTTTCCTTAAATATTCATCCTTCAAAACTGCTTAATGGAAGTAACCACTAGATAATCATCTGTCTTTCTGGTTTTTATGCCCCATTGTTAAGTTTTTAACTGTTTTTTAAATTTTTTCCCAACCGTGGAGAGCTGAGCCTTCATTTATCTCCTCTGTCACTTAGTTCATAAAAACATGGCAATGAAAGCATGGCAAGACTTTGAGGACAAAATGTTTTCTAATCAAAAAACATTGGCAGCTAAGGGAAAGAAAAAATTGGATGCTTAAGAAAATATTAACTAGAACCAGATGAAATTTTTAACTTTGCAAAATGGAACACTTGTATGCACTTTCTGTCTAGAAGATACAGAGCCATTGATTTTTGTATCACTTCTGCCCTGATAGCCATATACAATCCACAATACCTACTGTAGAATTTTTTCCACCAATTCCTTTGTCAATCCCAGGAGCTTTTCTGGTGAAATTGCTGCATAGGGGGAGCTGAAAGAGCATTTGACTAGCTCAAGGTCCTACAGGCATGTGTGGTAGAGATGGCAGCTGAATCCAGGACTCCTGTATCACAGCTCAGTTTTATACAGAACAACCCATTTTCTCTAGTTAGCATGATAAAGCGCTGCATTTTGTCAATGAACAATATAGCTGCATAAAAAAGGTTGTCAAATCATGGTAAACATCTGTTCTAGCTCGCTGGGGTCCAGTTCCAGAGTTGCAAAGTGCCACAGAATGAGTTCATTCGTGTTGTGTATCCTGAGCTAGTCTGGGCTTTGGAAGGCTCCTGTGGTCCTGCCTCTGTGGAAGATGCCTGTAGCAGTTTAACTCCATGTTTTAGATCCTTCTGCATATAACCAAGCAGTTAACCATTAATATATTTTCTGCTTTCTAACAGACTACCTTATATTTTCAAAGTGTGCTGTTAATGTTAGGCACACCAGTTGTGTCAATGAAAAACTGAAGATAAAAAAGCCTTATGGCATATTGTTTTACTTCCGGGGGGAATGAGACATGAAAAGGTTAAGTAATGTGATTGTAGAAACTGCAGCCTCACAATTTTCACATGGATCTGGGTGGCAAGAGACTTGCATTTCAGCCACAGCCCTGTCTGCCTCATTATATGTTATTAATAAGTAATCACTTGCCCTTTGTTTTGTTTTTCCTACATGCAAAACACCCTCGATCTTTTGTGTGATGCTGCTCAATGTCTTGTGTTCAGTACAATACACCAAATTTTTAATATCTTGTAAAGGAGGTTAGGTTCAAACAGAGACTACTCTACTTTCTCAGTCAAGGTAAGAGGGTTGCTGTACTGCCCTGCACACACTGTTTTGCCAAGGGCACTATGTGTACAGAGTAAATGAACCATTTACTGACTTCCAAAATTCTGAATGACTCTGTCCTGGTTTTGGTGGTGTTCAGAGTAGTAGCTAAAAGTCGGTCTGGGTTTGCTGCAGTGAAGAATGTTCTGTGTATTTCTCTTCTTTTTCTGATGAATCTGTGGAATAGATAATGATAAAGGGCACTCTAGTGTCAGAGAAAATTGCTGATAGAAGAGTTAGGATTGTTGATTTGACCCTGGCTTCACGATAGTGCTGTTCATGGATGACAGCATTGATTTGTTCTCCACTCTTTCCTACAAAAGCCAAAGGATTCTACAAATGCCAAAGGAATTGGGTTCATTGTGCATATTGTGTTTAAATACAAGATTTTTTTTTTTGGTGTTTTCAGACTTCTGAGTTGGACATCTGGCTTCATCAACAAAGGATGCCGCTTTCTCTTCTTTACGTGTTCATGAAGCAGGAAACTAGTTTCACTGAAAATTGGTAAAGGCAGATTTCCTGTCTCTAAAATGGGCTGATACTGCCTTAGCCTGTCATATACACAGTGCTGGAGAGAGTGCCAGGCAGAGCTCAGTGACTGCTGTCTGCACACTGTGTTACACAAGCCATGCTATCTTAGTCAGAAACAAGGTGTAATAAATAGTACTTCCATTTTGGCATTGAAGGTGTTTTCTCACCTCTCTTGGATCTCATCAGTGAAAGATTAATCAAGCTTCCAATCAACATGAAGTAGCAAAGATTTAACAACTGATCTTTGAAAAAAAGCCTGAATCTGGCACCTATTGTATCCTATTTGCCTGTCAGCAGGCTGGGCAAATGGCTTCCTAATTTCAAGAGAAGTGCTTGCAGAGACGGATGATTGCTCATGCCAGTAGCTCTCTCTGATGAAAAATGGAAAGCTATGATTATCTTCAAAAGTCCATGAAGGTTCAGTTAAGGTAAAATGTGAGACATATGATCAAAGGACTAAAAAGTACACAAATCCCAAGTGAAGGTCTGATTCCATGACAAATAGCTCTGTTCAGCCTTTACCAAGAGACATAAGGGCACCAGAAAAACCATTTTGGATGATTGAGGACACCCATCCCATAGTTTGCTTTAGGAGGATTAAAAGCACATCTGCTTCCCTTTGTCAAGCCACATATTTCCCAGGCTGTTGATAGATTAGGTTAGCATCAGTGAGATGCAGACTGCCTGACATGTATCTTTTCATCCTCTTGAAGCTTTTTTTCTTTTTTTTTTCTTTTTTCAAGAATGGCAAGAACCCTGAAAAGAAAAACGCTAAACAAAGTATTTTTTCCTCAAAAGCTATTTTTGTTTGTTTATTTTAGGAGGATTCAAGAAAGACTCATTATTGCTGAGACTCAAACAATTCTTTTTAATCTATTTTATATTATTGACAGTGAACTGAAAAGTTGATAATTGCTGAATTTCAGTGACTTTTACCTCCTAATTTGTAGTCCAAAGACCTATACCCTTATCTGGTAGAGAATCCCATTAGAGATTTAGTTTGAATGAAGCTCTGAAGTCCCTCTGCATCTAAATGAGGAATAAGGGGTGTGAGACAGAGCTAAGAGCCAGGAAATCTTCAACTTTCTCTGGTTTTAATCTGTATATTTTTCATTAAGTCCTGTGTGCTTCCATGTCAGAAAAAAGTGAAGCTATTTTCTATCATTCTTTTTCTAACTTTCATTTTCTAACATTCATTTGTTTTAGGACAGCCATAGGGCTGCTCTAAACTAAACTGGTTCCTAATTATCCTTAAAAGACAATTTCAGTTCGGCAATGAAGATAATGGATGAAACATGGAGATAAAAGAGTCACTGAAGTTCACTGTGTTTTGACCCCCTACCCCATCTCCCAGCCCCCATTGTTCCGAGGCCTGGAAAAATGGAGGCAGAATCTGGCTCTTAACCTATATGTAGTCTGGAGCAAGTCAAATCTTGAAACTCATTCTTTTTTTTTTTTTCCCCTTCATTTGTAGGAAATAATCTCAAAGTCGCAGGACTATCTCTTCAAATCCAAATCAAAAGTAGGACTGTAACCAGAGACTGCTATTATCAGATAATTTGGTTTAGCTATAAAGGAATATTTTGGTTAGTAATTTAATGAACAATGGAGTATCCACTAATCAGGTAGATATTGCAAAAAAATCCAGAAAGCAGCAATCCTTTTTTTATGCATCATAAGAACTAAAGAAGTTGCTATATATGTTTATGTAATATACAGGGATTGCCCTTCTCAGAAATTTTTCATTCTCATTTGCCTCTGATTTTTTGTCCTGGATGTGGCTGCAAGTCTAGAAAACAAAAAGAATACACAGTTAGCATTCACCAGCAGTGTACAGTTCTTAGTTTGTTTTTTTTTTTTTTTTTCTTTTTAAGAGGATATTTCACAGAGACTATTCATGGAATCTATAGTGCATCACTATGGTGATCACAATGAAAAATGCGATAGTTATGAGCTATCATGTCCCACAAAATGTTAATAAAATGCAACATTTTTTGCAATGGTGACACCTTACCTGTCAACCTATGGTTCTGTTTAGAAAACTCTTCATTATAATGAGAGTCATTGAAATAATTTCTATTACTTACTTTTGTCATTGAGGTTAAGAGCTCAGTTTTGCTTTTACAGGAATGCTCTGCTTTTAGGGGGAACGTGGGGCTTGGGCCATGTGGGGAGAGAGACGGTGGAGTGAGGCTGCAGCTGAGGAACTGCTGCCTACCTGCAGGACTCCGAGGATGGGATCTCCCTCCAGACCAACTGCTCCCAGCTGTGGAGTGTGCTCCAGCACCCCTTCCTGCTCCCTCGGGACACCATCTGCCAAACAGGATTTGTCAGCAATCTAAACTCATCTATCTGATGTTGGATCCCAGAGCTGGGGGAAGCTGAGGAGCTGTTGTGTGGTCGCCTGAGATAGAATCACTACACTGAAGAGAGCAGGATGGAGCCAGAGGAATGTCTTGTGTGTGAAGTATGAGGCTTGACAAGTCTGGCACTACTCCCTCTGATACTGCCCCTGACTGAATTAGCTTTTGATCTGAGTTACGCCATGATAAATCTATGTAACTCTACTGAGGTTTACTCAACAAAATTAAGTATCAGAGTTTATTTTAGTAGAGTTACTCTGCATTTTACCAGATGCAATTAATCCTGTCTGAGTTATATTGTTGTCTTTGATTCTGAACACTTGAAATGTAAACAATACATCCAGCACGTTTATGGAGTGATGAAAGGACAAATTCTCTTCGTACCCGTATCTATGGAAAATGAATGTTAAGGATTTGACACCACTTCTGTCAAGGCAGAGTGTAGCCCTGGATGTGTATTTTAGACAAGACTCAAACTGTCGTTGGGTGAGGCTCACCTCAACCATAAGCTTAACCAAATCTTTTCCTCTCTTGTAGTAACTACTTTCCTCCTTCTATTGCCTTCTGCTTGTTTTTCCATATTAATGATTAATTGCTTATGTTCCTGCTCTCTTGCTAAAATGCTGAGTATTTCACCTACTGTTTCCTTTTGGTTTATTTCTTTATAGTTGTTCCAGCTAAGCACCATCTATATGCAAAGCATCTAAATGTTTATATGGAACATGTGGTTCTTATTTAGCTTTGCTCCAGACATGACGTGTATGTGCATAGGAAGGAAGATGAAGTAGTTAACAGTGCTAACAGAAATCTAGATATTTTAGAAGAAAACTGCTTGCTTAAGTGAACTAAAAAAAATTGTAATCTTTCCAATTAAAATATTCCTAAATCAAGGGAAAAAAAAAGAAAAAAAGAGGAGATTCTGGATTAGTACCCCAAAAGGAAATATCTTTAGCATTGCAAATTGTTGCTCTACAGTCTGAAAATACAGCAACGTTTTCAAAGTCTGGTTTAAATAAGCAGGATTCTTAAGGAATGTAAAATGTAAAGCTTAAATATGAGTTCATTTCTTTGCTTTTTTCTATTTACTTTTATTCCATTTTTCATTTTCTACTACTACTTGTTAAACTTTTTTCTACTTTTGCTACTTCTTCTTTTTCTTTTTTTTTTCTTTCTTTTTTTTTTTTTTTTCTTTATGCACAGACAACCTTCCAGATTTTTTAAAAAATATGGAATTTTTTAAAAAAAACCTTCAATAGATGGAAGGTTTTGTCTCACTTTTCATATATTTAGGAGGCAGTAATACTTTAAATCTCATTTAATAAGGAGGTAATCCATGGAGTCTCTGGTCTTCTTGCTGATGACTCTAGGACTAGCTGACTCTAGGAAATCTTTTTCTGCAATCTGTATAGAAAATCAATTATAAGAAATATTGGGTATCAGGAGACTATTAGCTTGACTTTGCTATGGTTTACAGTGAGGATTTAGATATCTGAGAGCTAGATGTTCAAGACCTTATGTGGCTGTTGTGCATCAGGAACTGATTTTTCTGCACATTGTTGTGCTTCTGAGCTCCCATACAGGTTAAAATTCACCTTTCCTGTCATAAGGATCATAATTTAAAGGGAAAGAAAAGCTTCATGTGGCTGTGTGAGTTTAATGCTTCCACAGAAGCATTAAATGCTTCCACAGTTTAATGGGGTAAGCACTTCTTTGAAGATAATGGAGACTGAAGGTAGTGATGTACTACCATAGCTCACAGGTAGGACACAGTGGTCTCAATTTCTCGGTTGGATGATGCCTCCACCATCTTTCTTTGCAGATCTCTCAGGTGGTAGGACTCTGTGTACTATTATCTGAACACTCTCAGGTGCCTCTATGAGAGTTTTTGTCACAGGATATCTTTGTGTTGCAGCACATGGTTTTTAGAACCAGGGTTTGGACTGCACCTATTATTGCAGCATTGCCATTCTCTCCAAACATACACAGCTTATGGTTTCCATGGTGCAGAGACCGGTCTCTTGCTAACCAGAGGCAAGGGGTGCAAATTCAGTCTACAGTGTGTATCCCTTTCAACACCAGGGTTACTTTGCATCCCTCTCAGTACGTAGAGGGAATGGAGAGCAGAAGTTAGACAACACTTGAAATAGATTTGTTGGTTTTGTTCTCTGTGTAGTGAGCAAATAGGTTCCTACTTGTTTTGGTGTTTTCTGTTCCCTTCTATGACAAAGCATATCCATTCCACTTTTTGCCTTTCTAAGTCCTTTTGGACAGGAATATTCTTCTTGTGTCTAGCAGAGGGGTTCCTGACCCTTAGCTGAGGCTGTGATGAGTACCGTGAAAATGCAAACATTAAGAATATAAAAATGTACCACATAAACCCAAACCCAGCTAGCACAGACTCCTCCTTCTGATGGTGGACAATTTTGACTAGTGAGGGTACATATATAAGGTACACGGCAAGTATAGCGAGCTGTGTATTCTTATTTAACTTCCTGATCATAGCATTCAGCAGGGACTTGAGCAGCCAGAGCGTGCATCTAGATCCACAGACGTGGATCTTAGATGTACCACAGACACTAATAAATCTTCCCTCCACATCCATTCCTTTCTCTAAAAAAAAGAAAAAAAAAAGTAAAGTAAAACTAGGTAAATACTAAAGATTATATAAATATTAGTGTGTGTGAAAGTTAATACTACAGAGATTAAATAATGTGGGTGAGCTGTTAATGCTGTCAGAGATTTTAGGAAATGGGACAGCACACCTCAGAAACCATTAGCTCACTCCTTCCAAACACATTTTTTATTCCATGAGCAGGTCGGGGAACCACACCTAAATTCTACTGTTAAAAAACTTGCAGAGTGCTTTTGCTCTTTTCAGCATTAATGGCTTAGAGCATAAGAGCAATCTGTAGGTATTATTTTCTTGCTGGACCAAGGCCTTATATATACCTTAGAAAATAGTATGGCTTGTAACTACCTCATTCTTTTCTTTCCCAACTCTTTTATCAAAAAAATTTATCAGTTTCTTCTCAAGGATCTACACAGATGTTACATGTAATATTTTAAAGACAAATAGTTTTTGCCTAACTTATTCCAAAGATATCTTATCAGATCTTCAGCTAAATAAATATTGTTATGTTATTTTTAGTCTTGTATATCTGAAGAAATAGCTGGATGTTCTTCAAGTATGTAGAATATAAAATATAGGGAACATCAGTGAGGATGGAAAACAAGGAAAAAATGTTTCAGGCCAAAGATACTAACTGAGGAAAGTGATGAAAACTGAGGCTTGGTAGCAAAATTATCTTTACAATAGAGTGACTGATGCAAAACTATAGTACTCTTCAGTGCTTTCCACCTAAGAATTTGCAGCCTAAAATAAAGTTTCACCAATATCCCTAGGTGATTGGTAAATAACTCCAGGAATTACATTTAGTCCTACAGTTCTTTTTTAAGGACAGCCAAGCAAAATTCTCTTTGACTTGAAACAGGCATTTACCTGAAAAATTGGGGCAGGGCACAGCTCATTAAGAAGGTCTTGCATATTTGGTAAGAATAGAAGATCAGTTTTAAATTATGTGGAAGATTAGCATCTTTGACATGGAGAAGAATCTTAAAAATTCATGTCATCAAGAACACTTAGACATTCTGTTTTTGAAACAGAAAGTCAGTATCAACATTGGGTGCAGAAAGTTATGTTTTCACATTTTAAATTGTGGTACTTGTACATCAACTGGCTGGAAACAAATGTTTATTTTCTGTCTGAAAAATGCACATTTTCCAGCTTAATTGCCTAACAGCTCTTTATTTATGTTGGATGTAAATTCATAAATGTCTTTTCAGAAATAAACTTGCCTGCAGATGGTTGTTTCTGGAAATATTTTTTTAAAAATGTCTATTTAAACTAGCTTTGGTGGAAATCTTGTAAATAAACAAAGGTTTCAGTGAATTCTTGCAAATATTCTGGAAAGAAAGCCACGTCAGGCCGATCATGTGGAGCTGCACTATCCTAGGTTATATTCTCTCACTAGAACTGTTTCACTGCAAATACCGGCTATGATGTTTGATTGTGCTTAGGAAGGGGCAATGGCATATGTACTTTTTCATGCAGCCTCTACTTCACTCTTTCTGGTAACATAAATAGTTCCTGAGTTGGTAGTTTTTCAAAGCACTCATTGAAAAAAAATCTTTGAACTTTGGTTGATTTCACTTGGAAGTGTTACTTTACATCATGTATTAAGCAATTCTCGTCATTACTTCCAAGTCTTCAAACACAGCTGTCCTCACTTTTGTAGCTGTAATGGCTACAGATGGCTAATATCTGAAGTGAATAGAGATGGCTACACTGCAGCAATAGAGATCTCATTAATTGGTTTTTATTTTCTTGGGGGTAGAGGAAGAACCTAAATTTCTGCCACCGTATTAAAATTCAACCGTAGTGCACAGTCCCACAGTTCACAGACACATCTTGATTTTCAGAGTAGATGTACCAGGTCACTTCAGATCCAAAAGCGTGCTCTATTTGAATTACAAATTACTTCTTAGGGGGCTGATCACATGTCCTTAACACAACATTTCCTATGTCCTCCTATACTCACACCTCATTTCTTAGATAATTTCTACTAAGAAGTCTCTGCCCATCATCAGAGCATGTGGATCCTTGGAAGGGAAATGGCTACATTTGCTGTTCGCAGTTTCTCATGGGGAAAGTACATTCCTTTTGGGATGGAGAAGTACTGTTTTAAGACAGCATGGTCAATCATTAAACCCAGATGAGGGAGAAAAGGTTATTGCAATTCATAACCTTCTCTTAGACCACTGCAGGAGAGCTGTCTGTGCTGCTAGAAAAGCAAAGAATTCACAATATAAAATGTCTGTTAGGCCCGTGTAAGAGAGAGAGAGAGACAGCCGTGACTGAACGCCGACTTTACTACCTGTTGCTAAAGTCCCAGCTTTAAGGCACTTAATACACTGAGAGATGTGGTTAGGTGAGCAGAATAGAGTCCGCTCTGTGACACCGCCCCATCCACATGCAGTTCATTGTTAATATATAGCTAAAACAGGAAACTTCTACAATCAGATAAAGAAAGCTCTACAGTATGTGATTGTGGCTTGGTCAGATGTGAGCATCTGTATGAAAAATAATACCTCAAGTTGGATAACAAAGAACAGCTTGTATTTGAACTTGGCTGTGGTAAATTAAAATGAATTCCCTGAGTCCCTTTGCTCATGGTAGCTTTCAATTTTGTAGCATTTTTCAACCCCTTTGCTCCTTCAGGGTTACGAGTGATTAATTTTATTGACTTAATCTCAACTTGATATTTTTACTGTAAATACTTCCAATGTTCAGAGTATAATTATAGTTTAATGATTTAAACTTGCGGATTCTATTCCCCAGAAAGAAGACAACATTTCACTTTTACATTTTTAAGGCTATTTTTCAGCGTCTGTTAGAAAATTAGCAAATAAAACAGGGAAATTGGGAATGTTTATTTGTTTGACAAATTAATCGTTACAGGTTTCATCACTGATTTTTTTCTTTATTTATAATTTTCAATGTATATCTTATATAAATATATATTTATTTCTTAATTAATAATTTTATAAATAAGTCTGCAAGCAATTTAGTTTTATCCTTGAGGAGAGTGGGCAGAAAAAAAAATTAATAAAAGAGCTGAAGTTTAATACAGAAAGCAAAATTGTGATTCTTGGACTTCAGTATAGATCTGTATTGTGTATTCTACACACCAAACCAGTATTGATATTAATGGAATTTCACTAAGTGTAATGAGGGGAGAATATTCACTGAATGAGGGAAAAATATTCACTGGAGATTTCCAGGACAGTTGAAGGATCCACAGTACTTGGCATTGACTTAGCCCTAAATCTAGAGCTCCAAAAGGAAAAAAAAAAAAAAAAAAAAAAAAAAAAAAAAAAAAAAAAAAAAAACACCCAAACCCCTAAACTATCAGGCACAGTTAACATTAAATCTAGGTTGTTACTATGTAACAAGTAACACTGTTCAGGTAGCATAAGAAAGAAGTATTGCAAATTTAGTGAAGGTCAAATTTTCAAAAACTTAGTGTGATCTCCATTCATATATGCCCAAGACATATTTGCATGTGCTCTTCTGTCAGCTACTGTTTGTGTTAACAAATAATAACTTTTAAAACCCAGAACCCCTGTGCTCCATTTGTGTATGGTTTTTTGGGTTTTTGTTTTTGTTTTTGTTTTTGTTTTTGTTTTTTTTTAAATAATCTGATTGGTGTAAAGGCCATTTCAATCACTTCTGCTCTCAACTTCTAGCATGAAAAAGGGGTCATGCAAGAGATTTTGTTTCAAATAACTAGACTCTGAGTTCAGGTACATTTTGAACATCTGGCCTATAGAGGTGTTATATTCCATAAACAGAGTAAAAAAAATGTTTGACATAACAGCTAAGGCTAATCAAGATGACTAAAATAAACATTCTTTTAATAATTAAAGTATTTTCATCTTCTCTTTGTCTTTGCTTTCACTGTACCTCAGATATCCAAAAAGAAATATGAAGCTGAAACAACATGGCAAGTAACTGAAACTTTTATCACCTTTTTTTTCCCAGGATAATTACCTTTAAAGCATCATACTACTCCCTCAGCAAATTACTTTGAAGGAGTCTTGGGGGATGATTTTCCAAAATGTTCTTGATTTTTCACTTATGTTCCAGTTACTACTATCCTAATCGAATAGTGTTGCTACTTGAATTTTCATTATTCAAAATTGCAGTGGAACTTTGCCTCCTTTTGTAAAATACTGTTTCTGCCCTTGAATTTACATATTGGGGTGCATGTGGCTGGGGACATGCTCTGCAGCAGAACAATCAGTAGAAACTTAGACAAGAGACTGTGCCTTCTCTGAAGACAAATTGTCCCACTCTGCAGCGTGGTTGGATGCTTGACAAATATTTGGCTCACCTTCCTTTCTAGAGGAATTCTGCCTCTGCTATTCTTCAGGAGTCAAGGAAATGCAATAGGTTTTGTTGGCATAATTTGTGTAAGGCGGACACAGTTAATATTGCCAGATGTCTTCTGATGGTATTCCTTCGACATGGGCCCAGAGTGAAAGAAGTAGCCCTGGCAGAGGGGATTTTGATTGCAGAACTACTGCTGTGTTGGGACTTTCTGCTGATAACAAAACTAGGGCATTGTCCTACCTCTATGTGAACACTGTTTCTAATGTATAAACATACTTAAAACATAATGTGTTTTTGGTAAACCTCAAAGCATTGCCAAGTTTTCTTTTTGGAACTGACTTTCAGTTCTTTCTGATGGCCAGTGACAGCCCTTCTATAGCCAGTTGTGCACAGTTACTTTGCAAACAGACTGAATTGTAACTATTTCTGCTTAATTCACAATCCATCCCCAAATCACTGGAGCAACAGTTTTCATCCTAGCTTTTCAAGGGTGATATTGACAGTGAGAAAGAAAGCCAGGAGCAACACTGTGATTCCTCATTTGCACTGACAGTATATGAGGCAGGATATGGATATGGCTTCTAATAACTACAAGCAAACTTTGCAAGTTTGCTTGTAGTTATTATACATAATTTAACTTTCTAGAAAGTGAGAGTCAGCTCTTAAAATTCCTACCCCAGAGAAAGTTCTCTTATCCAAAAGGAATCTTTCAGTTGGGTAAAATGCTTTGAAAGGTTCAGGGTTTTACAGCTCCTGTTAAAAGGATTGCTGTGTTCCACATGGCCATGACACGTGTTCTGAAGATTAGTAGAGAAACAATCAGCTTATAAGTATTTACCTGTCTTTTTGTCTTTAGAAAGAGCTCATCAGCTGTCAGCAAACATTGCTGAATGAACATGCAAGATCTTGTTTAAATTTCAAGGTCTAATTGAATAAATATAAATGAATGAATGAATGAAATGAATAAATGAAATTACAAAGCCTAAATTTGCTGTATTTTTTGCTAAAGAAGAATTGAGGCTTTGATGAATCAGGGATGAAGAGTGTCCCTGGTTAACAATCTGACTTTCAGTCTGTAGGAGCTTTATCCTGTAGAATATTTGTTTGTGGGTATGGTCACTCATATCTGAGTAGGGGGAAAATTTTGCAAGTTGTTTTCACCTGTGGATCAAGGGATGAGTGAGAAAGGTGGCACTGAAAGAAGAAGAAATGCAAATAAAAAAAGGATAGTTTCAATCTCCTTATCTACAGGTGAGTCCTTCTTTTGATTTTGATTTTTGGAAGGAGGATCAGTCATGGAATAATACACTTGTGCAAAATTTTTCTTGGAAAATTGCAGCAGTTTCCTACGAGTACAAAATGAGACCATTTTGAAAATCAAGCTCCATATAAAGATTATGATTTTAAATGTAGCACAACCTAGTAGTTGTTTGTAGTGAACACAATTTTCAGAGCTTAAATACTCATTATCTTTTGTTTGTGGAATGTTCAACTCTGTGCTTTTTGCTTGCTTTATATCCCTGTGGAGCTGGATAATAATAATTCTTGAAAATACTCAGAGGCAGTACATATTCAAAAAACCAAAGTTCACTATCCATAAAGTTATGGAGAAATGCTTATCTTTTTAAAGGACATTTTTAAGAACCACTGCCACCCACATACAGATATAGGGGTTCTAGCCAGCCAACAGATTCCGTATTGTTCTGGAACACTTTCAAACCACATTGCAGTCTTTGTATATGACCTTACACACACACCTTTTATTTTATTTTTTTCCCTGAAATTGTGCCCTTATACAAATATTTGAGCTTGATAAGAGTCCTAATTTCTCAATTTCCACATATAATTGCTGTCTTGTGCTTGCAAAATTGAACAGTCAAATACTTGAGAACTAGGTCTGGATGATGAATTGAAAATGTTTCAACCTTTAACCCCACATGTCTTTCAGTCCTGCCTGCTTGCATAAAACTGACAAAACCACATTTTTATGGTTTGTTTTCTGCACAGCAGTGCTAAACAAGTTTAGTTGAGGAAAAGGAAACTAGAACATATTCTGCTTCAATTAGTATCAAAGTAAAGAGGGAATTTTGAATTACAGAAGCATTGTGTGTTATTGAAGGAAGTCTAAGAAAGAGAAAATGCCCAGCTTCCTTTTGCAAACCTGAGCTGAGCACAGAAGGCTGACAACTTTGGGAAAAAAATATTCTCCTTTCCTATAATATGGTCCTCTATGAATTGCTTAGGAGGTAATTCTGTTTAGGGACTGTCACTCACTACATTCTGCTCTCAGCTTTCCAGCTTCAGTGAGACATTAGTCACACAAGTAATCCAGCCATCTCTGGATTATCTAATTTTTAAATCCAAATTTCACATAGATTCATTGATATGAAACCACTTCATTCTTCTTTTACCTACCACCTTAACCCTTTATTGAGCTAGCCAGATTGACATTTGAACTGTGTAAGTAAGACGGAGCAGCAAGGATGTTCTGCTATATATTAGAGACATAATTTCCAGCAGAAGTGTATACAATTTACAATAACCCACAAATCAGGCTGTCATTGCCTATATGTTCCTTTTCACATTTGTGAGACCCTGCCTTTTCTGCTTTTTGTACTGTCAGCAGTTCCACTCCTCTTTGATAAAAATAGCTAACTAAATTTGGGGGGAAATCCCAATGGGGAGAAATGCTGCAGATACTGAACTGAAGCCACCTACAAAGGAGGTTGAGGCAAGTCTTTGAAATTAGTGTTGCAAGCAATGTTTTGTACCTATATGTTACAAAGAGATTAAACTGCACTAGGGAGAAAGTAGCAACTGATGAAAAAAATGCAACAGGAAGAAATATTTTTTTCTCTGAAAATAAAGGAGACTAAATGTTTATAAATTACTTTGCATGGCAGAGCTAAACAGTCCCCTTAGGAAGATAATAAAGGCCTCTTGAACCTCAAAGGCTTCTTGCTTGCTTTCATATGCAGCTTCTTCTATAATACCTGTTTTGTTCAAATTAAAACTCATGCCTCTGCTGCCCGTATAGAAATTTTTTCAAGCACATTGAAGGCATAGCCCTTGGGACTGCAAGTGGGGCAAAGCATTCTGAAGAAATATTTTTTCCAAAGTGAATTTGTCATTTCTTTAACCCCATCCCACAAACACAAACCATAACAAGAATTTCAATAAACATGTTTATCTTCAGAAGAGTGTAAGAGATGAATAAAAGATGTCTTGCTTTATTACTCAGAATTAATGGTCTTGTAGTTTAAATGCTACTGATATTTGTGCTGAAGTACATTCGTTTATTTAACAGGTATGATAGGAGTACAATATTAAGCCTATGTGCACTGGAAGATCTTTTTGAATAATGATGAAATTTGTGAAATTAATCATAGCTGGACTGAACAATTGAGTCCAACAATAAATTTTACATCATTATAGCAGAGTAATATAAATGCAGACCAACAGTTTAACTAATTGAGTGACAGCAGATATTTTTGCTACAGGAGTTAGGAACAGACCACAGATTTGATTCTTTTTTTCCCATAGTAATGTTAATTTTAAAATATATATCACACAATATGATAACAATTGAAAGGTATCTTTTACAGTTCAAAGAGCACTTTGGAGACAGTAATGATCTCATAAAGAGGGAAATGAAAGTCTGAATGGTATGTCTGAAAAATTTTCAGATCTGCAGGATTATGTCTGGAGGAAGAAAATAAGGAACCAAAGCAATGACAAACCTGGTTGTGACAACAGCTCTAGAATTACTGTGGGATCATGCCTTTGTCCAGGTTTAGATGCTCTCTGGTACCAAATTTTTGGTAAAAGGCACTGTATATTACAAGTATTTTAATATTCAGATGTTTTGAAATGAAAAGTAAGGAAAAAAAAAACAGTAGAACTTAGCAGAAAGCTGCTCTAAACAGCAGAGATCGTGATTTAGGGTGAATGGGAAAGTATGTAATTTGTAACAGGATTCTCAGAAGCAGAATCTGAACAAAAGTGAGGAGTTATCTGGAAGTGGTAAGAAGGCTGAAGAACTGAAGAGATCATCCCACATTCCAGAAGTGAGCATAATTCCACCCTGGTGCAATTTGACAGTTCAAATGTGTGGTGGCGAAATACTTTGGGTAAAGATAAAAGGAAGAGAAACCAAAAGGAGAAATAATAACAACCATCTGTTACACTTCAGAAGATCTGGAAAAGAGTGGGGGAAAAGAATTCCTTTTTTTATGCTGTGGGATGCTGCACCCCTGAGGAATGTTTACAACTCATGCATTGGCTGGTTAGCAAACACAACAATCCTACATCACTGAAAAGGTCTGTAAACTATGCAGGAAAGAGATTTTGGAAGCAGTGCTTAATTCTTCTTGTAAAAGAAAGGTCTACTGTGAGGGTCTGGTGAAGAATCATTCTCTTTAGCAAAACACCACATGTTTTTGATATAGTCACTTTTCTGAATTCCATCCATTTTTGGGTGTAACTTTTGATGAAGTTTTGTTGACATGGCAGCCAGCTTAGGAGAGAAGTGTGGTATGAAGAGATAAACATTTATCAAGTATTTGTTCTTGCCAATGCAGGGCTTAACTGAATGGTTCTTTGAAAGGTCCAAATCACCTGAGCCTGAGAGGCTTCACAAGTTGATAAAGTTCAATGTAAGTTTGAGCTGTGTTATATCACTATGGACATTTGTCTGCCCTGAAATGGCACACACAAGTCTGGGCACTGCACAGCTGGAAAGGTGAACTGTAAATAGAATGAAAGAGCACTGATTTTCCAAATATACTTGAAAGTGCTATTTTGCTTCAGTTCTAAAAAATGCTGAAACGGAGGTTTGGATTCTGTTTTTGCAAAATACAGATTACTATTTGTTGCTTTTTATTATTTTTATAGTTCCGAAAAGTCTGAATGCAAGAGATAAAGTTTTCTTTGTCTCCTGTGTGATGTTTCAAGTTGACTTAGTGAGAAGTGTTCATTTACAGAAAGAAAAACGCACTGTTACTTCTAAGAGAAGGTTAGAGCACAAAAATATTCTTTTTTTGTTCATATGTTTTTACAAACTCCCAAGCTGATCTGGTCAAGTTCTTCATCCCCACCAGGGTCTCCACTTTCTGTCCATAGAAATTTAGCCCCACAAGTTATATGCTTCATTTCTGACCTACATTAAAATCTCTCTGTGGAGTATGGTCAAAAATACAGAGAACTGCATTTTGGTAAGGGCAGCAGCAGAACAGTCTAGATATTCTTAGGGTTTGTTCTTATGAATTTTTAAGTCTTGCTTAACAAAAACAAATAATTGAGTTATTTACAAAATCTTTTTCAACCTCCTTCAGTGCTAACCATGCTGGAGCCCTCACTCAAGAATCTGCACTGATGTGAACAATGCTTCACAGGAAGAAACACTTTCATAAAGAAACATGCTTGGCTGGTGTGATTAATTCTTACATTCATAAAATTCATAACCAAGATAAAACTAGCCTGGAACAGTAATGAAAACATTGTTATATAGGAAAAATATGAAAGTTTTTAGTTTAAGAACCCTGTGAACAGTGCAACTGTTTCCAGTAAAAGCCAAAGGATTTTTCTAAGCTAAATCAATACAGTGTTGCAACTATCATTTTCCCAGTTAATTCATATGTCTCTCAAAAATCAAAGCATTCTCTTTTAAAAGGCAGTATGTTAAAGGAGGGATGAATTCTTAAACATATTTGAAGTGTCTTCAAGTTATTTATGTGGGAAGAAAGCTTTCAATAGCAGAGAGGTAGTAATAATAACTACAACAAATATTTTTCAGGAAAACAAAAGGACATGAACTTTTCAGGTCCAATATTGCACACAACACTCATAAACCTCATGATAAGCACAGCAAAAGGGTTTTTTCCCCTATTAGAATTTATTTAAAACTCTCCCATAGATTACACTAAGCAGGAATATTGGCTTGGATCACAAATCCCTCTCAGGCACTGCCTTATCACAGATTCCTCAAAAGCGCTAACCTACATGACCTTTGCATGAGTCTCAGGCGACTCCAATTATTCTTCTGTGAGCTCTGATTCTTTCACATAGTCTGACCTTAACTTTAAAAAATTGAAGAGGGAGGAGGTCTGGGGGAAATGAAAGCTGTATCACATGGCCTGACCACACTTTGTACTGTATGAGACAGGCCGTCGAAATCTTGGAGAGGTAGAGGGAGGGAATTAATCTTCCAAATCTGTAGATATCAAGAGCAATGGAGTTCCACCACACTGGGGTCAACTCTGCAAAAGCACCAAATTTTGACACAGTCAACTTAAAAAGTGATGGGAGAGCGGAGATAAATGAGAAACAGAAAGTAGGTTACGAAAGGAAGCAGAAATGTGGACCAGGTTGTGCAAGAACAGAGGGGTCAAGGCTTGAAGAACCTTGAAAGTTATCAGTAAAATCCTGAACTCAAATCTCAATTTCAGAGGTAACCAATATTGTGGTGTGAACAAGGGGTCAGCATGGTAACAGCAGGGTCAGCAGCAGTGGGATGAAAGTGAGATAGGATGCTTTGATAAAACATGTGTTGCTGATGCAAACCCTCAAATCAATGCCACTTCTATGCAGAAATTTCAGGTCAGGTCCAGGTCCCACCTAACTTTCTAGCAAAACTTCCACCCAGTTCACCAAGGTCACATTTTGGCTCTGGAATTTAAATAAATTTAGATGCCAGCGTGCTGTGAACACACAACAGTACACACTTCAGTGTGCATCACTTCAAGGTTTAGCTTCAGAGTTGTTTTATAAAGTTTTGTATGTTTCCTATCTGTCAAAATGCCTCAAGTACTAAACTGTCCTCTGCTCTATATGACTGGTTAATCTGTGGTCAAAAATAGCACAGGATGATGGACGGTTCTGAACTTAGGTTTTAGCTGGAATTGGGAAGAGAATCAATTTGCCTACTCTGTGTGTGAATTTCCACTATTTCAAAGACTCTTCTTGTCAAAACACAGATTGAAAAATCAAAATGCATTTATAAGCAGGAATAATATAATTTAATGGGTAATCAGAGTGCACTAGCTGAAATATTGCAATAGGTTCACCATTCTTGCTTTCAATCTGACCTTATAAGTTTTAGATTTTTTTTTGTTTGTTTTTAATACTTCAAGTAACTCCGCATTTGAAATTTAAAAAAATGTGCAAAAAAAAGTAAAAAAAAAAGTTTTGACAATTTCAAAACCTTCTAGTTTCAAAACCTTTGACAGTTTCAAAACCTTCAAACCTTTTCTTTAAAAAGAATATTTAATGAAACTTGCTATTCTATAAGTAGAGAACTAGATCAGCATTTTCCCTTGAAAGGTTCTATGCTAAAAACATTTTCACTTGATAGTGACTTTCAGCCAAAACTCAGACTTTAAAATAAAGGGCTGAATTTGGGGTTGCCTTAGACCCACCCCTACAAACACTTTCCTCACTGCCAAGCTGTTCTCGTCCTACAGAAGAGCTGCCCATTTGTGCGTGAGTGGGAGGCAAGTCGCACTGGCACTTGCCACAGGCTGACAATTGCCTTTTTCCTACACCGGCGTTTGGTAACCCTGCTGCTGATGGAAGCTCTGATGAGCCATTTCTGTGCCTAAGCTACACAGGGGCTATGGCTGTCACACATAACACCAGTTCATGTCACTGTCCCGCCTTTCTATGGCAAGAAGGCTCTGACCACCTCAGAATCACGCCCCCAAAATGTTCAGATTGGGCAATGCATCGTTCTAGCTCACATAGCCAGGTTTCTTTCCTGTGACAACCTTCATGAGGAGGGAAATGCCTTTGGCTCTGAGTGATGGGAAGCACACTTGCCTAAACAAATATGTGTAGACATCGCTTATTTGAATCTACTTTCTGTCATTTCTTTTTGCTTTATTTATCAACTTCTGCTCCAAATAAAGGATTCTGATTTCACTAATGTTTAACTTAAATACAACAACTTCAAAGTTAGGTTCAGCAGTATCTAATCTATACTTTTATCCCATTTTATATCTTAAACTGAGCTTACTAGAGACAGGGAATGTTTATACTGAATTATCATATCATGCATATATATATGTATAAAACAAAATGGGCCAGATTGTGGTTCAGAGTTCACAAATGCTTTGGGGAAGGTAAAGAAGATAAAACACATTTTGCTTGACTAGCAAAAAGCCATTGTCAGTACTCCCTCCAAAGAAGGAGGAAGGGAAGGGTATTTGGGAGAGTGCACTGTGCTCCATAAATCCTTCCCAGATATTTCACTGCAGGTTGGCCTCTCCTTATGCTCTCTGTGGTGACTGTGTGCAAATAGATCTGGTATGATATAAAAAAATACAGTGAGATCTGGATTGCCATCATCCAACTCATCATAAGACATTAAGAAATAAACAATTATTTTGGAGGAATAACTTGTATTTCCCCCCTCCTCCTTTTTCTGTGTTAATTTATGACAGTAATACAGATTATGACAGTAATACAGATTATGACAGTAACACAATCCCAAGCTGACTTGGTTAATGGAGTGACCATCCTTGCACTTCTTGATAAAGAGTTTGAAATGCTTTTTAAAGCATTGTGATCCAACTATAAAAGCAGGAAAAAAAAGAAATGAACTGTTTGAAGCTGTATTCACTGTGAGAGGCTAGGTGGATTCTTGCTCCAAAATATTTTTAAATGGGACATCTCATTTGTTATAAATTTAGGTGTTGGCAAAAAAGAGGTCTTGGAAGAAAATGGATAACAATAGTTAGAAATAGTTTAAGTTGGAGGGTTTTTTTTAGTTAGAGTAACAAATCAGCTAGAGCATGTGATGCTCACTTAAGAGCTACATAGGAAATTAACTATGAAAGGAGTGAATTATTAATTTTGGCACCCAGTCTTCTAAAACTTCCCCCTTGTTTATGAAAAGAAAATGATGCAATTTGGAAAAAAAAAGGACTTGATGCAGGACTTGAGGATATATAAATCTTAACAAATCTGACAAGTGCATTTAGCAAATCGGTGATAGCTATAATAAAGAATAGAAACAATGAACATACATAAATATGATTGTTAATATAGAGAACAGAACCAGTGAAATTACTTACATATGATTTACTAAGTAGGACCCAAGCCTTGTGTTCACATAGGGAATTTTTCTTAAAAATTGTAGATTTCTTTGAAGGAATCAGCCAACAATCAGTCAACATTGGACTGGAAAATCCTGTTCATATGTTCTACTGGGTTTTCCAGAAATATTTTGAGGAAGTTCTCATCATGTGCTTTTAAGGAATTAAAGTGCTGTGGCACAAAACATAGGGTCCTAGCCTGTCTAAGTAGAAAGTTTGGAGGTAGAAAATGAAACAAAAGGTTGATTTCCTGGTTGATGCACCAGTGGAAACCCACAGACATCATTGCTGAACTCTGTGCTTTCAAATACATACAGATCTGGTAAAGGGAGTCAACAAAATGAGGTGACACAGCTTTATTAAACGGAAATAGCAATTCAGAGTAGTTTTCAAAGTATTTTAAAGTTCTAGCTGAATGAAAAAATAGAAGATACCATTCCATGTGGGAAGATATAAATTGATGTGCCTGGGGTTGACTCTAGAATTGACTCTTGGAATTATTAAGAGAAGGATAGAAAGTACTTTTTAAGTCTCTGAGTTAGACATGTGTTCTTTTCCTCTGCCTCTCAGAAAGGGTAGACCAGAGCTAGAAAAGGTTGATAGGATGCTCAAAGCTATTATATAATTTCCAGATGAAGACTGACTACATAAACTTTGTTTACTGAGTAGAAAAAGGTTTTCCTGAGGAAGGAGGGAAGGGAAAGCTATGAATGCTCAGTAGGGCAGTAGCACAAATGGGGGCATGGAATAGCAGGTTTGACAAAAATAGGCTTTTTTTCACAGAAAGCATAGTTATATTGTTGATGGCATTAGCACACGCATCTGAGGATGCCAGAAGTTTACATGGCTTCAAAAGGAATTAGATAAATCCACAGAAGAAGAACCCATTGAGGGTTGTAGAACACAGAGATGCTGGTTTTGGCTCAGAAAGTATTTTAGCTGAGAGAGTGCTCAAAGCCAGGGGACGTTACTGCACACTTGTCCCCATTTACATCCTTCCCCAGCCTCTCTTGGCCACTGCCAGAGGCAGGGCGTGGAACCCAGCGTTCCTCAGTGGGACCTACCATCGTTGCTCTGTGCCTTTGCCTGCTTTCCCTCTGCCATAGCTTGGAAACTCTTTGCTTCTGCTGAGGTGTCTGGGGCAGTTGTACATGTTGGGGGCACAGGGAGGATATACATTCCCAGGAGCACACTTTCCCTTGTTCTTGCCACTCTAATAGCAGCCTTAAGGGCAGACTTCTTATCAGGCCACCTCTGGTAGGTATAGCCCAGCTCTGAATCCTGATATTTGAGGTGGTAAATTTCCATTTTGTCTGGACTACAAGAAGCTCTGGCTGAACTTGTCCTGTGCCTGAGACCTTTCAGAGCAGGTAGACCTGACTGGTAGAGTCATTCTCACTTACTGTGAGATTTCAGCACTCAGCACGAAACCCCTCAGAAAGACATTTAGGAGTTTCCAGTCAAACATAAAAGTCTCTCCAGGATCTACTGGAACTTGGCCTGGTTTTACTCAACCAAGCAAAGTCAGGCCAAGCCAAGCAAATAAACACTCATTTTCAAAATATATCCTGAGTCTTCAGGTGCAGACTTGAACTCCAGACAAATAGGAAGTAGCTCCTGTTTTTTACTGAAACTGTGTGAATTTTGGGGTAATAGTATAAACCAGCATTTTTTAGGGGACTGAAATTGCTTGCAAGTGTGAATCACCCACAGTTAAATTCAGATGAATAAAGAGTAAAACAGATATTATATTTAAAAAGAATAATTTAATTCCTGAATTTTCTGAAGAAAATAAAAATTTTAGGAATTCTTGAAGGTTTACTTTTGTTAAATAAGCTTATCTTTAGTATTTAATAATGACTTACTGAAAAAGAAAGGTTCTAAAATGAAAGCAAAAGTCATTACAGATTAGCTTGATTCTAAAAAAAAATCCCTATTTTAAAAAAAATCATAAAAAAGTCTTTTTTGATTCAAACTAAACTGATTATATTTTGTTTTCCTTTATCTTTAGTGACTGGACTTAAAAAACCCTACTTGTTTGTCTAGCTTTTATTTGGGTTATATTATGAAAGTTTTACAAAGCGATTCACACTAAATTCAATGCATTCATAATAAATTATAGCTGCATTTTCCAGCAAGAGTAAATACTGGTTTTTATCTTTGTTTGCAAATAGTGGTTACTGTCTAGGAATATCAATGAGGAAGGATGGAAAGGAGAAGTTCAAAAATTTAAATTTGCACAGTTATTGAAGCTTCTTGTTTTAAGTGCTTAATGCCAATTAATGCAGATGCCACATTTTCCTTTTCTTCTTCATGATCGTCTTGACTTCCTCAGCTTAAGGAAAACATTCAGAAAAAATCAGTTTCCCTTTTCTCCACCCTCCCCGCCCCTTCTGTTTTCTTCTTTTTTAACTGGCTATGGCTTCCTAATTCTCTTTCTTTGAATTCTTCAGTGCTGATAAATTCTTTTAAACTAAGATTTGTTTAATGACTTCATGGAAGAATTGCTTTGTTGATTCCTTTTAAAAAAAGGAGTTTATTTTAACAGAAGAATAACTGACTATTTGTGTAATCATTCACTTCAGTGGGCGCTTGCCAAAAGGCCTGCACAAATGAAATGCTGTCTCTAATCTCACTTGGCCATGCAGAGGAGTGAGCTCCCCACATGCTTATTTGCAAGTTGATTTGAGGGGGAGCTGTGAGTGAAGGAAGCTTCCCTGGGAGACTGTGAAGCCCCATGAGCCAGAGCTGCTATTACTTTTTTCCTCTAGCAAGATACCTGTGAGATGGCATAAACCCAGAGAACATTAGTCCCCACAGACATTATTAGCAAGGACTTCCTCTCCCCTGTGCATGGTACTTCTGGCTGAGCCAAGTCCCCTTTTCCACCTTTTCTTGGAGCAGCAGATGTCTGGCACTGCTATTGAGTATTGTGCTGGTTTATTGCTGGAATGTCACTAGTGAGTGATGATTTTCTCTCACAGAAACCCCTTGGCAAGTGCATAACATAGGCTAAAACCCATCCTTTCACCCCAAGACCCAATGGTATGGCGCTCATTGCACCTGTTCTCTTCCCACTCGAAACAGGACAGCTTCACTCCTGCCATCCTGAATTTGGTTCCTTATCCCTTGAATGATGCCCAGCCCAGGAGAGTGCCCTGCCCCCTCTCCATGGGCACACCAGTGCTTCATCCCGTGGCCTGTTTCTTTCCATTCATGGCTGTGGCCACTGTCATTAGAGCTACACAGGGGGCTGGTCCTGTGGCCTCTGCTGTGCCTGGCATAGGGATGTAGCAGAATGCATCTTCCTTTTTTAAAGCTGGAGGTATTTCCACAGATGAACAATATTTGACACCATCACTACGACTAATGGATATTTATTGAGTCAGCCAAGAGCTACATCCCAGAGGAAACCAGGCACGATCTATACCTGTCCTAAAAATTTATAATTTAAAGGCCCTTTCCTATGCTGCCTTCTATGATGTGTGCAGTATATATTTGCATTAGGTCTTTACCCAGGCTTACCTTCAGAGTTTGTCAACCTTTGTCAGGGTGCTGAGAGTCTCTTTAAAGGCAGGATAGCTTCTAGAGAGAGATTTGCAGCATGGACTTGTGTAAAGCCCCTGAACCAACATAATAGTTTACACCAGAAAGTTTACTCTTAGCTTTAGACTCCTTCATAACTGTTCCAAAATATATATATTGTCATGTTTAATCTTCATCTACTTTAATACTTCTTACTTTCTATAGTCTTTGCTTTTTTTTTTTTTTTTTTTTGCTTCAATGTTGGTCATTGAGATTTTCCTTTCATCCCCTATCAAAGTTCGATTTTCACTTCTCTTTTCCTCCTCTTTTCAATGGTAAATGTTGTCCTCAACCAAACATACACATATTTTAGTTTGTGATGATTTTCTAATATATTTTTTTTAAAAAAATATAACCTATTGTTGGTGTGGAAAAAATATTGTGGGATTTATTCCCTTGAGTGGTTTTTACCCAAATTGATCCTTGGTTAAAAAAATATATATTGCACACCTATGTCTGGTTGGTATCACTGACATAACTGAACGAGGAAAAGCCATTCACATGAAATGTGTGTGCAATCAAGTCTTTAACTACCATTACTGAGAGACATTAAAGTCTACAATAAGAAAGTTATTTTCCTTTCACAACACATTTCCAAATCCAAAGTGGCACATAGTAATTTTCTGTTGTTGGGCTAGTTGTTGTGTTAGTTTCTGGTGCAGTCCCATAAAATGCTGTAGTATAACACCAGGAAGGAATTTAGAGCCCCAGCTTCAAATGTCAGTTTTGCTATGAATTACAGTTGTCTGGCATAAGCATCAGTAGAAACACTAATTTCTTAAAACGAAATATATATTGTTGTGTACAAGGAGGTCACACAGCTCTAGTTACTTTTTTGTGATTGTTTACCTTAAACATTGAAGCAGAAATAGCAGACCATGCCATATACATGGAAATACTTTAATGGCCACAGCAATGAATGATTTAGTGCAGATTATCTGAGCGATATGTTCACATTTTACATTTTAAACACTGCCGTGTTGTCTGAAAGTTCTGGGATACGTCTGTACACAACTGCAGAGGGCCCCTGTCAGAAGCACAGGAAAATAATAGCAATTTGGAATAACAAACTAATTTTCAGTTTGTGAAGGATGATTTCAGTGCATTATGGGTTATTTTGTTATTACGTATAGTATAGTTAAGGTAGAGCCTTCAATGCATTTGGCACCTCATTAAATAAGGCATAGTAGAAGCACATAATGAGAGACAATCTTTCCTGAAAATGTTACTTATAATCTGCAAGACAAGAGTGAAAGAGAAGCACATAAAAATGAAGCCTGTGAAGAACATGGTGCAGATCATTGTCTGAGTCAAAAATATAAACGGAGTTTTCAAATTCTTAAATGATCCTTTTCTTTATTTGAATCTCACTGCCATATTCATGAGATTAAATCTAACCATTGGGTACCAGAAGCCTAAGTTTTCTGTAATCATACTAATCAATAACATGGAATGGTCATAACTACAAAGAAATTGGTTCAACTTTGGAACTTTCTGTATAAAAATTGATGGATTTTGCCACTTCTAATCCCACCATAAGCATTTCTTGTGCATTATGCACAATGTTGCTGCCAGCTACATGGAGAGCACAGGGAAACTTATGCATGAAAAGCTGAAGGAAATTTCCACAACTGTTCACAATAGGGCTGGCACTGTCATTTTTGTCTGGGTTTAGTGGCATACTAAGGGATTCAGCCACAACATAAATAATTGAAAACCTTCCCAGTACATCTGAAAAAAAAGTAGACACGCTCTCGTCTTGCTAAAATATCATTCCCCTGCAGAGAGTAATGCAGTAAAAGCAGCGTCACATTACTTTAACAGAAGCATTTAACATTTTTACTGACAGAATCTAAAGCATGTGGTTATGGAGTGTGAAATCCTCATTAAAATTCCTCAAGGAAAATCAGTTGAATAAATATCCAGTAATTGTCACAGTGCCCTCATTGCTGTAGTTTTACAATACAATAATTCTCTCCATTGATGAGCTTTATTCTCATATCATATAGAAAGCTCAAATTCTTGTTCAGGAATTTATTACCCACCAGGAATAATTCTGATCTTTCTAACTCTAAAGCTGTATAAATAGCTGCAATGGCTGTGGTCATACCAGTGCATTTATGGAGCTTCCCTGTGCTACTCCTCTGGAGCAGTGGCTGTTGCCTCTCCCTGCACACTTTTCCCACTCTTCCCTTCACATGGTGCATACAGAGGATGTGGATGAGATAAGTGAGGTTTTGAAACAGGCTGATGAATGAGAAGTGAGAAACACCACCAATTTTATTCATCATGCTCAAGTCCTCTTTGAGTTTCTGCCTTTGCTTTTCTCCTCTGTAGAGTGGATTTCTGCAGACCACAGTGCACTGTTGGACCATGCAGCCTGGAAGTGAAGGGATGGGTTACTGAACTAATACACGATGGGTGTGCTCTCCTTATAAATGATCCTGGAATGGGTGAAGATTTGAGGTACTTCAGAACCTTGACGTAAGTCCTATAGTTTCTTCAAAAGTGAAAAGGAATGGCCAAACCTTGCTCCTGGATGAAGGGTATTAGAGAAATTTGATCTGTATGTGTGTCCAGTATTAACTCTTCCAGCTGTTAAGTTTAATAAGCAGTCTTTACTTGGATCCTCTCACTATTTTAAACTGCTTGGCAGTTCAAAAGGACAAGAGAAGAAGAGAGCAGTATTGAATGTCTCTTAAAAGAGCTGCTGGCTTCTCCAGTGGCAAATGATTCTTATTTTGGTTAAACCGGAAAATATTTAAATCCTTCATATCTCCAAGCTGTTACGAAAATGGCTCTGTATGTTGCAGAGTTAAGAGTTTTTAGCTATATGTCTCTAATAATACATGAGGGTCTCAAGAGAAAATTCACAAAAGCCTAATTTTAAAACATGTTTGCTGCCAAAATTGCTAAATCTCTGAACAAGGAAACTTTAAAAAGCTGATACTCTATGAAAAATTAGTGTTTTAAAATTGGACACCAAACTCCATTGCTAGAATATGAAATAGAAAGATTCCTGTCTAAAGATGCAAACTTGTACTGAACTTTAACTGTTGAGTAGCAGGATTCTGCCTTTAGTCTGGGCTGGACTACTCCAGAAAATTCCATAGTGGATATACTGGGATCTGTCAGTCCAAAAAATCAATTGTATGACTGTTGTGAATTCATACACAAACCGATGTAGTTATACACACGTGTAAGTAGGTAAGTGTTCAACAAAACGCTGGTGCATTTTTCTACACATTTAAACCAGAAGGTGGCATTGTGTCATGCCTTTTGCAAGTAAACCGTCTGTTTTATTTTTATTTTTCCTTTATAAGACTTGGACTTTAGAAATGACTCTAACTCATGTGTTTCTCTCTCTCTCTCTCTCTCTCTCTTTTTTTTTTTTTTTTTTTTTTTTTTTTTTTTTTTTTTTTTTGGTTTTGTTGGTTTTGTTTTGTTTTGTGGGGATTTATTTATTTTTACAGATGTGATGAATTGTCATTCATGCATGTTTCATCCTCCCTAAAAATGTGTTATTTGCTGACAATCTGATACTCATGTTATTGTTTTATTAGCCAGATACATTTCTGGTCAAAATAAACTGAAGACCTTTATATAGAATATACTCTGTTGTGAAATGTTATTTCAATTCACAGCTAAGTTTGAAATAATTTGTAGAGATGCCAATAGAAATTACGTTGTGTAAATTCACAGCCAGGACAATTGCATACCACTGAAGTACCAATCTCTTTTATGTGGTGACTCAATGACTCTGTTCTCCTACAACAGACATTATATTTAACAGATACAGTGCCTGGTAGAAGTCAGAAACCTGAAATGGTCTGAATGAGTGGGACAGATTTACATTTTATGAACTGCTTAATCAGAGTCTCAGAGTTTTGAGGGGTATCTGAAGTCATGAAGGAAGGTCAGCTGTTTTAAAACATTTGTTTGTGTGTATGATTTTTGAAATGCATGGGATTGGCAGATCCTGTTGATCAGGTGTCATGCTCCATGTAGTCCATGGACTCATGTAAATTGTGGAAAAAGATTTCTAAAGGGGATGACAGTCTCAAAAATTGGATCAGTCTCTTCAGCCACCCATCATGTGCAATGGCTTCTCCTCTGACTCTCTGCTAATTTTAGTTGTATCTGGTGCGGCATTAGCAGCAGTCCACTAGAAGCCACACAGCAACCAAGCATAAGAGGTTGTCAGTTGTGTATTATCTGAACTGATCCACCATGCTGAAGAGCTATTTTATTCATTCTTAATCAGGCCTTTCTCAATTTCATACAAGACTTGCAAATAGTGGGCCAACAAACACATTCTGCTGACAGTCTGTTAGAGCTGCAGACCTACTCCACACAGGAAAAAAGTATCCGTCTAAAAGTACTGATTTTCAATGACAACTTGTCTGGTACTTTGCTAGAATATTTTCATATTAAAATGGAAATAGAGCTGTATCTGAAAGTGAAATGTATTTAACTTTCCCATCACCAGCATCTCTGCTTTTCACATTGGGAAGAGCATATGATTCTGTGGTTTGATTACTTATGTACATGTGGGATCAGTACATATGGGGTCAGTACATAATGACATTCATCCAAACCTTTCAAATCCAAGCAAAAGCAAGAAAGTGTAGGTGTCAAAATTGGAAATGCTGTTGCCCTAACCTTGCAAAGGCTCTGTGGACAATATGGCTGATTAAGATTTTTGACTTTCAGAAACAGCAGCTTGACTCACCACAAGGGACTCATAAATGCATTCAGAAACAGCCATCATAATCATCTCCTTAACCAGTGATTAGCAAATCATGTTGACTCTCTGACGCAGAAATATCCCTGCAGCAGCAACAAAGATCATATCACACGATCAACAGGTTTGATGTTTTCCTGTGCTGTATATGGTTACTAACTATATTTATCCTCTACAATATGCAATGTAATCCAAGATATTACACTAAGCTGGCATGATCAGTATTTATTATTTTGAGGAACAACTGCAGGTACTGCCAAATCCTAGAATCTGTGGATTGCATGCTTTCACTGTATCTCAGTACTGAACTAAACCTTCTATCTGTATTCTGGAGAGTGTTGCAAACACACAGCTAAGACCTTTCCATTTCTAATTGTATATGATGGAAAAGGTCATGAGACAGATGAGAAACCATATTCAATCAATACCAGACAGATTTTTTTCCCCCCACAGATTTTGAAAAGTATTTCCATGGTTAGGAACACTCTGGGATACATGGAGAAAACCAGTAAACTGGTGTGCCTGTAAACATATTTATTTGGCATTTTGCTTCACTGAGCATAGAAGTCATCTGGCCAATCTTAATTTTTTTTCTAAGGAACCGTCACAAAAAGACCTGTTATACAGAGGAAAAAACAATCTGCAAATGCTCCCTTGAAATGTGGCCTTTCCTGCCTAGTTACAGAATGAAATCGATACACAGGTGCAGATTTGTTGACCTGTACATGAAACCGAAACTATAATATGAAAAAAGTGAAATTCTTTCCTGATTATAGGTTTTTCTCTATTTAGATACCAGTAGTGGGAACAATATAATGACTGTAAGGATCTGCAGACCCCTGTATAATGTTAGAGAATGTCATGTTGAGAAAGGGCATATGTTCTCTACATCACTGCTTCTTAATCTTCTCAGATTTTCACAAAGAAATCATATTAATCAAATCTGCTTTCAGCTATATAAAAGTGTATTTTGAATGGTTCACAGCTTAGAAAGGAATTGAATGTAGAAGGAAACCCTGGATAGAAATAAGCCTTAAACTTAAAATAACTTGCTGTTGTCAGTATCTTTCTTTATTATTCTGAATAGATGAGACAATTTTGCACCAGAAAGCTCTGAAACTGCTCCATACTGTGACTGTGGAGTGGTTCAAGAAGGTAATACAGGAGAAGGGAAATTGCCAGATGAAATCAGACTGGTGAGCCATCTGCTACTGGCTTGAAAAGAAAAAAAAAAAAAAAACAAACCCAACAAAACATCAGCAAGGGGCAGAATTCTGCCTGGCACTGAAAAGACACTCTGCTCTCCTACCTCATTTGAAAATCTGCTTGAGAGTTTGAGGAAGGTTGGGCTGCATTTCTATGAGGTGAAGGTTTTGTTGCAGTCTGGCTTCTTTTCTATTGTCCCAGAGAGGACAAAGTGAGGTGGCAGAGTGGGGAGGAGAAGAGGGCATCCCTTCGGTTCCATGCAGCAGGGGAATGGGTTGGGACAGAAAGTGGTTTGCCCTCGGAAATGATCAGGAGAAGCCGGTGTACTCCTCCATGGATGGGGGCGCCTTCATGCTTTCATAAAATGGGATAACCTTCCAGTCTCCCTTTGACATTGTGCCACCTTCTCATTCTGGGTTGTTTTGGAGACAGTCTTACATCTGTGGAAATGCACTGTGTAATTAAATATACCAGATGAACCTCCCAAGACTTGTACATGGTCTCCTCGCTGCTATTAGTTTTAGTGTTTACCTGGCACAGCTTTTGTGTTTGGCACCTTTCTGACTACAGGGAGAGACTCGATGCCTGTGCCCAAAAACCGATGTTCTGATGGTTCAGTCCTGCTCTCATTGAAATGGGGATTCTTGCTGCTGACTTTGGATACAAAGAACAGGGAGGCCATGAGAGTGCACTCCTTTCCTCTCTGCTGAATTTGAATATCAGACTTCTAGTTTGATGATCATCATATCACAAAATAAACTGTGGTAGAAATGACAGAATGTTGGTTCTGGCAATAAGATCTGAGGAACATTTCTCTGTCACTTAAAACAAAAGCAACAGGATTTATTTTGAAGGAAAAATATATTTAATTCTAGAAAAAAAAATCCACAAATAAAAAAGAGTCAGAAATCTAATGAGAATTATGTTTTAAATTGGTGCCAGAAAAACAGGATATTCCTGATGTCTTTCTTAACATGTCTACTTCTGTTTGGTCTCTGGAGAAAATCTACTAATAGCAAAGGCATGACATTAGATTACAACCACAAAATTGCAGTCTTAAGACTGTAAAGAAAATGGGTTAAGTCTATACCACTTCTTATTTGTATTATAATCCCTTCCAAAAGAATAGCCTTTCCTGGAATTATTGAAAAGGAAATTCTCTTTTGCTCATAACTGTGATTTTATTATTCTTCTCACTATATTTGTAAAGATAACTGAAAATATTTAGCTTACCACTTTTCAGAATGTTGTCCAAATCCGAGGGTGGTTGCTATAAAGGGAATCTAGCATGGGCTAATGATTATTATGCTGTAGTATTTGAAATCAGAAGTGTTTAATTATGTACAACACATGTTAAAGTTAAACTTCTAAGGAGAAATGAGATTTGCAGTTTATGGGGCTTGCAGATGATCAGAGGATCAAGCTTTAAGACCTCTGTCTGCTCTGACTGCTGTTAGTATTGACCACTTTTGTATCCCACAGAATTCCTTGTTCACAACAGGAAGAAAACCTTCAGTTTTGCAGATCTGCTAGGTGGAATAGAATGGCTATCAGTAAAACGGGGTAGATATCTGTACTCAAAAAAATAGCTCTACAATATGATCTCAAAGAACTGTGGGTGGAGAAGTGTCTGAGAGCAGCCCTGCAGAGAAAGACTTGGGGGTGATGATTGATGAAAAACTCAACATGAGCCAGCACTGTGCACTTAGAGCCCAGAAAGCCAAAGGAATCCTGGGCTGTATCCAAAGGAGTGTGGCCAGCAGGTTGAGGGAGGGGATTCTGCCCCTCTCTGCTGCTCTCGTGAGATCTGACCTGGAACAAAGTGCACAGCCCTGCTGGCCCCAATGTAAGGAGGACATGGAGATGTTTGGAGCATGTCCAGAGTAGGCCACAAAGTTGATAAGAGAAATGGAGCACCTCCCCTATGAAGACAGGCTGAGAAAGTTTGGGTTGTTCAGCCTGGAGAAGAGGAGGTTGAGCGAAGACCTCATGGCAACTTTGCAGTGTTCTGAAGGAGCCCTACAGGGAATTAGAATTAGACCCTTCATCAGGAACTGTAGTGACAGGACAATAGGTTCAGACTCAAAGAGAGTAGGTTTAGATTAGATGTTAAGAACAAATTCAGGGTGGCAGGGTGGTGGGGCACTAGAACAAGTTGCCCAGAGACGTTGTGTATGCCCCAGTGTGCTGGAACAGGTTGCTCAGAGAAGCTGTGGATGCCTCAGCTCTTGCAGTGTTCAAGGCCAGGTTGGACTGGTCCTTAGAACAACCTGGTCTAATGGGAGGTGTCTTTGCCCATGCCTGGGGTCTGGAATGTGATGATTTCTGATGTTCCTTTAAACCCAAACCATTCTATGATTCTACAATTTATTTTTTTTCCTTAAGTAAGTGTCAATTCTCAAGATGGTGAAAGAGGAGTTACTTATTGTAGTTAAGGCAAAATGTGTACAACACATATTTTATAGCTGTCAATTGGGTCTCATGACTGAGGAGCAGGAGAGGCTGTGGGCCTCAGACGTGTACAGCACTGTTTTCTTTGAAACAATCACTCATACATAAATGACTCACTGCAAGGTGCTGGAAGTCATGCTGGCTGGCGTAGCACTCAGCAGTCTAACAGCCTCAAGCTCCAGGCAGGAAAAAAAAAGACAATTTTTTCACGGGATTCATAAAAAAATAAAGAGAGGAACATGCTGCTCAGATCGTCTTTTTGATGCTATTGGAAATCAGCCTATCTAGAAATTGCACTAGACAATCTGAGGTGAGCTATGATGTTTCAAAAGTACTGATTGAAGAAGGTGATGAAGCATACTCACGTAGAGTCAAGCTTGCTGGCTTGTTAAAACCACTGGCTGAAAATATAGAAAAAACCTATTTGATTTGGGAGAAAAGATGGAATCGGGTTTGGATTGGAATTATATACATTGTTTTTATATTATAATCACTGACTTTGGGTGGCCAGCTGATATGCAAAGATGAGCAGTGGAAGCAACTCTTCAGAAGATCATGACTCCATTCTATGTGAATCTTCAATTTGCTTTTTGCCCAGAGAAGTGGCTGAGAGTTGAAGCTGACTCTTTTCAGAGTTGTACTGAGTGCAACGCTGCTGGCAGCAGTGCAGGGAGGTTGAACTCATCCAGGTGCCATGTCTTTCCAAGCACTTTGTGGTGGTGGTGGTGAAGAGCAAAGGGTTTGGGACATTCTCATTCCAGGTATACCTGGAATATATGGATTCACCAGTGAATTTGACAGTTTCCCCAGGAAAAGTATAATCATAACAGATTGTTATCTCTCTGCATGCTTCCATTTGGACTCACTTCATCTCTTTCCATAGCAGAGATGACTTGTTAAAGAGATAAAACTATGTGTTCATATCCTTCTTGACGCAGCACTTGACTCTTCATTGCTCAGCACGAGATGCTGTCACTTGGACATTTTATCTGTCACTCTGGGACAGCAGAGAGAATTGGCTAATGTGACTGTGCTTCAGAAGATTTGGAACTCTCTTAGGTGGAGAAGTGAGCCAGACATAAATCCAGAGGAGAAGGACGTAACATGGCTGGACCCTTCTTTGGGTGGGAGTACTCTCTAAGTCTCCGTCTGAGCTGTGATTTTTGGGCGTCTGATCCTTATGGTAAGATCCACTAAAAATGTGGATACACATGAAACATAGAGACTGCTCCCCCATCCCTGACATTTTCAGACAGAAGGTTAGAAAATTTAAACCAGTATATATATCTATATATCTATATATCTATATATCTATATATCTATATATCTATATAGATTTTTTTTTTCCTTTCGGAATGAAAAGATGAAGTTGTTTTATAAATAGCCAAACACAGTAAATTCAACAAGGGAATCAGATACAGCTCTGTTCATGACTGCTAACTTTCTCTGTCTCAAGAAGGCTTTCCTCCCAGGCAACTGTGCTGAAAGTACATAATATGCAGAGGTCACTTTGTACTTGCTGTCTTTCTTCTGCTTTTTCTCTAAGGAGCTGTTATTAATTGCTGTCAGATGCAGGACACTGGGCTGACAGAGTCTTTGCTCTGACTCAGTGGTGTTCTGAAGTTATATTTTTATGTATCTCGGTTTCCATACCAACTGCTTGATGTTGCATACTCTTGGGAAATGCTTGCTGCAGACATGGTTTTCTAGCAATTGAGACCTGAGACTCTCTTACATAAGCTTTGTAGATCTCCCATTTTATAAATCTCTGCCTATCTCCTCATGCAAGCCTACTGTCCCACCTTCCTTTTTATTCCTGCCATTGCATCCTCTAAAATGCTAGGTGTCCTGATCCTTTTCCAGATACATTCCTGAATGTTGTTAATGTTTTTTTGCCTCTCTGTTTCCATCTCAGTAAGGATTTCACTTGTATCACTTAATTCCAGTAGGCCACCTATCTTGGCCAATAGTATATTAGATTGATGCCCATAGTGTTCTTCACCAGAACCAGGACTAGTTTTGGTTCCTTCGTGTACCCACTAAACACAGAACAGTCAGAACATGTTTTTTTCATGTATTCAGAGCAGCAAACTACCCTAGCCTAAATGCTACAGCTTACTATGTTTTGCATGGCTGGTTATACTTCCTCTTTGTCACAGGTGGCCAGGTTTGTAAAAGGAGAAGAAAAAGAATTGTATGCATACTAAAATTGCTGAACTGTGAAAAGAACAGCTAATATCCCTGTCTGTCTGTCGCAGAATGGTTGAGTGTCTAGAAACTTTGGAGCATAGAGGACATAGAGAAAAAAATCTTATATAGTTAATGAAAGTTGAAAATAGAAAGAAGTCACTCAGCCTGGATGAGGTGTTTGTAACAGGATGGAACTAGGGCTGACTGGAAAATACCAACACTTAGGTAAAAGGGAGAACCCAGAAATTTTTACCTTAAGCACAAAACTTGTCTAAAAATCAAAGCTCAAAACATGAAGTTAGGGACTTGCTACAACTTCTATTTGGTTTTTTTTGTTGGTCTGTTATTTTCTATTACTTATTTTACTTGCTTTATCATATGCCATCCCTTAGTGATCAATTGTGTCATCCATCATGAAAATCAGGCTTATGAGGATCTTTGGGGGAAAATGATGAAACCCTTTAAGTTTTCAGAAAGCAAAGAAATTAATACTTCAACCCTAATCCTACATCCTAATGGACATTGTGATTTTTGTTTTCATTGATGTGCCATATCGTGATAAAGGAAATAACTGGAGGAAGTACATATAAGGGCCAAGAAAAATGTTTTGGTTATGATGCCATCTGCCCAATGCTAGCTGACTGCTGAGGCAGCGGAAATTGAAATTATTATAATAGTTTCTGTAATCTTCTTAAATCTTAAATTAAATTAGTATCAGGATTGGCACTTCTAGACTGAGGTGTTGGCTGGGATTATGGGTCCTTCTTGCCTTCTCTAGTTTCATTTGTTGTTAGTTGTTATTACATGTTCATTAAAAAGCAATTTGATAAATCATGGGATTTCCTGCCTGTAAAACAATTATCAGAATTAAGAGTGACGGAAGTAGCTGGGGAATATGCTGAAATTTGGTAACCCTTTGTGAAAGCAAAGCAGGACACAAAAAAATCTTTAAAAAATCTATTTAATAAAAAACTGTTTAGCATAATAGGTCTTTCTTCTATTCTCCATAAGTGAAGAAGGATTTGAAGTATCTTCTGCATTCTAGCTCTGTCTCTGCCATGGATGAATATGTGACAGCCATTTTTGTCAGTATTTTTGTGAACCAGTGCTGATTAATCATATAGAAGGACTAGTGGGCAAAATCGTAACAATGTGGACAGGAATTCACAATTCTCTTACATGGGTGAGTTCTGAGGACTGTACTGAAATAATTTTGAGGAATCATTGATTGATTAATTCAAAAATTACAGAGGCCTGTTGGTGTCCAAATATAGACTCTGAACTTCATTATGGCACGGTCTTATGTGAAGCCATTCAGGACCAGGTGATTTTTAGTAGCCTTTCTGTACTTTTTGAATACCTCTATTCAACTTGCTTAAAAGGTCTCCAATCTCACATTGAGAGAGAGGAATGGTGGAGGAAGCAATGAAAGTTTGGTGAGGGGGAATGAGGGAGCCTGAGAGAAAAAGAGTGAGATTGTTCAGACAGGCAGAAAGCATATGGGCAATAACTGGGACTGTGTTTATACTGTCATGTTAGCTTAGGATTGAAGGTCACACTCAATGGTTTCCTCATTGCTTACACATTAACATTCACCCTGGCCTTTACTGGCTGTCAGGCAGACCTTGGATCTGACCATGAACACAGCTGCATACACACTGCAAAAGCCTAAATGATTCTGAAGTCTAAGGAAGAGTCAAAATTTATGTGGAGAGAGCTGAAAGGGGCAGGCTGATGGGGAATGAAGTGAGATAAATGATGGAGTGCTGGACAAGGAAGAGTTAACCTCAGGGGAATTCAGAAGAAAGCAGGGTGGTAGCCAAGCCAGCTTGAAGGACAGAGGAGGCAGTTTTCTTCTGCAAATGCAAACTGTATCGAGAGGGGTTTGTAACTTCACTGAGATGCAGATTACCAGGAGAGACTCTCCTCACGAGGTTAGCTGGTTTGAAGCATGGAGAGAGCTACTGACAAGAGTCAGTCTCTGACAATTCCTCTGGTCAGCACATAGCCCAGGACAGTACCCACCCAAGGAGAATTGCATTTCCTGTCAGTGGGGGACAGTAATTCTTAGCACAGAGACGCAACAATGGCAACAATCTTCTTTCTTGGAGATCGAAATAAATAATCCCAGTTCATACAATAGCTCTTTGAAACAGACAAATATTTATTCATAATAGTTGCAGTAGAAGAAGGAATTAGCATGATTCTGAACACTCTCCAAGGACAGTTCATCTTCAGAGCCAGAGAACACACCTACGCTGACTATGGTGTGTGCTTGTATGACTCAACAATAATATTCACAGCTGTGGTGGTTGAGTTCCCCAGAGTGTGCCATAAGCCTGCCTTTCACAGTAGATTATTCCAGACTGCATTGTTCTGGCAGGGAGACATAGTGTCTGGCTCCTTTTGGAGATGCCAGGAAGTCAGAATATGTGAGTGTGGTGCAGACTCCTACAGGATCACTCACATTCATCTTAAAAGTGGCAGGCTTGTTGCAGTTAATAATTCCTCTCTCTAAATCTGGCTCCCTACCATCTTCATAAACCCTGAAACAAATATTATAGTACCATTAGACCTTCAAGACCTTCAAGAATGCTTATAAAGCAGGAATTTGGCTTCTTCCAAATGTGATTAATAAGCTTATTCATTACATTTTGCCCCTTAAAATATCAAGAAGAGAGTCCAGGTACATACTGCATGCATGAATTTGTTCTTGTTTGATGAGGACATAGGTTTGCCTGCCTTGGAGGACTTGAAATATCCAATAAACTTGTAATTGAAGGAACTGGTGTAGAAGCATTTGAAAGTGTAGATGGGGAAGAAGAATTAGGAGTAAAGTTTATATGGACTGAAGTGGAACAGCTGAGGTTAGGCTGAAATAAATGATGATAGATTGAGATAAATGATGGAATAATAATTAGAAATAAGAAGATTTAGAAGAATTAAGCAAGTGAAAAAGGAATACTCTCTGCAGATAGGGACAGGCACCATGGCTGCCTACTGAAGTAAAATGGCAGGAGAGAAATATTCCCTGTGGCACTTAGAACTGGGTGGCCACAGTTAAGGTTTCTAAGCCTCACAAGTTAGCTGAATTCTTGAACTTACAATGACTGAACAAACGTCCAAGTCAGAATATCCAGGAGTTTGCCTATCAGGTGCAGAGGGCAAGGTCTTAAAAACAGTATAAACTTTCCTTTGGCAAAAAGGAAATTGCAAAAATTTCCATATCCTGTACTAATTTTATTATTATTTTATAGAATGTATTACAGAGGTTTCCACAAGCTTGATTCACGACTCAGGATGTGTTAGGTACATTAAAAACAGATAGTTTTGGTCTTCAGGATAGTCAAAATATATGACAGGAATCTGCAGAAGGAAATAAACACAAGAGACAGTGAGAGAAAATTAAATAATGTACACATGCACAACACTTACATTGTAAGTTTAGTTACTTATGGGATATGTCATCTAAAACACCATTTTAGTCTTCCACAGTTCTGCATCTTTTACTATGGAAAGTATTAATTGGTTGGATGATACATCTTCTTCAAAGAAAAGTCACAGGAAAAATATTCTTCCTGGAAACTGAAATGGCTTCAACACAAAGACAGGTCATTAGTTAGTGTTCAGTGATTCCTACCTTATTCAAATACTGTCTTTCTGCCTTACTCACCTGAAGAAGCTGCACAATACACAGCAGTAGTTGTTTAAAAAGGCTTCAGATGAGACAAGAGGAATAAGAAATAGGAATAATGGTAAAAGTCCTCAGCAGAATGTAGGGATGGACAAAGGTTCATGGTGGGGAAAAAAAAAAAAAAAGTAATAAAATGAAAAGTGATCTTGGAAAAGGGACCTTAAAGATGATACTAAAGAAGATAGGACACTTTGGAGGTAATTTGGAGTAGCAGAGGGAATTTTATATCCAGCGAATACAATTCTTAGTCTCTTTAAGGACCTACATAATAATTTGATGGTGAGAGAGAAACATGACTTCTCACTATGCAGTCATCCAAATCATGCTAACGTACTGGTGCCCTGTGCGTGATACGGGATTGCTTCTTAATGAATACTCAATAATTACTCTTACCACAGGAGAGATTAATAGAATAAAATTAAGCTTCTCTAAATGCAATCTTGATTATTAGGGCTCTGAGTTTGTTGCAGGGAATGAATTGCTCAAGTATTCAAAAAAGTGCACAGTATGCACTGTGTTATCAGTATTTTAAAAACTAAGAGTTTGACAGGAATTCCAGCATTAAATCTAATCCCAGATGAAACACTCTCCAGGAGCTAATCTATTGCCATTTCCTGTTTGTATAACTAGATCAACCATATTGAATTAATAAAAATACATGGCAAATCTTGATACACTTAGCAAAGCATATACCACTGACACTTCCTTGAAAAGCCTACTGTTTATACAACACATTTCTTTTGTCCACTGTCTAGGCTTTTGAAAAGTGTCTTGTTTTGGTACTTAGCTCAGGCACAGAGCTGCATGGAGTATGTATCTCCCTCATGCCCAGATTAGGTCCTGGGACAGTACTGTTGCTTCTGCATCCAGCACAGACTGGACTTATTACCCTGGTAGATCTGGGGTACCTCTGTGGAGAGTCAAGGATCTGGAAACCCAGAGCAGAGACACATCCATTTGGTTCTTTCCCCTCCAATGTCAGCGCTTCTGAGCCTCATACTGGCCAGTACTGATCTGCTTCTGCTTCTCTTCACACCATGAGAGGAAATTGTGGTTTCCTGTGCAGTCCTGAGTGAAGACACAGAGCTAGCACAGACCAAGTGGTGTTCCCCAGCCCTTCTTGGAGCAAGAACCACATTGCATGTCCAGCAGGAATCTGACTTCCAGTTCTTGGGAGATTTCCATGCTTTATCTTCTCACCACGTGCTTTTCCTGTAGGGGTGATAGTTTTCTGACAAGTATTTCTCCATCCAAACCAAGAGATAAATTAAAGACCTGGCCCCAGCCAGGTACAATGCAGGGGCATTTTAGATATGGATTGTATGACCTCTCAACTTGCTCAGCATAAGCTTGTGAGCTCTGTGTCAGCACTGGCCAAGTTACATTCATACTGGATCTGTGGTTGACTACTAGAACTTATGTTTCCTACTTTTTTCCATTACCTATGGTATCCTGGACCTCTTTCAGTTCAGATAATGGAGTGTTAATAAAGGCCCTTTTGCTGTAATTTGCATTAAAAAAGAGACAAGCTTTTTTAAAGGAAAAGATGTATTTTTCCCTCATGTATTCATAAAACAGAAAAAAGGGTAAGACTCATACTTTAATAATGAAGAATAGAAAAAGAATAACCATGGAAAAATAAACTCTGAAGTCGTTTGGGAGAAAGAGAGACCAGAGCAGAAATATCCTGTTGTAACTGTTCCATGGCACCATACAACTGGAAAAAAAAAAGGTTATTTTAGTTAACATTTATTGTTAATACTCAGTTGCCCAATGTTTAATAATTCTTTCAACAAAATTTTGCCATGAAAGAAAATTCTCTCTTTTTTTTTTGGTGGTTCTTTTTGTTTGTTTTAATTTGAAAGGTCAAACCTCTAAAAAAGTACATGAAGAACAAGTAACTGAACTTACAGGATGATGTGTGTCACTGGGTGTGTTGCAACTATGTCTGTTCTGGGAACTTATATGATAATGAATTTGTCTCAGATAAGGACCACCAGGTGTCCATGATTCTCTCACAAGGGTTCTCATCAGCTTTATTTCTAAAACCTTATTAATACATTTAAATCTTAATTAGTAATGAAAAGGTTCTACTACAATTGCTTCACTTTCATGTTATAATTACAGAACAATTATTGCCTGTTAATTGCAAGTGAAAAAAGAAAGAGAAATTTTCAGCCTTGGAGGTTTTGACTGATATGTTTTTGGTCTTGAAAGATGGGGAGCTGATATCAGATACAAAATTCTGGATAAAGGGACCCTGCACAGCTATGTAGATACCTGGTTTTCAGAAAAGGTTTTGTATTTGTCTAAAATTTTAGTTATCTGCCAGTTGAGCAACAAGGATTAGAGTTCTTTTTTGGTTTAATTCCAGGAAAAAGCAAGGACTTTTAAGCTCTGAAATATGCCAGGTTTTCTTTAAAGTAGCCGTTAGTATAAAATGAGAAATAATAACCAGAAATCCCTACATGATAACACAAACTTATTTTCATTTTAACTATAAATTTTTGAAACAGCAAATGCTTATACAAAAATTGGGATTTGTACATATTGCAAAGTCTTTCAAAAGACAGGAAGAAAATAATATCAAGCAAGCATGAAAGCAAGGTATCCACAAAGCTGGTACTCTCATGAATATACATCTTCTCTTTTACCAATCAAAACCAGGTTGGTTTGATAAGAAATTTAGTGACTGATTGTTTTCTGAGAATTCATGGGATGGTTGCAAAGTACAACTTGCTTTCTTTAAAATTTTTCTCTTTTCTTATCTGATTAAAGCTAACATTATGGATGAGAGATTTTAGTCATCCCTACTAGGTCACCTCTTCTCTTGTTATTCCATCTGTCACTGCCATTCTTTGGAGCAAAGTAGATTAGGGCATCTTTCAGAGCTACCAGCAGAGGTAAGCCCTCCAGATCTGTGTAGTCCTTAAATGGCTTTTCAAATGGCTTACAGTGATGCTGAGCTTTCTGCCTGCAGCCCGTATTTTGTGTCTCAGCGCAATGTAGGTCTCTGGATTACAGCAGTTACTGGAGTGCTGCAGGAATCAGAAGCCCATCTGTCCTGAAGGAAGGGTGAAATGTTGTCATTGTGATTACAAACACAGTTTTGAACGATTACATGAAATAATGTGGGAATGTATAACGGTGATAATATGGTAAAGGGCCACAAACACAGAAGGTTTTGCTGGTGATGCCATACATGATGTTGGAGTCCAGGGCATTCCTTTGGTTGCCCTGGAGGGTCAGAGACCTGGACAGGGGGGTCTGGGACCCTGGCACAGAGCCCAGAGGGACATTGGCTTTGATCTCAGTCCATGGGAAAGGCTTCCTGCACTGCGGGATGGATTGCAAGCCACAAGAGCGTGAAAGATAGTAGTTTAGCTTATCACAGGGTGAGAAAACAGGAGGTTTGGGGTTTTAGTATGGAAGTGAATGGGAGCAAGATGGAGGATTTGGGGCGTTGTCTCCTGCTTCTTCTTTCTTCTTCCCTCACTCCATTTTCTGCAGTGACGGTGGCACAAAGTAGTTTCAGGAGATTGGGTTAGAGATGACCTTTTTAGTAGAAGTGATAAGTATTGGCAAATAATGATAAATAAAGAATACGTAGCAATTAGTATAAAAGATAGCAACAGCCCAGTGCAAGGAGGAGTCGAGGAGTCACCAGATGCCTGAGCAGCTGCACAGACCTTTGTTGGGCACCGAGAAAATTGTAAGAAACAATAAACGAAGCGCGCAACCTTGAAAAATCAGAACCTGAAGACTGTCTCTTTCTTGCGTTTGGCTCAGGGCTTTGCAGAGGGCGAAAAGACTCTAAAACCACCTGAATCTCGGAGAAAAAACCCGAGAACATGATATCTCTTTCTCTTGATTTTATGAAATTTGGTTAAAATTTACAGGTTTTGACTCCAGTTCACACTCTTCTCAACACAGGCTGTGCATGCAATCCTGCCATGGGCTGTCTATAGACTATGGCATATTGAGTAAGTGCGAGAGCAATTTTATTTTTTGGGTGACTTGTGTTGCAATCCTCCAGTTTCTGATCTAGGGCTGCCACACTGGAAAATCTGCTCCATAGATTGTCCTTAATAATCACATAAGCAGAAGGCAGGCAGCAGAGAAGGCAGAGATTGGACGGCTCTAATACTGGTCACATAAAATATGGAAAAAAAGTCAGGTATGAACCATGTAATTTTCCTTGAAAGCAGTGTTTGGCAGCGAGATCACAAAAAGCTGGGCTTTTTTTTTACCCTAACAAGGATTACCAGTACTTTGTTCTGTTTGTTCTGTTCCTTATCTATCATGATGATTGCTTCTGCCTGATTGAATTTTTTTAAATCCTGTGAAGGGTTGAATGTTATCCCAGTTCTTATGAATGTATTTATTACTGTATTTATTACTGTCACAATATTTTTAGATAATCTATAATCACATTGGAGTTATTTCTGCATTCAGTGGCTTTTTCTGTTTCAATAATTTTTCCGACTCTCTGAACATCCCTGCATTTGATGGCACTCTATTTAGGTAACTGCATAATCATTCTACATCTCACCATGATGGCAACTCTCTGGAAATTCTGAGTTAGGTCTGCCTGCAGGATTAACACATGAAAGAGCTGCCAGGCTTTTTTGTGAGTGCCTGGAAACAGAAAAACATCTCCCATCCATCTCCTGAATGTTGCCTAGCACCTTGTCCCTTCAGAGATAGAAGACATATGTTAAACCCCAAGTAACATCAATTTGCACCAATGCAGCTCTACCAGAGGTGACTCATTTCCATTTCTATAAACGATGATGATCCAGTTAGATATGATGGCCCAGGTTCTTATTTCAATAGTCAAGGGCTGTTACAGGGCACAACTGGGCAAAGACTCCAGGACATAATTAAAAATAACTTCCTATCTGCCAAAGAATTGTTGGAAATCAATGCTGGGAGACTGTGCAACAATCCCTTACAGCATTTTTCATGCTGTTTCTCATGCTCCAAAAACCAGATAGGGATTTTTTTTTTTTTTTTTTTTACATTCAAAGGAATGGAAAAGAAATTAAAAGTTTGCTCAATACTGTACTAATTTTGTATGTATATGTGTAATGTGAATTATCTCTAATAATTGTAGACAAATAGGGAATGTCTACATCAGTATTCTAACCATCAATAAATGAGAAATGACAGTAGATATACTGTTGGCTGCTCCACAGATTTGTGAACAACATTGTTATAGTTAAGACTAGAAACATTTAAGACAAAAGGGCAAGAGCTTTTGGTGGGGAAGCATCTCCAGAATGTTGCCTTTTAAATTGTCTACTGAATAACTTTGTAGATTACTACTTTTAGTGTAGGTGAGTCATTATTTAATAAGAACATAAACCAAGAAGAATCCTGTTTGTAACTCTTAGTCTACTAAAGTAATTATCTAGCTAGCAGTTCTGAGAGAATATTCACCATATTGAACTGATTTGTGCATGCTTCATTAGCCCTTTATACCTTAACTGCATATAATCATTCCCAGCTCTGTCATGATTATCATGGTGGAATTTCTACTGAAGTCAATGAACTCTGAGTGTAAATTGACTGCAAAACAGTGACTGGGACAAATTCTCTTGTTATCTGAAACCCTTGAAATGCCACTGGCTTGAGTGGAATTGCTGGAGAAATGACTGAATTTGGTTTAATTTTCTGGTATTTATTCAAGTTAGTGCCTCAAAGACCTGGATTTCTCTCATTTAATTTTAATATTTTGAGCTGAACTTGACAAATACTGATAAAAATAGTGCCTCTAGGGTTTGATTGAGAAATCATTTTGTGACAACCTGAAAGATGCCTGTTAGCATCAGCATGCCCTTGACTGAGCTTTTAGTGGCCATAGAGGAAAGGTAATTGAAAACATCAGTCAGCTAATAAGGTGCTTTAAAAATGGTAATTTTTAAATGGATTTTAAAAAAAATACAGCTAAAAGTTTATTGCATTCAGATTTGTGCAAAACACTGCCATTTAAAATACAGATTAAGTTAAATAACGTAATTTTGTCTTATTCAACATTCTGGCCACATCTTCTGACCTTTTCTCTACAGGAAAAAAGATTTAAGAGAAGCAAGGAGAGATCCAGAGCAATCAAGAGGATGGCCAAACAATCAAGATTATGCCAGCTCATGCTGAATATGGGCACATGCACTTCCATCTGAGGTATAAGAAGACCCATTAATTTCCCTCTAAAGAAGGTTCTGTGGATCATCTTGTGGGTATGCACAGTTTTTCAGGTGATTCTGGTGAGAAAACACCTCCCCCCCACCTTTTTTTTTTTTTAACCAAATATTTAAAAATTTTAGAAACCAACTTCATTAAAGAGGAAGTAAATTTTGCAGATTTTTGTGTGTGTCTTTGTGTGTGTATGTTCCCTTCACACTTCTTCTCATGCATAAAAGTATCTATGCTTTCTGACTTCCAAAGATCTTCACTGCAGAGTTAATTTCAACTCTGCTTTATGTCTTACTGTGTCTGGTTCCGTCCCGCACCGGGCGGGAGATGACCTCCGGCTAGCTCGAGTCAACACAGACACAGAAGGTCCCAGTTCGTTTCGGCTTCTCAGCTTAGCAGCTGGACCCAATAGTGTTGTGACAGCAACAGCAGCAGAGGAGAAAAGGCTGGCTCTCAGCTTAGCAGGTTAAAAGATGTTTATTAGCTCCAGAGCTGAGGAGCAGAGAGGCTCCGAGCTGCGAGCTGCGAGCTGAGTGGCTGAGAGGCTGAGATGCTGAGAGAGTTTTTTCCTCCCTCCTACCCCTTATAAGCGGGGGAGGGGTTCCAGGGGGGTACCACAAGACAACAAATCAGGGAATTTGGGGGGTAACAAGGTGTGCCCACCCCCAAGCCTTGGACCACTAAAATCCAGAGCTAAAGGAATTCCCGCCAGGGGACCTATCACCTGAAGCCCTCTCCCTGAGATTTCGCCACCTGGGAGGGCTCCTCAAAGTGATAGACAAGCTGCCCCAGAGAGGAGGGAGTGGGGCAGAGGGGATGTTACAAGTCAGATGAGGAGTGGGAGGACTGACACAAAACACCTTATTATACAGACAACACAAAAGGGATACAGAATTGGCGATACAGTGAAATGAACCGTAACATAAACTTCTTATAAAAACCTAATAAAACAGTTCTGCACCACCACATCTTATCTACACACAGCTTTTGCTCACCTGACTTTGGTGATGCTGTAATTTCAGGATTATTGACCCAGGCAGGAACAGTGGTAAGAGGGTGACACATTCATGCAGCTGATTGTCTTCCAAGCAGGATGCTGACTGACTTACTTGCATACTAATAATTCTGCCATCCTTTTCCACCAGTCTTTCCTTTTTATTCTCAGAAGACCTGACAAATTCCATCACAATTCACCATTTGGGGAGATCTGTAGAAGCTCTCTGGTGAGTTAAGTCACTTGACTTGGCCCCTGAATTCCCAGCTGTATCTGAGCAGGAACACCATACCACAAAGGACCAACCGCTTAAAAAAGCTTCTGCAAAATGAGAAAAATAAAGATTTTCTCAGCATCAACACATCTTTTTATAGGCTCCTATTGCCATAAAAGGTCCCCTGCCTGTTCTAATTACGCTGCATATTTCTAGATGCACAGAATGACTGTAGTTAGAGGCTGACAGTTCTGCATCCTTTATTAAGAGCAATGTTAAAATGCTATCCCTGCTTTCTGAAAGTAATGAACTGTACTGCAACCTTAGCAAAATTTCCAGGGTAAATGCAGTCTAATTTATTAATACTTCTTCCTAAAACTCCACTGAGGTTTCCCACCCACAGGCTGACTTAGCCCAATCCCTGCTGGACCGGTGGTACGTGATGAGATCACAGCACTCATTTCTTAGACTGTAGGTGCTGGATAGGAGTCTCTCAGCATTGCAGTTGTGCATATATTTCTGAGGATTCATAATTTAGGTTTTAAATATGCATCAATCTGGATCTTGGCATACGTGCAACATTTGGTTTTAAGGGGAAGAAAGGTCTTTAGATAATAAGCTCTTTTTCAGATTTTGGAAATTTTTCCTGGAATTCATGTTATAAGAATAGAAAAGGCAGTCATTAAAATGGAAGTATTACAAGCTCTTTCTGTGGAAGATGTGGTATGCTAACAATCAAGAAATTCTGAGGAACAGAGTCCTTAAAATTCCAAGGCACTCACCTGGTTTTTATACTTTCATCATGTTTGCAGGTTATGCCAAATGAGGTGTTTAAAACAACACTTGCTGTACCATATCCAAGGTATTTATTTCCATGACAGATTTTCCTTATGCTCAAGGTGGAAGTTTGAGGGGCTTTCACGTTGCTCTGCTCTACTGAATGATGCAATGAGGCTTCATGCTGTAATACTGGGGTTCCCTTCCCTTTTCTGCTCTGACTTGAAACTGAGAAGAGAAAATCAAGTTCCTAGATGAGTCCTCTTTTAGCAGGGGCTTCCATTTGAAATTGCAAATAAACCACATAAAGTATTTAATTTCATTGAATTCCTACAACTAAGCTGTCATTGTTGCAATGTACTCGCACATAGGATTTGAAACGTGGACGGTGCACAGTGGAGATGGGGAGCACAGGATAACACAGGGGTTTCTGATCTAAGGCTAGGCAGTGCTTGTATATTTCACAGCTGAAAGGATCCCTAAACTTATTGTTACATCCTTGGTGACTGCTGAGTATCAGAAGAGCTCTTTTCCCCGTACATTTGATCCAGCCATCAGCTGGATCTGCCCCAATGAGAGCAGCTTCTTTCTCCCTACTGTGAGTCTCCTTTATTGATCCAGGGTCACACTGAGATACAATGTGCTGACCAAAAATTTAAAACCTAACTCTCTATCTGCGTTGCCCAGCTGGGTTCAAGTTCTAAAAGTCAGTATGCATGCACTGATTAGTTGACACTCTTAGGTCAGGTCAAGCCTGTTTATAGTCTTGGAGGAAAAGACACAGATTTTGCCTACATTAATGCTACTGCCTCCCTGATCCAGACCTCTCTGTGTCACCCTTTCCCTCCCCTCCTTCTGACTCCTGAGGCTAACAGGTATCTCACCTGCTCAGGAAAGGCAGGATACCTGTGCTGTTCCACCTTCAGCCCAGTGAAGTTAAATACTCGTTTACACTTGGAAATTAGATGGGGTTAACTGAATGGTGAGGAGTGAGTGTGCAATAGCTGCTTCAGAGTAAATCCCTGTGTGCATAATCCTAATCTCTTCCAGATGGGGACATCCCTAGGCACTGAAGTAGAGCTCTCTTGCCATGTCTCCCCTGTGCCACCTCTCTGGAGCAGAGTCACAAGGGTCCACACTGATCAGCTTTTGCCAAGCTGAAGATTTCCTACTTGTTCATCCTATTTGTTTTGATTTTTTTTTCCTCCTAGCCAATTTCTTATCTATGAGTATACTTTGCCTTGTACTGCATGATCTCCTAATTTCCTCTAGAGCCTCCTGGGAGGGATTTGGTCGAAGGCTATTAAAAAATTTAAAGAGTTACATCATCTTGCTCCCTTATCTGCTTTTATTTTAACATACCCAAAGTATTATACTGTGTTGGGACAAGGAGCTGGGGTAATGGAATTGGCAGTAACACTGAGCCCCTATAGAGCAGTACATTTAGTAATACTTATTTAATGGCAGGTTTGCATTTAGGTAATTAATAATAGAAGAATTTTTTATAACTTTCCCAGTTTTGTGTCCTGGTGGCTACCTTGGTTTGACATTTTCCTTAAACAAGTCAAAAATTACTTGAACAGGGAGACTGCTAGAATGAAAGAAGGATAGCTTTTTAAAAGTAAACATCAAGAACATTTTTTTTTTTCCCTAGCAGAATTTAATTACACCTTTGCAACCAATTACATATTTTTCCATTCCATTTTGTTTTACATTTGTGTGTGTGTGTGTGTGTGTGTGTGTGTATGTGTGTCTGTGTAAAAGCACTGGGGCCATAAATGAGGAAAAGATAATGGTTTACAATCAATGCCCATGGACCAGAGAGCTAATCTGAACTTAACTAAAAAGTCAATATTTAGCTGTACCTTATCAGTGGAGAAATGTCAAGTGCAGAGATAGACAAAAACAAATTTCCAACTGATTTCTCTTTCTTATCCCTCAGCATTCAAAGCTTCATGGAAGAGTTTCAACATCAGATAAGACAAAACTGCTGCTGCAAAAAAACACATAACAAATGACAAACTTGTGTCTACAGAGACTGAAGTTTATGAAATGAAAACACATGCCAAAAATTCATTCTAATCTCTTCTTGCACATTCCATTGGTCACCTTCCAGTCCGTGTGATGCAGCAGTCGATAGTTAAACACTGCAGGCAGTCTTTAAGAGATAGCAGCAGGAAATGTTTTCTTGCTGAGTGAAGTCATAATTTGCTGCCACCCAAAACAAAATTGACATAACTCATTTTGAATTCAAAAATTACTAAGGATTTTAATACACATGTGAGGTACTTACTGAGTATTGTGTTGTTTTGCAAGAACAGATTTTGCAGCAAACAATTTGGTAATTAAAATTTGTTTGGCAACTTAGGTATCAGCTCACAATGGATGTGACTTCTACTGCTATTCATTTGGCCGTCTTGATTTTTGTGAATGAATGGCTCATGGAGATACATCAGTAAAGAATTTAATCCTTGGCTAGAAATCAGGACCGCTTTGTTTATTGCCATTCAGTTCATGGGTGAGCTCTTAATTCTAAGAAATGATGAGCCACATCTCTCAAGCACGGTCATGGGGCTTTCCAAACTAGAGGGTAAAACACTGTTTTCAAGAATGGTCATAGCACAGGAATCCACTGGGTTTGTTTGGGTAATTCCAATATCTGTGTACTGCTGTTTGTGGGATGGGAGGGAGGGGGTGGGTAAAATGTGACTTGTGCTGTGCAGAGCTACAGTTCTGCTGCTTTATGCTCTTCAGAAATCTCCTTAGGAAAAAAAGGCATATTGGACTACAAAATGTTGCTAAAAATGTTGGTAAGAATAAACCAAAGAGGGAGTAAAAATAACTGCGTATAGAAATGGTGTAATTCTTGTATCTAGTGAGCAAGCTGTGTGGCTGAGCTTTTTCTGTTGACCCTGGATGTCTCCCAGTGACTTATTTCAGAGAGGGCTGCCATGGCATTCATCATAGGATGACAAGCTGTATCAAAGAGAGGGAAAGGTTGCTCAATCAAAAACGGGAAGAGCCTCCAGCCCTCCATCTGGACTGGCTTTAACTGCACTAGAGGAAACACAGCCGGAGTGGAAGAGATTATCAGATATGTGTCTGCCTGATATATCTGTAGAGATTTCTTTTCTACACAGACGTCAATTAAGGAAGTTCAGTTTTACAAATTATATATGGGTCAACTTACTGCTTTTTACCTAAGCTAAAAAGTTTGTCATTTAATGTGAGTCAGAGATGTAGAAAATTGTCTTTTGATAACTAGTTGCAGTCCTGGCATAGGAACATGTTTAACAGATAGATTTAACATCTTTGTTCCTTTATTAGCTCTGTCTATCATGACTTTAAATCTGATCCAGATTGTTTTTCAGTTGAAGTGCGAGTAAAATAATTGGAAAATACAATTTGCGGACTTTTTTTCCTGTGGAAAAATGCACAAATTAAAGTCAAATAAATATTTTTAAAAAAATTCTATATAATTTAAGCGCAACTTTTCGTTAATTTTTAGAACTTCAATTTCTTCATCTGCTTGGGTTTGTTTTATAGAAAAGCATTCTGTTTTGATTTCCAGACTTTGATTTCTCCAAGAAATGGAGAATCCCTTGTTTTTCTTGGCAGGTTCTTCCGAGAAGTAATCACCCATAGCTCTTACAATATGTTTCCTCTTCTTAGTTCTGTTTCTACCATTGGTCTTTGATCCACTTTTCTTTGGTAGGCTAAGGAGCACATTATTAACATCTGGTAAGTACTTAGAGGATAGTGTCAGGTAACTCTTGCATCTTTCTTTTGACAGCTAAAGAGATGAACTACTTTAAAACATTCTCAACAAGGTATTCATTTAAAGTCTGAAGCTATTTTTGTAGCTTCTCTTTGTAACATCTCCAAATTTCAACATCCTTTTTCTAATGTAGACACCAGAAATGAACTTGATATTCCAGAACTGATCTTGCCAGAGCTGCCTATAAAGGCAGAATGTTTTTTCTGTTCTCAGCTCTTCTTTTTTCTTTATCCAGGGCTCAAAGAGCCCTTTGGATGCTGCATTGTACAGACTCCTCATGTTTACCCTGTAATCAATCATAACATACAAATATGTAGCCCCTGCCTCCCAAAGGTCTCATCTCCTCCAAGTACAACCTCTGTTCTCTGTTCCCAGCTCTGTGGCTCTCTGACTGCTCAGAAAAAGTCTTGGATGCTGAAGAAGTGGTCTGGGGGAGTGCCACATTTGCATGCTTGTGCATGTGTAGACCAAGGCTTTCCATGGATGGGGGTTCATGGCTGGGCAGGGTGGGCAGCTGAAGATCAGCCCTGCCGCAGCTTCACTGGGGCAGGGCCTGGTGGTCCTGGGGGCATTAAATGGGATCCTGGGCTGTGGGGAGGTGGGGGACCCCGGGTGCTGGAGTGCCGGGGTAAGTCAGGCCTGCTGGTGCCCTGAGGAAAGAGTTTGCCCAGCTCTTATGTGTCTCTGTCTGGCTGGGTCTGAAGGCAGGACATGGTGGTGCTTCAGCTCTGGCCAGGCACAGCCACTCTTGCCTTCTTCATCTGAACTGGGCTGACACGGACGCTCCTTCTGGACACCTCCACTGAGCTCACTGCAGCCTCAGTGTTTGTTCTCGCTGCTTTGCTCTCCTCACTGGCCACGCTGGAACACAATGGTAGCTTTAACATCCTTTACTGAGGTGACCTACTCCAGCCAGCTGCACATAGGCAAGATATTTATGGCTTACTCCTGAATAACTTGTGGCTTTTAAAATTTTCCCTTAAGGAGACTCCAGGAAGCAGATATCATCATCTCCTGTTTCTTTCTTTTGCAATAATCGCCTGGTTTTGCTATTTAGATAGTTTTAATTGTCTCTGACTTCTATCTTTTTTACAGTAAAATAAGTGGATTTGTTCTGTTCCTGCCCCTTCTGCACTCAGAGAGCAGCTGCCTTTTTGAAAGACTGTTCTCATGCCTCTCACAGTTCTCAATGTCTGAGACTAATAAGGCAAAATTCTTTTAATCATCCCAGAAAAATCATACTTTCTAAGAATCTTATTCTATTTTTTTCTCCGCTCTGTCTTGTCTGGGGTTTTTTTGTTGTTGTTGTTGTTTTGTTTGTGTTTTTTTTTTTTTTTTCTTTTTTTTTGTTAAAGTGCAGTGTCCCAACAAGCTCCTATACCATAATTGTGATTTTACCAGCTCTAGCTAAAATAATTAGCACTTAGATGTTGCATATGACACTTCTGTTAAACGGCATTTAAGTAGAAATTGCCTTAAATAGGAGGGTTCCTGAAGTAAGATATGAATATAATAACTATATAGATAGTTCTGCTCTAGAGTAAAGAGCATTTTTTGCTCTTTTCTTCCTTGGAAAACTCAGTGAAGGACACTTTCTGTTACATTAACTGGGGAGAACAGTGCACCAAATTAAGGAATGGGAGCCGAGATCTTAAAAATTTTTGTCTTTCATTATTTCTGTCATAGTTTAGCTTTTTCTTTACAAATGCATGTGTAGGCTTCATTGTCTGCTTTGCATCATTCAGCTGTCTGATTTGGTATGTTCTAGGTCAGGTCACATATATATCATTTCTGAGCAAGAAAATTCTTTATTTTGGATCAAGTAAAATAACCTTGACTTATCACAAAAAAGAATAATTATCAGGAATGTCTGCTTTTAACTCTGCTAATATGTGCTGCATATAAATTCTTGTGTGAGTGATACAATAAGCAGGGTTATTTCTGAGTGACAAAAGAAGGCACACAAGCTGTAAGTAGTGCGAAATTTTGTGTCAACTCATCATGCTTATCATTAGTCACATAGGCAATAACATGCAATCAATCACTGACATAGGATAACTGCAAATGATATTCTGAATTATTTCTTGCAAATTGCTCCTATTTCAATGGCTCCCAGCATTTTGTGCACATTCTGGATTATTCATTGAATACAAGCCAGATATGAAATATAGTTAAAGACATGATAGATTTAACTTTGACAGATGATGTCTTTTCCTCTGTTCAAACATCATCAGGGCTAAAGTGGAGTTCCAGCATTACCACATGGCAGTCAGTAGCCAAAGCACATGCTTCACAGAAAATGCATTTGATTTCTAAAAACTACTATTAATATTCAAAATAATAATTTTTTAAAAATCTCTTATAGATATTTACAACCAGTAAATGACCTTCTTTAGTCTCTTTGAGTTTTTTCTGAGGCAACATTTTTCTCCAGTGAGAAGATATTTTTACAGAAATATTCATTCTTTTACAAAGGACTGATGTGATGCCAAATATGAGATGAAGTCTAGGGAAGAAATGAAATTATTTGTCTTATTGCAAAACTCCTCTTGATTATTCTATTAAGCAGTAAAGTGATATGGATGAAGTGAACATTAATTTTTGATCATTTCATATATTTAAAAAGGACTTTATTTCTAAAGGAATTCCCATTTTCTTGGACCCAAGTGTTACATATAAAGAGAATGGAAAAAAGTGGTTGAGGAATTTAACTTGAGGTTCATAACTGAAATCCATTAACAAAAATGCTGCTAGTTTGTGATGAAACAAAGTTATCTGAAGAAGAGTTAGAAACATTTTTATATTAGTTAGATCTTCTGTTAAGGTAGTTGCAATCCTAGTTGTTGAACAGCTGCAGTTAGCAAACATATTCCTGTCTGGACATTCTAAATAATCTGTCTGTGGAGGAAAATGAAAATCTATTATTATTGTTTGTTGACAGATATTACTCTGAAGAAAAAAGGAACCAGATGCAACTGTTGAATTTGATAAGCCCTTTGTATGAGAAACCCTTTCCCTTAAACTTATCAGATCATCAGTCCTGTTTGAAACCACTCAAATTTAGGACAAACTCCATTATGGATGTGAATTTTGTGATCTTGAACTGTCTTCAGCTATTTATAAATGTTATGTGTTTCAGCTGCATGAATACAGCTCTCTTGTTGTACCTATGTTTCATATACAGATCCAATGTCTTTCACTAGACCAAATGATACAGCTATTTAGATAAGAAAACAGAAGAAATGTTCAAATGAATCAATTATAATTACAAATAACAAGAGGAAGGCAAAAGGCAAATTATGAAAGTAAAATCTTCACAAGATGTTTAAAAAATTGATTTATCTACAAGTGTTCTGTAGGCTATCTGAGACCAAAAGCAGTAGCTCTTTCTGCATGGAGATTGATTTCCTGTCATTTGAAGGGTCAGTCCACAGTGAACATGAAATAATAGCTCACACATGCCACATACCCCAAACACCACGTGCCCTGGCAAACTCTACAGCCTTGATCTTCTGGGAACTCTGAGAAGATCGTGATAACAATTCAACTTCCAGAATGAAGAACCATGGAAGGAGAAGTGATTGCATGACAGACATTATCTAATGCAAGGAGATGATGCAACTTTGAGTTCTTGCTTGTGTCTTTCCAGTGTGTTCCCTTGGCAACTGCTAGACAGTCATCCCTTTCCTGGAACAAGCATTTGTTTCCCTTTGCAGTCAGAGATGTAGCAGGAAAATGCAATGTGAGGAACCATTTGGGGCTAGAATGGTGAGGGGAATGATTGAACCAGGGTCAAGGCGACACCGTTACTTCTGACCTTGGATAGCAAATGAGTGTGAATGGTAGGAATGAATGTCATGGATCACATTGAAGAATCAATGTGGTACAAGAGACAGAGAGATGAAGAAAAAATATTAAGGGGTCAGTTGTTCAAGGGAAGTGGACATATTTTTAAAAGTTCAGTCCTGGGTGTAGAAGGATGTCAAATGTCAAAGTGAGAGGTCAAAGTGGAAAAAACCCTAAAACAAAAACAAAAATAAAAACAAAAAACCCCCACCTGAATTAGAATAAAATTTTAGGACATTTTGTAGCACTGTACTGGGAATAGGGACTCCCTGTAGGATATGCATATTCCTATAAAAAACCAAAACCAAATTAAAATAACACAAACCTGTGCTATGCTTGTATTAGATTGAATTGAAAAGTAGCCTGAGGGAACAAGGGAAAAAAAGAATAAATCATTAAAAATACTAAATTAAAAATATTCTATAATGAAAAGTGGGAATATGCAAGTTTCCAGAAGAGGCTTTAAGTGCTCTAAGCAGAATATGTCAAAGTAGTAGAAAACATCCCTAAACAAAAACAAAAGGGAAGTATAAACCTCTAAGTCCTTCCATGATAAAATTGCAGTAGTGGTTATTCAGGTGGCTTCAGAAAATGGAACATCAGTCCACAGATAGAGGCCTACCTGGTGAGAGACAATGTTATATTCTGGAAAACAAGAAAGATGCAAACAAGTTTGTCAGAAGAAAAAAAGCAGCAAGTAATTCCTTATCAAACACAGGAAGACAGGAAGACTGTGAACTTCTACGAAAGCAGCCAAATCCTTCTTGCTGCCTTCATTATCAGCAAAAATAAAGTGAGAACCACCATCCTCTTAGGCACATTGAAATACCGATTTTGTGAATCAGAATGAGCAGAAAATGAACTTTTATACCTGCTATGGCACTGAAATTAAAACTTAATTAAAATTAAGCAGAACATCTAAGTCATTTTCTGCAAAGCTGTTCTCCAGAACCCCATACTGTATTGGCACATGGGATTGTCCTTCCCCAGGTACATGCAGGATTTTTCATCTGTGTTGGTTTCACCCACCATAAACTCGTTTGTGAAATAATCAAATTTATTTCAAAAGGCTTAATAATGACCAAAAAAAAAAAAAAAAATATATATATATATATATATAAAGACATAGTTATAAATCACTGAAATTATGTAAATATATAGTTTTTTAGCTTAAGTGTGGCAAAGTCAGTTGTGTTTCCTGTGTGCAGTTATGTTCTATGACAACTTGAATAGGATTAAAGAAAACCTCTATGCAGACTTTTACAGACTTTTGATGAGATCACTCATAACTTGCTAGGAAAATAAAATTAATCCTAAAATGAGAATAGCTGTGTTCTTAGAAGGTGGAGAGCATGAGAAAGATGGGAAACAGTACATTTTCAACAGTATGAACAGTTATTGACCTGAGCATTTGGCCTCTAATGAGACTGTGTTGGATAAAACCCTTTTATAGTCATTTGGGAGGGAGAATGGAAACCTGAGACAATTTTCATTAGGCACAAAATTGCTTATTTTGGCAGGATTATGGAAGACTGGAAAACTCACAACATAAATGAATTGGCAGAATCATGGCAGACAGTTCCATAAAGCCAACAGCAAGATTGCACAGAAAATACTTTTGAAAAATATTTTGTGCATAAGGTTGGGCTCTAATTCATTGCAGCCTCATATCTCAAAAGATTACTTGGAGTCTGTGCTAAGACATCAAAAGTATTTTGAAAAAGACCTTCCTGAGGTAAATTGTATTCATTTCTGATTAGAAAAAAAATAATAAAAAATAATCAAGTAGATTTAAGATGGAAGGGCTTTATATGTAGGGAAAAAGGACTATCAGAAAGGTGGAAAGCCCCACAGAAACAAATAATAGCAGTCCTGCAAAAATGACTAATGGAAAAAGAAAATTATTTAGTAAATACCAATTCAACTAACTGCAGCAAATAGAGTAACTATATAAAAGGATACTCTAAAACAACCGACAAGCAGCATTTGTATTGAGTGTGAAAAGTACTAGAGCAGAGCTACTGAACAAAGGACAAATATAGGAAACAAAAGCTTTAAAGAAAATATGTTACATTAACAAGCAAATGACATGTGGAAATATGTGCTGCTGGGTGTAGCTGGAAAATATCAAAAAGGAAAATATTTATAGGAATAAGTAGAGAAATAAGTGTAGAGGATAGAAATGATGAATCTTTTGAATGTCAAATTTAAATGTGTTCATCAGCCATTGAACTGTTGAGCTAGGGAAGTACTGCATCCTGTGTTCAAAGATTCTAGGGACTTTAAATGAGAGATAAGCTGCTTTGCAAGTCTTCTACTTTTGAGTCTTCATTTGAAGCTTTTGTTCCTGGCAGAATCAAAATTGTGAGTTTGGGTTAGGTAGGTCTCGGTCTGATCCAGTAGCATTTATGCTCCTCTTACACAGTTGCCAAGAGAAGGGATTGAAAACCTGATATAGAAACTGACATAGAGACTGCAGTGCCCTTGAGACAGCTTCTATGTAAGTGTGTTATCTTAAGGTTAGGAATATCTCAGCAAGGCGGAATAAAGCCTGATCATGGTGAGTTTATACAAACACCAGATACAAATGTTTCCAGCACTTGCAAAACACAAATTTATGAGACTGTAAATTGGGATTCTCTGAATCACCTTGTCCAGGTGTAAAGGGCAAAAAAAGAACTAGGTGGTAGTACTCCAAAGGGAAGACAGGCAAATTAACCAAACTGATTTTTTCCTTTCAATGATGACAGTGAACATCACCTGTAACTCTTCTTTTGTGTCATGGCACTGCTGCAGATTTTTTCTACTGTGAGATTTTGCTGTGCAAAGGCACCACAGGCTGACCTAAACACATGGTGTCAGCTCTCACTCTAGATTCTGTTTGGATTCCCACATTTTTAAAATGCATTTTTATGGCTCCATCCCCTACAGATTTCTGAAAAAAAAAAAAAAAAAAAAGTAGAAACTTTCTGAACTTCCTGCACATAAAAGCACTTGAAAGTTACTTCCCTTTCATCAGTTTAAAAAACAGAGGCAATCCATAAGCTACACAATTTATGTGTTTTAAGAGGTACCTACTGCCTTTCACAAGACTCATTATGATTTAATATGTAACCCTAAAATTAACAACAGTAGTTTCATCAGTTAACAAGAACTACTAGGCAACATTTGGAAAATGTGGTATTTCCTTTCCAGTAAGAGCTGTCGGGAGTGAGGATTATGATACAGCGCAGAAAAGCAGAGGTGCCACCTGATGTAGCAATTCTGGTGGATGTCATTTGTGGGACACCTATAATGACACACCTTTTTTTTTCCCCAAGAAATGTTTATTTTTTGAAACACAAGCACATGTACAAATAGATATAATGAAAATTGTTTAAAAATGTTTCAAACGCTTGCAATTCTGTTTAAATAACACCATACTAAGGGACATGTTTTAATAAAATGCAGTTGTCAGGACATCAGGATAATAATTGGTAGGGAAAATTAATTTTGGGTATTCCATTTCTTTACAGACTTCTGCTGCTTGAATGCTGTGAGCTATATCTGAAAAGATGCCTTGGCCCAAAGCCACACCCATCCTCAAGTTTGTATTTTATTTCAAGGCAAATTTTCCATTTTAATCCAGTTTGGAGGAGGACACTGTTTTTTTTCTTCATACCAAAGAAAAAGTGTTCCTATTTTTTCATCATCACAGGTTCGCCCAGATGTAGAGGTGAAACAGTTTTCAGCAGCAGAGAAAACTTAAAAATTATACTGTTCTATACAATACTTTTGCCAGTACTGCAAAGATCTACAGTGTGCTTCCAAGTGTATAGTCCTTATCATATGTGCTTTGTACAACTTCTTAATTTGTGCTAATAATTCAGTGATAATTAGACAGCTAGGCCATTTAGGTTTGTCTAAATCATATTTCTCATATATTGTGACTCTCAAAGTGTCAGTCAATTAATTTGGAACAGATTTCACCTGTATATGTGGGATTCACAGATTCATAGAATGACTAGGTTGGAAGAGACCTTCAAGATCATGGAGTCCAACCCATGCCCTAACACCTCAACTACACCATGGCACCAAGTGCCACATTCAGTCTTTTTTTAAACACATCCAGGGATGGTGACTCCAACCCCTCCCTGGGCAGACTGTTCCAGTACCTTATCACTCATTCAGTGAAAAACTTTTTCCTAATGTCCAACCTATATTTCCCTTGACATAGCCTTAGACTGTGTCCTCTTGTTCTGTCCGTTGTTGCCTGAAGAAAGATACCAAGGTATCCCAGGTGACCACAGCCACCCTTCAGGAAGTTGTAGGGAGTGATAAGGTCACCTCTGAGTCTCCTTTTCTCCAGGCGAAACAACCCCAGCTCCCTCAGCCATTCTTCTTATGGCTTGTGTTCCAAGCCCCTCACCAGCCTCGTTGCCTCCTCTGGACGCGCTCAAGCATCTCAACGTCCTTCCCAAACTGAGGGGCCCAGAACTGGACACAGCACTCAAGGTGTGGCCTCACTCAAGTGCAGAGTACAGGGGAAGAATGACCTCCCTGCTCCTGCTGGCCACACCATTCCTGATACAGGCCAGGATGCCATTGGCCCTCTTGGCCACCTGGGCACATTGCTGGCTCATGTTCAGCTGCTGTCACCAGCACCCCCAGGTCCCTTTCCTCCTGGGCACTGTCCAGCCACACCATCCCCAGCCTATAACGCTGCAGGGGGTTATTGTGGCCAAAGTGCAGGACTCAGCACTTGGACTTGTTAAACTTCATCTTGTTAGACTCTGCCCATCCATCCAACTGGTGCAGATCTCTCTGCAGAGCCATCCTCTCTTCCAACAGATCCACACACGCTCCCAGCTTAGTGTCATCTGCAAATTGACTAATGAAAGACTCAATACCCTCATCCACGTCACCAATAAAAATACTGGACAGAGCTGGCCCCAGCGCAGACCCCTGAGGGACACCACTGGTGACTGGCCCCAGCTGGATGCAGCACCATTCACCATCACTCTCTGGGCCCGGCCATGCAGCCAGTTCCTAACCCAGCACAGAGTGCTCCTGTCCAAGCCACGGGCTGCCAGCTTATCCAGGAGCGTGCTGTGGGAGACAGTGTCAAAGGCTTTGCTGAAGTCCAAATAGACAACATCCACAGCCCTTCCTGCATCCACCAGGTGGGTCACTTGGTCATAAAAGGAGATCAGATTGATCAAACATGACTGACCCCTCCTAAACCCATGCTGGCTGGGCCTGAGACCCTGGCCATCCTGCAAATTCTGCATGATGAGACTCAGTGCAAACTGCTCAATAACCTTACCAGGTACTGAGGTCAGGCTGACTGGTCTATAATTACCAGGATCCTCCTTCCTACCATTTTTGTGAATAGGTGTCACATTGGCCAGCTTCCAGTCGTCTGGAACCTCACCAGTGAGCCAGGACTGTTGGTAAATGATGGAGGGCAACTTCACAAGCTCATTTGCCAGCTCCCTCATCACCCTGGGATGGATCCCATCTGGGCCCATAGATTTATGAGTATCCAAGCATCTCAGCAGTTCTCTGACTGCCTCCTCCTGGATTACAGGAGGACCCTCTGCTCCCTGATACCATCAACCAACCCAAGAGGACAGTTGTCCTAAAGGAAAGTCATCATTCCTCTAAAAACTGAGGCAAAGAAGGCATTAAGCACCTCTGCTTTCTCCTTGTCTGCAGTTACTAAATTCCCTCCCACATCTAATAAAGAACAAAGGCTGGTCTTACTCCTCCTTTTACCATTAATATATTTGTAAAAATATTTTTTATTATCCTTTACTGATGTGGCCATTTTAACTTCAAACTGAGCTTTGACCTCCCTAATTTTATTTCTACCTGCTCTAGTAGCCCCCTTGAATACTTCCTGAGAGACCTGACCTTCCTTCTTAAAATGATCCATCCTCTTTTTATTCCCAAGTTCCTCCAAAACCTCATTGCCCATCCGGGCTGGACATTTACCTCATTGACTCGTCTTTTGGCACACAGGGACAGACTGTTCCTGTGCCTCAGGATCTCTGTTTTGAAGCATGCCCAGCTTTCCTGGACTCTTGCAGAGATTCTGTGCTGGGCATCCTCAGTCTCTGCACCTTTCTACTTGGATGCCATATAGTATTATTTCTGATTCTAATCAGACTGGGGGAAGTGAGACATCCTTGCCCTAAAGACAGGAAAGGCCCAATATACACTTCTAAGGGAAAACAATTTATATGGTGGCATACTGCTGTGGTGCTAAGTGCACCTTGTGTGTTAAATCATCTGTGAAGATGTTGAAATGCTGCTTTTGTTAATACATACAAGACTCTCGTAATTCATTTTCAGCTGGGTAACACAAAACGAAGTTATGTTGCTATGAGAATGCATGTTATGCTACTAATAGACTTTCATATGTTATAATCTACTTAGATTAATTCAGAAACAAGAAACAATTAAAAAAAAAGAAATTTCTTAATTATTCATTTCCTTCATGGTACTTCATTGAGGCCAGACGGATTCAGAAAAAAAGAATTAATTTTGTTTTGTTCATCATGATTAGTTGGCACACCTTTGTGCAGAGGTACCCAAGTTAGTTTTTCATCAACATCCATTCCCTTTGAAGCAAGAAGAAAAACTGATTCATCTGGATTTCACATAAACTCTAGATACATTCCATAACATCAGAGAAAAAAGGACTAAATATGCAGTTTAATATTTTGTTTAGTAAGTATTTTCATTATTTCTGTGTAAAAGATTCCCTGATTAATATTTTCATGCTTGTTTGCCTTTTAATGTGGTGGTGTTTCACTGAAAGGCTGCTGCAGTATTGCAGCATCATCAGAGCTGCAATGCAACACGACTGTGAAGCTGAGCTAAGAAAAAGGTAATAATCTTCTTAAGGCAGAGATATGGAGTGACTTGCCCAGAATAGAATGGGAAAAAGGTGATGGCATGTTTTGGATGTACAGTCTGCCCCTGGATTCCCTGCAGACACATCTTTTCACGAAAGAGCCAGATACCTGCAGAATAGGGAACCTTTCATCTTTATCTCTTTCTTCTGAGCCCATCAATATCTCCCCATATATAATTTTTGTACATCTGGGTGGTTTTTAGAGGGAAACATGTCTGGCAAACTCTCAGGAGGAAATTATTTACTAGGAACTGGTGAATTGGCACCACTCCTCTGGCACTGGGAAGTGTTGTGGGAAACTGGGTTCTAGCTAAATTATACTTCTGCGGGAAAAGAGGAATCTGAAAAGCAGCATGCATTGCAGAAGAAGAAAGTAATAAGTAAATGTATTTTCCCTGCTTCCTCACACAGATTTTTGGGGTCAGCGGCACTGGGAGATCACCTTGCTGCTTCTCCAAAAGTGAGGGATAGCAGATATTTGCTCCCCTGAGGGGAATTGTTACAGGAGTGAATCAGATCTGAGCTCTAGGGTCTAAGGGATGTTTTAACCATGTCTGCGGAGCAGTAGGAGCAGAAAGGTAAGTTGCTCCCAGCTAAGGTGGGAAGCAGGGAAGCAGGCCAGGGGGAGCTTTGTTCCTCTCCCAGTTTAATAAACAATGGAGCTCTGAAACGAGAGCGGGGAGTCTCACCTACAATGTGCTAACACACTAAATGACTGTGTCAAACTTCACTGGATGAGTTTTGGCTATCAGTAAAAAATTAAAGCTCTTGAGCTAAGTGCCTCCCTGCTGAGCTGTAGCTAAGGTGAATGAGCTGTTTAGTTACTGCATAATGTAAAGGAGGCATTTTGAGGGCCTTAGTGACAGCTCCAGCACTGGGACCCACAAGAGAACTGCTCTGCTTGCTGCTCAAAAGACTGTCTCAGGGATAATATTGGAGGCTTTGCACAAATATCAGGTTTGGTTCTCCTCTTGGTTGCAAGCAATTTAACAAGATTCATCTGTGAAGTTGCCGTACAGCTCTCTTCAGACTTGTAGGAAGAGCTCTCATTCCTGGCACAACATAACAGATCATCAGAAATCCCTCTGTTTTCTGGTGATGGTTTTGTTTCCCAGCTAAATTGTAATTACCCAGGAAATCCAAATGTAAAGCTGTATAACAGGGAGAGGTGCTCTTTCTTGTTCAAAAGCATCTCAACATTCTGTGGGTGGTCGCATAATTCAGCAAACGCCCACAAATGGCAGAGGGTTGTGTCAGGCAGCTCTGACAGCACAGCACCACTGTGCAGTGCTGGGGCACACCTCATCTAAGCACTCCAGGGCACCCTGACTTTGCCAGGAGGTAAAACTGGCACTCAAAACAACATTTCAGAAAATATCATGTTTGGAATAATGAATGTGAAGAAATACAAATATCATGTAAGTCAGCATTGTACTGCTCTTACCAGGGGGCATATTTAATACTCACTTCCTCAATGAACTGCAAAATTAGAGACTCATGAAAACCACTAATAGAAGACAATGGTTTAGGATTTTTTTGTAGTATATTATTAGCCTGAAAAAGAATATTCAGAAGTTGCCCATTACCCACTCTGAAAATGTGAGTAAATCTGTCTGTCAGGATTCATTGAGTCCCTGCTGCCCATTTTCTGCATCATAAAGTTTATTCATTTATCTTAAAAATTCCCATTGAAAATGAAATGCTGTTTATTTAAAACTTTTATTATCCAGCGGCTTGTATCTTTTGAGACATTTAGATAATCAAGTTGCAGGAACGCATGGAGAAAATGAACTGTGGCTACAAATAACTAAAAAATGTTATGATTATACCTCTGTCTCAATAATATAACGCTGTCGTACATCTGAGTCCAATCTGCTTGTTTTACTGACAAAAATATGGGTTTGGTCCGGAAAGCAAAGTAAAAGCTCTGAATTGCAACATTCTATTTGAGTTCTGACTCCAGCGTTGCCAGTCTGACTGTCAATTCAGTTGTGATTATGGGATGTTTAACACCAAAAGGAATACTTGCCTGTGTTGGGGTTTTGCTTCCCTCTCACCCCTGTCACCAGCACGTCTGTGCTTTCAGTGCTTATTATCAGGAACAGATTAAGGCTCAAAATGGTGCCCATATTTACCAAAATTACTGGGTGTTCTGAAATGCTTTTTTGCAGCCTCTCTGCATGCAGTCTGCCCGGCGGCTCCCTCCTTCCTCCTCTTCCCAGCAGGATACCATCCCGCCTTCCTCCGCTCCTGAGCCCTTGCTGTTCAGGCCGGGGGAGGCACTGAGCCCCAGGGAGGGCAGTGCCCGTGCCTGTGTCTGTGTCTGTGCCCGTGCCTGTGTCTGTGCCTGTGTCTGTGCCTGTGCCCGTGCCTGTGTCTGTGCCTGTGTCTGTGCCTGTGCCCGTGCCTGAGCCTGTGCCTGTGTCTGTGCCTGTGCCCGTGCCTGTGTCTGTGCCTGTGCCTGTGTCTGTGCCTATGTCTGTGCCCGTGCCTGTGTCTGTGTCTGTGTTTGTGCCTGTGCCTGTGCCTGTGCCTGTGCCTGTGCCTGTGTCTGTGTTTGTGCCTGTGCCCGTGCCCGTGCCTGTGTCTGTGCCTGTGCCTGTGCCTGTGTCTGTGTTTGTGCCTGTGCCCGTGCCCGTGCCTGTGCCTGTACCTGTGCCTGTGCCTGTGCCTGTGCCTGTGTCTGTGTTTGTGCCTGTGCCCGTGCCCGTGCCTGTGTCTGTGCCTGTGCCTGTGCCTGTGTCTGTGTTTGTGCCTGTGCCCGTGCCCGTGCCTGTGCCTGTACCTGTGCCTGTGCCTGTGCCTGTGCCTGTGTCTGTGCCTGTCTGTGCCTGTGCCCGTGCCTGTGTCTGTGCCTGTGCCTGTGTCTGTGCCTGTGCCCGTGCCTGTGCCTGTGTCTGTGCCTGTGTCTGTGCCTGTGCCAGTGCCTGTGTCTGTGTCTGTGTTTGTGCCTGTGCCCGTGCCCGTGCCTGTGCCTGTGTCTGTGCCCGTGTCTGTGTCTGTGTCTGCGCCCGTGCCTGTGCCTGTGTCTGTGCCTGTGCCTGTGCCTGTGCCCGTGCCTGTGCCTGTGTCTGTGCCTGTGTCTGTGCCTGTGCCTGTGCCTGGGTCTGTGCCTGTGCCTGTGTCTGTGCCCGTGCCCGTGCCTGTGTCTGTGCCTGTGCCTGTGTCTGTGTCTGTGTCTGTGCTTGTGCCTGTGCCCGTGCCCGTGCCTGTGTCTGTGCCTGTGTCTGTGCCTGTGCCTGTGTCTGTGCCTGTGTCTGTGCCTGTGCCTGTGCCTGTGCCTGTGCCTGTGTCTGTGCCTGTGTCTGTGTCTGTGCCCGTGCCTGTGTCTGTGCCTGTGTCTGTGTCTGTATCTGTGCCTGTGCCCGTGCCTGTGCCTCTGTCTGTGCCCGTGCCCGTGCCTGTGTCTGTGCCTGTGTCTGTGCCTGTGTCTGTGCCTGTGTCTGTGCCTGTGCTTGTGCCTGTGCCCGTGCCTGTGCCTGTTTCTGTGTCTGTGTCTGTGCCTCTGCCTGTGCCCGTGCCCGTGCCTGTGTCTGTGCCTGTGTCTGTGCCTGTGCCTGTGCCTGTGCCTGTGCCTGTGTCTGTGCCTGTGTCTGTGTTTGTGCCTGTGTCTGTGCCTGTGCTTGTGCCTGTGTCTGTGTTTGTGCCTGTGTCTGTGCCTGTGTCTGTGTCTGTGCCTGTGCTTGTGCCTGTGTCTGTGTTTGTGCCTGTGCCTGTGCCTGTGTCTGTGCCTGTGTCTGTGTCTGTGCCTGTGCTTGTGCCTGTGTCTGTGCCTGTGCCTGTGCCTGTGCCTGTGTCTGTGCCTGTGTCTGTGTTTGTGCCTGTGTCTGTGCCCGTGCCTGTGCCTGTGTCTGTGTTTGTGCCCGTGCCTGTGCCTGTGTCTGTGTTTGTGCCTGTGCCTGTGCTTGTGCCTGTGTCTGTGTTTGTGCCTGTGCCCGTGCCTGTGTCTGTGTCTGTGCCTGTGCCTGTGTCTGTGCCCGTGCCTGTGCCTGTGTCTGTGTTTGTGCCTGTGTCTGTGCCTGTGTCTGTGTTTGTGCCTCTGCCTGTGCCCGTGCCCGTGCCTGTGCCTGTGCCTGTGTCTGTGTTTGTGCCTCTGCCTGTGCCTGTGTCTGTGTCTGTGCCTGTGTCTGTGCCCGTGCCTGTGCCTGTGTCTGTGTCTGTGTCTGTGCCCCTGCCTGTGTCTGTGTCTGTGTCTGTGTCTGTGCCTGTGTTTGGGCCTGTGTCTGTGCCCGTGCCTGTGTCTGTGTCTGTGTCTGTGCCTGTGCCTGTGCCTGTGCCTGTGTCTGTGCCTGTGTCTGTGTCTGTGTCTGTGCCTGTGCCTGTGCCTGTGTCTGTGCCTGTCTGTGTCTGTGCCTGTGTCTGTGTCTGTGTCTGTGCCTGTGTTTGGGCCTGTGTCTGTGCCCGTGCCTGTGTCTGTGTCTGTGTCTGTGTCTGTGTCTGTGCCTGTGCCTGTGTCTGTGCCTGTGTCTGTGTCTGTGTCTGTGCCTGTGCCCGTGCCCGTGCCTGCGCCACCCCGAGCCGGCCCCGGCTGCTGCCCAGCGCACATCCGCGCCCCAGCAGCGTGCCCTGGTGTGCTCCTGAGGATGCTGGGCAGGCAGCTGCCGGGGCCGCCGTTTGCTCTGCTATGCGTAGGGGGAGTTGTAGCAGGGGAAATAATAATGATAATATTTGGGCTTGTAAATTGATCTGATTGTATTTAGAAGGTGTGGAAGGGATATATTGTAACCCCACAAAATGTCAGGCTGCAAAATAATTTATACCTCCACACAAGGACAAAACTAAGCAATGGTTAAAATTCAATGTCTGTTGCTATTTTGATGCTACATCATAGTAGTAGATGTATGAACGATAGGTGAGAACACTCTGAAAGTATTTTCAAACACAGTTATTAAACAATAAATTGCTCAAGGGCTTGAAAATTGTCAGCCCCAAAAGATAGATATATATATATATATATATATATTCCCCCCCAGCCCCTCCATTTGAAAGTCTAATAATGTTGTAGCTGGTCATTTCTAACAATGGCATGCTGGGAACCTACTGCTCCAGGGTCAAAGTTATTCAGCCCTGATGGCTTTTATGCTAGGCTTTTCTCCTTGTTCTTTCTATACTTAGGGCAAACGGGGACTGAAGATGTGGTGGCACATCGCACCGATGCTGCCTGAAGTCATTCTTGTTGCAGGCAGGTCCCACAGTGAAAACTGGGGCACCATGGTGGGTGGGACTGCATAGCCCCAAAACGATGCTCCTACAGTCCAGCTCCCACCCTCAGTAAGTCAATTATATGTGCCTGAATTCACCGTGTCCGCACACACCCACAAACTGCCTCTGAAAACTTCAGTGACCATTTCACTTGAGCTCACTGAATGCTCATCCAACCTGGTTTATGATTTTATTGATTTCCATGTCTAGAACTCAAAGCAACTTAAAAAAATCAGAACATCTGTGTTCTCTATCATCATAAAAAATGACTCAGTAAAATCATGACCTGTCATCTTTAAGTACACCTAGGGTATGAATTATGGAAACCTCCAGCGAATAATTAGCAAAAATTTAATGAATGAAAGGCAGCAAAACTATGTCAAGATTTTAAATCAAATCAAAATTGATTATTTAATGATCTGTTAGTCAGAAGCTGTTTGATTGGTCTTCTTTAGCTTTACAAATGCATTCTTTCTTACATTAAGTCTTCTAAATACTAGACAACCATTCTATCTACAATAGTGTAAGGATTGCGGATTCAGTTTTGATAAAGAGCTATGGACTAGGAAATCTCCTGAGTATTTTCTTTTGTGTTTATGCAATTCTGTGTCTTTTGGGGCAGATCAGAATACCACAATGACATCTATCAGAGAGCAAATTACAGCTTTATTGCCACCTCAGCTAATGAGTGGCTGACCATTTTCTACATCAGGGAAAGGAACAATTCTGTATCTATAGTTCTGCCATGTAACCTGTGTTTCACAACTCTCTTTTCTGTTGTACACTGATCTGCTGCCTTTTTGATAACTTTACTGTATATGCAATGTCAGTTCTGCCAGGTACATCTAATGCCGACCTCCTACTGTATTTCATACTGTGAACGGAACAAGGATGTTACTCTTGGCATCAGGCTGAGGCACACATTTTGGGATAAAGAAGCTCAAAGACCAGTGAGGCTGTCAAAACAGAGGCAGAAATAAACAAATGTAGCAGTCCACAGTTGGTTTCCTGGCACATTGTTTATTTTGTTAATCACTGCTGATAGTAAAATCCTTTCCAAGAAGTCATTCAAATTTGTTATTATTTCTCTTTGAAGCTGTGGTTCATTAAGGTCTATTTTGTTATTGGCGTTAGGGTTCCTCAGTAAGGCTCCAGGCTCCAGCTCGGGCACAAGCAGTTTAACAAGATTCAGATGGTATACAAGCTATCAGAGAGGTATAAAATTCTTCAGATTTGCAATAACAGCTCCTGTTCCTGGCAGACCATAACACCAGCAAGCTCCAGCTCTGCTTTCTGTTTACTGTAGATAGTTCTGATTCACAGCGAAATTGAAATTACACAGGAAATCAAAATATTCAAACCTAAAGGTATGCGACAGAGAGGCTCTTTTACTCTTCCAAGACTATTTTATAATTCTGGGGAATGAAGGCATTTTTCTGTGTGTAGCACGCTAAAAATCTCACAGGGAAAAAAAAAATAAGTGATAGGAAAAAACCCACCAATATAAAAATATACTAATCCTCACTCAAAGAATTGCCGTATGCACAGTTTAAAGACACATGATTGTAGAGATTTACATTTCTTATTGTTTAAAAAATTGCTCCTGCTGTTTAACATAGAAAAGCATGAGGCAGGAAGAGAAAAGCAGTTCTGGATAGAAACACCTGCAAATATATCTAGCTCATCAATATCTCCTTATTTAAGCTCTGATTGGAATTTTTGCATATAAATGAGGTTAAATGCTTAAGCAGCTGCTAATCCCCCACTTAGAGCTGCAAAATATCCACGCTGAACTGTATCCATGTAGCTGAAGAGAGCCTTTGCACGTATGTATGTATGTATGTATGTATATGTGTATGTGATACACCTGTGTCTGTTTTACTTGCAGAATTCAGAATTCAAAAAGGAAAATGGATTCATATTAATATTCACAGCCTTCTCTATTTTGTTGTGCATAGACGATCTGATACTTTTGGCTGCAAGATCTGCCATGCTTGTAATGAATTTACTAGCTGGAAATGAGCCAGCTTCACCATCTACTTATCTCCAAATTAGTTTGCTTGTGTTATTCACAAATTGCGCCAATGTACCAACATCCCTTTCATTCTGAGGGAAATGAAAAACATGAAAGATGTTCAATATTTTTTGTGTGAAATATAGATACCAGCAAGGGTGATAAAAGCTTCAGCAAAAAGGAAAAAAGAATTAAAACTGACAGAAATGATGTGCTCTTTGATAGAAATATCTGTTCTTTCAGCTGTCTATTTAGATTGCTGTGACTACTAGGAAATAATATTCTGATGCATATATATATAACATTCAGACAGACACCCCACCCCCTTTTAAAAAAACACACTGTCCCTAGACATAGTAAAAGAACCACTTTCTCATTTTGGAGCTCATCTCAAACTCAATAATTAATTCTACAACTCATATTCATAATTACCCTTATCAAGTTTTTTTAATAATGAGTTTAAATTCCACAGAAACCTGGCTTCCTTTCTCCGTGCAGAAAAGCTGTTGAATAAGCACAATATATTTCTTATCTTTCAGGAACTAAGGCTAGTTCACAGCATAAGCAGCTAACCTAAAAGATTTAATTCATCTTGTTCATTAAAATTCAAATAATTATAAAGTCAGAGATGTTAACTTTTTGGTTATTACAATACAGCTGGCAAACAGAGACTATTGCACCAACTGGGAGACTTAAAACTTCATCTTTGGTGGCCAGGTAATTTTATTTAACAGTTTAGCAGGAATTTAAATCAATACTTCTGAGAAATCTCCTTTATGAAATTATGATTAATTGATTTAAATGTGCTTTCAAAAATCTCATGATATTTCACATGACATACATGTTGGGATTATTTCAAGTGCCTGTGGGTGTGTTCCTTGCTCTCTTTAAGTACTGGATGGAGTTCAGTGTGGAGATGAATAACCCATGACCCCTTTAATCTCTGATTCTTCAATTTTAATGGGAAATTGCACTTAAGTATACAAGATGGGTGGGACTGCTTGAAACATTGTGCTCAGGAGACAGGGTAGATCCGAGTTTATAACCTTTGCTGAGGCATTTTTGATTACTTTTTCAAACTTACTCTTCTCTGAAATCTCCCTGTGAGATATTTTCCTTCACTAGCTGCGTTTGCCTTCTTAGATTAAAACATAGAATGCTTCCAGGAATAACCACCAAAAAGTCAAGTGTAAGGTTTGCTACAAAGCTTTGGCATGGTCACACCCAAAGATGAAATATTTCCACCAGGGCATTTACTCCATGGTGTATTTCCACCTGCTGGTGCTATTGATCAGAAATGCTCTGAATGGATACAGATTTATCAGTCGTAACATGCATTTCTGTCCTTAGGGAAATTCACATGAACTTCAGCAGTGGTGGTGTTCATTCACTGCTGAAATGGCACTTTCTCCTCAGTTACACACCAGAATATGGGCTCAGCTCCTATTAGACTTGAGGAATTGTGAGTGAGACAAAGGGAAGGTATTCATAGCACAGCCAGCCTGTCCCCATTTATCAGCTAGATTTCAACAATCAACTTTCTTCAAAAGAGAAAAACTAAAAGTTGACTGACCGCTACATGCCATAGTGCCCTAAGGACGCGTCCCATTGGAATCCAGCATGTTTGTGGGTGCAGTTGTATGGGTGGTGAGGACAAGGCTGTTTGGACAAAGGAGGGGAGGTTGTCTGCCAATCTGATGCTGGTTTTTGTGTGACCGGAGATACTGGAAATGCTTCTAGGGCAAAGGGATATTCTCTGAGTCTGACCTCCAGGGACATGAGGAACTGCTGGGTACTTGGGCAGCTGAAGATGCTTACTCTCATGGCAAGCAGTAACGTGTGCAAGGACAGGAAGAGAAGAATTTGTGGGTAACGAGATAGAAAATTCCTAGCACTTCCTTCACACCCCTTCTAAATGAATAGCACTTTCCAACCTTTCATATTAAGTGATTAGAAAGAGTTAAATGAGCGTGATTGCTATGGAAATTTCATAGGCATTAATGTTTTCTACTCCTTCTGTATTGAATGCCCTTGTGACAGAAGAGAAAGAACAAACATCAAAAGTACCTTTTAACTTCACAATTCTTTCTAAATTTCTTTAAACTTATAGGCTATACTACTGGCTTTCAAACTTCAAAGCATGCAGGAAGATCAGGGTCACTCAGAAAATTATTTCTTACAGTTTAATAAAATATGCATGTGAATTGTATGACCTGCCAGAGAAATTATTTATGTGTTAATGTAATGTTGTAACATTAATTACACACTTTAATTTCTTCCTTAGTAGATTCTTTACTGTAAGCACAGTACTGGTTTTAAATGGGGGTTGAAACATATAGTGTATCACCAAAGCTTAAATAATTTCCACACTCAATTGCTTTTTTGTTTGCTCAAGATAACAATCTTTTTTTTTCCCTCATTATTATTGTTAGTATTTGGGCAAAAGGAAGCAACTGAGTTCTTTTAGCTTTTACTCAGAGTATTCAGGATGGATCATTTTCAGTCTCACTCCTCCACAGTGTTGTAGTCTGCACATATAATTTTTATTAATAGTTGCAGAAATACCTATTGCCTTTTTTTTAAAATGAATTAAACAGCTTTTATTTATGGTTACTAGTGTAAAGAACTTAATCCCATAAGATTGGTTCCTTTGAATTTCTTTCCCTAGGGGATTTCCTACATATTTTTCTATGGTATACATGCATTAAAAATCAGGTACATGTTTGCACAAGGAGATGTACCTTGAGAAGAGCCTTATCTTCTGATTTACTACTCATACAGAAAAGTTATGTGTCGCTTATTTCAACAATGTCCTGTGGTAACTCTAAAGCTCAATTCTAAGTTGCCTGGAGAGAATGAGAAATTAGGAAAATGGGTTCTTCTCTCAAATACCATGTAAACTTTCTGTATGGTCTTTGCAAATAATCTTCTTGTATAGTCCTCTCAATTGTAAGTCTGAGGCCCCTAACTTCATTAAAATGGTTTGAAATCATTCAAGGGAAAATGTTATTTTATAAATATTTTTATAAAAATTATTTGCCTTTATCTGTGTTCATTGTTTTAACTTCTAACATTTCCTTCATTACTTCTATGTTCTTGTGGCCCAAGGTAAATTAAAAAGTAAAGTAAATAAGAGAAGCTATTTGGCATAGCTGGTACTATTCATTATGTTATATATGTCTGTCTGACTTAAATTTATGTTCCTTGTGCCTTTAATCTTCTGAAGTATCTCTCTGTCTAGTATTTCAAGATTTTTGTAGTGAGAGTGATGCTGGGATTACTATTTTGTATAAAATTATTGATTTTTCTCCCGTCAATGTCCAACCGTTCCCTGCTGTACTTTTTGTACTGTCACAGAATAACCTAAACCTGTAGATCACTAATGCCTATTATGTTTTTTCTAGTTAACATACGACCTTTCTTGTATTTTTTTCCTGGTATCAATGCTATCTTATGGAAGAGGTTCTCCTCCACTAGCTCCACATTCAGTCAGTCTGCACCCAGTCTTGGTGGAACTCAATGACATCATAATGCCGTGTGAGGCTCTTTTGTCATGAACCTGCAGAACGTGGAGCTCAACTTGATTTCATAAACCTCCCAATAAGCTTTTGGCACCTGTGTATTAGGTTTTGGGATGTGCCAGATTTCACTCAGTGTGATACAGAACACTGATACATTCAAAATTAGCATATCTTGCTTGACTTTTGAGTCACAGAGAGCTGTGCCATTGTTCAGGCTTGAGACACGGATTGGGACCTGAAGGCCATCTTCGAGAATGTCAACACCCACATAAGAAAGGTATCTTTGTTCCATGTAGCATCCTTTTAGAGAATGAATTGAGAAAACATAATGTCTAAAAAACAAATTCCGGGAGTCCAGTTGGTGTAAAGTGCATTGGGATTGTCAAAGAAGTCATGGACAAGCCATAAGGAGACACAAATAACACATGTAACAGAAAGTAGCATTTAACTTGAGCTTTTCAAATATGAAATTTTTTGAGGTTAGGAATAGGGTTAAAATATACGTTTTCTTGCATGATGTCACTTTTTGGAGTCTGTAGGAGAAAGTGTGGAATTATGAAAATGCCACAGGTATTTTTTGGTACTTCTGGTTTAAAGGAAATCAGGAGATACTGAAAGACATAGAAAGACATTTCTCCCTGATATTTCCTACCATGAATATTCTGAGACACTTTAGATACATTTCCAGAAGTTCTGGGGGGATGTTTGGGTTTTTCAGTTCTCCTTCAAAGTGTGTTGAATGATCAGACTTTTTTGCAATTCACTTGAAACCGTTGAAATGTTTCCATTCATCATCAATGATATTATGTGTATTTCTCATTTATTCATGTCCCATTCATTGATATAGATTGAGATTCTTTATATTACAGTCCATTAAGTAAGTGGTAGAATGTTACTTCTGTCTAAAAGATTCTTCAACATTTGGGTTTAGGATTAGCATGATGGAGCCCTGACCTTTAAAAGTAAAGAACATAATGAAGAACCCAGAGAGGCAGGAGATGAATGTCAGGGATTGAGACAAGACAAGAGGATCCTGCTTTTTATTTTAACTTATTAATTGTTAGTTAAAAATTTGCTCATTCTGAGAGACCTAACTCTCTACATGAGTTTGCAACACACACTCACCCTTCCTCTCTCCCCTCTACGTTTGCTGAGTCCAGCATGGTTCCCACCTGTCCCATTGCCACCCTAGAAGTGCACACTGACCCTGTGAATATCCAGGGTGGCAATGGGCTCCAGTGGCTCCCTGCCTCTGCTCTGTGCCACCCTGACTGCTCTCAAAGGTTCATTTGTTTGACTCATACTGACATGACGTCTACAGCAGAGATTTCCCGAAAGGAGTGAATTCTGCTCTTCTCATAGGTGTTTTCCTCTTGGAATCCTGTTCTAGCTTTGCTAGAGGTGTTTAGGCTGGAAGCAGACTGTTAAGCATGGCCTAATGCTGGCGTGGTGGAAAACATGAGGAACAAAAACCTGTGAGAGGTGTGCTGCATCCACAGAGACCATTGAGCATCACCCAAACCCAGGCATAAGTTTCACCGCTTTTCGAGTTCCTTCACAGTTCATATTCCCTGGTTCTTGTCTCAGATAGCCCCTTTCAGCAGACACTTGTCTGGGTGTATTGGGAATGACTGGCAGATCAAGGCAGCATCAAGCTTTTATTAATTAACTCATAATTCTTCTCATCAGCCCCTTTATTATTCAGGCTGTCTCAAAATTTCAAGTTGGTTTGGTTTTTTGTTTGTTTGTTTCAGATAGCACTGATGTCCACATAGGCCATAATCTTGCTTCCCTCCCAGCATGTGAGACCTTTCCACATGGCCAGACACATTCTAACAAAAAATTTTACCTAGATGGCCAAAGCAGTGGCATATTTCCTGTGAATCTACTCTGCTTTCCAGTAGGAATAAAAACCAAATCAATACTGTTATTCTGCTCCATCAGATTTCCTGATGAAATCCATTCATTGAGAGGACTGTCAGGCTGTATTTACATACAACACATTTCTTTCCTATTCTTCATTATACATATATAATTATTTTAAAATTGCATTCCCAGAGGTGAGTGACAGCACAGATACCAGAGATGCTATTCTGCCTCCAGCAAATGCTCTGAGAAGTGTATGGCATTAAGTAAGGACCCTGTTTCCTTGGTTACATTTAGCAAATTTGCATGCCAGCATGGTGCTAGTCATTGTGAGAGACATCACAGACCTGTCCATGGAGAGAGGCTTTTGGAAGTGAGTAACCTTTGCATTCTTAGCTTCTGCTTTGAATACATGGATGAGGAAAAAAAAGTTGTCAGCATAGCAGGGGATAGACTGACTGAGAAGCTGAGTTCTGTAAGCCTTTGGGAATGAGATCAAATCCTTTAAAAGACAGGGCAAAAAATCTGTGGGTGCAGAAGCTCATAAGTTTGACTTTAGGGCTGCTTATGAATGACCACGAGATAATTAGCAGCTCTTGCTCCAAACTTGTGCCCTGCCTGCTGTCTCTGGTTGTGCTCTGTGATGGGGAGGGGCAGGACTCTGCTGTTGCCACTCACTGAATTAAAGGTCTGTTAACTTTCAAACTGGACAAGGGCAAAGAGGGTATTGCAGTGCCTGGAAATGGATGAGGAGCCAGGGAAAAAAGTGCTGAGTGGCAGTAAATGTAGTACATAGCTGTTTCAAAACCAGGTAGAATATAAGTGCAGTTTCAAGTAAAACATTAGAAATGGATTGAACAATGTCATTGATCCAAACATATGCAGCTGAAGACCACATAAACTGCAAGTTTATTAAACGGATGCACCAGCTATTTTCCAAGTTGCTCCAGGGCATGAGTCCACTGAGTTTCCACCAGGGTGGTATCATGAACAGATATACATGAACTGCCCCTCTCCATCTCCAGATTCTGCGGTGCTGCACTGAACTCCAGTTTGGGCAGTAACTGCAAGTGTGTTGAAGTAAATGGCTCTGTAAAGTGCTTTAATGGGAGTGGTACATTTTGAAATCTAATGCCCTAACTGTGCCTTTGTGGCACCAGAAAGAAGATGGGATGAGCTGGGGGTCTATACAGGCCTAGCTGGAAGAATACCTTCCCGATACTCCAAAGCAACCTCCTCCAGTCAGCAGTCTCTGTGAAGGACGAAGGAGGTCACTCCTAGACATGCAAATGCTAAAACTACCAGAGGAAGGCTAAAAGCAGGCCAATCCCCCTTTACTCCAAACTGGCTAATAGGAAGTTTGCATTTTTACCTATCTCCTCTGTGAAGGGCTCTCCTGCCCCTCTGGACTTCACCTGACTCAGCCTGATAAAACCTTGGCACTTAATGAAATAGGGAGAGGGGTTTTGAGATAAGCTCGTTCAGAATGGTTTTAGTCTGAAAAGAGTGAAATGTTTTTCCTTTTTACAAAGGAGATTCTTATCAGTGTAGAAATTAATTACCTTTCTTAAAGTTTTGCTATTTTCCCTCATACTGCAAATTAAGATATGGGGAGATTTATTGTCAATTTATGAAATGCTGGTGTTGTCTGGACAGGGTTTTCTTTTTTTGGGATGTCCTTCAAACTGTCGCTAAGGACATCAAACATTAGGTTGATGTATCTAATTTAAATTGCAAAAAAACCTAATTTTAAGGCATAGACACTGCTTTCAATCCTGGCATTTGGCTGATCTGTAGAGTTGCATTGGCAGGTGGCTTGAATGAGCATTGCTTCAAGCAGCACTAGCTGTGGGCATCAGGGCATCCAGCTGTGAAAACAGATCTGCATGCTTCAGTAATGATAACTGGTACTCAGGGAAGTCTCTTTATCTTGAAGGATCCCAAAGCGATTAGTGGCTGGTGAGGACCACGGCCAGGTGTACTGTAACCAAGATACTGACACCATTTCTATCTCTGCTGAGGGCTCATCCCTCATTTTGGCTTTGTCCCTCACTGAGTACTACATGTCTTGTTTCCCTAGATGTACTTTCTTCCTCATTACAGGTCTTTTGTTTCCTAGATTAGTCAGACCAAGAGCCAAGATCCTAAATCCCAGCCCTGTACAAATTTGCAGGGGTCAGAGCCAGCCTCAGAGCTAAGCCTTAACAGCTTGCAGTAATCACCAGCCTGAAATCATAAGGGATGCCTTCAGACTCTGGTGAGACAGACTTCAAAATCAATTTTTAAAAATGTCATCTTTTCATTTGCTGCTTATATTTTATTCCTAGTTTCAAGAACTTCTTTGTGAACTTAGGAGCTTTTTTTTCATGATAAATGAAAGTGGAAATTGTCATGTAATCTCCAGATGCCAGAAGAGAATGTTGTGTCTGCTACCGGGAGATTCTTGATAAAATCAAGAGAGTGGGCAGCTGGATACATGGGCCTATGAAATTATTCTAATAATAATAGAGTTTAAAGGCTTCTGGCAAACCCCCTGTGTAATCCCTGAAGAATTTACAGGCATATATGTCCTGCTTTAGAGTATCTCTGTTCTTTCCATATTTGATAAACAAAAATTTTCATTTGGGCATAGATGTAAATTCCATGCCAAGGAAATAAAATAAGCTTGGCCTTCTGAGTTCAAGCCCTGTGCTTCCTGGGACAAGACAAGAAGATAAAAATGAAAACTTGAGTGATTCCAGCACATCCCCTGAACTGAAACAGCTGTTTGTTGTTGGGTTTGTTGTTCAAAATTCTACATCAATACATACATTAATGTTCTCACCATCTGGACTTGAGAGCTGTTTAAAGGTCTAGGCTTAATCCAAATGTACTGAATACATGGAGAAAGCATAGTTCCAAATCTTTTACCTCCTCTTTTCTGGCCCAACGTGAATCTGTAGCTCCTGGCTGGCAGCCATGCTGTGAAGCCATTTGCTCAGCTGAGCGTGGGCTTCTTGAGGCTCCCCAAGAGCGTGTACGTCGTACACTGGTGCTCTGCACTCTGTCCCCTCCACGTGCAGCATCACTGCGGTCTTAGTGATGGAAGTGGTCCCCTCAGAGCTGCCTGGAAGAGAAAGAGAGGAGGAGGGGAATAAAAGGGATGTGTAAAAATGGGAAAGGGGGATAAAGACGTGTGCGCATGTAACATAACTCATGCACCTCTGAGAATATGAGTTATAATTGGTAAGGAATAGTTTTGACAGTCAGTGGGAGGTACTGACACTAAAAAGAGAAAAATAATTTTATTAACATTACATGTTTGTAAGATGATCTCTGGAGGCAGAAATCAGAATATAATGAAGTTTTAATCTATGAACCAGGTCAGAACACATAATTCAATTCAAGGAAATTCAGTTTAATCTGTCAAGCAACCTAGTGATAGTGATTATGGAAATAAGTTTTTTTTTTTTTCCCTGATCTTTTCAACTTCAAGGCACTAGAAATTTAACAGTGAAAATCTGATGTAATAACATATTGGTGGTATTTCCTTCCCGCTTGCCTACAACTTCTTGGGTGAATGGGAGTGCAACTTTGGGGTGCTATGTGGGTACAGGGTGCGTTTCAGTACCCTTTAAGAAATGCATTTTCATGTGCCATTTAATATCCCTTTAAAAAATACAGCAGGAAGCATAGGTATATTTGGCTGAATTCAGTTTACATAAATAAAGTATGCCCAAATATGCTCTTCTCTTTTCTCCCACTGTGGCAGCAGAGAGCTGTTTTTCTTCTTATCCTTGCAAGTAAACCAAGTCTGGAATGTTCAGAGATTAAAACAAATTTAATGACTGAAAGTCCACTGTACACATTTATCTGTATTTTCAAAGTCATGCTGACTTCTCTGAGTAACAGAAAATTGAAAACGGAGAGTATTTAATGGGGATGTAATGTTCCATGCTGTACTTCAATCTAAAATTTTATATTAAACATCTACTTTTGGCTCCAATCACATTGGAGAATGAGCTACTGGACTTTAGATATGATCTGGTATGGCCATTCCTGGGTGATTGTAAGGTACATACAAAATATATGGGGAAAAGGCAAAATTAGAAATCATAATATACGTAGTTTGTCCCATATGCACATAGAAAAATCCTGTAACAGAGAAGACCTTCCCAGCAGTGAGAAAGATCCTAGCAGTGTAGGAAATGTGTGTCTGTGAATGCATAACTGTTCTCATGGGACGGGCAAGTGCCTAGTTAAAGCAAAATCTATTTCAGAGCCTGTTAAAACCCAGTTTTTCATACAGGCTTAAGCCTTAAACCAATCAAATTGATAAAAAGTAAGTACTCTGAGATATCAGGAAGTCAGGTAAATCTCCAATGGCTTCATTTTCTTCAGTTTACTGAGGGTGGAATATGGCCCAGCACATTGAAAAGTGACTTCTTGAAAAATGACCCTTCTGAGGGTGGATGGAATCCTGAGAAACAAACAGGTGCTCTGGGATGAAGGCAGGGCTCTCTGCCATTGTCAACCAGCTTGATTTAAACTTGGATTAAATTGAAAAAGGTGGAAAAAAATTCCTTTTGGTGTGAAGCAGATTTAAAAAAAAAAAAAAAAAAAAGCAGACTTAATTTCATGCAATCCAGATGGAGTGATAAATATCTAGTACAAGGGGTTTTTTTTTCTGGGTAGGAGTCTGAGCACTTAAACCAGAAACACACATTTTTTTCTTGTTAAATTCTCAAAATTCAACACCTCTACTTTACTCCAAGAAACATAAGTATTTATGTTTCCTATTTAAAAATAAGCTGTTTGGGCTCCCATGTGTTTAAGAAAATGTTTTTTTCCTTGGTTTCCATTAATTAAGTTGATGTGGTATTCCTCTTCTCTGCCTCTGTGTTTTAACAGCTTTCAGGCAGCCCATTTCTAATCAGGTCTCTGAGACAGCAAATGTGTGCTTGGTTTATGGTTAGGCTGAGGTGCTCACCTAAAAACCTGACTCACTGTGGGATCAGATTTTGCAAGGTGCTTTTGTTTCTAGTAGTTTCTTATAGGTTTCCTAGGAAACAGGAGGCAGTCAAGCTTAGGCATGATGTTGATGAGAGGAAATGCTCTGCAATAACATGGCAGATGTCAAATTCAAGACTATTTTGAGGGAATATGAAGCTAATGAAACTAAAACATAAAAAATATTTAGATTTTTTTCTCAAATTTTCTTATAGCTTCATCATATTTTCTTCAGGAAATTTTCTTCATGTATCATCAACAGAATTTGAGGGAGAGCTGAGAATTACCTAAAATAAGACATGTCCCTGAAGTTTCCAGTTTGATGGGAGGGAAAGCGTTGTAATAAAAACTAGTAACAATGAAAGATCTGTCTAAAAATATTACGAGCAATCAAATGGTTGATGCTAAAAACAGAAAGGAAAACACTGTGGTTTTGCTTCAAGATAAGTATTTTTGCTTTATGCATGCTATAAAAATGTATCCCCTTCTGGACAAAGTAACCAGATCTAAAAAAATCCCAAGCCTTGCCTTTTTTTTTTCGCACTCCCTAAATCTTTCTTTTTTTTTTAATGACCTCCGTGCCACAATTTTTGCCTCCAAGCAGTAATTAACCACTCTGCAAGTCATCACAAGTAAGCCAGAAATGAATTACACTTAAAAAGATAATCTGTAGTATTAATATATTTTAAACCAAAGTAATCAGAGTTGTACTACTACACTCTCATGTCTCTCAAGTACAAATATTATGAAATTTTCAATAGCTTTCAATGTCCTGCATAACAACTGAGGCTGGAAAAATTGCAAAGCCTGTACCACCAAAGGAAGTCTGAAATGAGCAGAACTATTCTTGAACACACCTTCAGATAGTTTGCATTTGTTATCCACAAACAGAGATTCTTGCTTCACACAACTTTTTTTTTTTTTTTTTTTTTTTTTTTTTTTTTTTTTTTTTTTTTTTTCCCCCAGCATCTTGAATAAAGTGATGGGAAAATACAGAAATAAGATTAAGCATCCTGCATTGCATTTGATCATATCTTGCAATATCTTAGGGGTGGAGAAAATATGCTATTACCCAGTTTTCCCTCAGGTTTTTAGTTAACCAGCAGAATGTCTACATGCAGAGCTTGATTCTTTCTCTTAGGCTGGTACCAGCTGGGAGAAAATCCATTCAAGTCAACAAAACCTCCCTCAGGCACACAGTGTTTAAAGAATGGAAGGCTGTGTGCATCCTATCACGTTACAACTACAAACCTTCCATTAAGTTCATAGCAAATCTCCTAAGATATGACCTGAGATATGTAGTAAATTTTGAGATATGACCTGCTTTGTTTAAGAAATACATGGCATGATATTTACTATGTTTGCTTTATATCAGTTTGAACAGTGGCAGTTTTATGAGTTTTTCTTGACATCATATTTTCCAGCTGACTTGGATTTGCTTGACAAGTATTGCCAAATTAAAGTAAACTGCCCAACTTTGCAATTTTCATCAGCTTTCTGATAATTTTACACCAAAGTGTAACATATCTCATTATTTAAATCTGTGCAAAATTTGCTGGAGTAGGATCAATTTGATATGAATGATGATATTTAACTGTTGCCTTTTTACATCAAGGAAAAATAGACTTTTAATTAGGAATTATGGAGTAGTGTGATTAGAATGTTTTGTAGACTTTTAAGCACATATTTTGGGGCCAGAGAATAAGGACCATCTTTGAATTTGTTATGCCCAAATCCATTAAATCAGTAGAAGATAGATTAACAAGAATAAACCTTTTAATCTACTGAAAATTCAGTATACAATAAATGCTGGGAAGGGAACACAAAACCTGAGACAGACCAATGACAAACTGACTTTGAAGATCAAAGAAAGGAATTAAAAGTAATTTTTATGGGCATCACAACCTAACATTACAGTCAACTTTTTAAACCATGTTATGTTCATCTCATCTGGAAATAATTCTGGGTGAAATTTGGGGGAAATTCTTCTACCTTCATTTTTGGAGTAACTATACAAAAACAAAAACAACAACAACAAAAAACCCCTCAGCTAGAAATCAGCTAGATTTCCATCATAATAGCTAAAATCAGACTTTTGACTACTTAGTCAATCTAAGTTGAAATGGGGCACTAAGAAGCATTTGATGGTCACATTCAGGCAGAATGATCCAGGACCAGTTTTGCAATCTGCATGTATGTGTGTGCTCCAGCTTGTATGACACCCATGTGTCCCCAGGGCAGGAAGAAGTTTATTTCTTCCGTGTCACACCATATCAGAAACTTTGGGGTTAAAAAAACCCCAACAAAACAGAAGGAGTTATTACAACAAAATTTCTGGGCAAGAGAAGGGCTATATTGTACTCAGTCTGTGAGAAATGATTGAAGAGCAACTCCAGGTTTCTGAAGAGAAACACTCCAGGTTTCTGTAAAATAATCTGGAAGCCTTAGGCATTCTCCAAGACTATTGCATCACAACACAAACCCTACCTCATTTCTTTGTCATACTGTTCTTATTTCTGGTTGGTTTTGGATGACAAAAAAATACAGGTCTTGGGCATTATATCTGAAGGTGCAAAGGCACAAGGGTATTATTTTGGCTATATATTTCTGTGTCACAGAAATTCTGCAATGTTTAAAAAGAAACAGGTGGGAGATAAAGAAGAGGAGTAAAATGTGAAATGGAATGGTATCTTACTTTCTTAGTCTCCCTTCACACAACTCTCTCTGCTCTCCCCTTTACTCTTTTTTTTCCTCATTTTTAATTTCTTTTTTAAAAAAACTTCTTCCTGAGTTTCCTTTTCCACCTCTTTTCATCTCTTCTCACCCTTGGAAACCTGATATTGGACCTGTGAGGAAGGCTGCCAGCAACAGCTATGGAAGCTGCCTCAGGGGACCAGCCTCATCACTCTTACAGGGATGGCAGTCACAAAATCCACTACCAGGAGCAGCAGGAGAACCAACCAAACAAATGCATTTCATCAGCTGAGCTGGTGATTCCTCTCAGATACAATCAGAACCCATGGAGAGAATACAGAGCTCTCATGCTGCCATTGCACACCTCTGTACCCGTTTCACAGGGTGTGAAAGCCAGAGCAGAAGCGAGACGTGATGAATCCATCAGGGTGATGAAGCAGTCTGCATTTAAGCCAGAGTGACTCTACTTAGTTTGAACCTTCTTAGTACATGCTTTTGGGGTCATTTCTGCCTTTTTATTGTCTGGGTGAGCACAACAGCTCAAATGTTTGACATCTGCATAAAGCAGCTCTGGGAAAAAAAAAAAGGTTTTTTTCAACAAAACTTCTGTGCACAGCAAAAGGGTAACACAACATACTTCTCTCCCTCTGCTTCCCACTTCTGGGTATGTCAAGAAGCCTTCTCTTTTTTGCTGGGTTCCTCCGTGTGCATGCTGGAAAGCCGTGTTCCCAGTTTCAGAATATCTAGGCATTTCTCTTTGTTCTTCAGCACTGTCTGGGAAACATAAATCTTACTGGATTTCCATCAGGCAGATGTGGTCTCCAGTTATTGGCTGCTCATGTTGTTCCTCCCAAAGCTTCCTTTATAACCTTATCTTTGGCATTGTCTAATTTCCTGCTTGTTTCCCACCAGGACTTGCCTTTGATTTAGCAGGTGAACTTGGGGGCAGATCCTGTTTAAAATGTATAGATGGGTGCCTTATTCCTCACCAAAGCCTCAGGAGGGGTGTACATGCACTCCCTATACTACTCAGAGGGACTTTAGAAACTAATTGCAGCTCCTCCTTGACTAGAGTCCTTTAGCTGTCCTCTTGCCTGTAGTTGTCTTCCAGCTCTGAAAGTCAAGGATAGCTCTGAGAAAAACAAAAAAGGGGAATGTTTTGTTGGCTTGTAGTTTAAAATAATTGCTTGGCTTAGACCTTGTAACAACCTCTATGGTTAGCTTATGGGAGTGGGCTTTTTTCATTAAATCCAAGCATATACTCACATGTTGCCTGGAAAATTCATGACAACCCACTGAGATGTCATGACATTCCACTGGGATGAATAATTTTTGAACAAAAATTACAGTGGTACCACAGGTACTGAGTGAGCTGTGCTGAGGTTGCATACATGGTGTCACTCATCATGATGACAGCATCAGAAACCTTACTGTTACATGTTTGTTTCATAAATATTTTGGCAATGATTTGTGGCATTTTGCATTCAATTTTTCACAAGCTCAGAATCAAAGATTGCTGGTAACAAGCCAATGAAACAAAGGTCATTGAAGCTGCCATTCCTCATCTGGTATATGTAGCCCTTGATTTTGTGTTCCCTGAGTGTCCCAAAAAATGGGCAGTTATGTCTTCTATTTTAATGGCACTCTGAGATGAGGCTGAAGTGGGCTCCCCTGGAGACAAAGATCTATCACACAGCCTTCAGAAACTGCTTAAAAATGCACTTCCTAAGCCTTTCTCTCATAAGAAGGCCATAATTATAACCTGCTTACTTTAGAGCAGGAGTGATGAGACAGAAGCCAAAAAGACATCGGCAAGGAGCTTTTGACTTCCTCTTAGGGAGAGAAGAAATCGAGAACAACACATCCAGAGCAAGAACATGCAAACATGCAAGAATGGGATGTGAGAAAACGTTACCCTGACTAAGGTCATCTAGTCACCTTAGTGTGCTAGCTTTATTTCTGATTTGTCAACCAAGAAGTTGAATCTTTTCTACTTTCAACTACTGTCCTAGTTCTGGCTAGTATACAGTTAATTTTCTTCCTAGTTGCTGGTATAATGCTATGGTTTAAATTTAGTATGAGAATAATGTTGATAACACATTGATGATTCAGTTGTCACTAAGCAGTTTTTACATTTAGTCACGGACTTTGCAACTTCTCTCACTATCACACCAGCTAGTAGACTGGGGAGCACAAGGAATTGAGAGGAGTCACAACCACGTCAGCTGATCCAAACTGGCCAATGGGATTTTCCATGTTATATGGCATCATGCTAAATGTGTAAACTAGAGGGAAAATGGTAAGATACTGCTGCTCAGGAACTGCTGGGTATCAATTACTTTGTGGTGAGCAATCATTTGTTTCCTACATTCTAATTCTATTGTTGTTCTCATCCTTTTCTGTCCTGTTAAATTGTCTTTATCTCAACTCACAGATTTTAGTCTTTTTTTCCCCAATTCTGTACCCCAACCCACTGGGAGCAGGGAAAAGTGAGTGAGTGGCTGGGTGGTCTTTAGCTGCCTGCTGGGTTAAGCTTACCAAGAAAGCTGCTTGCCTAAAAAAAAAACCAAAAAAAAACAAAACAGAGAAACAAACACAACCCAAGATATCTTCTCAACTCTTCAGCTCCAGTAATATTTTTTTGTTGTTGTTCATTTTCACAGCAAAATACTCATGATTGTTGGTAGATATTTCACTTGGCAGTAAATTTGATATTTGCATGGCCACAAGTTGCACCTATTTGCATAAAGCATTATGTGATACACCACCTGTCTGTGGAGCTCCCACAGTTAAACAGAGAAGGAAAGTGGGTGACTTACAAGTGAGCTAAGATAAGACTGCAGCAAGGAGCTTTGGTAGCATATAACTGCTTTGCTGCTGCTGCTCTTCTCAGTGCCTACCCATAACAAGGTTTTACTTTACTACTCTAAAGTACTGAAGTGATGACTTTTTGGGGAAGTTTCATTAAGGATGACAACTTGGCTTCACCATTCCTTATGGGAAGCTCTGTTTTAAATGGGTGGTGTCAAGAATAACTTTGTTCTTGCACCTTAAAACTGATGTGAATATACACCAGTAATTTAACCACTATCCCAGTAGAATATAATGTATCTGAATGCACTCAAAACCAGGTAACAGAGCTTGGCTGCCAGTTTGTTGACACATCCTTTAAATTGCTGGTGAACAATCTGCATCCTACTTGCATGATTGCTCGTGGAACAGTTGTGAAGAGAGAGAACACCCAGTAAGACTACAGGGAAAAATCAACAAAACATTCAAACCCTAAGAGCACTGAATACACCATTTGTTAGGAAGCATTTGCATTTTATCTTTAAATTCTGCATGTAAAACCACTCTTCAGTTGCAGTTTGCTAAGACCTTTGATAGTTTATTCTTCTTGGGTGACTAATCAAGCACATGTTTTTCTCTGTTAGGGGTTTTAGTCTTGCTAGATTTCAGTGAAATAGCCATTAAAAGTCCTCCCATATTATTAGCAATGAAGGAATGGATTAAGTAAAATTGTAATGCTGACAGTATTTCATTTTTATAGCAGAGAAATGAAATGCAGGAAAGAAGGTGTGCAGAGGTTATGATCCTGATTGTCAGTTTCATAGGCTGTGCTGTGGGTCCCAGCACAGGTCTTGAATGACACTATAAAACTTTTCAAGATACACTCTATTTCTTGGAGTTTTCCATATCTAAACCCATGATAGCTGCTTTAATCTCTGATTAAGGAACAGGATCTACAGAGCATCCTACTCTACCAGTAGCAAAGTAGGCATATCATTCGGCAACAGAAAAGCATCAGCAGCGTATTTGGGTCAACTTCCCACTATGACTTATTAAGCCTTTTATAAAATAAAGCTCAAAGACCTTATTAATATCAACAAGGTGTGTTATAGTCACTCTTAATGGCAGGGATTAACCGTGTCATGGTTCGCTGCTTTCGTTACAGTGCTAACAGCAAGCTTGGCTTATCATTCTGTTCACTATACTGTATCTTTACTGAGTGCAGCGAATAGCTGATTTGGTCTTATTCACTGCAGTGAAATGATATTTCAGGATTTCAACTTTCAGGATATTATGAATGTCTTCTGCAAAGCATGGATCTGAGCCTTGAGATGCTGTGGCTAATCAATTATATTAATTTCTTATGAAATAAATTTTCTGACCTCTTATGTATTTCTTCAGTTGTGAACCAGCCAGGAGAATTGTGGGAACTTAACAGACCTTCTAGTTAAAAAATGAAAGCGTAACTTGAATATTGAGCTATAAATTTAGGGGTAGATTCTAATATCAGCTGAGGAAGGCACAGTAGATTTATTTCAGTGTCCCTGAAATCCCTATTAGTGGTATTCAGTATTTCTGTTAGTGGACTGTGCTGTATTAAAACTGTGAGGGCATGAACAGGACTGGAGCAGACAGAGTGTTTTGGAAAAGTCCCGCTATTCCAGAGAAGACAAACTAACCCCAACGTTTATCTACAGATTTTAACCATTGAAAGAATGCTACTGTTTATTCCAGACATGAATGAGCTTGTCAGTATGGAGTTGGTCAGTTAATTGCACTATAACACCTCAAAGCGCAGCTGCAGCTTCCCAGAAAAGTGGCTATGTTCTCTTAAAATTTAAGAGATTTAAGTATTTGTGTATCTGTTATTATTTCATGCTTCTCACCTGTGAATCTTCTCTTCATGCCAGGGGAACATCTTGAGCCTGATCTCTGCCTCCATTAGAATAAATGGCAAGTTTTCACAGGACAGGTGAAAATACTCAAGACCTCAGAGACTCAGATAATACATGTCTTTTTTAAGCAGACTGGATAAATAGAGAGAAAAACCTGTCACAGCAGTGTATCTTAATGACTCTAATGCACATTATGTTGGAAAGTAGGACAATTAACAGTTTAACATAATGACAACGTGCAGAATGGTCTCAAGGATGGCTCAATAGATTCACTTCAAAGTCAGGCAGAATCCACATCTGGGAAGAGGTAATGCCTTTGTCTGCAGCTTTCCTGAAGTGAGTGTTCAAATAATTTTTTTTCTTTCTTAACAGCTGGGGAAAAAACTCAGGGGACTTGCTGTGTTTGAACCAAATCTCAAGGTGAACTGTTTCAATGCAGCTAGTAAAGGCTGCCATAAACACACAGAGGAGATTAATGTGTCTGTTTATAAAGAGGGCAGGAGAGGTAAAAAGGTGTTCCCGCTGCTGGAGTTCCTCAGTGGAGTCTGCCAGGATGCCCTGAGGTGCTTAAGACCTCCAAACATGCCCACAAAATAATCCTTCATCTTGTGGGCTCACCCCATGATCCTTTCCTGCCAGGCACGAGTACCTCTGCATTTTTATTAACACGACATTATAATTTATTTTACTCTCATGTTTTATATCAATCTATTTCTGCCATTTACTTATAAATTATTTGAGAACAGGGTTTCAAAATGGAAGCCTGAGTATAAAAGACAGAGTTACGATTCTATATGTTGGACAAAATCCTGTCTCCATGTACATGTGTGAGGTGTATGGAGGTATGCATTGTTGCCTTTTGCTCAACTTGGAAATGAAACTCGAGATAATTTTAGTAAGGAGGTAATATAAAAGGGGATCCTTATTTGAAGGTCTTCAGGAGCAGTTACGGAAAGATGTCCACAAAAGGCCACCTCTCCCCAGGGATGAGTGCATTTTTATCGGTTAGGAAATTAACATAATTGATAAAGAGCACCAATTAGGAGGACAAATGGTGATGCAATTCCCCCCCAGGTCAAGCCCTTCTCTGGAGGCCCCTTCAGCACTTGTACTTTGTCCATGAGGATGTATCTGGAAGAGTTGTTCTTGGCCTTGGCTCCCAGGAAGAACCAAGATGGAGCTTTTTACCTCCTGTGTGAAAGCTCCCTCCTGAGAGCTCTGGAATTTATTTTGTCTTTCTGCCTAAGGAAAGGCCATGGAAACATACTGGGAAAACTAGTCACTAATACAATAGACTACAGAGCTACAAATATATGTGTGAAGAATACAGAGAACGTATAAAAGAAAAAGACAGCAAGACCCAAACAGCATCAGGATGACCATCTGGAGTTCGTGTGATTCATGCTTGGAACAATGCAAAGGTCCACACACAGTCAGAAATGTGCTCACAAATGAGGAGGGTATGCAAGTGGACATTCACAGGAGCTCCAGAGAGGTGTCTCCTCCTGCTGAAGATCATCTGTGGCTGGATGAATGAATGGCTCTGGTCCTGGCAGTGCAGATGAAAGAGCTGCAGCCCAGTTGATGGAGTCTGTAATGGTTAAACTGGTTTACTAGGAGACTCAAAACCACTGGTACCTATTTCTGAGCAAGTTCTAAGAAACTCCTGGATCTTCCAGAGGACTGTTTGCCTTCAAAGCTACACACTACCTTCAAGTGCTTTGTTTTGGTTATCCTAATAACTGTTTATCTACAGGTTATGGTTTTACAGTATTTTTGATTTGCCTTTTTTTTTCCTTCTCCATTCCAATTTGAGCCACTTTAGTGGAGTAAAGAGGTGGGAATTAGGTCTGCTTGCTCCAGCTGAGATGGAAAAACATCCAGGGAATATAGGGTGTCTCTTGAAGTTCTTGTGCTTTCAACTCCAGCTATATCTTGTTAATACCCAAAATGTTTTCATCTATGCTAGGACAGTTGCCAAAAGGCAACAGCAGATGAACTGCCTGCTCAGCTCTCTCATGCATAAGCTAATGGTATCAGTGGACCTGGTCCTATTCTCTCATTTGTGGACATCCTTTTATGCAGATTCATCCTGTTTGGACACCAGAGACAGGAAGAAAACCTAATGTGCCTTTGAAATTTAACACACTGCACTTCAAGAGGGATCTGGAAGAATGGCTTAACTCCCTTGCAGAAACAAAAGTATTTAAAATCCTGGTTAACATGGACACAGAGAAAACTGGAATTATTTCCCTTTTGTTTACGTTTCAGCTAAGCTGTAAGTTTGAGACCATGGTGTTTAGGCAAAGAGGAACACCAGGGCAGGTAGCTGACAGTACCCCATGGCTATGGTGATCCTCATGTCTCTTTGGGAGGAAGGTCTGAGGTTGCAGGATCATTTACTTGAGAAGGCAATTCAAGTCCCAAGTCTGAATTTTCCCTGAAGATTCAGGTTTCTAGTTTGAACCCCTTTCTGCTCTTAACACAAATGAGGAACTAAACTAGGAGTAATCAGAGATGTCCCCAGTGAGAACAAAGTTATTTTAATGTAGTCCAGAACATTGCAAAAAAGATGAAAGCATGTATGAGCCAATGTCAATAGAAATTTTAGGGAAATTATCATTGTGTGGGATATAGCTGACCCAAGTAAAGGCGACTAATGGAGCAGAGAAACCAGCATATCTTGAGTGGTTGCAAAATCTTTCTGCACTGGTTTTGGATTGGCTTGGTTAAGTGATTGCTCCTGTGGACTACTTTTCTTCAGCATTTCCCTTGAACAGATTTCTACATATTTTCCTCTGAAGAATCCAGGTATAGATCTACTGAAGGTACCAGGAGAGCTATAGCCTCAGTGGCATTGTGGCAAGCAATGACCCCCAAATCACAGATGCACTGCCTTCTCTCAGTCCTGCTGCCAAGCAGCCCTGAGGGCAAAACCTGGGCTCTGCCTGAATTAAACCAGAGCACCAAAGTGTATCAGAAGCCAGGACTAACAAGGGTGAAAGGAAACCTTTTGCCTTTCCTTCATGAATAGCACATAAGTTTAGAAAGTATCCCTCAATGCAAGTCCACACTAGGGCTAGCGTCCCTGGAGGGCTGTAGGGAGGAGGACAGGCAAGACCTTCTCTCAGTGATCAGGTTCAGGTTAGCAAGCTGGAGGGTGAGCAATGGTGCTGTCTTATCTGGAGGACCCAAGAGCTGGTTCCTCAGCATGTGTTCACTGGGACACCCAGGAGGCATCTGGGCTGAGTCATCCCCACTCCCACCTGATGCACCCACTATCAGGCAAATCTTCATTTTTTTACGGTTTTGAAGCCAAAAGCTTGGCACCCCAGCAAAACTAAGAGGCCTGAACTCCCAGTTCATGTTTAGCTTAGTCTACGGATGAGTATAGCTCCAATTCCTGTTACTTTATTGTTCTGCTGAGCTTGCCTGGCCCTGCTGACGGCAGTACCCAGCAGCCAGGCACTGCTTCTGTGACCACTCTCTCACTGTGGTCATGTTTGACGTCATTACACACATTCCCATTTTGTCTGTGTCCCTGACTTTTTAAAATGAGGTTAGATAGAGTGATACTTGCAGTATCTAGAACAGTTGGACAGTTAGATACTTCATACAGCGGAGCTATTTCATCACAATCATAACTAAGACTTTCCCGTTTAGGGGAAAAGACTTGCCTTATTTGAAATTCTGAAGGAATTTCTACAAGGAGATACTTTTATCAGGGAAGCAGTTAGTACTGTTTAAATTCTTTTTCTTCTGAGTAATTAACATGATGAATATTCTTCTATGCATATATAGTAAGCCTTATGTTCAATCCCACTTCTTCCTTCTAGTTGTCAAGAATTACTTTAAATTAAATAATCATGTGTGTACCCTAGATTTCAGCAACTGCATCCTGAGAATTTCTCTGTGCAGCCTCAGTACTGCTACAGAGAAACTGACTCACAGAGAGGGCAAATGGCTTGCAGATTTAGACAGAGCCAGGCATGAATCCCAAATCTACTGAGCCCTAGTTAAGTGCCTTGGCTGTCAAATGGACCTTCTTTTATGGATATTACAGCTCTGATATGCAGTGGAGCTTGCAGAATCTACTTACACCATCCTGTAAGATATGAGCACCTAACTCCTTTTGTACCTTTGAAAATACATTCTCATCCTTTTTTCAGTATAAAATATTGTCTTCTCTATTTCCATTTAAAAACGTACCTGTTATTAAGAGTGGATTTAAAGTGTAAAAATCTCTGGTTTTCCTGACTTGGAAAAAAGCTTGTAAATTCCAACATTTTACTGTTTAGTAGACTGTGTTCAGCTCTTTCCCTGCCACCACATTGTGTAATTACTTTTGTTAATTCTCATATCCCATCTCAGAACAAATATGTTCTTATATAAATAACAGCATCACCTCCCCAAATGTTCTCTTGAAAAATCTGTGGTGTGGGTATTTAAAGGAAGGAGCTGGGATTGCTGAGAAATATGTCTATTATTTACCTTGCCAGTGTTCCAGCAGAGAGATGCTGAAAGTAACTGCTGTGCTAGATAGCTGAACGGAAATGGAGGGAACAAGTCATCCAGCAAGTCTAGATACTGCAAAAATCAGATGGGAATTGGCTGTTTTGTGTTTTCCCTTTTGGACTGAGAGCAAATTATTTTCTGGGTTGCAGTAAGTGGAAGAAAACTTACTGGGGAATCACAGTGGACCCTGTAACCGCTGTGCATTTCAGGGCAAACTGCCAGGCCCCAGATCCTTCTCCCCCTTTACACACAGTCCAAGCTGGTTCAGTAGAACCTCAGCAAATGTTACAGCCTTTCCCGTTTGCTTTGCACTGCTAATATATTTGTGCATTGCAAAACCGTGCATCTTCTTGAAAATATCCTTCAGGGAGGGGAGTGAGAAATCCATATTCCTCTGTTTGGCAAAATCTCTTTGATGTCTCCTCTCCTCTCCCGTCATGCTTCTGTCTGTGTGGGGATAAATGCACTGCAACTGGAAGAGTGAGATAAATAGCGTAAGGAGAAATCATTATAAACCTCATGCTTGAGAGGTGCATTCTCAGAAATGTGCCAGGTCATAAAACCTGACCAGGCCTGAAAAATAAAATCTCTTGAATAATAATATAGGATCTCCATGGACCATTTGCTTATGCCTCTTCCCCAAGCATGGAGCATTAAAAGATTGAAAACTCCTTTTTGCTTCATTCCATAGAGCCTGAAAAACCATACAACATACTCCACAAGCGTTTATAATAACAAAATGCGGAATAAAAGAATTTTCTTTCTTGGGACTGTCTACAAAATGAACCTTGTCCCTGTAAAATTAAATACAAATAAAAGAAATATTGGACAACCATGGTATAAGCCTGTGTATTCTTCCCACTGCTCTTCTGAACAATAAGCTGGAAGACTGCTGAAAAAAGATATTTTCTCATGTGTTCTGTGGAGTGGTGAAGATGAATATATACATTTATGTGTAATTGAAGTGCAAGTCATATCATTTATATGGGGAATAAGCCTCTTACAGGCAGGCCTAAAAGCTTCCTTTCTTTTCTGAGAAAATTTCAAGTACACAGTGAATGTGAAAACAATGTAAGAAATCTTGGCCACCCAAGACGTCATGACCATTGTTCTGCTGCGCTTCTGGCCTCCTTGGAGCTGACAGCATAATGAGTAACAGGACTCCTCCCTGTGGTGCTCCTGTAGGCAACTCACAGGACTTGTTTGTGAATCATTCTTCCTCCCTCTTATTAACAGCAACTGCCATAATGATTTTCTGACCGTAGTTATCTCCTAGAGGAAACCTTGCTGATGCAGTGCTGTACTCATTATGTTGTGCAGGTTGACTTCATCAGACCTCACCTTTTGCTTTGATGCATGAATCTCAAGCATGAGAGGGATGTGCTTTTTTTTTCACAGATTATTCAGTGGGCCGTTAGGGAAACCACATTTTATAAATGGGGATTGCCCTGTTAAAAAAAACTAATTAACACGATGAAGATTTAGGAGCATTCCCTTGCCAGCTGTCTTTAAAATAATTCCTGACTCATGAAGTAGATGGCTCTATCATGAGCAGTCTGCCCTGGCACTCAGCCCCTGACTTACGCTGTCTTGCCTGACCGAGATTCCCTCTGAGCAGGACCTAAGGAGTGCAAGCCAGAAACCAAGACTTGCTCCAACCTGCAGCCTCCTGAATGGCTCACAGCAAAGAAGAGGCCGGTGATACCCCTCCTCCACACCTCTCCCTCCTGCCTCCCCCGGCAATGCGCCCCAGGGCTTGGGGAGCTCTCTGCCAGCTCCCCTGTCTTTCACCTGGTGGTAATTTTCACCTGGCTGCTTGAGCACTTTTTAAGAGCCAGTGAAGTAAAAGCATTAAAATTATTTTAATAAATTGTCATATTTCTTCTAAAAGAGGAAATGTAAAACAGTGAGCTTTTTTTTTATTTTATTACAACATTTTTATCTATTTATCTTATAGGTAGGGTTTAATTACTCCCTAATTATGTTTGCTCAAGTTTGCCCCAGTTTCTTCCTCCAGATGAACACTATTCAGATCACACAATTATGGATTTGCTACTCGTGACATGACCAGTCTGGCATTTTCATTATCCTTCAATTTCATCTCTCCTCCTGAATCAAGATTGCTGCCATTAATAGTATTTTTACCACCACAGTTAACTTCAGTTCAGGATTAAGACTGCATTTTTCTTCACTTGCTATAACCAGCTAAGGAAAGGAGGTCTATGTAATGGGGAGATTATCAGTTAAAATGACCTTTCAGGGCCCTCATTATTTTAGAAATGGTTTCTGTTGAATTAATTTATTGTTTTCTGCCCACATTTGTATCTCTGAAACGGTATTATTTTTTGTTGTCATCCTCCTGCTTCACTGCTGACTGTGTTTATTGATATTACACTTCTTGGACTATTGGCCCAGTAAGCAGTGAGCTGTAATGTCACTCGCAGACATTATTCAGCATTCAGACACTTCACCTGCACTCATCAGTCCTGCTTCACCAACCAATTTGATTTCATGTTTTAGGTAAGGCTCCAAGAGATATGCTAAACTACAGTCAAGTACTCAGTATCTCTGATACATTTTGCCTCTTTTCTTAAAACCATAAAATGGTATTTCAGTAGGCATCACTTTATATATTCAAGCACAGAAGCATCTCACTTTGTTGCATGTTTTTGATCTCTCCTAGCTCTTTCCAGCTTCACAGGCCCCAGTACGTGGCTAACAATTTATTTCTATTGTGCTGGAAGCTCCATTTCTGCCCCCTCTCAGTTACCCATCTCTGCTGATCATACACTATTGGGCTTGCTCAAGTTTCCTTTGAGACACTCAGAGACTTTTTCAAATTAATGGTCCACAAGCACAGTAAGTTTGCTTTTTAACTTTTTGCCAGGTAGAGGGTATTGTTTCTGTAAGGACTGCCAGAAGTTTCTGTTAAAGTGTTAGTGAAGATAGTGGTATATTGATTTGTTCATTGATCCATGCTCTATCATCAAATTTCATTTGGAAAGAACAGAGAAATTATTATTTTGTCTCACTTAACAAGGAACATAAAATTACCTTTTGGCACAGATGCAATTACTTGGCATTTGATATTTTTTCCCTTTAAATAATAAGATAAAGAACATGAGAATAATTCATGATTATTCCTGATTATGAATCAAATCTGAACATGAAATCCTTCAAAACGTCACTACAAGAAATTTTCTTTCTTCCACTTATCTACTTATCCACCTATCTACTGTGTTCATCCTGGCTGTGCAAATACTTTACACTGGAGTTAAAAGAAGAACACTTTCTAAATTAACTATGAAAAACCTTATACATCCTTAGGATACAGAGGCTGTCACCAAACTCTGCTGTGAAATGCTGCTCTTCTCAAACTGTTTTTTGTGAACAGAGAACTAGTGGGTTACGTGACGTTTGGAGGCCATTTTTCTTTTTTCCTAAGGAACTTTTGCATTCAAGATTAGCTTTGTAAGATTAACTTTTAAATTGAAAGGCTTAGCTAATTAAAAAATATTCCCTGTGGGAAACTGATTTTGAAATACTCATGGACAATCACTGAGGTAAAAACCTATGTCAAATCAACTTAAGTTAAAAAATTCTATCAAGATAGAGCCAGGAATCAACATTAATGACCTGATTCATACCGTGTAGACACAGTCCTCTTGGATGTTTGTGTGCCCATTTTGGGAACCTCAGAACTAAAAAGCCTAAGTAAAAGTGTCATCAAAACAGAAAAGAGATTCATATAGTAGTAGAAGGGTTGGGAGGACTTATGTGAAGACCACAGAAGAGAGCAGAGGAAGCTGTGTAATTAAAGGCCCAGCCAGTCTAAGTAAACAGGCCTTTTGCATGAGCTAGGAAGAGAATTCCAATTTGGAATAACTTTTTACGGCAAAATGACTTGCATAATGTCTAAATGGTACATCATTGCATAATAACTAAATGCCAATGGAGTGATGAGTCAGTGCAACCCATACCTGACCATGGTGGTACATGTAGGGTCCTGGTTCTCTCTGATAGCCATCCTAAATGAGATAAGACCCACCTTTGCTGACTCAGAACCATGTTATCCATCTCTTGGGTTCTGTAGAGTCTTTATTTCCTGGGGTACAGCAGTGAACAAGCATGTAGCTCAGGTTCTAGAGCAGTAGAATCTCACATCATATGGGCCTGAAACCAAAGTAATGGACCACAATTGTCTCCACATGGAAGCTGCTTGGGTATGTCCTCACCTGTAAAGCAGGTGAATTTTGCAAACCAGGCAATCTGCCCATGAATAATGGAAAATTAAGAGTACACAGTTACGTCACGTCTGCAGCACACACTGCCTTAGGACAGGATTCAGCTTGCTGACTATGGCATTGACATTTGACGTCGGTAGATGATACTTGATATGTGCACTAAACTCTCATGAGAGCTGATAGAGATCAACCCAAAACAGTCAGTGCAGCCTAAAGGATGATTCAGTCCATTCTAAAATAGACAGCACCCAAATTATGAGGAAGTTACTTATTTAGAGGTGTTTAGTTTTGTAAAAGGTCCTCCAAAATAAAGATGATGGGCCACAACCTCTAATGCAGCAGCATGATATGGTGTGTAATATCTGCTACCTCCTCACAGATGTCCTGGGTACTCTGAGCATCCCACTTTGCACCAGGTACAAAGGTTTTAGTACAGATTTCTGCTACAGTGGCTCATCAGCTGAGCTGCTCCTGAGAGGTTGTTGACTGTCCTGACCAAATCTCCATGGAGCACAGTGGGAGCTTGTTCTCTAGATGACATGTAGATGGCTACCTGCACACACCTGATAATTTTTGCCCTAAGCTGTGATCCAGGTCCCACCCTCGGTATCTGCATGGTGTTCTCTAAAGCACAGCAACATTTTCTCCTTCAGCATCCATTCCATCTCACCCTGGTATAGGGACAAAGACTGGGTGGGCATCCTCATGACAGTGAAAGTGACTTTCCTAGATTTTAATTTTTGTTGTAAAGAATAAACATTTAAAAAGTCTCTGGACGTGATTTTGTCCCTCTGTGTAAGTAAAGCCCATGTTCCTAATTCCACACATCTATGACCCTGGAAAACAGATTTCTTTTATGATGGAAGGGGGCATTCCTTTTGATCAGAGGAGTGTAAGGTGCCGTTAATGAGGCATTATTGTGGGTGTCAGAATTCAAATGAAAATGACTTTTTACTTATAATCAGACAAATCCTGTATGTTGAAGGTGAACACTCAGATCTGAGGGTATGTTGAAGCAATTTATCGAAAATTATCCACCTGTAGGGTTGCACTAAGAACATGGCTTCACTAAAACTAACCTTCTTTACAGGATCAATGTTATGCTGTAACATTGGTGTAAATAAGAAAGACACTGTGGATTTAACCTCATCTTAGAAAAGAAGAACTTATTCTGTCTGACATATCCAGCTGTGCAAACAGCAGTATGGAGTGATCTATGTTAACTTTGCTAATATGTGAGCTTTAGAATAGATGCTGTGTTAAATATAAATGATTCCTTTGCTTCTAAGTAGCTGGATACTACAAAAGACAGAGAGGAAATACAAGGGGAGCACGAATTTTTTCCCCAGCTCCTATAAAATAGGATTGAAAATGGTGTATTTCAGTACTTAATTCTTATTCATACCAATGGTTTTTGCCTTTCTTAGGCAGCATTTCCACAGTATGGAAATTTCCATAGTGTATCAGCTGCTATGAAGGGAAATGATGACCATGCCAGAACCATTTACTCATTCCTGTAGCACAGTCTGGTGCTGTCACTCCACTTGAGCGATTGACGACTCGAGCTGGATCTTCAGTAAAAGCGCAGGGATTTGAAGCTGCTATCTCTTCTTTAGAAACTGAGGGTATGCAAAATTGCAGTCAGACATTGGGGAGGAGAATGTCCCATGTTCACCAAAGCTTTAGGGAGAATTGGAATCCTATTTTCCTGAAGTATTGTCCACTCAGGGACTGTAATGTAGGCTTTTATAGTTGTTTTCCCTTCCAGCTGCTATCCTATGTCACAAAACCCCAAAGACCAATAAACAAACAATAAAACAGATAAATATTCTGTATCATTAGCTACATATACTATCATATTTTCTCAGTGCTATTGTTGTTGCTTAAGGATACTTTCTAACCAATGATGAAGATGTAGCATGCTGCTTCCACTAGAATTTCCCCTTTTCTACAGGGCTAAACCACTGTTGACATCTTATTAATTCACCCAACCCTGACTGTGCTGTATCAACATGTGCAGCTAGCCTTTGTGTTCAGACAGTTCGCTCTCTGGAAACATTTTCTTGTGCTCAGTACCAGGCTTTTTCTTGCTGCTTTTTTTCCATTGCATCACTTTTTTCCCCTTCAGCCTGAAATGGGGGAGACCATTTTCCTTTGGCGCATATGCCAGTGTTCAGCTGTTGAAACAGCAGGGGAGGTTATAAATCTGGACAGGAAACTGCTCTTCATCCTGAGTAGCTGAATGTTTTGTGGCCATGGCAGGCAATGCTTTCTCTAACCCTGTGACCTTCTCTTGTCTCAGACACAGACCTTTCACATGGGGTGGAGAGCAGAATCGTGCTAAAACACAGACAGCTCCAAGTCTGCTTTTACTGAGTAGCTTTTTTTAGACAAAGGCCAGATAGTGATATTAATTTGTGATTTTTTAAGTGTGTCCTCATTTTTTTTTTTTTGACCTTTTCACTTCTACAACCACAGAAATAAAAGAAGAATAGAGCCAAAATCTTATCTGAATACAATACCTAACTGCACAGATTTATTCCAAAATATTTAGCATTAAAGCAACTTGAGCTCTTATTTAAAAGGACCCTGTTGTATTCCTTACCATTGCCAAGTATACAATTCCTTTTTCCTTCAAAAAATGGCTATTAATACCAAAAAATGTGTCACCTTTTCAATACCTGGAAATATTACAGATGTAACTTCTGGGTTTTTTCACAGCAAGAGTGGGCAGAAATTTATAATTTATATTTTTAGTACAAGACACAACTTTCAGAGTTAACTCTGGAAGAATCTAAATTCCTGGACACCAGAGTTTTGACAGTTAAAAAGTTTTGATAAGTTTATTCTGTATTCTTTATAGTAAATGCTTGCCCATGGACAACAGTTCTTGTTAAATTATTCAGATTTCCCTGGAATAGGTGAAAACTAAGTGATTTCCTTCATTTTTTTGTTGCTTTTATAACAGAAATAGAATATAAGTGAAATACCTGATATAGGAGGGTCATTTTTTCTCGAAGTGCTATTTCCTTTAGAAAAAAATACTCGCATTAAAAAGTTTCCTCTTTCTCAATTAAGTTTTCATTTTTTTATCAAGACAAAAGGACTTTTGACTTCACTTTCCCATTTGCAGCACCTCTGAATCATGTTATAAAGCAGCTGTCCTTAGATTTTTTTTGTACTTTAATGAGAAGGGTGACACTATCCTCCATATCAAGGTAGAGAGATCATGGTGGGATAACTTTAAAGATGAACTCTTGGACTTCTCTGGAAAGAACAGGAAAATCTTTTAATTTGGATTTACTTGTAGTCTGAAAAGGGAGAACTATTATTCTTCACATAGTATGTAGAGATACTCCACATATAGTATTTCTATTATGAATTTCTTGCAGTAGTCTTTGGTTACAAAAATGAAAGCTATTCCATGAAAAGGGATTAAATTCTTTGCTGTGCTGAAGTCTCAGCAGCATCAGTCAGGGTACATGGTAGTGCCCCTGCTTCTGGTCATGTCTATAGCCATCCTGTCTGCCAGTGGCTCTGCTTTAGCAGGCAATGTGGAGCATTACAAATTCCCATGGCCTGGCAACTACAGAAATCTTTTGGGACAAAGAAAGGTGAACACAGCGAGGTTGAGAGCAGTTTATCTGTCATTTACTGTGTGCCCAATAGTAGCTGAAAGACCCTAACAAAGTATTTTTCCTCTTCAGGCATGGTGAAGAAGTCTACTGAGACTCTATTTCACTAGGTGTGAATGGAGCAGAGAGAAGTATCAAATGTTCTTTTTCCTATATGAAGTAAAATTCTCAGTTAATGGCTCTGGATTAATATCTGGAGGTTCCTTCATTCTGATACAGTCAATGGAAAGAGGAAAGCGCCTAATCTAACCGAACAGTATCTTCGCCTGCACGCCTTCATCAAAATTTATCATTCCTGTCCCATTTATGGGGAGTGCAAGTACTTAAACTATGCAGTCTGACACATCAGTTGCCTAAATTTCCTTAAGTTAGAGGTCTGAATGAGTAAAATGGAAAACTCCATACAGGAGTGGTGAATCTGTACGTCCTGTAAGTGTTCTGTAAGCATTTGCTTTCTCTCTCCAGGTTAGAAGTGCAGGTCACTAGTACTCAACAGATCAAATCCAAGTTGAGTTAGTGGAGAGATGTATGTATGTGTGGATATGATGATGAAGCTGGAAAGCTCAGGAATTACATGGCTATGTGTTGAAGAACTTGATTTTTGGTTCATCAAATGTCTTCTTGATTATATACACCTCCTGTGTCACAGGATTGTCTGCTACAGCTACTGCTAACAAACCCAGATCTGAGCATCATTTTGATTCATGAGAGATGGAAGAATTCTTGTACCCTATCTTCTTTTCATCCTCTCATAAATACTTTCTTTTCACCTTTTTTGCTATAATTGTCACTGCAGTTATTTCCAAGTTTTTGTTGTAATATTGTAATACCTACATAACTTTTCAATTAAGTTCTCACTCTTCTGTTTTGGATTGTTGGCTTTTTTTTTTTTTTTTTTTTTTTTTAAATTCAGTTCTCAAAGTAGCGTGCTTTTAGTTTGGTTTTGTTGTGTTTTGGCTTTAAGGTTTTCTGGCCAAAACCCCTTTGTTGGATGTTTGCAGTAAGTATCACTGTGGGGTCACTTTTATTAAGGGATTTGGTGTATCTCATCAGATGACTACGGATGTCAGTTGAACCAAGATGATCCCTGTGGTGCCTCAGAACTTAGGCTGATGATTGACACGGTTGATTTATATCATCCCACATATTGCCAAGTATTAAATATGTTTAATATTATTACAAGATTATTTCATAAAGTATACTGAATTCTCATGGACAAATATCACACAAAACATATTTCGGTGTTGGAAGGATAACTGTGGTTTTTTGCAAGAAAATGGGAAAGGTCAGTATAAATAAGTATCAGATTTTACTACATAATAATTTCCAAGCAGCATATGGCCTGTATCTTGTCATGAATGTATGTCATTGGATATGCAATTATCTAATGGATATATTGATGTTTGAGCTAAATGATTGATGGTGATGTTATGTATGACAGAAATCATGCCAAATTTCTGTTTGTTGTTTTTGGATGAAAGTGCCATCCAAAGCCTTTACAAGGCAGTGTTGTATGGTGTTCATTTCCCTCTGTATGATGAGCTCATCATGCAGTGGGACAGATGATCCCCTTACTTCCAGCTGCAGACTGAAATAATCTTTGTTGGTGTTTGCTGCTTCTTCAGTAGCATGCTGCATGTCTATGCAGAAGATTGAATCAGCTCCCATGTAAAATGTTACCAGATAAAGGATTTTACATTGAAACTGTTATCACATGAAGCATGGTCAATGGATAATCATTCCATTTATTTATCAGGATTGCAGCAGGCCCCTATCCTCCATGAGTTATTGTGAATTACTAATGAATGTACTCCTGATTTTTCTCACAGTTGCAATACTGTTCCTTTTCAGTTCTTTGTCCCAAAATGCTTAATGACTAATTTGGTTACCTGGTAGAACGTTTGAATTTCACAGCCATTCTCAGTTCAGCTTTTTTCTCACAGTCCCAGGTTTTCAAATCTGTAGACTTGAGAGTCCAAGCTTAACTGCTTTCACTTTAGCTGCCTAAACCACGCACATTTGAACTTTTGGGTTGTTCCTGTACATGTGGCTCTAGGTTTCCCATCCAGTGACAATGGTTGGTAAGTCTTCTTGTCAGGGAATAAGAGAATTAAATATTTAAATATTTCTCAAATGTAGATGTTCAGAAGAAAAGTGGCTGTTAAATCTTGCCCAGGCCTGATGCTGCCTCCACTGAACAGGGAGTGATGGCGCTTTTGCCTTTATGGATCTCAAGGATAATAATTTAGCTCTGGATGTGTTGAGTCTGAAAGAAGTTAATGTGCAAATAGAATACTTGTATGACATTCAAAATCTGCTGGAAACCTTGTTAGAAATCAAAAAATTGGAGCCCCCTTCTAAGCACAGTAGGGCTGTAAGACTGCTGGCTGCTAAATCATGGAAAAGAAGAAAAAATGAGAAACTTGTTGGAGGATAAACCTGTTTAAGAAGGATTAAATATATAAACTGATTCATTCAATTGGGCATATCTACCAGCTCTGCATGTGCTCATTCTATGTCTGTTAACTATTTCTCGCTGTAGGAGATGCATGTGCTGTGCATTGGCAGTGATAATGTTAGCTCTGCATTTTGTATGTCATATTCCCTGCTCCCAGGAACTACACCTACATTGAAACTGAGAATATATAGGCAGTACTTATGCTGTACCTGGCTGGTCCTGAGAATAATCCAAGTTTTAGGATTCCTCCCATCTGCTGTCATTGTCTTTTTATTTAGTCTGCAGATCGATGCTCTTAATTCCCTTTTTATCAGTGACAAGTTATACCTGCTTCTAATTGGGACGCTTGGCTGATACTCAGAAATAGGGTTGTTTGATGGTGGTTAAAGAGCTGGCCCCACGACTTCAGGCCATCCAGTCTGCAGGCTAATGTCCTCTTGGTGAATATTCTTCTGGCATGTCCCAAACCAAACCACAGATACACTCTTGAAGATGAAAAAGTGAGACTGTGCATTTGCTCTTGCTGCTATGTAATTACCCTCAAAGTGCAGGACATGTGCCTGAAATCCATTTCACATCGTACATTAAACATCTGCAATGAAGGCTGAAGGTAGAAGGGCAGCTGAAACTCTGGAGTACATATCTACAATCACGGACCAATCAAACATCTCTGGCAACAGGTACATCCTTGTCCCTGGTATAGGACTTCAGGTCTCGCCCAGCAATGTCAGGCACCATTTCATAGATGTAGGCTTGATCTACACCCTCAGCCAAGTCTGCAGGTTACCAGTGGCTGTAGATCATTAATAGATTGACTGTTGCTGGAATTCAGATTTAGTTCAGTTTCTGAGGAAATGGATAACTCCCGGCTGACTTTGTGTCCCAGAATGTCATGGAGACTGGGCTGAAATGATTCATGAGCAAAGAAGCACAACCACTTGATCTTTTTTTTTTTTTTTCCCCCAGAAACTGGGAATATCCAAACAAGTTAGGATATAAAAGGATATTTCTTGTCCCTCATGAAAGTAGATTTAAGAAGCTGTTTAAATGAGTTCTGCAGGGGTATTATCCATCACATACTTGGGGAAAGGAACTGGATGCAGGCAGGATTTTAGGTATTGCTCCCTTGAAGCACGAAGGCCCTCCTCATTCTCGAGGGAGAGGAATACAGTAACTAGAGAGAAAGAGGGTAGGGAAGGTGGTCTTCAATGCCTTCTTTCATATGCACATTGCCAACAGTGAGGTCTGACTATCGATATTGATGAAGGACACATCATGTCTTGCTCATGGCTCTCATCACTGCCTATACACCCCTCTGCCCCTGCTTGATCCCTTCCATCCACCTCATTGCAATGGCCTGGAGGCAACTCACCCAGTCAAGTCATGAGGAGTCACTTTAGACTCATCTCGTTCTCTTATTTTATGCTGGTGTTCCACCACCACCTCCAAGTTGCAGTTTCCTTCTGATGTTCCTGCTGATGTTTGACCATGTGTCTTCTATAACTGTGACAAAAGTGAATGCAAAGTTTATTTAAAATCTGCTATTCTCCAATAGTAATGTTTGACACCCATTTTTCTAGATGACTCTATAAAATACAAGGGAAAGATGAACAAAGCTCTTTAATCTAAATGGAGTTCTCCTGATTTGCATCAATGGAGTTGAGTGGAGAAGCAAATTCTAGGCCATTATTTTTTCAACCAGTACAGAGACAGAAACCCTAGCCTATAAGGCCCTGATTCAAGAAAGTATTAAGCACCTGCTTAACTTAGAGCACTGACTTCAATGTATTTAAAGGTAATCAAGTGCTTAAGCTTTTTCCTCTATAGAGATTCTTCTCTGCATAAGGGCCTAAGAGAAAATAGATAGCTATAAAGAGAAACTGTAATGAGCCTGCATATGGGCCAAAGAGAAGGGGATTATTAATGCTTTCAGGTTCAGTGAGGACTAGGGTTTGAATATCAACCTCCTACAGTGAGACATGAAAGAGTCTCATAAATGTGTTAAATCGCATCAGGTCCATTTAATATCATTATGTCTAATAAAAATATCTTTGCACTATAATAATCAGTGAGGACAGTAGGTGGACCAGTGAGGCTGTTCAGGAAGCAGAATATATTTCTTCTGCTGGAGTTATCCTCCTTTCTGCTGCACTCTGGAATGTAGGTCTCCAATAAACAGTAAGCTTCTAATTCCCTTAATCACTGGGAAAATCTTGGAATTGTCTTGAGGATGGTAAAAACACAGCTCCATGACACAACTGAGCTACAAATTAAAAATGTGGTTCACTGAACCAGAATGATAGAAATGAGTGTGGGAAAAGTTCTTGTGCAACCTCTGTTTTGTTGGCAATGCTTCCAATAATTGGTAAGACAGGCCACAAAACTGCCAATCAGAATAAAACTTAGAGTAAAACTGAAACTAGGGCTTTTATCATAACGACCTTTCAACAGTCTTTATTGTTGCTCCCTCTCTCTTTCTAACCCTCTTGCTGTGGACAGAGAAAAATCACATCTCATTTTGGTTGTTTATTACCCAGAGGGCAAAACCAAGTTGTTGATTTAATTGAAGCATTTAATTCTAAACATAGCTTATGATATGTAAATGCTGCAAAGATCATTTGTCAAAACAAGAACATTGTGGAACCTTGACCCCAAACCTCAACAACTTTGATTATAATCACGTTATGATGCCTAAACATCATAGCAGTGAGTCTCTAATACAGTGTGGCTAGAATTTGTGTGAAGTTCGAGGATAGTCAACAGCAGCTTTTATGTTTTACAGCTCATATGGGAAATTTTTTATTTTAAATAGGTCAAAGACAAAAATACTCCATGCAGGAAATATAAAGGCAGAATTTCAAATAGCTATTTTGGATTTTACAGATTCAAACTCTAATGAGTTAATTTGTGTTTTCTTGCCTTGCAGAAAGTTTAACAAAAACATTTGCCGGCTATTTGGTATGAAGATCTCCCATACTGTCAGGCTTCAAATGAAATGGCAGTTTTTGGAATAAGGAAAATGAGCTTTATGCAGTTTTACAAAATAAAACATGAAAGCAAAAGTCTTTTTGAGACATTTGAAAATTGTATTGTCTGTATAACTATAAATTGTATTATGGTTTCTATTAGGCAATAAAGGCCGTCTTGTGTGAATAAAATGTAATCAATTACATTAATACATATTATGACACATTTTCAAGCAAAAAAATGCATCTTTCTTTAACTCTGTTGCAATCATGGTCTTTGATTCCAGATATTTTCATGCCCTGATGAAAGGCATGTTGTACAATTATGCACTGTACAAAATGTATAATTGACCCATTGAACTTTTACTGCAGGTACCATGGCATTGTGTTCAGGAAAGCAAGCAGTCAAATTAACACAAAGAAAATGTTAATCACCAGAAACACATAACTATGTGATCTGGCTCAGAAATTCCCTGAGCTATACATTGTGAGAAGCTGGAAGGGCACATTTAGAGAAGGATCCCTTTATTCCTGGTCCATTTTTCTACTCCTTCCATAGTGTCTGCATCTTTGGCTATTCAAAGAGAGGTGGGAGATGCTACATCCCTGGAAATAATCAAGGCTAGGCTGGATGGAGCTCTGAGTGATCTAGTTGAAGATGATCCTGCTCCTGCCAAGGGATTGGACTAAATTACCTTTAAAGATCCCTTACAACCCAGAGTATTCTGTGGTTTTATGTAGGTCATGGATTTTTCAGTAAGGTGCAGGATGCATTCAGAGTCCCTTGCTGCTGCGTTCACCTTTCTTCATATTTCACTTGCAAGTGATGTAATGTAAATTTCTCATTTCACTGACAGGCATCATAGGGCTAGATGCAGAGGAAGGACATGTAGAACATCCCTCCATCCCATCTGCACTGTTCTGGAATTTAGATGATGTGTGTCTGAGCACTTTCAAACCTCTGGTCTTCTACCCTGGAAAGATGTATGTTGGAGTCCAGAGCACACGGAAAATCCCTCAAACTGCCCTGGGGGGTCTGAGACCCTGTCTGGGACCCCAGGCCCTTGACCTTAGCCCATGGGAAAAACTTCCAACACTTAGAGATGAATTAAAAACAACAAAGATTTCAAATAAATGGTAGTTTAGTTTGTCACAGGGTGAAAATTTGTAGTTTTGGGTTTTTAGTATGGAGATAGATGAAAGCAAGATGGAGGATTTTGGGTGGTGTCTTTTCTTCTTCTTCTTCTTCTTGTTCTACTCCATCTTCTGCTGTGATGGTGGCACAAAGACATTGGTAAAATGGGTTTGATGTAGAAATTGCGTGTTTAAAATAGGTAGCAATTATTGGGCACAAAACTGTAAATGTAGTATGTGTTAAGAGATAATCGGACTAGAAACCTTTAAAAGACCTTGGAATTCTCTGGCTGAAATTCTTGCCAGCTGTGCTTCCCAGCGTGTTAAGCTAGGTGTTAGCAGCATGTGGACCTTGAGGTAAGAAAACTGAATAAACATCTCTAAACACCAAAAAGCTGCAAGTTCTGCTCATCTTTTAACCCCAGTACAGGACTTTGTGTGAGAGAAAACTCCCCACTCTTACAGATGTGGAAGTGAACCCTGGCCTGGAATGAAAAACATCGAGTTGTTGCATCTCCAGGATGCAAGTTGCTCCTTATACATTGCTCCCAGAGATATGCCCTCAGCTGGCCACCATTTGCCAGGGAAGCAGATAATCCCTGGCACAGTCCATTCTGCCAGGGGAGCCACAAGCTAATCTTATAACCTGGAAAGGGATCACATCTCCCCAGGCAAAAAACTCCAATGACTCAACACCCCCCCCGACCCCCAACGAACAAACAAACAAACCAAACCAAAACCAACCAACCAACCAAACCAAAACCAACCAACCAACCAAAAAAAAAAGACCCAAAAAACCCACAAGAAAACCAAACCAAACCAAACCAAACCAAACCAAACCAAACCAACCAAACAAACAAAAACAAAAAAACAAACACCAAAGCCCCAACCAACCCAGTCTTCCAGACTTAGTCTCCTTACCTAAAGGTTTATCTGTCACATATTTATTAATTTGGACTTCATAGCTTGTTCCACTTGATGACAAAGTATGAGGAGAAGAGACTGTATGACAAAGCATATCTGTTTTCTCCCTTTTACTGCACACAGTGTTGGTTCATTGACCATATAGAGAAACATATAGTGCATTGTGCAAAAATTCTGTGAAAGGCAATGAATGTTTTTCTGGAGTGGGAAGCATCATCCATCAGGCCAAGTTCAGGAAAGGATTTTCCTTTGTCATGCCTAGATTCATGCTGACTTGAATAGTTAGTATTTAGAAACACTAGTAGGGAACAGTAGGCAAATCCAGTGAGAAGCCTTTGTTCCTTCCTAGACAGCCTCTAGGCAGATAATATAAAAGATCACCAAATTTCACAGGATTTCCATAAAGATTTTATTGAAGACCAAAGACAGATACAAAGCAACTGTCCAATGCCTCCTCACTGCTAAGCTAACAGATCTTCTGTAATAAAGGTAGAAGAGCATAATCCTGTTAGGTAAATAGAGAATTAGACTGCTGGACACCTGAATTGCATATAGGTTTGAGAGTACAGTTTTATCAATGATGGATATGGGAGAAGAAATAAGAATGAAGTGCAAAACACAATGCCAACTGCTCTTTCATGCACAGCACCCATTATTTGCATGTTTTGCAAGGTGATCCCTTTAAAGACCTGACAAAATCCAGTGCAACACAAATATGATGAGCACATCAATCAGTAGGGAGATGATACCTTGTGACAGATGGACTGATAGGGGCCTTGAGATTCCATCAAAGGGGAACGCACAAAGGCCCTTAGAGAAGGAACAGGAGCAACACCTTTGCAGAAAGACTGTCTAGGTCAGGAACTGCACTTTTGTAATTTATTTTATAATTCTTTTATTAAGTGTTTTTTTTTTCTCTTTTTTTTGTTTACTAACAAAATGTCTCTTTAAAAACTGCATTATGAGCACAGTGTTAAACATTGTAGGGTGCCAACCTAAAGCCTGGACCAAGAACCCTTACTAAAAACTAGGTCAGCCTCAAGGGTTATGTCAAGTAACACCCCCTGGCTAAGTTGTCCTTTAAGAATCAACGGTAAAATATTTTATATTATTCCCCATTTTTTCTATTTTGTGAATATGACAGCAGTCGGGAACAGATCCCCTCCCTCCTCTTGTACCAGCACGACTCTTCCAGGCTGTACTGCATGTGTTCTGTGGAGAGTGGCATCAGAAACGGAGAAAAACTCAGAGGACAATAGCTGTCTGCTAGGAAACAATACAAAGCATCTTATTTTCATTTTCATTTTTAGAGTCTGTGTTTTAAATTGTCTCTCTTCCTTGCAGTATGAAAAACATACCATCTAAACAGCACGGGCTGAATGTGAAGTTTTTGCAATACTCTTTCAGAACAAAATAATCCCTACTCATATTTAATTACTCCTTTCCCCACACAGTTAGCCAATCAAAATAAATTGGGGAGTTGCTCATCCTAAAGGAATCCAAACAATTTAAAAAGTAATAAATTAGGCATATTCCCCCAGGATCGGGGCATATTATCAGTCAATAAGCAGGATTAATTTAGATTTCAATATATTATGCTCTCCAAAATCTTTGCTTGTGGTGAATATCAGAGAGTATTTTGCCCCACAAGCTCAGTCCGGAATAAGTAGGCTTTATCAATGTTCATCTAGTCTCTGAGAATGACTTAATTTTCTCTGTACTTTAATAATGAAATTATTTTTTATCTGTTTATGTATCAAAAAAGGTAATCCTCCTATTTTGAGTAGATGATTATGTTCCCAGGTATTTTTAAATTTTTTTTTAAATACACAATAAGATGAACCACTTTAAGATATTCCACCATGCTGGTGCTTCTCAGCATTCATATCTGGGAAAGAATAAATATTTCCTTCACCTGATTGTTAAAAGCTTTTTAGATCAGGTTTCCCTAAGTCTTCTAGGACATTTCCCAGAAAAATATATTTCCTCAGATTTAGCTTCTTTGTTTTTTCCAAAGCAGAGATTCTCATTTGAACTAATTACAATGATTGGATAATTTTTATGACTGTGCTCTATTTCCACTGTATTAAGGTCACAGTATATTTTATTTACACTTTATGGTTTCCAAATGATGAAGGAATCTCTCCAGGTTCTCATGGGAAGTCAAAGTCATAAAAAACAGTAAATCCCAGACAGAGGAAAAAAATTATCTGTAGCCTTTTTCTCAGTAAATCTGATGTTTCCATTGCTTATAAGAGATATGGCTTGGCATTAGGGTATCAGTGCAAACCTCTTCAGGTTTGTCTGAACTTGTCGTGGCCCAGGAGATTTGATTCAACTTGTAACAGCAGTTGCCTATTGGGAGGTGGTGTGTTACCTGCCTGGTTACAGCTTTTGCTTAGCTTGGAACAACTCTGAATTTTAACACCTGTTAGCACAGGCAAAGGCAGATGCAGAGGACCCAAGGGCTATAAATTTGGGCTAGTTAGTGTTCAGCAAATGAATGCAGCCTTGGATGTCATGTAAATCAGTCTCAGGGGTACCATAAGAACCTAAAAGTATCCCATGTATGTAAAAGGCACCATATACAGAGAGTACTTGGAGATACAGTGAGGATTTGCAGATTGATGATGAAAAAACAAAGTGCACAGCATGTCAGCAAACATAAAAATTCCCCCTATCAAATCTCAGAGAGGGAAGAGGAAACCTTCAGCACCAACATCATACTCTTCCTAGCAAAGGATTTGGGATACTTAAGACTCAGGTTAATCCTCTCTGTGCCCTGCACAAATGGACACCATTAGGTTTTGGACATCAAGCGTCAGCAGAAGGCTGAGGATAAGACCAGAGAAGGGGATAAGTACTATAAAATTTGTGTGTACATCCCTTTAATTGTGATATGCAATTTGAACTGTGTCATATCACTGTAGCTGCGTGAACAAAAATGCCGTATAAGACCGTTAAGATTGTAAATTGACCAATGTTGAATTGCAGCCTTTGTGTATATTGTCTGTTCCTTTTGCCCATCACAACCATTTTTTTTTTAACCTCAGACTGTTGGGATAACAGTATATGGTTTGGATTCTCTCTACATATTTGGAAATTAATATTGGTACTAGCCAAGAAATCCCAGTAAATCCCAGCACACATGCTGGCTTATTGGTGCACTTCGATGGGTTTCCCAGTCCTGCGGTCTTCCTCTCTTGCCTTCTTGAATCCACAAGCTGCACTCATGCTTCAATACAAGGACATTAAAGCCCCAAGGAGCTTTGCATTAAAAGGGTCTGCACACAAGACAAAATACAATGGTGGCCATTCCAACACACAGCAAGATTATGATATTGGCCATACTGGGATATATAATTTCGTCTCAGAGTCATCAAGGTGGTTACATGTTCACTAGTATGCGACTTCACATGCAGGGCAACTTTTAATCCATTCTTCCTTGTCAACAGGCTCAGACAGGGTAGGAAATTCTGCCCCTGTTGTGCCGATCTGCAACTTGTGTTCTTTATAAATCTCTTTCATCTTGTGTTCTTTATAAATCTCTTTTCCTGTCTGTTTCAAAATGTTATCTTAACTAGGATTAATAAAGATACACTGGGGAGCTATTTATCTCTTATAGGAAATATATTTATAATGATAATAATAGAAAAGCTTTAATCTTGGAAGAACAATGGAGGGGGAGGGAAGTTAGAAAGAAGAAATGCAGACGTAAGAGAATAGACAGGCAGGAGATGGGCACCAGAGATCACCGGTGGACCCCCTCCAAAACCTGAGATCCAAATACCCCTGAACTTTAAGAACATCTGAAGACAGATCAAAAAGTTTTGATCTGAACCCCTACGTTTCTCTCTGAATTAGGGATGGATAAGCTGGCTCTGATAAAAGAAGATCCATCCTGAGACTTTTTGAAATTCAAAAGAGCTCAGTTTACCTTTTAAATTAAGTTCTGAGCAGCTTTCCTACTCCTTGCATTCAGCCAGAAGATGGGAAAATATCAAAACACAGCATGAAAGATGTGCCTGCCCAGTCTGAATGAAGGTACACTGAAAATCTCCTCAGGGAGATTGATCCTCTGAGATTTCCAGAGTAAAGAAGCCTGGATGTACTTCAGAAAAAGATCTGAAGTTTTAGGCAATTGACTGAATGAAACCACAACATCAAACAAATTGGGGTTCACTACAGCTTGCTGTTTTACTGGTATATAATTAAATTAATTTTAAATATATAAGATTCTCCTCTTCATAACCAAAGACCTTCAGAGTTTACTGGCTCCTATGCCAAAGATTTTGGTGGCTACATCTGTACTAGGAAATAAAGTACATCCTGCCTTTTCTCTGGCCGAATGAAAGGACATGGCTCATGCCCATAGCACTGAACACTCCTGCCCTCCAAACCCCAGTGGCTGCATCCAGACTGATGGTGGGGATTGGTCCTTGGCCCATGTTCACTTGAGCCATATTGAGGACCTGCTGGAATGCACCAAAGGCGTGACCAAAACTTCCAGATACTGTGCTCATATTTAGCAATATGGATAATCCTGGGATAACAGCAGGTCTGTGTCCTGGTGCTTTTTATGTCAGTATTAAAACCGAGCCACCTTGATGTGGGTTATCTGCTGCTGTGACTGTAGTCTTCCTTCCTTGTAATGTCTAGTGCCCAGTTTTGTGTATCATCAGTCTTTCCTGCAACTCTTCTTACTAAGTTTCAATATGATGTTCTTTATGAATGAGCTCTGTTTTGTCTGTAGTAAAAGATCAGATGTCCTTGTTTAGCCCACTTGATTTTGGCCCTGTTCATCATTAAATATTCAGTAACATTCACTTTTGTTGAGCTGTATATATTGTCAAAGGTCTCTCGCTTTTTCAAGAAACTAAGATTGGAAATTGCTGCTAGTTTGTCTGGCAGTGATGTATCTCTAAGCGATATGATGTATCTCTAAGCGATATGAATAAATAAAAACCATCTAAAGATAATTAGTATAGTTCCCTTATTAATTCAATGTTGGTCTTTAAAGGCTTGGAAGGCCACCACTGCTGGTGCACTATTTTAACCCACTCAGGTACAGTGAATATCACTGACACAGATTAGGTCTGTATTGAAAAGAGACCTGGATGAGCAGATCTATGTCTTGTATCCCACTGCTTGCTCATTTTCACCTTGGAAAGAAGCCTAAACCTATAGACCAAAGGCACCCTGCAGGTGACACCAAGTTAGACATGAGTGTTGTTCTGCTTGAGGACAGGAAGGTTTTAAGGAGGGATCTGGACAGACTGGATAGTTCGAAATGCATTGAGGCCTACAGTAATTAGTTCCTCTTTCAAGGGGTCTGTGCCTGACAGGCTTTCCATGAGTTCCTACATTGATATATAGATCACTTAATCTTTTCAGGAGGGCACTGTTATCCCAAGAGATCCCATACTGTTTCAGAGCCACCAAGGTCCTCAAATGGCATCCAGTTACAATCTACTTTAACTGTATCTTATGGCAGTGGGAAACCAAAAAGGACTGATGAGGCCCAGTGACCATCTGATGACTGACTGTTTTCAGAGCAAGCGATGAAGTTTTATTGAGTACAATAAGCTGAAACTTGAAGATGATTAATGCAAGGACGTAATTTTCTGGAGATGAAAATGTTTGGATAGAGCATTGCTTCCTGGCTAAGGAATGATTTCCTTCCATACAGTAGGAATTGTCCTTACATGTATTTTTTTTTTTTTTTTTTTTTATTTAGATAGATGTTTGTGAGAGCATCTGTGTCTGTGTTGAGAAGCAGGAACACAAGAAAAAAAAATCCAAGAATGCAAATGAAAAAACCTGTTCTTTTATGAAGGAAATGGGTCTGCTCTCTTTTGGTTACATAGTTGTTAGTTTAATCTTTATAATATAGGGGTTTTTTGGTTTCTTAAATGTGTGGCAAACTAAGTAACTGGAACATAGGTAGAAATAATATATTTGGGTTACAGGAAAAAGAAACCTGGCATGACTTTAAAGGCACACATTTCATAACACAACATGTGCAAAGCATTATAGTAATTGCACTGTGCACATCTGTAGCAGACAAAGTGAACAATGAATATTAAAAACACATTCCTAAAGCTGGCCCGGAAGTTTGGAGACTGGTACTAGAGCCCAGATGCTGGGACTTCTGCATCCAGAGCTGGTGTGCTTTGATGGCAGCTAAAGTGATGGGCTTGAGTGCAGGTGAGGGCATTAGGGAGGAACATGCAAGGCTGGTCCATTTGCTGTTGGATTTTTCCCTGACTTCCTACCCATAGAAGGTATTCCACTGAGAAAAATCTGGCTGGAGCCATCAATGGCTGCTGTTCAACACTGCTGTAATGCCAGAAAGTAAAGGAAAAGGGGTGGATGTGGAAGCAATACAGCAATGAACAAATTGTCTGAAGGCCATACCGGGAACGCCTGGCCCATTTTCATGGCAGGGAGACAGAGACACTCAGGTTTCCTCAGATACACACTCCTGGGCAAGATGGACAAGATAAGCACCCACACAGAAGTTGTGTGGTATCCCATTTAATTAGGGGGCTATGCAGCATACTGAAGTTGTTTTATGGAGAAAAACAGTGGGATATTATTCAATCAAAACAATCATGCAGACAAGTAGAGAATGCAGTAGCCACCGTTCAAGGAATGGCTCATCTTTCCAGTAAGGAGCAAGTCCAGAATGGTTTGAAGATTCTGATCTTTTGCTTCATGAAGCAAAAATCAGGAGATCATGTTTTTCATTTTATAGCAGCAGGAGACAAGCCATGAAAAGCCCCAGAACTTAGATGCATTTCTCAAGTTCAGGAGAGTAAAATTCCTCTAAGATGCTAAAAATGGACAGATGTTAAGGTGTTCCAGCCCTGAATCCAGGGGCTTTGCCATGAGATTGCAGCTGTGCAATCCATGTCCAAGATTTTATTTTGTCCTATGGAAGGAGGAACACGTGACATTTTGTTTACAAGCCAAATGGTAATCACTTAACGGGAATCCTTCCCTTCCTTTCCCTTCCCTTCCCTTCCCTTCCCTTCCCTTCCCTTCCCTTCCCTTCCCTTCCCTTCCCTTCCCTTCCCTTCCCTTCCCTTCCCTTCCCTTCCCTTCCCTTCCCCAAATTATTTTAGTAATTAGAACCTTTTTCTCCCCTTCCTTTTCCTTATTTTTGCTCCTTAGAATTTTCCTCTGTGGATGCCTACAAAATTTACCAGCTGTGCTGTTGTTGCTGTTGTGCCCACCGCACTCACTGCTGCTATTTCACCGCTGCCTTCTGCTTTAATCCACCTGTGTCATAGATTGAGAGTGTAAGGTTTTCAGAGGAAAGACCATCCTTACATTCTGTGCTCATATAATGACAACTTGAACTATGATAGTGTTCAAAAGTACTATGAAAATACTTCCATTATTACCATTATTAATTAATCTGTGGTTAAATATTTAACAAGTACTATTTAAGATGAGGTCACGTATCAAATGAGTGTTTTGGACTTAAAAAAAAACCAAAAACAAACAAACAAACAAAAACACAACAAAAAACAACCCCAAAACTTCCTCATTGTCACAAGACAGATTTAAATATCATACTATTAAAAATGATAAGTAATGAGACTTCTGAGGCAATGCAAAATGATGTGCTTTTTTTTTTTTTTTTTTTTCTGAAAAAAGGGGATTTGCCAGCAATTCTGCAACATTAAGAGCAGGGCTTAAAGGAAAAACAAATATTGAGAGATTAGTAGTAAAGTCATAAGAAATTAAAACATTGGATATTTATAAGCTAACAGTCACAAAAATCGCAGTAATGAATTTCAATAGTAAACATGTCAGTCATCTAAAAAATATTCATAATCCCATTCTCTTTTCTTTCCTTCTTTGACACACTTCTCTAGTTAAATGAATATAGCAAAACTGTGGCTTGCTCAGCCCAATCATGTAATACCTTCAAAGACAATTAATTAACAGCATTCACAAAAGCCCTTTGATGTGAAATTAGAGAAAATTAATGCATTAAAAATTATGTATTTGGATTTTGATTAAGCAACCCAATAAAGAGCCATTCTGGGATGGAAAGATAGACCTTAACTCTCCATTCCTTAAACAAGAGAGTCATGGTTTGCCTTCACCCAAGCAATAGGTCACTGTGCATTCAATTTCCAGACAGTTACATTGATGAAGTACTTAAATGCCATGTTAGCCATCTTCCTTATTAATAGGTCACATATTAAAAACTCACAATGACCTAAATATTATGAGAGCTAATGAGAAGTATGGAAAATTACCAGTTCTGATGCTGTATAATTCAAAAACTACTGTAATGGTCTTGAATTTTTGCAAAGAACAAGAAAGCCAGTGGAGCTGAAGGAATGTGCTAATTAAGGAATATTTTTGGAATGTAAACTTAGGTAGGTTTCCAAGAGGCTGTGGGAAGAAGAAATCTGATGCTAGGTATCAAGGAAGAGGGAGTCATACTTAATGTAAATCTTAAACCTGCACTCCCAAGGGCCAGAGATAAGGATAAAGCAAAAGAAAGGCAAGAGAGGTGGGAAGGGATCCATCTTGGACAGAGAGCACACCCTTGAGAGGTGCTGGAGTTTGGAACATCTGCCTTTCTTTCCTTCCCTCGCATCTTCTATTAATGTTATAAATCTGCTTTGCAAGATGGCATAGAAGAGAAAAAGACCTACTTAGCTGCTGCCTTGGTTATTGAGGCTGACTGCAGCCTCAGAAAATATGATCTCATATGCAACCTTCAGCAGAGGCTAGGCATGATCTATTGCCATCATAGCTAAGTAACATCTCAGAGAAAAGGTGAATGGCAGTTTGAAGAAGAGATTAATCCCAGTATTTGAAGTTGTTGGAAGAGTGTTGCTTTTCAAGGATCCACCAAAATTTTAAGAATGGCCCAACTCAGTGAGTGGAAATCAAGGAGGCCTGTGTGGATGAGAAAGGAGCTCCTCAAATACAAAAAGAAATTTTACAAGCAATGGAACCAGAGCTGGATTTCCAAGGAGGAAAATAAAGACACTAAGTGTGTTGGTATGGGACTAGGAGAGCCAAAGCTCATTTGGAGTTGAGTTGAGGCAAGCGACATGAATGTCAAGAAGAAACACTTTTACTGTGAGAGTGATCAAACAGTGGAACATGTTTCTGAGAGGAGCTGGGATGCATCCATCTCTGGGCGTCTCCCAAGCCCAACTGGTAATTCTCACCAACTCACTCTATCTGACCTTGCTCTGACCAGAGTGGCTCAGCCAGATGATCTGCAGAGATCCCTTCCAGACTCAATGATTTTGTGATTCTGTCATTGTGTTTACTTCACTTTTCTTTTTAGTATTTTTGATCAATAGTTTAACCATTTTGTTAGTGCAATGCTAATTGATTTGGTTTCAAATTTGTCACTGTGATTTGGCTTCAACGTTGTGTCAGTGGAAATTCAGGTTAATCCAACCGGCAACACATGCACATAAATCAAGGTGTCCATGATGCCAGCTAAGTTTTCATATTGGCATGTGTCCCATTCAAGTATGAATTAAAAATCAATATTGATTTTGGTACTATCAAGTTCCAAGTGAAATGGAAAGGGCTGTGCCAAGTTGACAATTTCAGGGCCTCTCCAACAGAAAATGGTGAAGCAAACTTCAGTTATAGCTACCATTTATGTCCTCATAACATGTAAAACGTTTGTCTTCTATACACCTTGTAGAGAAGTAGGTGAGGTGGACAGCATGCAAAGTAGAAAAATTCACCTTTTATTTGTTTGTTCTCGTGTATCTGAAGTGTCACAGTCCTATCTCTTGGTCTAGAAGTGTAGGTGTTGCATGAAGGAGACACACAGAGCTATAAAGCTTTTGCCAGAAGTTTCTGCGGCAAGCAGACAGCATCAAGGAGGTTTGACATGGTTTTGACATGGGGATACTGGAAATTTGCCACAGTACAGATTTGCAGGAACCAGCAAAAAATCAAAGAAGCTCTGGGCAGGGATTTTAAAATGCAATGACCAATCATCTTCTTAACCTAGTTATCCTAATATCCTGCACACAGGTTTGCAAGGAGGACGTACAGCACAGTCCTGTTGTAAACCTGAAGCTGTAGAAGCCTTGAAAAGCACATTATTCTTGCACCAATAGAAAGGTATGTTGGTGCAGCCATAAAGTATTAGAATAATTAAAGCATTTACATGAAGCATCATAAGATACTGTATAAAATCTCTTCAGCTGTGATTTTCTTTTAATGAAAGGAAGCAAACTTGTTTATATAGCCTTGGGGAACAGTTTGCCTAATGTTGATGTCGGAGGGTTCACATAGCAGGTATCTAGGTTTTACCCACCAGTAAATGACAGCTTGCTAACACGTCTGCCTTCATTTGAATACATAAAGTCGGGGAAAAAATTAAGTTGTACAAGTTTTAAGGCATGTTCAGTGTGAAAACAGTCTTAGATGTTTTAGCAATATAGTTATGCAAAAAAAGAGCTTGACAATAGAATTCAATGTTGCTATCCTTTTTAGCATAGCTGATTTCTTTAGAAGGTCAGATAAAGAAATCTAGCTCTATTCAGTTGTTGGATAACCTTGAAACCACATTTGTGATATGAGGGATGCATGCTAACTTTAGCTAAACTCTCTTATTACTATTCTACACAAGTTATTTTAATCTTAAGGCATAAGCCTTTTCCTCCTCCATAAGACAGTTTTAGTTAATAAATTCTATAGGGAATAAGCGAATAACACAATATATGAATTATTATCTACCTTGAAGTGTTCCAGGACATAAAATCATATGAAAATATGTATTACACATATCTTCACCTCTGTACTGTGAGAGACAGGGCTAGATTAAGATCTTACTGTGGTTTTATTTTGGGTATGAAACTCACATTTCAGGGGAGTTACTCCATACTTACCTCCAGTACAAATACTGATACAAATTCAAAGCATAATGAAGATATGGATTTATGGATAGTTGTGATTTTAATGATTTGGCTGCTTAGAATTGATTTTGTTGTTCTTGTTGTTCTTGTTTGTTTTGGATGTTTCTGCTTCTGTGGGGTTTTTTTTGTTTGTTTGTTTGTTTTTTTTTTTTTTCCATGTGTGTGTATGTGTGAGAACATTTCCTGGAAGAATAACAAAAACTAGTTGTAGGATTTCTGTGAGTAAATGTATCTCCTACCATCAATAAATGTAATTTGTCTGAAAAGCATGCAGAAAACACTTTCAGTGTTTCTTCACTTTTTGCAATGTGTTCTACACTGGCATGTAGGACATATTGCAACCACAGTGAATAGAGCAGAGAAAACCCCTGAATTGCTCAGAAACAAGTAATTTATGGCTCAGTTCATGCTTCACTATAGCATTAAAATTCTTGTCATGGAACATCTGAAAGCAAAATAAGTGGATTTCCCAAAATAATTATATTATTGGGGTAGGAGAAGGGTTAAAATAGGATTGTTTAAGACATGTGACAATAACCATACTTCTATGCAAATACGAAAGTAAGGACTACTTTGGGCTGCCAAAAATTCTAAATACAAATAGAATTTCTTACTTTATTTTAATTCTGTGTGACAAAAACTGGTAAAATTAATACACAGGCTGGTAAAATACAGGGAACATTTTGATATGGTTATGAAACATGAGAGCCTGATGCATGTATTACAAAACACTGCTAGAAATTGAAGAGATGTGCAAAACAACTAGAAAACACCTTTAATTTCACAAATAATAAGAGTTTTTTGAGGTGTAAAATTTCCACTTCTAAACTCACAGATTTTATCATTTTGCAGGAAATAATAATTCTTTCTGCCTGTGTTGTTTTCTGAATAAGGCCACAGCTTTCCTCTCAACAAATTTGATTTTTATGAAATGAAAATTTTGCTGCTTTTATGGCTTCAAATTGCACTGTTCACCTGCTAGTGAACCCTATCATATCAGAGAAGTGATGGAGAGCACAGACAGGTTTTAAAAAAAAGACCCTCATCCTAGGAATAATTATTCTCCTTCTTTAATATTTATATTCCCATAGTGCTCAAAAATTTTGTTGTTGCCTGAGATACAAACACGGTGATACAAGTCGACTCTTTTGAATGTGCTTGCAATCAAAGAATTACAAAAATGAAATAAGTAGGGAGGAAAAATAAATTAAAAAGTACATTAAAATTAAAAAATAAATTTAAAATATTTTAAAAAGTACAATAGCTTGCAGAGCTTGTAAGAATGCTGCTCTTTACTCTCAGTTCTGAATTCATATTTTAAGGGGTCGCTGCAGCAGATGGAGGAGACCTCTTTAGCAGCCTAAGCAAGGATAAGACTATAAGAAATCAGAGAATTAAGACTGATCTGGAAAGAATTGAGGCCACATAGCATGAAATCTGGATTTCTCGTTGTGATTATTATTCCAAGTTAACTGTCAATTTAATAGGCAATAAATCTAATTGATCAACATATGGAATGCTTCCCATATGGAAAAAGATTATTTCAGATTAGATAACAAGCTGATAAGATAATGACACACCATAAGTCCAGAAAAAAAAGTGATTACAATATAATTTACAGCTAGTTTTGCACAGCTGTCTTAGAGAAAAATGACCGAGGAGAGTAGGAGGAAGCAAACCAAATATCTGCTGACATATAAATGTGAGAACTAAAAAGCAAAATAAATTAGGTTAACCTTCAAATCAGTGTGCAAGGTAAAGTCAGATCTGTACAGCTGCATTCATTTTGGTAGTAGTGAAACTGTGAGAGGATTTTTTTTTTTAAGGTAAACTGCTAGGGAGAACTAGATGGAATGTGAAAGAGGCTTTTTTCAAAGATGGACTCAATCTGGGGTCTGCAGAGAACTTTGAAATTGTTTGCAAAAGGTGACTGTGGAAACCAAGGTCATAAATACTCTTTAGCAATCCACATGTGTTAATTTTCACTGGGGTTTCCACTTCTCCAAGTGAATTAGTAAGGGGTCCACAAATCAAAAAAAAGTTGAAAACCATTCGGCTGTGGACTAATCTCTGTCCTTGGATATGCACTCAATTCCCATCACAGGCTCTGGGAATGGCTCTCATGGCTGAAGAATTGGCCCTATTCATCCAACAGTCATTAAGAAAGAAAAGCTGTCCCTGGCTGAATACTGAGCAGGCATAGGTAAATGTCAGATAATGGAGACCCTCAGTGTAAGCAGAGGCTGTAATTCACCCGCGGGTCCTGGAGAGTGCATGTGCTTTAACTGCACAGCAGTTTGAACTCAGCCCACAGCCATCTGGTGCTATTTAATATATATACTTTTCAACTTTCACCTTTTAATCTTTCTGGTTTGAAAACATACACCAGTTCAAAGGTTACCTCTCTTAACCTTGAGCAATTCCCTTTAAGAAACAGCAGAGAAGGTTTATTATCGTTACTTTTGCTGGTGTTAATGAAGGGGTAATTCTCTACTGTGACTTGTACACACATTTTGAAACAAACCAAAACACAGTTGTTATACATTTAAACTCACATTTTCCATAAGTGCCATGATTTTTAGGTGTCTCCATTCTGAGAAATTCAAATGAATGGCTTTCTTAGAAGCCTAATTATCAGATGGGCTCAGTACTTATAACCTCTCCACTGCCCCTAAAATACCAGAATCAGAGGCACCCAGGAATGAAACGAATGATTTAAAACTTTGGCCATACATGGTCATGCAGATGCACACAAATCACTCTTGAGACTATGTTTGGTTCTGTCTACGATAACAGAATAACATAAACACACCCCAAATATGTTTTCCACCCCCAGATCTGAGATGCACAACATCCCTTTCCTTCCCACAGCCAGCAGTTTTCGGGTGCTCTAAGGCACCCGAACACCTTCATCTAGTCACTATCAAGAGAGCCTGTAGATAAGCATGATGCACTGATAGCCAGTTTTCTCAGTGCCCATGCAGTAGCCTGACACCAGCTTCATCTCTTCTTATCAGCTGATTACTTGTATGGAATGTCACCTAGATATTTTAATGTTCCATGAAGATTTGCATCGGGCGAACTGAAGCATACACACAAAGGACCCCTCTCTCTGGACCTGTTCTGTATGGAATTTGAAACTTCTGTTTTAAAAGAATGCTAATTAACACTATTACTTGAAGACAAATGGTTTCCTGAAGCAGTCTAAGAAATGGAGATGTAACTGGGTCTGTAGCTCCCATTTGAAATAGCTCAGACTTTGCCTTCTTATGTTCTCCTCAGTCTTAGGTTTGAATTTCCAGAACTGCAATACCTGTTACTGATTATTTAGCAGGGCTCCAGATTCCCTGACACTAAGGGCAAAGTATGGGAAACATACCCCTCATTTGTTCTCAATTTTGAGCCTAAGCTTTGAGCTTTCCTATCAAGTTAATTCTTATTTCTATCCTACTTGATTCTCAAACACATTTCAACATCAGCTTAAAAATATATTGAATAACATGGGATGGAGTCTGTAATTTTTACCATTGCACAGCAGATGCAATATGAGAGGAATTCCTCACAGAATATGAGAGGAAATCATTCTCTCCCTTGCATTTAAAAAAAAAAAAAAAATTGGAACCCCTAGAAAGGATTTACACATATTGCTTCAGGCTGCTAGCCACTCACTTAGAGGTGGGTGGTGTTTGTTCAATAGCTGAAATACTTTTTGACTTGACTTTCTGTTTTTCTTGTTTCCCAGGTGATTGGTTCTGGTGTTTTTAGAACTGTCTACTGCATCCTGAACATTTTCCATGCATCACTGACTGGGAACATTTTAAGCTGGCGTCAAAGATAGAGTCTGTGGGGAAGTCTGCACACAAATAATACTTCTTCATTGTTCTTGCTCAGCAGTAATCATGCCTTTTGCAGGCTGCTTCACTCAGTGCAGCAGAAGAGTAAACTAAAAATAATCAGTTAGATAATTTTTTTTCCTAAGCAATCCATATTCTCATTTTCAGAGCCAATGTACCACTGGATGACAGAAAGTGTTCAACTCCATTAGCACCAGCCATCCAGTAGAGCCTAGCTTGGCAGGCATGTGATAGCAGCCATGTAAGGAAGCATAGGAGAGGCCACACAGGAAGATTATATAAATGAGAACCACAGTTGTAGATGAATGGTGAAGTACAATAAAATGGGCTAGACGATGAATGTCCTTTGGCATAAGGAAACAATATAATTTCTGTAAGCTTTTATTCAGGAAAAATGCCTTGACATTAACATATACAGACAACAACCTGCAAGAGTGGCATAAAAAAATAACTCCAAATCTTGAAGTAGTCTCCTAAATGGAGATACTTATGAAACAAGGGTCATCTTTGAAAGTGCAGTGACTGATAGCTCCTATCAGAGGTGAACCTTAAGCACCTTATCATATCTTTCTGTGAAGTAGGAGGGGAAGGTGGACAGTATGGTTTTGTATACAGGGTTTCAGCTTGCATTCAGGGTCATTAAAACTGCGCAGGGTGTCTTCAGAGGCCAGAAGGGAAACAGAGTGTGATAATATGCTTCTGAAGAGGCAGTGGAAGCTGCACTTGCGAGAACTATGTGAGCAAAGTAGATCTATACCCATTCCATCAAACTGGAGCTGAAGGCATCACAACAGCTGTGGGGACTACCCTGGCTACTCATGCATGCTCTGCTGTGCAATGTGTGCCAGCAGCTCGAGGCATGGCCCCAGGCAAAAAGAGCTTGCAAGGCAAGGAACAAAATCGTAATATTTGTCAGTGACTTTCTCCCTCTGCATTTGGTCTGGGTGAGAAGTGGTAGCAAAAGTAAGGAGAAAATGACATAAAGTAATAGGGAAAGATGTTGAGAGTACACTTGACTGCCTATATAGAAACTAGAAGGAAGACAGTCATCTAGAAGAAAAGCAAAAGACGAATTTACTCATGAGTAAAAGGCAAGGAAAGAGGCTAAAATTCTATAAGGAACAAGATGTTTAGTTAAAAACTGTCTAAGAAGCAGTCTCCTTGGAAAACAGTAAAATGCTGCATTCAAAAGATTTTGACTGTGTCTAGTAGCTACCTCTTGGATCACAAATGGATAAATTCCACTTACCGACTGTGTAGGAAATCTGAAGTGTCAAAACCAAGAAATTCACATAGCAACCAGGTTTTGAACAGGAAAAGAGTGTAAGGCCCCACAAAAAGCTCATTGTGGATGTTTTTATGGAAAAGGAAAGAGAGTGCACCTTTCAGGCCTTCAAGCAAATGCCAGAGAATTTCAGCAATGTTACACCTGGATCCTGGAGGGAGACAGAAACTGAAGCCAAAAGAAGTGGAGAAAATGTTCTCTCTCACAGTAAATATTCATACAATTCTAAGTTAGGGTTCATAATTTTTGGAAATAGGTTCTCTGATGAAAGGATAGTTGTGTGCTGAGTGTCCCATGTGTCTTTCATGCCTTTTCTTTTCTGGAAGAGACTCTGCTGCCTGTATTTGTACATTTTGCATACAAGAGACTTCTGTTTGTCCATACTTTTGAATTCTGAGCTGGAAATTCTGTTTACCAAGTTTTCACTTGTTTGGGTAAAGAGCTTCTTTACTAGCTCTTTACTCATGGAACACACAGAGCTCTGAGGAAAAAAAATAAGGAAAAAAATAATTTGCAACACATAATTTATTGGCAAAGTTAGTCTTTTGCTCTTATTTCCATGAGTGCAGCAGCAGCAGGGTTTCTTGAACGTACTCATTATTCAAATATATTCTCTGAGTAAACAGCCAAACACTCTGTACTGTCAGATTTCACCATTACATGTTGACTGGTGATGCATCTTTCCAAAGGCTTGGCTGATCACCCTGAGGTTGAGAGCAGTTATGTGAAGAAAATACCCTGCTGTGGTTTGTAATTTGCCTCTGAGCCCCTCTCTCAGCCTTCTGAAAGGCTGATCTCTGTGATTATAAAGACCAAACTTAGATGCAGGTGGTAGAAGGGGGCATCAAAGAAGAGCCTACTATTCTCCAGTTCTGTAGTGTCTGATAAGACAAGCAGTCTCATATGAAGGGTGTTTTTCTCTATTTTGTTATTCAGAAGGAATTTCTGAAGAAAGCTGGAGGGTGAGGAAAGAAACTGAGTTTTGTTTATCCCAGAGCCTGGTAGACTTGCTCTGGTGTTGGTGATGTTTTCTGCCTAGGTAAGACTTGTCTCTGCATCTCAAGTCAAGCCACTGTGGCACCTGTTCAGGGTGGGGAGAATCTGCTGAGGATCTCTTCATGCAGTGCAGGCAGAGCTGGGAGGGCCAGGGTGTGTGGGAGGAGTTGGCAGAGTGGGAATGAGGTATCCCCATTGCACAAGGCACAGGACGTGGTGAGTGAGAGGAACCAAGTTGAGGCTGGTTCTAAAATCTGAGGTGTTTCCTTATCTAGCACCTATATCACACCAACATGGGAGGCTGTGCATGAGACTGTTGTGGTGAAAATATGTGAGCAACCTCAGTGTCATCATACTTCTGCTCAGTCACTTAAACCTAGCACAAAACAAAAGCCTCAAGTATGTGTGGGACATTACCCAGTTGGAAGATGTCACTCGCTTAGGCATAAAAACAAAAGTCGTCTTTGAGGTAGATGCTTGTACATGAGCTGATTTAACCTCACTGTTCTGAAGGCAAATACACATTGTACATTACAAGTTGAATTTGGAAAAAAATTGGAGCTAGCTTATTTGCACACAGAAAGTATAGTTTATTTTCCTTTGATGAACTTTACAATAATGCATCATTCCCCTTGCTAGATAATGTAGTTATAATCAAAGACAGGTCTTAAACTCTGGTGAAAGTGAAAGATGCTACCAGAACTCAAACTAAACTTGGCATGTCAATTGTTATCACTTCAAATCATCGAATTATGATTACCAGTGTTGAAATGGGGTCTGCATCTGAAGAGCACAAAGTAGTCAAAACTTAGGGGTATTTCCCATACAGTCGTTGCAATTCTTTTCTTCTCTCACAACTGTGTCTCCTCATAACAAGAATCCTTGGAAGGAAAGGAAGGATTGGTTATACCAGTGCCTATTTTCAGTCTCTAAGTGAAAATCCAGCATAATACAAACGGCTTTTTATATCAACCGCAAGGATTGCAGAGGGTGCAGATTTAAAAAAAAAAAAAAAAACCTCCTCCCAAGACATCTTGATTGCAGATGTTATTAAATGATTCTCTGGTGCTGGAAATACTCATCCTGGCTACATGTTGATCATAGAATACATTCTGTTCTCATGGTTTTCCGACTGGAAGAATGGAAGAAATGCCTCAGAATGTAACAAGGGAGAAAAATACTTCTGTCTGGTGATAGTTGTCCCTATCTTTTGGTCTGAGAGTCAGGTTTCTGCCTGAGGGGACCTGTATGAGAGATGATGAAAGTAATTACTCTGTCAGGTTAAATATGATTTTCTTCTATGCGTCTGCTTCTCGTGATGTCAGTTGATTAACCCGTCAGTCATCTTCCCGTGGCATGTGTCCACATGATGTCTGTCATGTGCTGAGGTCCATGGTTTGTTGTGCTAGTCTAACATAAACTTGAAGAGTCTTCAAATTTAAAGCTTCATTTTTCATCAATATTTTCTATTTTTCTTTTACATGTTCTTTTCTTGACTCATTCCCATCTTATCCAATTTCTTTTTTCTCTTTCCTGACTCAGTTTTTCCTTTAATTTCCTGCCTTAGTTCATCTCACTTTTTCTCTTCCACACCACAAATCTGCTTCACCCTTTTTGCATCTCTCCAAACCATCTCCTCATTGTTTCCATATCAGGGTACACTACAAAGACCATTTTGCCTTTGCCTCTTGTGCTATGTGGTGCATCTCTCAGTCCTCCTAAGATGAATGTAAGGCCATTCTAAAATTTATCTTTAAAAAAACCCCAAAGATGTGTGGTGGTTTTTTTCTTTTTTTTTTTTTTTTTTTTAATGGAAAACCACACATCTTCATCTTAACTGCCTTGGTTATCTCAGAAAAACTGGGGGCAACCTAGATAGTTCTACAAGTTGTACACAAACCCTCCTTGTACTGGGGATGATTTAATCTTCAAGGATTTCACTTGAATATTGCCAAATGGCACTAAAATCTGCTTAATTTGTTACCTCATTCTTCCCCTGATTTGATGTTAGAGCATAGAATCTAAAACAGACTATTTTATTTGTAGAAGAACACCTTAGAGCCCAGATGGATGGGGGGAGGATTAAAGATTAAGGCTTTGCATGAGAAAAACGTTGCAAATCACTAAGACAGCAATCATATTCCTCTGACTGAAGCCAAAATATGTATCATACATATTTAGTTAGCTTGGGATGCAGGGCGTGAAAAAGTAACAATATAAATTTTTTTACACACATATGCTTTGAGGCCCATGGCAAGCACAAGGTGGCCTTGTGAGAGAGTTGGACGTACAGTGTTCCTATGTCAGAAATTTAAAAATCTCGTGCAGTACACATTTGCATTAGCATGCTAGGGATGAGATTGTGGGAATGCATTTCGTACTCAGAATAATTATTTTCTTAAAATTTCACAAGGGCAGTGTGCTTTCCCATCCAGGTGGAGGACATTTCTGTATGAATTTTGCCCTTGGTGACCGGGAGTGGAAACATAAAAAGAACTATTCAATGTCTCTGGTTACAGAGATAAGTGAAAGAGTCATTGGCAGTAACTCTGTAGTAATAGCAGCAGTAAGTACTAGGCATGATTTGAATCTCTTGATAGTGATACGGGGATGCCAGAATATTTATCAAGCCATTAGGAGAGGCTGTTCCTAGCTGATAAGATGACTACAAGTGATGAAGTCCACCTGAAGACTCTGATGATGCTGGAACACATTTGCAGCCAACAAGGGAGGATGGCAGGGAGTGCTGCCCTCAGAGAGGCATGTACCGTTCATCAGCAAAATTATTCAGTCTCCTGCCTGGGGCAAACTTGTGGAATCTTTAATAAAAAGATTTAAAAAACATCCTCACGTACATGTTTCTCACAGCTGGGAGCCATGAACAGCCTGCCCTGTTGAGAAACTATTTCACTGAGTTGGTGGCAGAGGAGCTAGGAGAGATCATCAGAAAACCAGTTCCGAGACTGAATAATACGGGGAGGGCCTTATTTTAAACTGTCTCTATGTAAAACTGCCAAAATTGTTATGGTTCTCTTTTTGGAATATGAAATTGCCCAATTTATATCTCTTAATGTCTCTTAGTGTCATCAAATCAAAAAATGTTCTGTTATTTTGACTGTAACTAGATTGGGAACAGATTTTTTTGCTATAATCATCTGTAAGCAACATGAATAAGGAAGAATTTATCACAGCTTTTCTGATGTTGAATCGCCACATGTGTTGCATCGTGGATAAAAAATCAGGTGCTAGCACTTGAATTTATGTCCAGAAGTGTTTTTGTCTGAGTAGCTTTTGTTAGCCAAGGCTTAAATATCTCTAGGAGGATTTTGTTGTCTACCTTACCTCAATTACTAATCACCTGCTTGGGTAAGGCACTGACCTTAGGCATTTGTTTTCCCCTCCTGCTTTGCTGTGAATTGTCCTCTCTGCTGATGATCAGAGTCCTCTGCAACATGGAAGCCAGTGTGGCCATCAGATCATGCAAATTCAAAATACACTTTCTGTATTTCCCTCTCGCTAAGGTGTATAGTTATATATAGAGAGCTCAACATAAATACGCAAGTTTTCCTTGAAGAAGTTTTAAAGATTATAACCATAAAGGATTAAGAAATTAAAAAGCTCTTTGCTGTTTGCTTCCAGTAAACAGAAAGTGGTACAAAGAGAGGAGCAATTGAGAACAAACTTGTGTTGCTTTTCACAATGAATTAAGTGTATAAATACTTAACAATGAATAAACACTATTGACAGAGAAAAGTAAATATGTCTTAAATTTTCTCTGGCTTTTAAAGCATCGAATATCAATAGCAAAATTGTGTTTTCAAATGTGTTTTGAATTTGACAGTGTCTCTTTGACATTTATAAAGTACAGTGATGAGTATGTAATTAAAGTCCTTTGCTTATTTCCAATATTGAATTCTCAGTCCTACAAACTTCCTTTGAGGTACGGAGTGACTGAACAAAGGAGGAAGGCTTGCCAGCCTGTTCCCATGTGCGCCATGCTGTGCACCAGCAATGTGCTCGCCTTTGAACCCGATGCTGAGCCAGACCATGCGCATGTGCTGAGGATCATCTCTTCCCAATGTTCTTGGGGGTTTGTTTCAATTACCACAAAAGGCCTAAGTGAGGAATAGAATGTTTTCCTAAACTTATTTGCCTTTCCTTCTGTATAAATATGAAGTATCAGTCTTTATGTGGCAAAGAGATATTTTCTTGGGAGCTCACATATCTGGTTTGACCGCAGATGAAATAATGAACAGCATGTATAACTCTGGAACATTAGCACTGAATCCACAGGTAATGAATTTTGCTGTAGGCTATTTTTCAATTGTTGTTTTCGCTCCTCACTCTCAGAGTGTGCTTTTCACCAGTAAGCATGCTGCTCAGGATTACAGCACCGACGCCCCAGCCTGCGCGGGTTGGTGCCAGTAACACGAGCCCTCAAGCCAACAAACTCCTGGTCACAAGCACACAAAAAAGTCACAGCACCAAAGCTTCTAAATGTTTTTGCTCTTTCCATATGAAAATGCTCATTTGACCCAGACCATATGTAGAGATGCATGTTTATCTCAAGTTACATATAACCTGCAAATTACTACCACAAAGGTGAACATTGCATTAAATCACCAGTGGGCAAAGTACACAGGCTTCAGGACAGGGACAGACAGGACCTTGGGAGTCCCCCTTACTGTCTGCTTAGCTCCAGAGTGATGCTCCCTCTTGTATGGTCCGACTGCCTGCTTGATTGTCCTTTAGATGGAGATGGGACATATTGGCTTGAATCCTTTGAAGGAACCTAAATCTTATCCATCTCTGGGAGGGGGTGGTGTCAGCAGAGCTGCAGGCAGGAGCTGCTTGGACACTGTTTTGAGCAAGGCCTGCTGTCCCCATATTCTGGATGGTTTTGCAGACATACACTTGCTGTGCCCTGAGCACACGCCCAGGCTTGAAGCCTTCCAGTTCCCAGTGTCAGACTTGGCTGTCACACAGGTGCCAAATCGCAGAATGAAAGGGCAGTAGCATGTGAAAGAGTTAAACAGATTAAACAACTGGGATTTTTCTGGTATATAAACCTTTACGTTGCCTATTCCAGTCTTTTTGTGGATTCACTCTTCCTAGTCCATTTGCTAACTTCATATGGAAAACCATCATCAGGTGATGGAATTGAATGCATCTCCCCACAGACTCAGCCCAGAAGCCTCTGAATATTCTTTCCTGAGGGCACCAGGGGTTGGATAACTTAAATGGATGCATGAACAATTATTTAGATCTTCAGACATTAAAAGATGATACGACTGTTTCAAACAGAAGGTAAATCTGTGACTGAATGCTGAATGTCTGCTGCAGGAAAAGTCTGACAAGACTGCTAAGGGCAGCTGCTTTAGGAAAAATAGCAGAAGGTAACCCTGAGTAGCTTGTAGAAGCTCCTGGGGATGGTGAGGTTATGGCAAGGAGAGCAGCCAGGCATGGCACAGCATGAGGGATGGTGGGCAGAGGCTCCTGGTGGACAGAAGTATAAGATCTCTGTGTCATGTGAATGTCATACCAGTTCTATGTCAGGAGGAAAGCAGAGCATGGGTCCCGTCTCTGTTCTCTGTTGTGTGCAGTTGGTTTACCCTCAGCAAATATTGTTCTAACAGAGCCAGCTGTCAGATTTGTGTCTGTTGAACAGATACAAAACACTGATCTCAGTGGGAGGCAGGTACCTACTCTGCATAAGCACTTTTGCAAATCCCAAAAGGCATTTCTCCATCTTCAGGCACTTCAATATCTTTGAAAATCTTGCCCTTTGTGCCTAGCTTTGCCTCTCTACAAAACAGAGAGAAATCTGCCTCCCTAGGAAGTGAAGCAGAGTTAAATTTATTCATATTTGCTTTAAGCTTTGGAACCACAGACAAGATGTATGCCACGAAGGTGTACTTCTTGTTCAGCATACTATACAATGAAACACCTGTGTGTACAGTTATAGTCCATGCTGTCATTGGCTTCATTTTGAAAGATGTATCCATGAATCAGAGGAAGGCAAGGTGCCATGCTAATGAATGATAGCTATAGAAAGATAAGCTACCGTGTTTTGTGATGGCCCAGCAGTTCTTTTATGGAGGACAGAAGCAAGGTTTCACTGCTGCTATCCTCCTGTACTTAAATGTCTTGCAGAAAAGTGGTAGAAAACTACTACAGATGTTTATTGTGGTCACTGTGCAAGACTTTTGGTAAGATAAAGACAGAAAAGACAACTATATGTCCAGATCTTCAATACTGATGTCAAAAAGAGCTCTCAGTTTTTCAAAATTGTCCCATGCTCCATGTGCTTAGGCCCTTCTGCAGTGAATGATATGGTGGCTTTACTGGAGCTTTCTGGTTGCAGGTCTTCTTGCTCTTGCTCCTCTACATCTTCCCCTGACTGTGAATTTTCCAGAGTTTCAGAATCTGTTCCTGAACCCTTTTGATAACGTGAATAAAGCAGAGGTCGTGTTTGAGCCCTGCTTTTTTTAGGTCCTTTTGCCCTAGTTCCCCCATGGACTGCCTGGGGTGGAAATTTCCATCTGACTTGCTTGCCCTGCCCTCAGATACGGGAGTTTACTCAGGCTGCCCAGTTACTGCTCATCTTGCCTTGGGGTTTTTAACCACTTTCCTTTTGCTGGGGCAGCAGCCATCCTGCCAGTGGAGCTATGCTAAGACTCAGCCTGGCTGTGGCCTCAATCGCTGGCTGATCCCCACTTCCCAGGTAGTGGCCTGTCCTCTATATCTGATAATAGTCACCCTTTCCAGGGAAATTCAGAGGAAAAAGGCTCCTGTTTTCTGCTTCTCCTTTGCTTGTCTGCACAGATAATACCATGCTGTATGATGGGTTTTCTTACTAATCATCTGCTTCGGCTATTTTGGGTTTGGCATTATTTTGCTTTATTTAGCTGGGGCAGTTTTTGATCTTTCCCAGTGGCAAATGCTGTGGAAAACCAGATAAGGACTCTACCCTATTTTTAAGCATCAGGACAACATGACTTACTTTTCAATAGCTGAGCATTTTGATAGCCAAGAGGCAACTGGAAGACAATTAAATGACATAATTTGAAGCCTGGGTTCTTTGTTTTAGTGTCTGGCCTGCCCAGGCATTCTGGTATTATGCTTGTAACTTTTCCCTTTACTTCTATGAAGACAAACCTATGATCAAAGAAAGCAGAAAAAGGAGAATCTGCAGAAAAGTTGTTTAAGCATTACTGAAACATTTTATGTTAGCAGCGCCAAAGGCTGCGAACTCTCTTAGTGAGTTAAAGCCTTTTAATAATTTGGGATCACATTATAATCCCCTTGTCCAGAATCCTTACAATTTATACTTGATTTAATGCTTGGAATAAAGTTAGAAAGTCTCTCTCTCTTTTTACCCCCCCCCCCCCCCCCCCCCCCCCCCTTATGCTACAGTCAAGGATAATAATTTTAAATTCTCAAATGTGTTAAAAGCATTAATTGCACTAGTTGAAGTATTTTATTTTGAGTTTTAAAGTCACTCAAAACTTTAATATGACAGAGAAGATACAGTGCAATAATTCTAGCTGTGAGTCAGACCAGGAAAAAAATCCTGACTTTGATCTGAGTAACAACACCTCTCTCTCTGACTGACAAGACTGCTTTCATGCCACGCTGAACTGTAGCAGCAGAAGCACCCAAGAGCTGCTGGCTCCCAGCACAGGGAAGGCAGCTGGAAGCTGGCTGGAGCCAGAGCTCATCCTGGTCTCAGCCACACATCCCGTCCATTGGGGTGGGAGAGGAGAGGACGTCTCACAGCACCACAGGCATCATGCAGCAAACTGGAGCCACCTGCCCCAGTGGTCTTAATCTTTTCCAAGGCAGTTGTGGAAATTTGCTTAGACTGCTCCTGGCACTAAACAAAATGTGTTATATCTCATTATACATAGCTATGTAAAGCTGGAGCATTTTATGCATTTAGTAGAGTGACTATGCAAGCAAAACAACGTGAGGCAGCTGAAACCTCTGGGGAGAGAAGAGTCAGCTGGAACATGCACGTGAAGGACAAATGTGGAGTGACAGTAGGTCAGATCTCCCTCACAAGGAAAAGCGTTTGGTTCAGCTCCCAGCCCTGGTGGGAAACAGTAGGGTTTGGCTTAGTGCATACTCCCACAGTGGCTCGGGGTATAAAATGTGCATGCTAGAATTTATTCACATAGCTGTGCTGCCGAACCCTTGTGCCAGTTCACCTCAGGCTTGTTAAGCACCTTTGTGGACACATTGAAGTGATTCGGGGATGGATTTCTAAAAGCATGAAGGGCAAACTGCCATGATAGTTCCACTGGAACACACTTAGGGGGTGATTTGAGTACGTGAACATATATGTCCAGCACAGTTTAGATGCCCCAGGGTCTTGTGCTTTATTGTGGAAAGTCATGGGTTTCTCCTACACCATATATCAGCTTACCAGAAATTATCTGAAATTACACTGGTTACCTACGTTTAGGCACCTGAATATCCCCCCTAATGCCATGTTGTGCTTGCAGCTTATACAGGTTGTAACAGTAAGAGAGAAAATCTTCTCTGTCCTCCCAGCTTATTTCAGTAGACCCTTTCCACCTATTTTACAAAACCACGGTGGGCTGGTAGTCTTGCAGTTTGCACAGATTGTTCTAATTTTTTAATGTTTTGATTGGGAAGAACTCAGACGTCAAACTTTGTGCCTAAGGTTAATCTAGTATTATTGGGTTTCAGAGTTAACTTCCATTTAAAAGAACCTACCTCCTTCACCTCAGAGGCCACTATCCCTACTGTGCCAAATATTTTGAAGGAGTGTTGGTCTTGGCAGTGTGTTTGGAAAGTTACAGAAATCCAGTTAAGCATCATCATAGAGGAAATATTTTAGAGTTGTCTGACTTTCACCAAAGATGTGCTACCAAAAGCGTTTTTCATCCTGAATATCTCTGGTCATATGGAGAGATGAATTGACATGGTCAACCTCTGGTTCCAAAATCTAAACCTCTTATATCTCTGATAAAAAACTACAGGGCTAAGTACTGTGACCCTTTTGAAAATCTGCCTTGTGCTCCAGGCCCAATAACATGAGTAGTATCCACTCCTGAAGCTTTTCCTCCTTGTTTGTGCCTGCTGTGTACCTGACAACCTGAACAGCTTCCCAGGGCTCCCCAACATAAGCAGTCCAAGCTTTGTCTGACTGTTTTTCTGATCTCTCTGCTGTACCTCAGTCTTCTCTGGCTCTGAATCCCAGAAAATCCCCCTTTTTGGACACTCTGCTGCCTGAGAGTGTTAATGCCCAGCTTGGACAAGCATTTTTGCCCCTTGCCTAGATTCAGCCCTCCCCATTGCAAACCTTGCTGCTCAGGCTACTTTATAGCCCTCTACACAGAGAGCACCTGCCTCTCCAGGAAACTTCTACCAAACTAATTCTGTTTTTTCCTCATTCTTCCCATCTACTTTCTATATTTATTACACTCATTCAGCTGTTTTGGATAGAAAAAATGGAAACAGGGTGCTCTTATTTGATTTAAATACTAATGGACTTGCCCATTATATAGGTTTTGGATAAAAGGATTTTACGTGGCAATGAACTGTAAGGCATAGCCACAAGTCACCTTCTCTATCACTTGGGTAAAAGCTTCTTAGGGTGACTGGCAAGCCTGAGACACTCATATATACAAATAACACAAGATGGTAATTGTCAGATGATGAAAGGCAAAAGCTCATAAAATAGAGCCTATACTGTGAGAATCTCAGATTCTGTGTTTCAACTTGATTTTCCTCAGAAGGCTTTAAAATTCCAAAAATAGTGGACACCTAATTTCTGAAAGGCAGAATCATTAGCCAGTAAGGGAAATCAAGACCTTAAACCGAGTTACAATAATATATATTCATTATGTGCATATATCCAGAATATACTTTATTTTTGAAAGAAGACATATAAACCTTCAAGTTTCAGTCCATTAAGTTAGAAATTACCAGAGGTCATGAATAAATTTTGTCAATGAACAGGTTTAAATTTCAGTGACTGCTTAAGGAAAAATTGCAATTTTGCCTCGCTTTAATTGCCAAAAGCTATGGTTTCAGAGGAAGGAATGACTGGCTAAGTAGTCAGCAAAAAAAATGATACCATTAGTACATGATATATTGTGCTATTTTCTGTGCCATGGGTTCTCTTCCGTGTTGCTCCATCTCACCCAGATCTCACAACAAACTCCAGTATGTCTGTCTGCAGCTTGGCTGTTATTCCTGCTAAGATCAATGCCTCCTGGTTGTTTGCAGATATTTAATTATCCCCAGATGTGTAGGGTACAGGCTGAAGCCTTACATACATATAACACCGAGGATGAAGGGTCTGTGACCAAATCTTTCTCTGAGCAAAAGTCACTTAACACATTTTTGCATTACAAAATATCCCACAGTGAGATCTCACTGGAACCAGATGTTCATTACAGAAAGCATATGGCAAGAGGATGTAGATCCATTTTTCTTAAGTCCTCTTGAAAAGTCATTGTATCATAGCTCAAATTCTGCTGAAATTCATGCTTATAATCCCTAAAGCCTTTTCCCAGTTAAAAAAAGGGCACGTCTCTGTTTTCATTGCTTGTGAATCACTCCTACATCCATTGATTTCCAAAGGCTTGCAAAGAAAGCAGCTGAGAATCTGACCCACAGTGAACAAGGTGTGCATGAGGCTTGAATGAATGGAACATGTGTGATGAATTAGTGAATGAGTGTTTGTCCTGGAGAAACAGAGACAATGGTGAAATAAAAGTCAGTCTTTGTGTGTTCCATAAGTATTTAATCTCAACCTAAAGAGATAGAAATTTCCAAACAATATGTATGCTGTTTATCATATCATGTCATCTCATATTATACAATGCCTGTTGGTGCATGACAGCTGCCTAATCTGTTTATGTAGTTGGGCTTAACCAGGTGAGTTTGTTCTTATTGAATGGATTAGAGTGTCTGACAACAGACCTCATTTCAAACTGAAAGTCACTGCCAATACAAAGAAGAGCAGGGCCTTAAAAAACACTGTAATCCAATGCCCAGGGCTAATGAAGGCTGAAACCAACCCTCAGTCATTAATTTAACCCCCTTGAGCCCACAGACACTGCATTTATTAAAGGGGTTAATTGCTATGTCCTGCCCAACTACACCCAGCGCAAGCCTAGTTGTGTGGTCAGATGTGTGTCCCTTCGTGCCAGCGAGGCAGTGATCCAGCTCTGAGAGGAGCCTTGGGAAACCTGTGCCAGGCAGGCACCCAGGGACAGTAGCAGTGACCAGGACAGGAGCAGTGTGTGCTCCTCTCCTGCTTCCTCCTCAAATGGGTACAAGAAGGATGAGGCTGAGGGTTTTCTTCCTTGGTGGCCCAAAGGTAACCCTGCAGTGCAGGTCTGGCACTGCTCTGGAGCATGGCAGAGAGAGTGCATGAGTCCACCAGTACCTCAGGAAGCAAACCAAGAGTCACACTTTGCATCTTTCAATATGCAGTGGTTATAATTTGACATCCTTAGGAACAATCTGAGTTACTCTGTAAAAATGTTTTTATTTCTTAAACTGTATTTGGCCTTGCCAATATCAGGAAAATTGCCAGCCATAGTCGGTGATCTCTCCCATCCTTTCACTTTACTCTTCACTTGGGATCTTTCAGGTAATGGCAATTCTTAAAAGCTACTGGAGCTTGGAAACACTTTCAACAGCATTTGCTGCATACTGGAAATTCTAAGCCAGACAAGACATTCATGGCTTGGTATGAAGTCCAAATATATGAGTCATCCTACCAAACAAATATCATATGGCAGCCTGTGCTCATGAAAATAAATTACTGATTTGTTTTTTAGGCTTTAAAGAAATAATTATATATTTTATTCTGTCTCTTTCATTTAAATGAATAAATGTTGTATGTTGTCATCCTGAATTTCCATGTTCATAAAGAACTAGTATATGCCATATGTAGACTCAGTAACAAGAAACTGAAATACATGAAGAGCTGATCCAGTATGACAGAAGAAAACCTGTAAAATCATGACGACAATTAGAAATGCTCTTTACAGTTTTTGAGCTGAGAAATGTGTGTCTCATAGGTATTACACAGATTTATGTTTGGTTTTTACCAAATTAGTAAAGCACCATTTTCAAACACTCAAAGCAGTCACTTTTTGTTTGCAATCCAGAATAACTTTTCATTCCATCCTTTTATAAAGCCATAAACCCTTGAAATAGATTATATAATACTGATATATAATCCTTTCTGCAATTGGACTTTCTCTGTGATGATCTGAAAGCACTTCTCATTTACTGATGACTAAATTTTCACCATACCCTTTTTTAGAGAGGTTTTCTACCATTTTGGAGATGAATGACTGAAAACACAGGCTGTACTTAAATTGGGAATGCCTTACTGGTATAGGAGTTCCTGTACATTGTGGGAATGAAGTACACTTAGTCTGTTGGACAAGCAGGATTGCTTTGCACTGGTATAGTAAAATCAGTTTACCCTTCAAATGAAACAAGATGTACTAGTAAAAGCACAATTTCCCTAATGCGACTGCAAGCCAAGGTCTCCTGGACTGGTCTCCTTTATCTAAAAGAAAATCCTGTCAGAGCAGATTTTTAGGATTTTCTACCTTTGTCTAGACTTTCTGGGTGAATGCCTTGCAGCCCTCGGGCACAGCTGAGCACAGCAGCAGCACGGTCAGAGCTGAGTCAAGCACTCAGGAGATACCAGCGTGTGCAGCAGGTCCCGGGTCAGATGGGGCTGGGTGTGCAGGGTGACACTGGTGCCACTGCCCTGGATCCGTGCACCAGTGACAGCATTGCTGGGCTGTCTAAGCAATCACTGCAAATCAGAGGCAAAGCCTGTAGCAGAAGTTTATCCCATTAAAAGCCAGGCCATGTAATGAAAAGCCCAGTGAGTTCCCTTGGATTAATAAGGTAGCTTCTGTTCACTAAGGCAGCTGGGTTGTTGTGCATCATTTCTGGGATAGCAAAGAAGAGTCATGGTATATATACATGTGTGTGTGTGTGTGTATGTATATATGTGTGTGTGTATATGTATATGTATATGTATAATCCATGTTCACATAGTTACTAATACTTCCCATAATGTCAGATATCATTCATGAACAAGTCAGTGATTTCTGTATGAACTGCTTAGTAGTATCTGGCTTGAAATGTACCTGGTAACTCTAGAAAATTCCAAGCAAATACAGAAAAAAAGCTCCCGTTTCTAGACAGAAAGGAAGTGGATTGCAAAATCTGGACATAGGGTGACATTAGTTTTCAGCCAATTTGAAAACATGATAAATGAATTTTGAAACACACTACTGTAAATACATTTATCTGTTTTTGGTCTTAGTTTCTATACCAATTCTTTTAGTAATCAGACTTATTAATTGGAGTTAGAAAATCCTTTAATCCTATAAATTCGTAATACCATGAGATTGAGGAGCGTCAAACAGAAAGTGGATCCTTCCATGGAAAACAATTACTTTTAGCATGGAAAACTGAGCCTCTTCTTTACCTAATGCCCGTGAAAGACCAGGAATAAATCACTTAGAAACTAGTATAGTAGCTACAGACTTCAAAATGGGGAGCCAAACATTATGCAACCTGTTTCACTGAGCTCATGCAGGATTAGATCACTGTAACCATGGGAAAAAAATAACCCACTATGAAGCGTGGGTTTATCCTGTTCTTTTCACATTTGCAGTTTGATTCAGAAGAATGTAGAATCAATGAGACATTTCAGGCCAAGTCGTATGTGAATCATTATCTGTTATGTTTTATGTCTTTCTCCCACCTACAACACACAAGGGGTCAGGAGGGCCTGGATCCTGGGATGTGGTCTTGGGCACTTCACACAGCAGGTCAAGGGAACGATCCTGCCAGAAGGATTTCACCAGCCAGATGAACACACACCTTTGGTTGGGATTCACTAGCCCCATAGCCCCCTGCCTGAGGACTGTGTTGCTCAAGACAAAAATCCTATTTAGCCAGAAAGAGGGGAAGGAATGAGCTCCTAAAATAAGCACTGGCACATTCCTCCGAAACTTTAAATAAACCTTCCTAGAGGTAAGTTCAAAATAAGTTATTTTGAAGGTGGATTTTCAGTTACCAATAAACTTCTTTCTGACTTGGAATAACTTTTTTAAGAGGGAAGAAGCATTTTTTGTGGTTATGGCCCAGATGATGTATTGCTGAGATGTTTTCTGGGGCAGCTGTATCCTCCTTGCACAGACAGATAAAAGTCTCTGTCAAATGCTTTAAAATGTCAACGCATAAAATTGCTGTAACTGAAGATACTTTGGGAAGCAGGTTTGAAAACAGGACCTTTAATTTCTTTCTACTGGATTTTGCTTCACTATACACAGGTCTATTGGGAAGCTTAATTAATGTTTTTTTGGTCCTTCAAGAATGATCCTACAGAAATGCAAGATTTTATCATCTCTAATCCTCTTTGTCCCCGAAAAATAATCAGCACAGTGGTTCAAGCAGCCATGGCTGAACACAGCTTTCGCAAGAAACACGCTGTGCCTTTAGGGTCATATCTGATAAAATGCAGTGTGCAGCATGCAAACCTCCATAGGAAATACTCAAAGGAGATCTTATCCCCATCCTCACCTAACAAGGGGGAACAATAACAGATACCTTTCTCACTTCTCTCCATCAAGAGCTGCCTGGACAACAGTTGTGCTGTAAGCTCTGAGGGTTGAGGATGCGTTTGGTTTCGCCTTTACCCTTTGTCTCCCCTGTATCTGCACCCAGAGACCACACCCTCCTCTCATCTCTGAAGTCAGTAAAAAAATCATCTCTACATGAGTCCGAATACCACTTGGATTTTAACAGTACAAGACATTTTTAATATGTGGCACACAGCCCTACACACAAGTGGGGAAATGGGCCTGGAAAGCTCAGAGAACTAATTCTCTTGACTTTCTCTGAACCAAAAGCATGGAAGTTTCTGTTGCTTAATTTGTTTTGGTGAAAAGAGAACTAACACACAATAATTACATTATTGAATGTAACTTCCCTGCTTGTGGTTGTCTCCCAAATTACCTCTCAGAAAATAAGAGTCCTTTCCTGAGGCCTTTCTCAGATGGAAAACTCTGGAGTAAGATCCAGAGAAAAAAAAGCTGGATGCTGTATGACAGGACACACTTATTCCCTTAGCAAGACTGTTGTAAAGACACAAGACATCCCTTCCAGCAATTAGGACTTTTTGTAGTGGCCATCAGAGCCTTTCCTGAAAAATTTCTGATGGCAAAGGAGAGATCTGGTGTCAGGACATTAGATCTTGTCTCCACCATGGGTTTTACAGTAGACAACACGAGTTTTACCTTCCAGAAGTAAAACACTCTCCATTTGTCAGTGAAAACATGGTATAAACAAGGTCAGGGGCTCTATCCCAGGGCTGACCCTTTCTTTTGCCAGACTTGACTCCTCCATGAGATGCTGATGGTCAACACAGGAAGCTGACAAAGTAAGGTACTAAAGGAGAGGGACACAGCTGAGAGAAGTGCTACAAGTAAATAAATGCTTCCAAGATGATTTATTTACTTCTCTTTCTTTCGGGTTAAAGGAGTTACTGCTTTGCAATCCAGCCCAGTGATATTTAACTCCCCTTGGTATCCTGCAAAAAGCATTCTAATGTCATGGGATATTTATTATTCTGCTATTTAGCTGGTGATAGCCCCTCTTTATCTTCATATTTTGAATTGGTTTACAGTCTGGAGATGTTAAAATAAATATTACTTTGTGGTTTTTGGACCAGCACAGCAGAGTCCAAGTGCCATCATGGAAAATAGCATATGATTACAAAATCTCTTTTTGTCACATGATCCCTAGTTACATAGGACTAATGAAAGGTGAGAAACAATAAGAAATATTAGGCGTAACCCAGCCTTCCCTCTTTACCCACCTCACTAACTGGCCTCAGGAGATTTGAATATTCAGTGAAGTCAAAGCTCAACTCTCAGGATTAGACAAAGTTTTCTGATATATACACATGCATACGTGTTGAAAGTGGCTGAAGAGGCAAATAGGAGCCCAGGTACCTCTAAAAATTCTATTAAGTGCTTTAAATATACCCCAAATAATGGCAACTACATGTGACTACATACCAGTCTTTTAGTTTTCTGTACATATATCTGAGTTAGCTACCTAATATTTTATAATTAAAACAGGAAAATAGGCACTTTTAGATACAAATTATTTCAGTTTAAAGTAGTTGACTAGTAAGCAGCAGATGTTATAGGAGTGTTTGTTTCTCACTATTGATGGTGCTAAAAACTGCAGGCCACGAGCTCAGGCAGAGCTGTCTAAACCACAGGCAAGCCAATCTGGACAAGACAAATCCCTTATTTGAAGATTTACTTCTCTTAAATATTGCTGTGGTTTCCTGTGTATAAAGTTCACTTGTCACATGGAGTTTAATTTTGGGGAGAGGAGGATATACGGCATGTAGGCATTCTGGTAGAAGATGATGATTTGGCAGAGGCTCTGGGCACCGCTGAGGGTTTGCCATTAACTTCACTGTGTCACTGTGGACACAAATGGTTAATTGCCCAGTTCACAAAAGGAAGGTGGCACCACTGTCTTTATTCTGCACCAAGGGAGGCCTCCCTGCCCTGCCTGTATGTGGATAACTGTGCCAAGCTGTCATAATCAAAAGGTAAATGGAATTCACTGCATCTGTCCACAATTTTGAAGACCGTCGCTTTAAACTTCCATGTGTTTTCTCACATTCCACTGACCCATTAGCTTCTCCTTTGTGACTTGGAGATTGTGACTTACATTTGATTTCACCTGAACCCATGGCAGCAAACACATTATAGCCTGGCGTGTTTGGAGTTTATTAGAGTGGGTTTGGACTGGGGACTTTTCTGAACAAGAAGGTCTAGCCACTCTCTTTCTCATAAACCTATACTTTAGAATTGTTTATTCTCTCTCAGCTGACTCCACATATTTCTGCATTTCAAAGCAGCTCTTTATTTGCCTAAGCATTTCATTTGTCACTGTGCTATCATTACTACATTTAATTGAAAAATTCATTATGATAATGTGCCATATAAAGAATACAGACAAATTCATAACTGCTGCTTTGGATCACAGTAGTTTTAAAACCCCTCTAAAGCATCAGATTATTTGAAAAATAAATAGTTCCTGTGTCTGTGAAAGAAAAAAAGGGGAAGTATGCAGAAACTCCTACAGGCATACAAGTCAAAACACACTGTTACACATTTTGTCTCTCTGGGATAATGGTGAGACATTCACAACATGTGGCCTACTTTTTACACAGAAGCAAGATAAAAGTTTTGAGGACTGAAAAAAATACACAAAATATTTGCTCTATCTTTCCTTATCACACTCACATGAAAATCCTGATGTGATAGATACGGACCATCTTTCCTCCAGCAGCCTACAGGACAGTGACCTAGTGTGGGAGTGCTCTGATCTGTTTTGCAAATGAAATCTAAATGAGGCAGCTTTTTAAAAAATCCAATGACTATTAGAACAAGTGAAGGGGGAAGAAATCCATCCCCATCCCAAAAACTTTCTGCCGGATGTTTAGGATTATGTCTCAAAATAATAATAACTTTTGCAGTAGAAGTTCACTTGTTGGAAGGATGTTGGAAGGACTTTGCTTGTCTCAAACACTGCTGAGACCACAGAAGGACTTTGCCGTGAGATAAGCATGGAATGGAGCAGCAGGATGGCTCTGGCTCCAGACCTGGTGAGCTCTGGCTAGCACTTCTTGGGGAATGTATCCCATCAAGGCTTCCCGCTGTGGTAAACTGGGGAGGGGCATCTGCCCACACCCACACTGCTGGTCAAACAGAGATCACCCAGGTTATGGGACAGACGGCATCTGTGACCACCAAGGGCCTTCCAACCCCTCTCCCATCTAACTTCCCCCACCCCAATATGCCTCCCTGGATTCCTGGACCTTGGACTGTACAGTTAAGGTAGCTGATGGGAACCTGAGAAAAGATAAAGGGGATACTACCGTTTGAGCATTATCTCAGGCTCAGGGGGAGGTAAACAGGGCTGGAGGGACACTGATAATGGACACAAAGAACCCACAAGGAAAGTCAACTTAGCTGTGCTGAAGTCAGCTGTGACTTGGTAAAAATGTAGTTCTAGCAGGGGCGAGATCTGGCACAACCCACCACCTTAAAGAAACCCATGGACTGAGGCAACCCACTGAATCAAAAGAGATAATTAGCATTTTAGGGAATCATTTAACAAATAGAATAAGAGAATTGTGTAGATAAATAGTGAAAAGTTTTGAAAGACCTCAATACCCTCCCATCAAGAAGACCAAGGTGAAGAAGGACCAAAAGGACAGATCCACAGATGGTGACTATCTTCTGCCTAATCTGTCTGTGTTTCCTATCCTCTCTCCTCTCTCCTCTCTTTTCTACTTCTTTCTGTCTCTCTGCCTCACATTCTATTGTTAAATAAAATCCGTACTATTGACTTTGGCATATGATCTTGCTTGCACCTTAATTCAGGTAGAGGCATCTCTTCATAAGTCAGATCTTAAAACACATCCTGGTCAAATTCCAGTTCAAATAATTTAATTTTGCTGTTTTACAGTAACCCTCTGTTTCTGTAGTAATATAATGCCAGCATGGGTCTGTAAGATGCCTGGATGCATATTTTCCTGTCAAAGCATTTCTAAAATCAAGTCTGATTTCATGTTGTGTGCACCACTATCCTCCAGTGAATGTTTAAGTGAAACTGAGTTCATCTGCACAAATGTTTGCGGAATATAATTTCTCTATATAATTTGAGTAGTCTAAGTCAGCCTATTTTTATGGATCCTGTTACAGTGCTAGGTGGATGCTGAATGTTGATTTGCTCAGATTTTGATCTCATGTGAGACTTTGCACACTCTTGCCTTGTATTTGAAAAACAAAATAAAGTGAAAAAACACTCAGAGCAGTGGTTTCCCAGACACTGTTGCTAGGTGACCTTCCAAAGCTGAGTGAATTCTTAAACTCTTCCTGCTCCAGGCACCTGACTAATAACTAGTAACCACACGTTCAAGAGAAAAGGGAGCATCCCTGCTTTTCTGACTGCTTCCAAGTTTTGCAGTCTTATACACAGACTGAGACAGGCAACAGCTGTCTTGGTTTTAGCTTTTTTCTTCCTTGGAAACTGGGCAAGGCATTTACAAATACTATCCAGATTAGATGAATTAGCTGGGTAGAAAATCAACATACTTAAGTACTCCTATCTGCATCTCCTTACTGTTTCTTCTGGCAGCTATGTATGTGACAGAGGCTTTGTTCAAAACCATGCATCTATATGAATAAATGTTCATTCAAAGATACTCATGAATGCTAGAAAATCTGGAAGCCCATGCTGGTAGAAAAAGAACAAAAATACTCCATTTTTTAAAACAGCAATTGAATAAAAGTACAGACTCTGCTGAAAGCTGGTCAATTTAATCAGAATTTAACTCAGAATTGGTTTATTAATGTAATATTATTTATTATATTAATACATAATTCTATCCTGAGCTTTCCTTCAGATGAAACTTAAGGTTCCCCCTCTTTTTGGCTTCACCAAATATGTGTGTCCTTCACAAGGCTTAAGTCAGCACAGACTGACCCTGCAGCAGATGGCCATGTATGTTAGGCCCTGTGAACTGAATAGTGAATATGCATACATGCATGTGCATATTCATGCATAATAATATATGCAAGCAAGAATACTTTGTACAAAATGTGATATAGTAGACTAAAAAGCAGATACAGCCAGTCCATCTGCTTTTCTGTGGCTTTGTTTTGACTTCCTTACTGCTAGGGGGCTACCAAGATATTGTAAACCCGTTATTGCTTCATTTGTACTAACAAAATTCCTCAGGAAAAGGAGGAAAATTCTAGCTCTCCATAATGGTCAAACTTCCTCATCTCTTGACAAGCTGAAAATCCTCCTCCCATCTTCTTAGATACTCCCTGCCTTATTCAGAATATTCTTTCACATAAAAAATACAGCTCCCTATCTTTCTCTAAGCCAAGGTCCACAATCAGCCGCTGAGCGAGGACTGGTTGAGGCATGGCAGTGAGAGCAGGCTGCAAGGACAGCCTTCTGAAAGTCCCTCCTTTTGTCTTGCTCCACAGGAGAGGCTTTGTGAGAAAAACTCCAGCCTTTTTTTCTGATGTCACACCAGCAAATTTCTAGCAGTGTCACAGAGAAATGATTACCTCACCACGAAGTAATCCATGATTCTGTAATTAAAGACTGTCATAATGTAAACACACCAAAGAGGCACAATTAAGCCTGCACTGGCAGCCTCAGTATTCACACTGAATTACTGAAAATTTCATCTTGATAACAGTCTTTTAACTTTGATTCTGTGTAAGATTTCCTAATCTCAGTAAAAATTAAGTTTGTAAAAAAATAAGACTGAAACATCCCATTATCTAAGGTCTTCATTTCCTCTGTATAAATTATTAAGAGTTCTACTAATAGTGAGGAAGTACTAAAAAGTAACTTGTCAAAATATTTGCTGGAAATTTTTCTCTTTGCCGCTTTCACATAAGACCTCTGCATGTGTCTGTTTGAAGGCTGACCTATATTGGGAACCTGCTTCCATTAGTTCCTTGCCCATCCTGCTCCTGGGAGCCCATTAAGTAACCTAATGCCATGTTGTGGTCCTGAATGGGAAGGCATTCTCCCGCAGGCCTGGTTTCTAGTTCTGGTAAAGTGTGGCAGAATGAGATTATCCCAAAAAAAGACTTAACAGAATAGTTTTCCGCATGGGCAAGAATAATTTCTCCCTACTCTCATTCTTACTTTGAGTCAGTCAGAATGATTTCTGGAAATTTTGGAGCCTTTGGCTCAAGGCAAATTTCAGCCCAACCAGCTCAAGTCTGTCTTTTAAAAACTATGCTCTTACAACGCTGGCACACAGAAGGTACCCTATGAATGTATTGAATGAAAAGGTTCATCTATGTCAGGCACCAGTCCAGGGGAATGTCAGCAAAAATGATATGGATAATTTCCCTGGTGACAAGGAAATGAGTATCACTGGTGCAAAAGCTTTCTGTTTCTGAGGCAGACCTCCTCAGGCAGTCCCTCTGGAGACAGACGGACCATGCATTGTTGTCATCACATCCTCACACATTGCAAGAACTATGAGGGTCTAAAGCCTACAAAAACAAATCAATAAACATGTCTGAACTGTTAAATGAGACCCTCCATGGGTCTGCTTGTTTTAATAAGAATAACTTCTGTGGTAGGCAGGATAGTGAGAGCAATCCCTTTCAACAGAAAAAGCTCCCAGACTTAGGGATTCTTTCTGAATACTTTCAGAGAAGAGAGAGAAGAAAAAGTGCAGAGTGGGATATGGGTTTGTTTCATGTAGCACCCAGGTTTTGGTCCTCAGCAGATGGACACTTAGGACTGTCAGTGAGGATTTGGACAGCAGAAGCTGCAACTTGTTCTCAGTGGTTCTTTATCTGCATTGTGGATTTTATCTGCAGTGTGGATTACCCACAGCCTGAAAGCAGAGAGGCTGAGGTGCTCCTGCTGAGTGCCACTCAGGGGCACGGCCAAGCTTATTTTAGGAGTAGGTTGAGTCACAATCCACTTTAGAAGACCTCACTCAAAAGAAAATGGTGCTGTGCTGAGGCAGCCCTGTGTTTCCTTTAAAAGGGCCTCAGAAATTTGGGAAGAACAGCTCTCAGACAGTTCTCTAGGGCTCTGAGTTCTTGCTTGCTCAGCACTGTGCACTGGAAGTCCATTGCTGTCACTGTTGACAAGTAAAAGGTGCAGAGGTGCAGAATTAAGAACATGTCTCAGCAATGCTTGGTTTGCTCAGGTCCATTTGGGAGCTCCAAGCAAGCTCCAGGCCCAGCACTCAGGTGCTCTGCTCTCGCTAACAAACATGGAATGCCTGTTATATCAGTTTCTGCAGAGTCTGTTTGCAAGTTCTGCAGCAGTGCCTGGACAAAGCACAGCAGATAATGAAGCCCACAAAGGACTGTGAGTAATCAGAAGCCCTCTTAAGCACTGTGGCATTCATTTTCTTAATAACTTGAGAAATATTCTTTGTTCAGCCAGGCATTCAGGGCAAGATCCAACTCCCTTAATTTTAGTTATCTGCAATTTAGGTGCCTAGTCTAAATAAATTATCTAGTCTCTCTGGATGGAGCCTATATGAAGATATACATCTTTGGAGTGTTATTCATCCTACCTACTGTAAACATTTATATTGAAATATGATGATATATACTGTGGAAGAGTCTATCTCCATTGTTTATAAAGGAATTCTGATTAAAATTTACATGAGTAACCTACCTGGGAGATAACTAAATTTAATGAATCACATTCATGTGTTTTAAGGCAAAATATCCTTATTTCTTGTACTGAGGTCTCCTGGGTAGTTATATGTTTATGATCAGATTTCTTCATGTTGCATATCCTTTGGTAAATAATGATTTTTCTCCTTTTCTTTGGGTATAAGTTTTCTCAGTGTTTCAGTGCCCTGAGAAGATGTGTGGGGTGATGTATGATTTCTGTTTGAATGGAGATGATCAGATGATCTTTGGTGCTGCAGGCACAGTGTTCTGTGTAGCCAGGATTAGCACATCTTCTGGACACAGCCCCCCGTCCCCCCACCAAAGAAAAAAAAAAAAAAAAAAAAAGGAAGCATAAGCATTTATTTAAATATTTCCTTTGAAAGAGATTAATAACTTGAGGATGGAACAGAAAATGGCTAGTGTTTCTGGGATGAAGTGTTCTGCAATAGCAGAAGAATCATTTTTAAACAAAGAAAAATTAACTCAACAGGGGTCCAGTTCAGGAGAGGATATTTGAAATACCTCAGTCTTGGAAATTATATAAAGAACACCAAGATATATATTGTAAGTATTGACATATGAGTTTTGCCCTCAATGCCTCAATGCAAGATGACCAGAGGATTTGTGATGTTTTCTTGGATAATATTGGTTGAAGTAAGGAAGTTTACAAGTGTATATGAATATATTTTCCGAATCAAGGATAAAACAGTGCCAATACCACCTTACTACATCCTATATACCTTCCATGAGTTCTAAATTGTCAGTAAACATTAAAAAAACAAAACACCCCCACTTCCACCTACACAAACCCAACCCTCAACCAACTCTATGGAAAACCAGTAAGGAATTACCATAATTTTTAAACAGTTTGTGAAAGAGGAAATTTCCATTAACAGTTTATTCCCTATAAAATACCCCACATACCACTTTTAAAGCAGTTTTCTATTGTTATTCCATTTTCTTTTATCTAATTTCCAACTTTTAGATCTCAGTTTCTGGAATTTTAGTATGCATTTCTGACCAAATGATAGTGACAGCTTCCCTGATTTATTGTCTGAGTTCTGCTGTTAGACCATGACCTTTTAGAGATATTAAATTTTTCTTAAATGTAAAGGCTGAAAGCTTAACATTATTCAGATGTAGATTCCAGATAAGCCTGAAGGCTAGGACACACACATCGTGTACTTGAGTCAAACATGTCAAAATAGGGACGTTTTGAAAAGGGATCTGAATTTGGATTTTGGAAAGTAGGTGCAGGCAATTGTCTTAGACTTATGCCTTTTCTTTGGGATGACTATTAATAAAATTGCAGTTAATGAACCCATTTAGAATGCTATTCAATGCTTACAAGAGACAATGAACAGGATTAACATTCAGAAAGAAAACAGAGACCAGTGTCAGATCCTTCTAATTATTGTAATTGCAGTAAGATTGAAAATGTAAGCTCAAACTATACACTCTAATCTCAAAGTGTTTGCTGTACAGGTCACATTAAGCAGAATCAAGACCTCAAAGGGGAGGAAAATATTTTCAAGCCTCCCACAGGAGGACCAGCTTGATATTTCGACAGAATGTTGAAGCACTGTTACCTCCAAGATAATCTTCTATCTGGAATAGATCTTTTAAAGGCTGGGTTTATGTACTTTCTTTCTGGTAGCCAAATTAGCCAGCCATAAATAACACTGAAAAGAGACCAGAACAGTAGCTTAGATTACCATGGGGAAGGTTCACTGACAGCCCTGGCTTCACCACAATTCTCTTGGAATCTTGAACATATCACATATGTTATTCAAGTAATTAAGTGTTATGGGATAAGTTCTCAGATAACATAATATAACCCTATCCTAAATGAATGAAGACAGACAAGTGCAGGCCATCTGAAGTCTTAATCTCATACTTTTTTTCTTTCTTAAATTAATATGATTTTGAATTAAAAAAAAAATAAAACAAATATGCTTCATCTGTTAGACAGCAGGGAAGTGAATTGCTGTGTGTGTAACTCCATGGTGAAGCTCAGCTATTGGTAAGACTTGAGAGCCTCCTGCCTCTCCTGCCTGTCTTCCTGCTGGCATTGTGTAAGAGAACAAGTCTCTTCTGTGTTATGCATACCAACCAGTGCAGCTCTTAGCAATTTCAGGTGTCCAAAATGACATCATGTGCCTAAGTTTAAGCACTAAGTGATCATTTAAAAAGCAACACTTTTAAGATCATGCTGGGGAGATAACAATAGACAGCAAATTCCCATTATCTGAGCCACACATATAACAAAATCTCTGACCTTGCTGTGCATCTTTATATGATGCTTTATTTTTGTGCTTATTTGTGTCTGATATTTAATCATAGTTCAGTTAGAACCAAGAGCTTCCTTCTATTCTTGCTGCTGGCTTTAGTCATAGGAGCTGGAATCTTAAAAAATTAATTACCGTTAGTAAAGGAAAGACAAAGACATGATGGAGATACAGGAGTTTTTTGTATGAGTCTACAACTAAAACTAAAACTAAAATTAAAACTAAAACTATATATATATATTCTCTAAGAACTAAATTATTGCCTCCCTGTCTAATTAAATCAATATACCCTTTTCCTACCATGCAGAGGGAGAGTAACTAAAGTGAATCTAACTGGGAGTCTAAGGCAAGGAGTGTTGTAAAAAAAATCTCATCTGAGCCCTCACACAACATAGGAATACTGCCATCAAGGCTGATTCTATTTGAACCTTTTTTAGAAAGACATTTTGTCTTGTTTGAAAGCCTTCAAATGCAGAAAAATCCATAGCAAGCAGTTTCAATAGTTAATTGTTAAAAAAAAAAAAAAAAAAAAAAAAAAGTGCTTTATTTCCAGTCTTATTCCTTTCTTTTTTCTTTAAAGGAAGAGATTAGAAAAGAGAATTATTCATCCATAGATCTCATCAAGCTTGGTCTACATTGCTCACTTGTATTCACTCCAGTAACTGCTCTTGTTTGCTGACCAGTTCAGAAATGAACTGTAGCCTTAGACGAGTCCCCCACACAGAGACTGTACTCCTATCTTTGCACTTTAAACTCTATTAAATGAATGATAATGTCTTCGCACAGGATGAAGGCACAATCAGAACCACCTCACTGGGAAGAAAGCTATTTCAAACAGAGCTGGCAGCATATTCTGTCCTGTTCGGTTCTTCCAACATGCCCATCACCATGTACACGAGCACCTTTCAGAGCAAAACCAGCCCCAGCACAAAATTCTCTTTCCATCTCTCAGCCATGGGGTGTGCATGAAGTAAATGCCTCCAGGGACATGGAAACGAAGAAGGCCTCATTCATTGGAGGTGTGAAAGAGACAAAATTTGACAAGAGGCTAAGTTTCTTCAAGAGTAGATTCCTGTGTCTTGGTGCGGCTGCTGAAGACAACCTGCTTCCCACACGCCCAAGGGTGTTCCTGATGGACAGCAGGGCTCCATGGAGACAGTGCAGGTACCTTGTCACCACGCTGGCCAAGGAGCAGAGACTGAAGCAGAAGATGCTTCCTTTGGACATTTTACTTCCAGGCATGATTGCCAGATCAGCTGATGTGAAAGCCCTCCAAGTGCAGAAGTTACACAGAGCTCCAAGGAAAAAAGGAGGCCTGGTCTTGTTTTGGAACTGGTTGTCAACTCCTGGCTTCCCCGGTAGGCTCAAATGCTGAAAAAAAATCCTGTGACTGACTCTGTAAGGAAATTACTCTTCCTTAAGTTCCTACAAGCTTCAAGAAGGCTCCTAGGATGTCCACAGAGATCCTTCCTTCCCAAGGACCAGAACCTTGCACCAGAACCTTGCACCAGAACCTCCAATTCTAAATTAAAAAGTGAGACGTTTACTGAAACACTTTGCTTGTGATTTGGCATAAAATTCACTCTCTAAATCAGAGATCTCCCATGTCCTTGTCCTACTGCTTAAATGATTATGTTCGATTTTCACCCTTCCAGTAATTTGTTAATTGACAGTTAGAGCAAAACTTCCACCTTCTCTTCTTATTGAGTGAGTGAGGGCAAATACAGCTGCTGTGGTTGCAAAGCCTTTCCACAGCAGAAAAGGTGGCATTTTATACATGTCCTGGATGCAAGTAACTGCAAATCATGTGGAACAAGACTACATCAATTCTGCAGTTACGCCTCAGCCTATAAAAAGGCAGTTAACAAAATGTTTCTTCTGTAATTAAGTCAAATTGAGAGTTTCCTGTGGGCTTTTAAAATCATTACAGCAATCTGTTTTATAGCATGGATCTACAAAGGGTTGCACTATCACGAGTGAGGGAGCAACATCACACTGTGCAGAAGTAGCCAGAGGTTGGGAAGGGAAGGCAAGAAATTCCTATGTTAGCTTTGCCACCTCTATTTTGGAACTTTTAGAATCTTCAGAACCTCTGGGAAAATATGCAGAAAACCCACCCCTGATATCTATAAAATCAAGACTGAATGTCTGTTTAATGGGCTATGTTCCAGTTCAGCCATGAGTTTTTGAATGGGTATTACTGAAAGAGGTTGTGAATCTGTGTTGGGAGATCGGACTGCCTTTGTGGTTCCCGTCCCTCAAACCTATGAACTCTCATTAGGGTTTCTCAAGCCTGGATTCAGCCAGCCAGTATATTTCAGTAAGAACAGGAGGAAGGACAATGCTTTTGATATTCATACAAATTCCATTGTTCATCTGACTGTCAGTATCACATCTCTGTATTCAATGGGGTCCAGGAGCCTACTGCAGAATATCTGTGCAACATCAGTTGTTTGACCAAGGCCTGTTCAGTCAAGCGTTTCACTGCTCATCGGTCATTGAGGCTGCCAGTAATAACAATTAGCTTGACTTAATTGTGTATTTTAACAGCTGCTTAATATTACCCACATCTTTCCTTCACTCATAATGTAAGATACCTTTCTGCTGAATGTGGTTTTAATTAAGGCTCTGTTCACAGCTTTTCATAAGCTGTTGAAAAATTCATGTCTTGTAAGAAAAGTGATGATGCAGTAAATGCTACTGGGGCAGAGACTAAGTTTTTATTAGAAGAGAATTGAGCCCTTATGAATTTATGTCTCCAGATTAACCGACTTGGGTACCAAAGGAAAGACTGACTATATTGAACTACTGCAGTAACATAAAAGGTGTAAAACATGCAGGTGCTGATACCAGCAAGGTTGTATGTTGTGAGGGAGCGTGTCCTTAGCGTGCTGGTGAGCCATAATCTGTTGCAGAGCACTGTACCTGCTGGCTGGATTTCCATGTGCTTGAGAAGCACTAAGCTGATGAAGAGCACTGTGACTGAGCAGTGCTGTGGCACTGCTTCCAGTTAAAGCCTGTAAAATTTGTTTCACAAGAAAAATATGCAAAATCACATTTTTGAATATACAGTTCAGCACAAGAAAATCTCTCATCTGTGTATGTGACAAATGGATAATTCTTCACAAGACAGTAGTAACTGAAATATTAACCCTCACCTTCACAAGAGGGATTTGAATTCCAAACTCTCTTTACAAGCCAATACTGTTACACTGACATTCCTCTCCATATGCCCCAAATAATTTCTTGGTAACTGCAAAAAAAGTTGAGGAAGTTGTTATATGTGTGGAGTTACATTGCGAGCATGAATTACTTTCATCTGGAGCAGATGTCATGTGTCCTTAGCTTGACTTCTACTCAGACATGGAATGCATGACATTTATATAACATTGCAAATGGGCTAGGATTGGGACTGAGCAAGCTTTTGAGTTACAGACATTCAGAAGTACAATCATCACCCTTTCCTCCTTCTTATTGTCCAGAAGCAAACATTTCATAAAATTCTCTTCTCATATTCTGCCAATAAACATTTTAGTTATCCTAGCAACCATTTCTGGATGGGTTGTAAATATACTTGGCAAGCTAATGGATGACCTTAGCCACTTTAAACAGCCACTTTCCACTTAGTTTATGTATTTCACACAGAGAAATGTAAAGAACAGAGAAACAGTGTGGAACAGCATTTTTAGGTCCCACAGTATTTGTGCCTTTGGTATCTAGGAAGGTGGGAACTCCTTTACTTGAAGAATTTTGTCAGGGCTCTGGCACAGCCTTTTTTTTTTTTTTTTTTTTTTTTTTTTTTTTTTTTTTTTTTTTTTTTTTTTTTTAACTTACCCCATTGTGAACTTGGTTGAAATATGTAAGATCTTGAAAAATTATTTTGACAAGGTGTGGGTCAGCAGAAGCCAATGTAGTTGCACAAGTAGCAATTATCCCATGGCAGCGCTTCTTTAGGAAACTGGGCAATGTATCAACAACTGACATGGAGCAACAGATAGAGGAAACTGTCAGAGCACAGAAGCCACAGGTAGCACCTTCTGCTCATCCCCCTGATAAAATTCTACCCATGGAGGATATTGCCGGGCCAAGTGGCCCTGAAGAAGTCTCCGCAGCTCCCAGTTCCTGAGGTTTCAGACCCTAATGACTTGCAAATAGAACTTATTAACATAGCATTAAATATTGCCCAAAGAAGCAGGCTGCTCTGTGAGCAGTGGATAAACCAGTGATGCTGCACTCCCAAGGGTCATTGTCCCACACCAAGATTCTGTGGCATTTCATAAAGGGAAGGACGCTCACAGATTCTTTTCCCTCACTCCGGGCAGTAGTATCTTCCTCATCCAGTGACTAGGTGTTGCCGTTCAGCTCACAGAAACTTTATAAATCTATGTCCAACCCCAGAAGACAAGCAGTCAAAATGTATGCTGAAACAGCAAAGCCATATGGATCTCATTTTCACAGGAAGACAGACTAAAAATTAACCCACATCATGCTCTTTCATGCCAAACATGAAAATATCTCAATTAAACCAAGTAAACTCTAATGGTTTGCTCTTACAGCAGAGTGGTTTGCTTCCCATAAGAAGTGAAGGCTCTGTGCATGCCCCAGTTTCCCCAAGCAGTCCCAGAGCAATCTTTTCTCATAATGGTCTTTCTTGATCCAAAGACAATAAAGATCACAGGTTCACAGTAGAAGAGATTGTTCCCGTCCTGAACCTTCAGAGAATTCAATGCAATTTTTATAGGACAATTTTTCACACAGGTGAAGGTGAGCCAGTTACTGTGTTAATAATCCTTGCTGAGTTTAATGATGAAAAGAAATGACTGGCAAGCTGGTGGAAGGGACTGGGACATCTGAAAGTCTTAGCTACTTCCAAAGCAGCAGCTTGAATCCCTTCTTTGGGAACTTCACTTCACTGGGGAGTTGTCTTTGCTATGTTTTAATGTCCCTGACTGTAGATGTGAATGTTGGATCAGGGGGGTACCACTGCTTCTGCTTACTCAGAAATGAGCCCAAAATGCAAAAGGTGTGTTCAGATCTGGATGTAGAATTCAAGTGTTGGAGAGCCTGAGGATGTCTGGAACTGCTCAATGCTATGACTAGAGGAACAAATCGAAGGAGCCACTCTCTTCTTTGGCCCTGATTTCATGGGGGTGGAAGGGTTTACATTTGTACAAACATCTAAAGCTTTCAACCAGCCTGGCTTCCCGTGGTGACCCATGCTGCTATCATCACAGGCACCCTGACACATTTGCCTGTCCCTCTGTGCCTCAGCTCCTGCATGCTCAGGACAGACCAGACAGAACAACAGGATAAAGGAGTCAGGATGCAGATGTGCTTTTTCTGGAAGAAGCCCTGCAGGAGTTTGCTCAACATAACAAGTCCAAGCAGGTAACAGGAAAACTAGTATTTTTCCCAGACACCATGATAGTCATAATTATAGTCATATAAATCAATATGATGAAAGAAAAATCACATATTTCCAGATGTCCATAGTAAAACTACTTATTGTAAATTAGAGCCAGAGTTAAGTGTGTGGAAAAGTCCTATAATTTGGGCCACAGCTGCAAGAAAAGCTGTAAGAAAAGGCTCTGAGCTGTGACTTTGTTTTCATCACAGCATTTAGTTATGTCTCTTGTTATTGCTTTATCAAAAGCAAGCTGGTATAGAAACATTCCATTTTACAGCAGGGCTATTATTCAGTTGAAAAAAGAATTTTTAAAAAAATTACACTAAATGATTTGAATGATTACCTTTAATTACCATTCACTCACTAAGCTATGTCAGATAGAAAGATTCCTATATTAAAGTGAATGCTTTTGAAAAATACATCAAGTGCATTGCTGTGATTTTTTCTGCCAGCAGATTCCAACATTAATTCTTCCCCGGCGTTGCAAAAGAAAACTGAGGTCCTGCCAGAATTTCAATGGCAGCCATTGAACAGGGCTAAATAATGAATCTTTTGTGAAAAACCACCAGTACCTCATGTGTTGTATTTTGTTTCAGAGGAATAATTTGTAGTTTATTAATCCTTTGAATCGTACCTTTTCTTACCAGATGGCTTGATATTATACTTCTTCATTAATAAGCACCATTAGGGCTTATTTTGTTCAGGAATAAATAAAGGAGTCATGGATCTCCTTTTTTATTGCTTACCCAATTTTACAGCCAAGACACAGCTTAGCCAACAATTTCACTGCTATAGCTTTAATAGTATGGGACCTTTCACCCTAAAGGCTGGCATGCAAATGTCATGTACAATCTTTATAGCTTCTGACTGTAGGGAGATAACCTCTAGAAAGACAGAGGAAATGGGTTTTCTCCAGTCATGCTGATAAATACTTAGAGATGTCTGCTTGTTGACTCACTCACACAGCTTGCAAGTGCCTCCATACAGCTCAGAAGTTCCTAAACCACTGCCCAGGCTGCCTTTCTGGCCCCGTGTGTTTTCTGTGCTCTGTGCTGAGCTATTACAACTAGAATGGAAATTTGTTTTATAGGACATGACCCACAATCCACTTCCCATTGTTGTGGCAACATTTCCAGCTGGGAGAAAACCATCCCAGTACCTGCAGGCCATTGTAACTAAACTGATTTGCCTACCAATGATTTTTTGTTTGTTTTGCTGTTATATAATACTCCAGTGATAAATTAGTTTCAGCTAAATTTTTTTGCTCAGTCTAAATTACCATCATGTGCTGGCAAATTGTGAACACCAGAAAGACAATTTTGCTAAAGAAGATTTCCTGTTGGGATATCATCAGGGAACTGACCAATCTGCAAGATCCAGCAACTGAACAGAATGGCCTTTTTTTTTTTTTTTTTTTTTTCTTTCCCCAGTGGCCAGTGTCCCAGGATGAGCAGTCCCCGTCCCGTTATCCCCGGAACTCTGCAGCTTGCCAGCCCAGGACCACCCTCAGGGAGTGTGTGGGCTCTTGGTCGTTTTGGGGATGTTCTGGTGTCCTGCTAGATGGTGCTGGCAGCCCCCGAGGGGGATTTCAGCTGCTTGCAAGCGCAAATGCTTGGAGGGGAACATTCAAACGGGGCTTTTGGTGCCTGCAGCCAAGCACTGTGGGTCAGCGTGTCACCTCTGAGAGTTCCCGTTAAGCAGTTTCTGTCAAAGGCAGTCCTCAGCACCTCCCTTTTTAAAAGACAAATGCACTTTTAAGCAAAAATCATCTGAAATTGTTTAAAATCTGAGTATTATTTTCCCTGTCTTTTGCTTAGAAAATGTATATAGCACATCATTTATACAGAGCAAAAATGAACACATTTTCACAGCCAGAGGTTTAAGGGCACAGCATACACAACTGTGTTTAATTCTGCTCACTTATATTATTAAGCACCCATGCCAGAGCAGGAGCATAAACATTTTTGGACTCAGGCTACAGAAAGCTGAATGGTATGGCCAATATTTCCAGGCTTCAGTGTCCTACTATCATAATAGAAAGTCATCCCTATGGAAAAAGCATTTTCAGAAAAAACAAGAGACAATCAAGACCCTGTAATAGAACTGGGCCCCATAAATGAGACCTCAAAGCTCCATGATTTGTATTGTTTCAGGCCTTTGCTGCTATGTAAATGGTTTTATAAATTTGGGACTTTTAAAATTATAAAGCATCACTCCATTAGAGGATGTTGAGAGACTTAGAGGAAGAGTATTTAATAATGAGGGGAGCAGTCCCACCCCTCTTACAGATGTTTTACAAACTTCTCCTGGAGGGAACTGATCAGTTTGCTTTGGTCTCTAGGTATGGATTGATAGCCTCACTTCAGAGACACTCCATTTAGAATGCTACCCAAATACTGGGCATACACCAAATCTGGATTTTTAGTAGGGCCTGTCACAAGAGATGGATTTTTGGCCACAAAGTCCACAAGGTTTCTTTCAAAAATACTTTTTACCTTAGAGTCCTAGCTTAAACATCATACTATATCCAGATATCTGCAGTTTGCATTAATATTTTACTAATTAATCTTAATTAATTAATCTTACTATTTTGTAAGCTGTTCTAGGAATTCCAGCTGTTTTAGGAACCTAAGCCTATTCCATGTACAGAAATAAGTAGATTTTGAATAATAAATGTAAGAAATCTGCTTATAAGAACAACCAGGCCTAGTGTCTAAAACCAAATCTATTAATCAGTAATTGCCTAATGGCTGACATGAGTAAAACAGGATAATATAAACTCACATTTGCTATAGACAGCAATGGCTCTGTTAGAGCATTCTTTTCTGCCTTTTTGCGACTGTAATTATCCACAATGACTACTGAATTTGGGTATTGTTATTTGCCTAAATGATTCATGAATCCAGTTTGGGATTGTTTAGATATCCTGGGAGAATAATAGTTGTGATAATTGAATAAAATTCAGTGAGTAATGTGTTGATTGTTTTTTTATTCCTGCTCCCAATGACCTCAATTGTGAATCCATCTTTTTCTTTGAATTATTGAATCATTTTTTGAATTACGAAAGAAGAAAAAGTAGAAAGAAGCAAATAGCCTCAAAAGAGTAAAATAATACTATCTTTTTTTTTCTACATATGCCCTATAAATTTCTTATTTTAGTAGGAGGCATTTAAAATCAATCAGCCCATTCCATGATTGGAGTACAGTTCATGGGAAGGAGCTGTTTAGCCTTATGTTTCCGGAACGATACTTAAGTCATGCAGCAATAGCCAAAACAAGGTCCTATTTTATCAGATAAATCTTACCAAAGTAAACTGAAAAGTTTACTCTGAAATATACAATGTGGGGTTTTTTATATATGCACTTTTACATATTTTACAGGCAGTAGGAGATTAGATTTAAGTAGTTCCTATAAAGCAATTCAACTATAAAGCTTGAGCCCAGACATGTGTAAGAAGCATGAAACTATTCTGTATTTTATTGCACTAGTTACAATGAACATTATATTTACAGCTTTCTTTTGAATATATGTTAAAATGATACTGAACAGAAGCAGGTAAAACAGAAACCTTAGTCTTTAGCTCTCCTGGTTTCCAGGACAAATTTAAAAAGAAGAAGAAAAAGAATTATGCGTTAGTTGTAAAAAAAGCCTTGAAGCGGATATAGAATCCAAGTTAATGATATCCTGTAATCTGATCCTGAGCAGACATGGACATCTGTTCTCAGGGCCCTAATGAACCATGCACATTTACAGATCACTGATTAGCAGAACTTGATCCTGGTGGGCACAGACAAGTCCTAACACTATTTGAAATAGCTCTGGTGGTATTAAATAACAAGGATCTGTTATCATGTGATTACCTGTCTGTAAAAATCCTATTTATCTTCATTATGCGGCTGCTTTTCTCAGAGGTGAAGGTGGTAAAGGCTTGTTATCTTTCATACTACACCTGTTGCTTCAACTCTTTGCACTCTGATAGAAGAACATCCTCCTTGGGGTCAGTTTGCAGAGAGAAGCACAGCAGCAGAGATCTTCCCTGGGCACAGCCATGGCCCTGATGCCTCCTCCTGTGATGCTCAGTGGAGCAACAGTGACTCCAGCCAAAAAAACACAGAAGTGTTTCTTCTTATTTTAAATAATCACTGTTGATTGGTGGTGGAGGTGAGGAAATATGGTTCCATTAAAAAAAAAAAAAAAAAAAAAAAAAAAAAAAAAAAAAAAAAAAAAAAAAAAAGGCAAGTAAAGATGTGCAGTTTCAAGCAATTGGATATACCTAAGAAGACCAGAGGTAGTGGCAGTGCCAATTATGTTATGGACAATCCAATAGACTTTATTTATGCAACTTCCTTGATGATATTTCAAGTGCTCACAGTTCAGTCTCTGCACGCTGAACTTCTAATTTATGGTTAACAAATAAGGTAGCTTCTAAATACATGCATCCATTTGCAGTGCAGTTTGCCTTATGCATTGCTTCAAGAGAGTAATAATCTAAAAGAAATTCAAGCCAGTAATAATCTAAAAGTAACCATGCTGACCCTCTGCATAACAGTGAGTCTAAAGCACACATCTACCTATGTGAGGAGCTGATGGTTTTATTAGGGCTTCAGTTGATGAGGACAGCCTGTAAAATACTGCTAAATGTAATGTGATCTTTCAAGACAACAGGGACTCCTGTCACTCCAGATATTCAGGGATAAAGGAAATATTCAGGGATGAGGGATGTAAAACTCAGCACTGAAAAGCTTTTTATCTCATATTATAAAGACTGACTAAACTAATCACTGTAAAATATTAGTCATTACTAATTTTCTTTTAAAAAAACAAATGTGACTTTAAATTAGTGAGATTTTTAGGTATTTTCCTTCTCCTGTGTTTTCCTAACATGAATTATTCTGCAACATTTGTTGTCTCTGAGTCACCTCTTCCTGCATACATGCAACCTTTCCTGTCCCAGAGCAGGTAAGAGTTGTATGTCTAAGCAACACTGAACACTAAAAATGAGCTCACTTGCAGCATCATCAATTGGTGTTCAAATCACCACTTCCCTCAGCTTTGCCAGTCCTCCCGTTGGATAAGGAAAATGACCTGTACTGACATCCCTGCAATAATGGTTAGTTTAAAAGCAGACAAATTAAAAATCAAGATGCTAGGAGTCAAATCTGTGCAACAGATTACAAACATGTTATAAAATCACCATGCCTACAGAGGTAGAAGATTCGTTTTCTGAGTTTATTTGTTTTAATTTTAATTTTAATTTTCATTTTCATTTTCATTTTCATTTATTTTAATTTTTTGTAAATTTTCAGTGTTCCTTTTTATAAATTTCTTGTGGGACAACTTGTTTTTTCTGATCAAATGGGCAGAGGGAACAAAGTAAATTTTCTGGGAGACATCATTCTTCTGTGGCTAAGAAGTCCATTTTTGGAAGAAATTTCATAAGACTTCTTACAACACTTTGGACTTGTACTTCATCATTAAAAAGCAGCAGTTATGCTACTGACCAGAAGCCCCATTTTAGGTTCTCTTACCACATCTCTACACACATGATCCAACCACTTCCAGGAAAGGAATGCAATCTTATCCTGGGTTCCGACTGGGTGGAGGAGGCCAGATGGCTTTATATGCCTAATAATTTATGTTCTGAAATTAAAGGTTTGATTACTTTGATTTTTATTCTGCTGTTGATTTCATAAAGACTTCCAAAATATTATCTTACTTATTTCTAACATAATCCTACCATGCAAATTAAAGGACCCTCTTAAGAGTCAAGAGATACAGCTCGGGGTTCCTCCTGCTTGCAGCTACCAGCTTGTATTTAATGTTCTCCCTAGGATATTTCTTTCTACTTCTAAGGTATTAACAAAGTAGTATTTCAATGACATTTTTCTTCAGTCTTTAAAGAAAATCATATTTTCTTTGAAGACACAAAGTTTGTGAATACTAACATAATGCTGGGGTCCCCTTCCAGTTAGGGAATGCAGCACAAGTGAAAAGTTTGCTTTCCTATTTATGATGAGAGCCACTGGCTTTCATCTTATACTGCTGAAGTTAGGTGGTTATTCTCTGCCACTCATTAGGGTCCCTTAATTATCAATGGGGAGAGACAGACACTTCCAGAAGGTGATTTATTCTGTCCTGAAACAGCTGTTTAAGACAAGAAAGATGATTTATGCTGTGAAGGTCCTATCTCTCCTCAATGACTAGAGCAGTGTAAAGTCATTTGTTCCTAGGACAACAGGACGACAAAATATGCTCTGTCATTAATTCCAGAATAGTGGAGTCATTGAAAATTGTGTGGCTGGGGTGGACAGAAAGTATAGCCAGGATTTTCAAATCATACGTAAGGAATATTTAAGCTGTAGTCAATGAGGTACTTCAGAAAACGGCATCTGGACTCTAATTCCAAGGGCAGACAATGGTGGGGAGAGCTCTGTGCTGAGCTGACAGAAGCTGAGCCTTTGGTTGTTATAAGCATGGCTTCCTCCTTCTGATGGCTTTAATTTTACACCTTATACCCTGAAGAGAGGCAGTTAATTTTCGTACTTCCCTCAGCCACAGCACATTTAGGAAAACCTCCATGGAACTGCAGGACTAGAAAATGCAGAGAATTCTCTGAAAATCTGAAACCCTTGTCTGTGTGATTATGCACAGCATAATCATCACTTCTAAACCATGTTTTGGGAGAACCATCCAGAACAGTGTGGAGTAAGGGGTGACGAAAAAGGCAGATGCCCTGTCTGTGCTCTCTTCACATAACCAATCAGTTCCTCATTTGCACAGACTCTGAAAAAGAAAGAAACTTAAAATAGAAGCCAGAAAGAGGATTTTTGATCAACCCTGAGCCTCCATGTGACCAAGCATCTCAGATAAAAGATCTTTTCCCAGGCACAGGGAGCAGAAACCCTGCTAGCTGAGCCAGGAAAAACAGAACCTCCTTCAGCAGAGATCTCCCATCTGGGGTGGCCACCAAGGCAGAGGATACCCAAGGGATGCTGGAATTCAGTTCCCAGGCATGGATGGAACACCCTGTGAGTAAGGGTAGGGTGAAAGGGAAAACTCAATATTTGTATGATAAACAATTAATTTTTGATTTGGCTTAGCTAATTCACTCTTGTTCTTATTAAACCAACCAGCTTTGATTGAGTCATATTATTGAAAGATAGTGGAGATCATCCAGAGTGGTTGGTACCATTTTGGGAAAATACCTTTTGTGCTACACAGAAATTACATTACTCATTCACTTGAGGGTATATCTTTCAACATGGTTGTAATCCGATTATCAGATCCAAACATTGCCAGGGAAGTTGCTTGAGATGAAAAAGACAGTTTTCTAAAGGACATTTAAAAATATTTAATTTGTGATTCTTGAGGCAAAAGAGACTTTAAAAAAATCTTTGGTGTTGGCTGTAGCAAAGTAGAAAATATTGTTTTCAATATTAAACTATAAAATTAAAATATAAAATACAAAATTAAAATATAAAAATTATAAATATTAAAATATAAAATATAAAAATTAAAATACAAAATATCAAACTATATGTTTTCAAACACAGGAATAACAAAAGAGATGTGAAGTATCTCTAAAGATAAAAGATAAGTTACACGTTCTGTAAGTCTAATCAACAACACAATCTCTCTCCCAGGTCTTAATCAGTTTAGAGGCTCCAATAGCAATACCCAGTTCTCAAAATGGCAGTCAAACAGAATCTGAGAAGTAGCATGCAACAGATTCTGCTTTACTCCATTACTGAAGGCAGGGAAAGCCCAGGCTGAATATCCCACTTGGAGAAGAATATATTCTTTCTCAAATACCTTCTGCAGTTGCAGCAGGTGCATGAGAGAGCTTATCCTGTCCTGCTCCATCTTTAGCCTCACTGTCTCTGTAGAAAACAGTTACAGAGAAGGCTGAGCTGAATATAACCTTTTTCAGGGCAAAACCATGAAACCATGGAAGTAACCCTCTTGTGGTTTTGTATGTCCCTGGCAAGTGAAAGTGAGTGTGGAATTCATCTGACTTAAATCCGGTGTTTACAGCATTTTCCCAAGATAGTCTCAATTTACAAGCAGTGCAGGGAAACAGGCATTTTATAAGGAATGTTTTTAAAACTTTGAGATTATGCATGTATTGGTTCCATTTTTGTTAATGACACCAGTGACCACATCAATATCAACATTTATATTTAATCAGAAGTCTTTCCTTTCCCATTTGTGGTACCATAAAACCAGGAACAAGGATAAAGCTTCTGTGTCTTAGAGCCTTCTTTATTATCAGTGGAAAGGAGCTAGAGAGCTGCCTCAGTCAGATAAGTGGTGGTAAAACTAATCTGTAAAACTCTCTGAACCTTTAGTTTAAAACAGGGCAGCTTCTGGCTAGGTTCCTTTCTGTTCTAGAGAATTTTGTTGTAACACGGACTGTAAAGTATAAAAGTAACGTAGTATAAGCTGTCTGGAGATTGCTGTGTTTTTCCCTGACAGCCAAAAAAGCTCTGCTCCCTAGAAATTGCTAACTGGTTTTAAATTGTTTTAAATAGGATCTGCTTCCAGAATATCTACCATCACTGATCTCTGATGTTGGTAGAAATATTCCAAATAAATTATCAAGTTCTTCCTCTGTGGTTGCCAAGCATCAGAGAGCCAGACTGTGGCTTACTCTATATTGTCTTCTTTTTCAGGAAGCCTTGGAAGAGTGTCCTTGACTGAGTTCTAAGCAAGAAGATACAGTACAGTCCCTAGAACAAAGTCTCCAATGCTCATGAAAAACAGGCCTTTTATCAAACCTATAGAGAAATTAAAGTCATGGATGGAACTTTGAAATAGCAGGATCCTGGTTTTGATATTTAGATGAAATTGAAACTCATGGAATTGCTACCAGAGAAATCTTCGCAATAACTGCTTCAATTTCACTGCTTTGCCTGTGAAGATATGAAAAAGAAGGAGCAAAAATGAGTCAAGATGCTGAAAACTGTCATAAATAGTGTCTTTTTAAAACCATTATCCCTGTATTTTAACCTATGCTCATTTGTCAATATCAAAATACCACTTGAGCTCAACAGGAACTGGAATAGCCCATAAAGAAATCTTTAGATCTGAATGCAAACACAAACCACTGCATATTTTCAACTTTAGACCTATTGCAAGGCCATTTCAGAGTATCTGATAATGGCATTTATGTTTATATAGTCCATTGTTTTTCCTGTGCTGCAAACTTTCCACCCGACAGCCCTGTTTCCTGTTTCCCATTATGGAAGTCTCCAAAGGGGGTTTCCTTCTGTTTTTCTTATGGTCAAAAGGAATTTCATAAGTACAAGTCAAGTTTCTTTTCAGTGCTACATGTGCAGAATGGAATCTGAAAGCTCCCAGCGTAATCATCTCCAGCATGTACATAGTTAGTGTTACACATAATCCACATCTGGGTCACAAAATCTCTGACACACTTCCAGGAATATTTAGACAGCCATAATGCAACACGTTGCTGTGCAAGGGAGAAATAGAGCTAACCTCAATGTCAAGGTTATAGCTTTTGAGAAACACAGCAGCTCCCCTTCAGAACTTTGTAGCTCACCTTCTGGATCCTGGCTGCCATCAGTTTGAATACCATTAATATTTTCTTTTCCACTCAAGCCCATAGACACATCTGAAAATAGTTTACATCCCAACTTGCCTTATGCTGTAGATATTTAAGTCTAAACTGTATATAAAACTTGGTGCATATGTAACCCATATATTTTAATATCAGAGACTGTCTTGGCACCTTTTTCTGCTACAATCAGCTCAGAACCCTGGGAGATAAAATATGGTTGAAACTGAACTAGCAGGCAGTCTGCATTACAGTATTCATTTCAGAGTTAAAACACATTCTTAGATTAGATCTGGGCTTGGCACTATGCTGCAGTATTGCCTTGTGTGTAATATAGTATCTATAAACTACTTTTTAACCACTGCTTATGGCAGAGGACCCATAGTGATATAAATGCTATATGAAGCCCTTCAAAATTTTCTCTTCAGCATATTTTACTTAAATAGTGGATTTAGGGTGGTGCCTCAAGGAACACAACATCAGGCATTAGCTGTAGCCCTTAATGATACTAGATATTATTGTAATTTCTTTAACAAAATTTGAGGGGAACTGAGGGTAAAAAAGATGGTTCATTTTTGGTGCATCTTCTCTTCATGGCATGGTGTCTGCTTCACAAATTGTTTGTACCAAAGAATTCCTTCATTTTGTTGTTTTCAATCCCCCCCAAAAAGGGGGGATTGAAAACAGAAATTATAATCCAGATCTATATTAATCTGCTCTGTTTTGTTGCTGAATTCAAACTTTCTAGCTGCAAATTTACCTTCTGAATTGCTTTGACAACAGAGGACTCCCTCATTTTGTTTCAGTGTCTGTATATACCCTCTGGTGAACAAAAACGTTGTAGATGTCCCTGTCTGCCCCATACAGACACTCTGCTGCAGAAAAGGTGAGAATTTTTCAGCAAGAGAGGTTTTGGGCTCAATCCCAAGAAGTCCCAATGGTCAAGAAGGTGGGTGCCCTGTCTAAAGAGCAAATGCGATAGTGCTTATCCACTGTCCATCTGTGTACACCCCTGTACAGAGAAGAAAGATATGGCCCTTGGAGGGGCCTCTCTCCCTCTACATGCTATAAAAGAGCCTAAATAAGAGTTTGAGATAAGACATCTACCTCGTAAATTGCTGGAGCCGGGGGAGTTGATTTCCCCCCCACAGTTTTCTTGTATGTAGTTTTCTCTTCCTTTCCCTCTCCTGTGGTATGCCAAATGGTGCAAATACTTGATGGGGAAAGAGGAAAAAACCACTTTGGCTTGCTCTCTTTGCTCTGAGAAGATACACCATGATATCAGAGGTAACTCGGTGCTTCTCAGTGACTTGGACAGGGTAGGGGCGATCTCACTGTTTACTTATTTATTTTGCTTCTTGCTAAGCTTTGTGTATTGTTAGTGCCCCTGGCATTGACTACTCACCCAGCAGATATAGTTTCAGAATATTTTCTTTTCTAAATCTATTCTTCGCACACCCCCCCCCCCCCCCCCCCTTTTCTTTGTGTAAAGGATATGTACTGACTTTGTGGAATCCCTGTAGCAAGTTGTGAATGATGTATGAACTGAAAAATCTTTGCCTGGTACACAGTAGGAATATAGAAAGTGCTGTGCAGACACTGCTGTGCTATGCTTTTTTTCTTATATATACAGACACATGGTAGTCATTTCATATTCATTTTGACAAGCCCTTTATGTCCAGACACCATGGGACGGGATGGCTTTTGTACCATTGGCCTGCACTGGATTATGTATCAGAGAGATTTTTGTGCATAACTGTTCCCTGAGCTGTGCTTGGAAGAAACTGGTGTCTTCTGCTTTTGCTAATATGCCAGCTTGAGTTTCCTCCTCGGTTCATATTTCAGACAGCGAGTATACCTGGGAAGCATTGCTAAGATGTCTGTATTTTGCAAATGTGTGCTCAGACAGGGATTTGAATCCTAGACACTGAGCTACAAACTTGAGGACGTGCTCATTTTTTTAATTGGCGTGGATCCTGGCTATTCCCTGTTTACAGCCTACTGTGGATTCATTCAATTTATTTCCTTTGGGCATCCAGTCCATCTTAGCCAGTGGAAAGTGTACAGAATACCCAGTAGAAATGCAAGTCCAAATAAGAGAGAAGATATTTCCTTCTATTTTAATGGCTACAAGATTCATACTCCTCCTCAGATGCCCATTGCTAACTTAGATTTTTGATTTCCCATGTTGCCATACCTGAAAGGGACTGCTATACTCCTGCAAGATCTGTGCCACAAAAGATCTGCACCACTTGTTTTCCTCTAATTATACAAGGGTGTCTCCCAAATGTGGGATGGCTGACTGTTTGTCCTTCTGTGGTCACACAGCACATTATTAGTTGCCTAACCCTGTTGTTAGATTCCATCTGAATGAAAAGATTTCATTTTTATGAGCATTGACCAGTGAGACTACGAGTTAATTCTAGCTTTCCCCTAAGAGTAGGTTTCTCATTAATGAGAAAGATACCAAAGTCAAAGTAAAGGCTTATTTTATTAAAAGTGGAGAGCCTAGGGAGGAAGTAGAGGTTACTGAGTAAAGCACCAGAATCCTTGTTTACATTAAATAAATCACATTCCTGCCCTGAGCCTCAGCTTCCTAACTCAAAAATAAGCATAACCCAGATAGCTTTTCACTTCTGGAGACTGACATGTGAACAGCATCGGAAAAAAATTACTGATGTATATAAAGTATGAGTAAAGGACAAGCAAACAGATGCGACCACAGAGGGAGATAAGATGCAGCTGGGTAGGAGGATACACCCAGATCACCTGAAAACAAGGTGTCAGAAATCCTTATCACAGTGAGGCAGGTAGAGAAGTTCTGCAAGGGGAGGCGGTGCACAGCCAGTCCAGCTGCAGAATTCCTGGAGAAGATGGGTAAATCATGCACAGAGCATTACCGTCTCAGGAAAAGAAGTCAGGAGGAAAAAGGACAAGATTAGCTACAGCTCAGCCCACTGCTTTACCCTAGGCTTCTCCAGGGTATGGGATGAGAGCTCCAGGATCCTGAGTAAGGGGGCTGTGCTTCTCCAACTGACACTGCTGCAAAATGTCAGGAGCCTGTTCTTACTGCAACACTTAGTATTAAAAAACAGTTATCAGCAACTATTGTTTTGTTATACCTTTATCTCTAGTTCTCCCAAATAAACCAGATTTTTTACTGCATGCCCCAAATAGTAGACTATTTATGAGGGGCTTGTTACGATTGCAAATAAAGAGTATCCTTGGCAACATTTCTTTCCCATTCCTAGAAATCAGTTGCTGAACCCTCACCCAGATACATTTGATATTCCCTGCATTCATGCTTGGACAAACAAAGTTGATTCCTGAGCCTGTGAACACATTGAAACTGTTGCCTCATTCACTGCAGAGTAGAATGGACAGAAGTAAATTGGACCAAGGTGATACTCCTGGCCACACTTTCAGTATAATTTCTTTCTTTTCACTCCGGAACCCTGATGTGGTCATGCCCTAACCTTTCTTTGAGTCGGTTCTCCTGCTGGGGGAGTTAAACAGTGAAAAATGACTTCTGCACTTGCTTGAATTCAGCAGAGAGCAGCTAATGAGCCTTCCTGATCCCCCGTGCACCGGGGTGCGCGGCCACGGCAGGCACAGCCATGGGACCCGAGGCAGCCCCGCACCGCTCTCCATCCCAGTCTGGGGGATGGGACGGGACGGGACGGGACAGGACGGGACGGGACGGGATGGGATGGGATGGGATGGGATGGGATGGGATGGGATGGGATGGGACGGGATGGGACGGGATGGGATGGGATGGGATGGGATGGGATGGGATGGGACGGGACGGGACGGGACGGGACGGGATGGGATGGGATGGGATGGGATGGGATGGGATGGGATGGGATGGGACGGGATGGGACGGGATGGGATGGGATGGGATGGGATGGGATGGGATGGGATGGGATGGGACGGGACGGGACGGGACGGGACGGGACGGGATGGGATGGGACGGGACGGGACGGGACGGGACGGGACGGGATGGGATGGGATGGGATGGGATGGGATGGGATGGGATGGGACGGGACGGGATGGGATGGGACGGGACGGGACGGGATGGGATGGGACGGGACGGGACGGGATGGGATGGGATGGGATGGGATGGGATGGGATGGGATGGGAGGGGTTGGGATGGGATGGGATGGGATGGGACGGGACGGGACGAGATGGGATGGGATGGGATGGGATGGGATGGGATGGGATGGGATGGGACGGGATGGGATGGGATGGGATGGGTTGGGAGGGGTTGGGACGGGATGGGATGGGATGGGATGGGATGGGATGGGATGGGATGGGACGGGAAGGGACGGGACGGGAAGGGACGGGACGGGATGGGATGGGACGGGAGGGGTTGGGTTGGGTTGGGATGGGATGGGATGGGAGGGGTTGGGTTGGGATGGGATGGGAGGGGTTGGGATGGGATGGGATGGGACGGGACGGGACGAGATGGGATGGGATGGGATGGGATGGGATGGGATGGGATGGGATGGGATGGGATGGGATGGGATGGGATGGGACGGGACGGGACGGGATGGCATGGGATGGGATAGGATGGGATGGGAGGGGTTGGGATGGGATGGGATGGGATGGGATGGGCAGCCAGGGCTGTCCCTGTGCCCAGCATGGTCCCACTGCATCCTGCAGCAGGGTCTGCTCCCTGCACCTTGGGGATGGGTCCCCAGCTGCCTCCCCAGGCAGGCACACCTCAGTCTTAACTTCCAGATGGTTTTGTCGGGCACCTCAAACCACCCTGGGAATATCTGCTGTGCTGTGGGTGTGTCTTATGTATAATTTTTATTATGATATTATGGAATAATGTGTATCTTTCACTGTTGGTGGGGTTTTTTTGTTTTGGTTTTTTTTTTTTTTGGTTTTTTTTTGGTTTTTTTTTGTTTTTTTTTTTTTTTTTTTTTTTTTTTTGCATTGTCTTATGCTCATAAAACAGTGTATGATACTCCCTGCCAACCAAATGAATGCTCTTTGGTGTAAGAACAGCCTATAAATTGGTTTTGGATGCTTTTAGGAAACTGCTGTAAAAATGTTTCTTGGTAATTAGAATGTTCTGGAAACTTGTGGTTTTTGTTATCACAATGTGTTAAAATCAACTATAGTAGTATAGTCTGCACATTTTCTTAATGCCCCACAGGCTATCTCAACATTCTACTTTTTAAGAGTTTAAACTAATACATCCGAATCTCTACCACCCAATTTCTATTCATAGATCGAAAGTAAAAAACAAGCTTTCCTGTTTTTTTAGTATGTGATCAGTTTTTCGGCTTGAATGAGTGTCTTGAATAAATCCAAATGCAATAAAAACCTCTGCACCTGTGGAGAAGCTACAGCTGGCAAAAGCAAACATTTTTTCAGGTGTTCAGTCATTGAAACCTTACTCCTGAGTAGTGGGACTTTCCTAAAATTTCAAGAATAAATATGTTTAACACAAGTATTATTTTTAATTTAATATGAAATGGTCTGAAGTTATTTCTGTAATCTTAGGCATTTGTATAGGTTAACCTTATTTCAGAGCTGATTTTAAATTATGTAACTATTTTAATGGGTCAACATTAACAACACCTAAATACAGACCCTGTCATTATTATTTCTGAGTACTAGTTTTTGCACCCTTTGTCTGTAGAGGAAGTTGATTAGAAATTTCCAACCATTAATCATATTGAGAGTAACTGTAATGTTGACTGCTATTTTTAATTTAAGAAGATCAAAAACTGTGATTATCAGATAAACGTAATGTGATCAGAAGCCAGAAATGTGCCCAGTAGGCAAATTTTTGTAAGACTTGGCATTCTTTATTCAAAATGTTTGAGCCTCCTGCTCCAAAACAAGGGTCTACCCTGTTCACTGCTCCTCGCTGGGCAGGTGCTCTTCTTTCCCAGGTAGGATGGTCTTTTTGCCATGGCTGGAGCATAGTGATCCCAAGAGGGATTTAAAACGATCTATGCTGAAATGGCTCTCTGAGGTCCATATAGGGATAGATACCAGGCAATTTAATGCGTCTGCTTTGAAAGCTGCACAGTGCATTATCAATGACCCTGTCGTGAGCAATCCAAATCCCCTTTACTGTCTGAGCCCAGCTGCTAACAGGCATTTTAGGACTGAGCCTCTTGTTTACAAGAAAACAAAACATTGCTCTCTCTGCGGAGAGGATCACTCAGAGTGAATCTGTGACACGATGCTTCCACAGACGGGGACTGGGCACAGGAGAGCCCGGTCCTGGGGAGCTCTGAGGCCGTGTGCAGGGCTGCTCTGCGCTGCTGCAGCCGGGCACTTGGTGCGCACCGAGCTGCTAGCGGGGCCCCGAGGGTGAGCTGTGTCCCCGGGCAGCCCCTCTGCACCCCAGGCAGCGTGGCCGCAGAGGGACAGGGGCAGCGGGGCCACAGAGGGACAGGGCCAGCGCGGCCGCAGAGGGACAGGGCCAGCGCGGCCAAAGAGGGACAGGGGCAGCGGGGCCACAGAGGGACAGGGGCAGCGCGGCCGCAGAGGGACAGGGCCAGCGCGGCCGCAGAGGGACAGGGCCAGCGGGGCCACAGAGGGACAGGGCCAGCGGGGCCACAGAGGGACAGGGGCAGGGCGGCCAAAGAGGGACAGGGCCAGTGGGGCCGCAGAGGGACAGGGGCAGCGCGGCCAAAGAGGGACAGGGGCAGGGCGGCCAAAGAGGGACAGGGCCAGCGCGGCCACAGAGGGACAGGGCCAGCGGGGCCAAAGAGGGACAGGGGCAGCGGGGCCAAAGAGGGACAGGGCCAGCGGGGCCACAGAGGGACAGGGGCAGCGGGGCCAAAGAGGGACAGGGCCAGCGGGGCCACAGAGGGACAGGGGCAGCGCGGCCAAAGAGGGACAGGGGCAGCGGGGCCGCAGAGGGACAGGGCCAGCGCGGCCAAAGAGGGACAGGGGCAGGGCGGCCAAAGAGGGACAGGGCCAGCGCGGCCAAAGAGGGACAGGGGCAGCGGGGCCTCAGCAGGACAGGGCCAGCGGGGCCGCAGAGGGACAGGGGCAGCGCGGCCGCAGAGGGACAGGGCCAGCGTGGCCGCAGAGGGACAGGGGCAGCGGGGCCTCAGCAGGACAGGGCCGGCGGGGCCACAGAGGGACAGGGGCAGCGGGGCCTCAGAGGGACAGGGGCAGCACGGCCAAAGAGGGACAGGGGCAGGGCGGCCAAAGAGGGACAGGGGCAGCACGGCCACAGAGGGACAGGGGCAGCGGGGCCTCAGAAGGACAGGGGCAGGGCGGCCAAAGAGGGACAGGGGCAGGGCGGCCAAAGAGGGACAGGGGCAGCGCGGCCAAAGAGGGACAGGGGCAGCGTGGCCACAGAGGGACAGGGGCAGCGGGGCCACAGAGGGACAGGGGCAGCGGGGCCTCAGCAGGACAGGGCCAGCGGGGCCGCAGAGGGACAGGGGCAGCGCACACCCCACGCTCCTGTGTGCAGCTCTGCCGTACTCTAGTCCGCAGTGATTACTCACAGATATTTACTTTAGCACATGGCATACGGAACATTGAAAGGGGTTTGAAAATCTCTCAGTTTTTCAACTTCTGAAGGATTATTAACTTCAAAGTCTGAAGAAATGTCGGCCTTCTATGCTTGGAAATGCCAGCAGCTTTTGCATATCCCCACCGCAGTACCAAGAAACCCCCAGCAGAGAGAAACGATTACTGCCTCCATAGCATAAGGATGGCTTTTGATCTCCTAACATATTGGAAATTACTTAAAGGTAAGCCATCTGCTAGCTGAGGAACAAAAATAGATTACATCACACCCTGCTAGAAAGATTGTGTTAAATCCTGTGTATCAAGGCTTTTAATAATTCTAAATTAAGTCAGTTAATAGGATTAGGTACACATTTTCCTTAGGCTTCTTTCACTAACTATTCACAAAAACTTTTTTTTTTTGTGGTGGTGGTGGCGGAGATCTGTAAAATTCAGGCATGTTCCAGTGTGAATAAAAGAGATCATTCCAGAACAAAACATTTCATAGATCATAATTGCTCTCCAAAAACACTTAGAGTAGGAGAGTAGGAGAGCAGGTCAGGATGCAGGGAGTGGGAGGAACCCAAGCCCTTTATTTTTTGTTAATATAGTAATATTAACTGAAAATGTTGGATTGATAGGCTAGGGTATTGCAACTGTTTACCTAGGATGTAACTGGTCCTTAAAAGATTGTTCAGGAAACTGTTAAAAGTCTTTAATTTTCCTTTGTGTTTTGAGAGGTTTTGTTTGTTTGTTTGTTTGTTTGTTTGTTTGTTTTTCCACCAAAGTGGTTGGCCACCTAAGAAAGGTGACTTAGACCTGTTCTGTTTATACTTAGAAGAAACTTGGACTAGAATTCCTTGTGACTAGGAGACCATAAACCTTATTATTTTGGCTTTGACACTGTCTGGGAAAAGATGCTCAGATGACAATTCTCCCATGTTTTTTTCACTGCTACATCCTTCTGGTCCTTGGAAATCTATGAATCATTGACTACAGTAGCAGAAACTTATATCCAAGTATTTGGGTTTAATAGGACTTAGTAGACTCTTCCCTTAATCAGTGCAATTATTGTCTAAGTTTATTTATAGCTCTGTGTTCTGTAACATGCTTTGGCGGTTGGATTAATGATTAAGGTTGTGTTATAACTGCTTCCTTCTGTTAAAAACTTTTGAGCATATAATTTTATAAGGGGATCATGTACTAACTACTTTCTCATCAGATTGAAACCGTTTGGAATCACGTTTGGATGCAAGACAATTTGGTCATGTACTATTTAGAACTTGCTTTTTATACTTATTGCCATTATCTCTTGTGAGTTAATCAGAGGCTAAGTTCTATTATATCCTTATAAAAAACTCACGAAACTAAAATTATTTGTATTTTCCATTCTTTCATGTGGTCTAGGATTTACTGCTGAAGACTTTCAATATTACAAAAGTAATTCTCACTACTGTTAAGAAATCCTGCTTAGTCAACAAATATTCATGGCCTTACGTGGATCAGTAGTTAACTACTGTGGTAAGTGGTATCTTCCTCTAAGGATAATTTATTTAGTATCAGAGCAAACTATCCCCCCATAAAATAAGGCTACAAGAACCTGGAAAACATAATTTAGAACCAAACCTTGAATGTACGGTTTCTGAGAAATGCAGCAAGTGAAAATATAAAGAAATTGTGGTCCCATGCCATATAAACTTCTGGGCAGAAATTTGGGGAGTTCTGTTATCTTAGACAGTTACAGTCACTGGGATTACTCTCTTACTCAAAATTACGTACATATTTCTTTTCTAGATGTGAACTCTAGAAGGAATTATTTGTATTAGATCAGAGTTTGGAAAACAATGGCTCCAACCAGCTGGTTATGGCTTTATACAGATTAGCACAGAAGTATTTTCCATTTCTAATGTCAAATAACACCATCATGTAAATGTTAGGACAAAAGCAAAGGACAGTATCGGCAAGTACGGAATTGCACTAAAACGATAAAAAGAATCCTCCTTCAACTTCTCTGTTCTGGTAGTTAAGTATTTCTGGAAGTTTGGTTCAGTGGTACTGGGGACGTTGATGGCACAGGGGAAGTGAAGCATGCTTCACTTCATTAAAATGGAAAGTGAAGCATGCTTCACTTCATTAAAATGGAAAGTGAAACACATCAGAGCATTACAGACATATGAAGGTGAGATATCCAGGAGAATATCTTATATTGACTGGGAAAATATATATGGTTGTCTTTGTGACAAACAGAACACATGATTCTGGATTTTGCTGGTATTGGACTTGTATGCAGAAGACACCACATAAGCATTTATTGCATACCTGAATGTGTCATCTATGTGCAAATGAAGTAATCCAGAAAGAATTGAGGAGCAAAATTTACTGCAACTCATCAAATCTGTTATTTTTGGCCTTCAGACACCCTTTTGTCTCATTGAAGAGCTGTTTCTTTTCCATGTCCTTGCCTTTTTCAGTGTGAAACTGCCAATTTAAAAATATAAGTATGACCTTTCTACTTCAGATCAAATGCTAATGTAGCTCTGTTTTCTGCATCCAGCAGTGGATGTAAACATGTGTCCCTGAAAAAATAAGAGTATGTCAAGTCTGTATGGTACTTTCCATTAAGCCTCACATTCAGCTTTTACCTATTCTCAGCTCCATCTGCCTGTATTGCACACACACTAGGTCTGATACTGCAAGAGTCTGCTAGGAAACATTCTCTATCTATCTCTTGATGCCAGATCTAACTTTTTTCAGGCCTCATCACCAAGAACCTGTTTAGATATATTGAAACCATTTTGGTACAAGGAGATCACAATTTGTGGAGCTTTAGGACATTGGTAAATCGTGGCTTTATATAGTGGCATAGTGATGTTCTTTGCTTTGCTCCTTTCAAAAAGATTTTTAATGTTTTAATTACTTTTTTGGCCACTAACTAATATTTATATGACACTTTCATAGTTACCCACCTTCACACCTAGCTCTTGTTCCTGAGTGATGAGATCAACTCAGAGCCCACCATTTTCTAGATGAAGTTAGAATTTTCTCATGCCCATCACTTTACATTTATTAACAGTGAATTTCCTTTACCATTTTATTGCCCAGTTGCTTAGTGAGTCCTTTACATTTGGGCCTTGTCCTTTGATATTCTGGGTAACTGAGCATAATTAGCAAACTTGACCTCAGTGCTTATCGCTTTTGAAGAACATTTTAAATATATCAAACAGTCTCTGCAGAATTCTTCTGGTGAGTTCATTTCAATGTGAAACTAAACATTTACTCCTAACCTCTGTTTTCTGTCTTTCATTCAGATATTCATCTAAACAAAAATTTCCCTTTAAACATCCCCCAGATGTTTAGTTTTCTTAAAAGCTAAATCTTTACTGAGGAGTTTTGTAAAAAGCTTTTTGGAAATCCAAGTAGACTGTACCTACCAAGTCACCCTTATCTACATGCTTTTTTATTTTTGAAGAAGTCTACATTTATAAAGCAATACTTCCATGGAAAAAGACATGGAGTAGTTCCAGATGTGCGTTATTTCTATTCTTATTAAACATGCTACTGATGTACCCTGTATAGATGTCAGTCTTGCAGGCCTGCAGTTCCTCAGATCTTCCCTGGAATAATTTCTAAAAGCTGACACCCCATTTGTCACTCTTCAGTCCTGCTGCTAAGGCAATTTCAGGCAAGAAATTGCACACCATTTCTAATAGTTCCACTGTTGCATTGTTGCATTGTCCTAGAACAACAACCTGAGTAACATCTGCTCTTGGCAATTTCTTTTAGTGTTCAGTTGACCATTTGTTCCTTATCCTTTTTTGCAGAAATTGCAATTTCAAGGAGATGCTCTACTTACCTCCCAAAAAAACCCTAAGCCAACCACCCCCCCCCAAAAAAAAAAACCAAAAAACACCCAAAAACCAAAACCCCAAACCTCAAAACAAAATAAAAAATCCCTCCAGAATGTTAAAGTCCTTAGTTTCTTCCACAGTGAACACTGGTGCAAATAATTAATTTACCTGATTTTGAACTGATTATTACCTTCTGTATCAGGATCAACTAGTAGTCCTACAGAGTTTCAGAAAGTCCTACTCTTTGAAACATACTTGTGCTGACCCTACTGCATTTTTCTATTCAAAATTCCAGAATTTATTATTGTATTTTCCTACTTTGGGTATGGCTGCAGTTTTTTGGAGAAGGATGGCTTCATGCCATACAAAGGAGTGATTATCTAGCTATGTTAATTGATACACTATATGTAATTAGGCACAATCAGATAATTGTTACAAAAAGTGGTTTTGCACAGAGAACAGCTGAAAGAATAATTCAGGTCCATATCCATGCCCTAATCAAAAGTCTGGTAGCCTATTTTTTGGACAATATCCCTTTCATCTCTTTTGTTGAAGATGTTCCTTTTCTCACAGCTTTTTAAAGGTGTTGCCTGAATATTTATTTTAGAAGGGTCATGTTTGGTCTCATCACCTGCATCTTCCTCTTTTACATGACAACTCAGTAATACACATATATGGCTTTGAGTACAGCAGCAGCTCAGCTGTCCCTCCTAAACAATGAATGCTGCCAAGCTGCAGAGCCATACTGACTATTCAAAGAATCAACACAAAGAAGAACTTTGGCAAAAAGGAATGTGCTTTTGCTTTTTCCTCAGTCCACAAGGCATGGCAACCTGACCTTTAGGGAGCGCATTGGAATATATGGCTCCAAATATACCATGACCACATGAAGACTCAGCCAGAATTCAGTGGATTTTCACTTGGAACTGAATTAGCTGAGTCAGAAGACAGAAAGACATACTGAAATAATATTTTGTCCAGACACGAATCTTCAGAGACATAGAGGATAAGTTTGAGTCCTCTATCAGAAGCAGTACAAATGCAGGTCTTCAGAAGGTTATTCAAGGTCCAAGGCTCTGTTGCAGGGTCTGGCTAGCCTTGGTGCGCTGCCTCCTGGGTTCTGGCAGTCTTCTCTGAGGTACTGAGGGGAGAACTGGACCTCTCATTCAAAGGTCCAAATTTTGTTCTTTTTGTGTCTTTGAATTTACGTCAAAGAGTTGATTCAACAAAGAGATTTATATCACTGACTTAGGCACCTGAACCTAATGTTTATATTTTACTGAGGCTGTCAAAACTCCCAGTGAATTGCTGCCTATCATTTTAACTCATCTTTGTTCTTGGGTTTTGCATCACCTGACCTTAAACATTTGCAATGTAGATGCTAGCATCTGAATTAGTCATCCTCAGTTCCGCTTAAGCTCTGCAGAGAGAAGAGAGAGTTTCTGAGGAATGATTCATCTGACCCACTTTAGAGATCTACATGGACTACACAGCCAGCCCATGGTGACAGCTCAGATGTATCTGCCAGCCCAGCAGGTGATTGAGTTTAGACAGATGAATTAGCTCCCTGATGCCAGAGGAGCTGCAGATCATTTGTACACTCTGTACAGCCCTAAACCACCTGTGCATAGCAAATGTGAGCTATTTTAAACCTCAAAGGACAATTGCATTGCACACTAATACAAGCTAAGAGTGAGCCCATGAACAGCTGCATGGCTGGCAGGCAGGGAGTAAACAAGTTGCTCTGTATAGTGTGTACACAGGGTGGCCAAAAGCCCCCTGTGCTAGAGATGCACAGAGCCCTCCTCACTTCCATGCCTGACCGAGCTGCTGGCATTGGATATGACCTCCTCTGCCCCAAAGGTGCCAGCGCACCAATCTCCATTTACCCAATGTTCTTCTTGGATAGGCTCAACAGAAATGTATACCTGAAGTTTCAGGATGTCCAAAATTTAAGCACTAAGATTTTCACGTCTCACTAGCCCTAGGTATACCAAGTTTCAGTATAAAATATTCCTGTGGCTTTAATCTCTTAAGTGTGGGCACTTAGTGTTGAATTAATCCTAATTAGACCTCCTAGCTCATAATGTGTCTGTTATTTCTTTCTCGTGGGAGAAAAAGATGATGAATATGGTTTTAACAACAGGATCTGGAATACTCTGACTTCAGTGTGAACTGTGGCAAGGCAAAAAGAACTGGGTGTCCTAAAAACTGATTAGAAGTTGGACTTACAGCACTAAGGTATGCAAAGGAGATATTGCTGAAGCTAAAGAAATAACTGGAGTGGTCAAAGTGATCTGCAGAATGAAAAAGAGCAGGAAGCCTATACCTAGAGTGGCTGGGTAGATAGGATGCAGTAGTCTACTTACATCTCATCATTAAAGAGTGATAAGGAAGCAACAGTTCTTTGACCACCAGAAAACACTGGAAATTTAAATTATTTTTCACTGAAACAAACTCAGAGTAATTTGTTGCTTTTTTTTTTTTTTGTACTTGAGTGAATGGCTTCAGTTTACAACTAAGTTATTAGCAAACCAAGAAATTATTGACGTGAAAACTTGCCATCTTAACTAGAGAAAACTTGGACACTGACATTCATCTTAGTCTTAAAGTACATGCAAAATGTTTCCATCCTATATCTCCTACATATTGAAGCTTGAAGCGGACCTCTCAAATGATTCTTATCCTTGTTATACTTGACAAACTTGAACAAGGTGATGGCAGACTGCTTGTGCCACATTCACTACAGAAGAGAAAGATTCCCAATAGTGGTTTATGAGGGAAAAGGTTGTTACGCTTTATTTGTTATTTGTCCTAGTTCTTCACTGAGGAAGGAATGACTGTATTTTTTCACAGGAATGTTATTAATTGTGTGTATCTACAGCTCTAGTGACAAAAGGCTCATAAAAACTGTAGCTTAGAACATTTAGTGGCTCTCTGTTATTCTATAAGTAATGCAAATTACTTGATCTTCTTGTTTTAATCCACTTACTTCACAAATCTTGGTAGCTATGGCCAAAACATGCTCTACGGACTCATTATACACTCAGTACTGTCAACAGAGATTGTGACAAAACAGTTACAATTAGATTTCGTCTCTAACCAACAAATATAGCTGTTTATAACTCTTTTATCACAGTTAATATTTTTCTTCTTGTCATACACGGTGCAGAGCCTTGGCTGTAGCCTGTGTTCGCATCGCACAACAGGGTCTATGGCCCATCTTACAAGGCCCTGGTGTCTGGGAGTGGCACTGATCTTTGGAACAATGAAAGGTTTCTATAAAGTGCATTCTTATGTGACCTGGAAACTACAGTGGCATTAGCTATGCTTTTGTAATTGACAGCATTTATGTTAGTCACAGATTTACCTTCATTTCTTCATGTCCCAGCAGAAATTTATTAAGTGTGGCCTCTGAAGAATTTAACCAAAACTTAAAATACTTGGTAGCACTGCTGACTTTCAAAAAACTTCTCCATATGATTCATTGGCAATATATGTTCCTATCATATCAATTAATGTCAGCATCTCCAAGTATCCCTCCAGAAGAGTTGGCCAAACTGCCAGACACTGACTGAATAGAAGGTGGATCACTGCATCCCAAGTCATGGATATTGCACGGTTTTTGCATGGATGTGTCAGTGCTACCCCTATTTAGATTCATTTGCTTCAGGCTGCTTTTATTTTTTTGCCCTGAGACAAAACCACATGCAAACTGCTGAAGCTCCCATGCCTTTTGACCTTGCCAAGCTTTGTTAGAGCATCTTATCTTTGCACAATACCCACAAGCATGCATAGGACACTAGAATCAGTGTACCAGAAACTCAGTGCAGTTTTGAGTCACAGCACCATAGGCTAAGAAGATGTGACATATATTTCCATATCAAAACAAGAAAAACCTTTCTTTCCCTTCTTCACTGATGCATAACATCCCAAAAGGCAAGAATGGCCTTCAGCTTACACAGATCAATTTTCTTTCAGCTTCAATCACCATTTAATTACTGTTGACTTCTTTAACCTTTTTCTCTTCCTTTATGGATTAGATTCCTTTATACCCTGTTGCCATTTGCTTTCCCTTTGACATAATCAAACTTACAATGGTATGATAAAATTACACATTTTTCTTCTTCCTTCATACCATTTATGTTCAATTTACTTCAAAACCCAAATCATTTCTTGAGGAGAAAAGTATTTTTAATGAATTGACTTTTAACTTTATCTCTCTCCAGTATCTAGATGTCATTTTCTTTAAGCAAGTAATTGTTCAGATAGCTGGATGGCATGTTGGATGAAAAGCACTAGCTTTTCAGCTCTTAACATTTCAGGAGAGAAACACCCAGTATATTTTGAATGCAATGAGTTTTGTTGACTTAACTTCATCTTCAGCAAATATTTCACATTTCACTAACTCAGAGTCCACATGAAAATAGTTCACTTAGCACTTTTTATCAGAAGGAAACCATTCCTTAGTAGATCAGAAGAGGAATGATTTTTCTAGTAGTGGCTGTAAAAGTAGCAGAGATCCTCCCAACCAAATCAGGGTATTCATTCCTTGGCACTTATTTGTTCTGCAGGATCAGAGGCCTGTATGTCTGTCACTGTGCATGAAGTGGTGCAATTCAGGGGAGATTACGGCCCCATGCATCTTTTAAATTGATTGCTTTGAAACATCATTAATTGTACATGCAATGAGCACAATCTGCTTTCTAGAAAGCAAATTTTTAGGACTCAGAGTAACCCCATCTTGGCATTGATGTAAACACCTAACATTCCCTTCACAGTGCCCTTCACAGGGCAAGGAGTTAGGCACTGAGCTGTGGAGGAGAATGATTTTTTGTTGAATTATAGGGGTCAAAGGACAGAGTGGTTCTACAATTACCACCATACACAGTGTAGCTGCCGTGAAGTTCTTACTATAGATTTTATTTTGAGATCTTGTTTTTGAAAACATTTGTCCTTGAACTTCTAATTAATTTGGAGCAATTGAGTAACAAGAAGTACAGATCAGAATATTTTAGAGAAGTGAGAATGCTCTGAGGTGTGTGTCATTATTGGCAGTGATTTTGATCCTTGATGCATCCTTTACACACCACAATTAACAGCTTTACAAAAATAGCTTCATGGGATCTTAGCACTGATGTCCATTCAAGCTGTTTCTTTGGTTTGCTACATCTCAGGATGTTGTAAATAGTTGTGTCTTCTTCTTACACATCCAACGATTAAGAATGAGGTCAATTCTTGAGAGCAAAAGAGGATAGAGAAAAGTACCAATTCTTAATAACATGATACTACATACTACTTGTCTTTTTTTTTTTTTTTTTTAATACCAGCCAATTAATTAATTAATTATATTTTAAAGTTAATTATATATTTCTGCTCAATGGGCTGTAATTAATTCACTGGAAAAATGACAGTTTAATTTTTGATTCATTTACAGCAAAGTAAATTGACAAAATACTTCGAAAATAATTGTACCAAAGGGAGAGCCTGGAGAATAACAATAAAACACATAAAATACTGATGAAAATGCATGCAGTATAATCCTTTTGGGCTGCATAGTCTCTTCTTGCACCCACCATAGGCTTTTTTTGTATTGCTGTGGGCTCCTCCACTCTGTATACTGCTCTTCTGTGTGCTGAGATATGCACATATGCATTTAGAGCAGATGATGTAGCTTTCAGATCATTTAGATTAAGGATGAGCTTACTCTGCAGCACAGTGACCTACCTCATTTAATAACTGGAATAACCTGTAATTGTGATCTGGGTAGTTTTAATGATCTGGAAAACACTATGCATGACCCATTACATGTTATATTAAGCTGATCCTTTTTAAATACACACATCTATGGACATTAGACATTAAGACAAACTGCACATATCTGAATTTAAAAATGTCAATAAAAAGAACTGCCTGCAATACTTCCAGACATGATAGAATAGCCTTTGAAATAGCCACCAATTTTAACGAAAACTGTTGGAATTTGTTGAATTGGCTTATAAAATTTAGACCTTTCTGCAGAGTCATTTATTTATATAACTTGATCATACTATCCACAGCTGTAAAAAAATTGAGTAAATCAGATCTTCTGCGATTCCATTTCACTCCTTCCCATATTATGTATTTCAGAACAACTGAAAGGAAGATCTTTTGTTTACATATTTTAGAAATACTTGTGAAGAGAAATTTCTTAGACTGACATTAGAAAATGTTAACTAAGTTGCTGCCAGTCTTAAAGGATTTTATCCTCAAAGGTTTTGGTTTTAATATAGGTATCTAATGTACAATGTAATGTAATACCCTACTCTTATGCAACTGCCCAGGATAAATAATCGATTACCCTAAATTAACAGATTACCATGAGATTTCAACGAAAATGTTTTTACTATATTTGAAAAGAATTTTATTCTTAAAAATATATATGAAACCTTTCATGATGAAGATTTTAAAAGGAATTACAAAATCAAAGCTCAAAATTCTGGGAAAAAGTCAGGAATGAACTAAAGCAAATGACTGGATCTGCCTGTGTTTATATAGCACATAAAATGAGCAAAAGTTCAGAAAAAACATGACCAATGTCAAAGATTAGTAAAAAGTTTAATAGTGCCAATTAAGTCTTTGCATGATGCATTTAATTGTCTGGTATAGACCAAGCAGTTATTACAATACAATCAGACGGCAAATGTAATTTATATCATAGCTATTAATATTTACCATATAAATGACCTGAAAGGATTTTATCTGAAGCATTATTTCTGATTTTTAACATTCATTTTATCCAAGCAGGATCTGAAAATCCCATGTGGATTTGAAATCTAACCTTTTATAGTGAGGGAAAATCTATATGTATACTCTGATAGCTGAAGATTTTTGGGGGAAATACTGTCAATGGGACAACTTCCGAGGCTTCTCAGTGTGTATTTTATCATTCTCTTTATAGAAGTTGCTATCCAGGAAAGACCCGTGCAGGAAGCAGAGTTCCCACTGGAAGGAGGATGGCACTAGAAAGTGACAGTCACTATTCCTTGGGAAGACTGAATTTAAAACTGATTTGTGATGCTCATGAGCCAAGGGCTGTGCTTATTTGTCATTGCCATAAATACACATAAATACACAAGGCCCTACAAATCTTACTCTTTATGCTTTGCACCAGGGAAGGACAGAAGCAGAGAGCTTCTTCCATGTCAGACACCTGAAGAGCAGGGCCCGGTGCCGCCTGCTGCGGCACAAGCAGTCCCTGCTCCCAGGGAGTGACCAGCACCGCTGTGTTTTACACAGGGTCAGACCCAACGCTGGTGTGGAGAAAACCTGGAGTTGCCCTATAGTTCTGAACCAGGTTAAATTCACTGACTCTTCACAGTGGAATTTTGCAGTTCCAAACAGTGTGTAAAGTCTGCTTTGCTGAACTTTCAAAAGAGAAGTTGAAAGCTATAATGTTGAAGCCTGACTTTTGCCACTGCCTTCTCTGGCCATGTACCTTCCTGTATATTACCTTTATTTTGTATATTAGCTCATTAAAACATGCTGGGGTGCTCAATTCAGTCCAGATAGCTCAAACTCAGGATATGAAAAAACAGAAGATAACAAAGGGGATGTTAGCTTATGACTTCATTGAATCAATCTCAGAAGTTGTCACCTATTGTTATTTTTTACTTTGAACATGAAGTTTAGTTCACTGTTTTTCATTGCCTCAATTTAAAACTCAATTGTTTTGTAATTGGACAGTTTCATTTTTCTAATCACTAATAAAATTACTTAAATTGAAAGAGAACTGGTATTATTTATATTAGTTTGAAAGCAATTCATAACTGAAGGAATTAAAAATATGAATTGTTTGACAAAAATGAAAATCAAAGTTGAAAAAAATGTAGAAAACTTCCTTTTAGTATTTGGTTATCAAGATAGCCAAGATCACTTAGGAAAGATCATATTCTTTATACATACTATTAATTTCTAAATTATTTTTGGTTTTTAATCAAGGTACAAGAAAATATTCTTGTCCTGCTGAAACCACTGCATAATAAGTATTAACAAGTGAAAACTAGTAAGCATTTTCCCTAAATACAAACTCAGTAACTTGCAGATAGTATTGTTCTTACTACCTGTCCAGAAGCACTGTTCCTCTGCCTCCCTGCTTCCATGCTATTTCTTACTCCTGTTGGACTGTTTAGATTCCTAGATAATATTTTTGGATTATGGGTGTATTATTTACAGCCTACAGTCCTAACATGAAGCATTCACTGAAAAAATCAGATCTTCATTATCATGCTCTTTATTATCACCTGTACCAAACACAATCTCACCTTGCAGATTTTTTCAGCCCATTATAATGCTACCTTTCTTTCTAAATACTCCTTTGGCTTTACAAAAAGCAATCAAATATGCAATCAAAATATCTCGATTTCCTGTGTTGTGGTTAATGCTAATATCCATCCACTTTTTTGATATTCCTCTGTTTTAGTGGAAGAGAATGAAAACTAAGCTATCTTACTTCCATGATCACATCCTCTTGTGTCCCTTGCTGGACATTGGTGGACAGATCCTTTGCGAATCTGTGTTCCATAACTTGAATTCACCTACACATGCCATTGATAAAATATGATGCACTCTAGTTTGGGATACTATGTTTTAGCTATTGACTAGGTTACACGATGTATAGAAGAAGCAGTATTTTCAGTGAGTACCTGACAAATTTATTTTAATGCTACATACTAATTGAGTTGAAAACCAACACATTCTTCATGAAAAAATAGATAGCAGATCCCCAATCAAAGCAAGGGATTGAGGGGGTGGGAGAACAGGGCGAACAGGAGGGAGGGAGAACATACAAAAAGACACCTGTTCTTAGTAATTCAATGGCTACTGGCAGCACAGTCCTACTACAAAGAAGGACCCATAATGAATACTCTTCAAATTATATTCACGAGGGAAAAAAGGGAAGAAATAATGCCATTCTAGTTAGACTCACAAATGAGAACTGATGTACTGCATAAGCATGAACGCAAAGATGTAATCGTAAATGCTCATGTCGCCGAGTTCATGCTTTGCATGGAATCTATTTTCAGTAGTCCCTGAAGATTAAATTCTCCTAAGCATAGGATGATGATACATTGGACTTTTCTTGTATCAGAAAATTAAACAGTTTTTTCTTTTGTCTCTTCACCTAGCACAAAATGCAGGGATCTTCTCTTGTCCTGCAGGAGGCATCCATAGCTCTCCATGGTAGAGCAGTTCCAGCTAATGGGCTGCATATTGGACAGAAATCTGTAGCCATATTATTAATGGATTACTCCTAGGAAAGCTTACCAACTGTCATGGCTTTTTTCCAACTTTGAGGCATATGACTCACAAAAGGAAGATATAAATATTTTTGAGGCATGACATGAAGTTAGAGAAGAAAGCAAAATGTTAGAATAGTAAGTCTCTTAGCAGTATACAGAATAGGTATTACATGTATCCTTTTGTACATGCAAAAAAAAAAGCTTATCTGCAGACTATAATTGTCAATAAAAACCCCCTGAAGTCTGTGCAAATGAAGACAGAAACAATTGTCCTGTTATTACAAATTTAACTCAGGAGACTACTGGAGTTTCTGCTTGAGCTGAGTAAGAAGGAACAAATTCCAAATCCACGGAGCTCAGTACTTAAGGATCTACGTGAGATTTCAGATGGGTCAGCCAAAAATATTACATTGAAACTTTTGTGGTCTCCACTTGGCATTCCTGACACCTTCCCATCCTCTGCCAGAAGGGAGTCCGTGTATGTCACACAAAAAACACAGTCATAGTCCAAGTGTTTTAATATGACAAAGATATATTTCTTCACTCAAATAGAAATATGGCCGTTTATTTTATTTGCATGTTATTTAAGGCTAGATGGGAAAAGGATAATATTTTCAGCTGGACTTCAAAAGCACGCTTGCCAAATAAGGCAGAACTGTTTTTTGACAAATTAGAATGGATGAGTGTTTATATGTAATCAGTCATTTATTTGTACAAATCCATATTTAGCATATAAATAGATACTTGTTGCTGGACTCTATTTCTATAGTTGGTCAAAACCAAACCCTAATGTGTATTGTGCCAACAAAAATGCCCCCAAATCTGCATTCCCTTTCTAAAGTTCAAACCTATTTCTAAATAAAAATGGCAGTTTTCCAAGAATGTGACTCCTAGTAAAGATCGTGGTTGTCCTGGGATCCAGTAATACTCACATGGCATTTATTTTTTCTCTCTTTGTGAGCATACATATTCTTCTCACAGACCTATTTTTGATCATTAAAGATATTTATTCTATTTCTAAGAAGATTTAATCACTCTTTCAAATGAACATTAGTAGGATTAAGCATGATTCAATGGGATGTGCCAAGTACAACCAACCATGGAGAATTTGATAGAATCATAGAACCATGAAATGTTTCGGGTTGGAAGGGACATTCAAGCTTATCTAGTTCCAAGGTGTCCAGAGACACCTTCAACTAGACAGGGTCGCTCAGAGCTCCAGCCAGCCTGGCCTTGGATACTTCCAGTGATGGGGCATCCACAACTTCCCTGAGCAAATTGTTCCAGTGCCTCACCATCCTCATGGTAAAGCATTTTTTCCTAATATTGAACTTAAACTTACTCTCTTTCATTTTCAACCCATTCCCCCTCATCCTGTCAGTACATGTCTTTGTAACTAGTCTTTCTTGCCTCATCTTACCTGTAAGTTCCCTTCAGGTACTGGATGGCTGGAATTAGGTCACCCCTAATCCATCTCTCTTCCAGGCTGAAAAATCCTAATTCCCCCAGCATTTCTTCATATGAGAGGTACTTCCAGCCCTCTGATCAACTTTATGGCCCTACTATGCACTCGCTCCCTGTCCTTCATGTCCTTCCTCTGGGCACCCCAGAGCTGGGTGCTGTGTTCCAGGTGGGGTCTCTCTCACCAGAGCAGAGCAGATCAGAGCAGAGGGGCAGAATCCCCACCCTCCCCCTGCAGCCCACGCTGCTTTTGGTGCAGCCCAGGACATGTTTGGCTTTCTGGGCTGTGAGTGCACATGGTCAGGTCATCTCCGGCCTCCCACCCACCGGCAACCCAAAGTCTTTCTCAGCAGGGCTGCTCTGAATCTGTTCATCCTCCAGCCTTTATCCATCTCTGTATATGGATTCTGTATCTAATGTACTCTTCTTTAAATTTCAGTTAGAGAAAAGTCAAGAGAAACCTGTGGTTTACACTCTGAAAAATGTATCGCTGTTAACAGTTATTCTGGTGTTCATACTGCACTTACTTTGTTAGCATTGCCTCTTGCTTTTAAATGTTATTTAAATGCGTGGCCTTACCAGATGTTATGTTGAGGCATTGGATACAAGCAAGTTTCAGGGACTTGAACAGCACACACGTCTGTGAGATTTGATCTCTTGAAGTTTCCAAATACCCAGCTAGTCACTGTGGAATGAGGTTATCTCACCAGACTTTGGAGGTCTAACTGCTTATGTCTAAAGTCAGTGAAGAAGGCATGAAAAAGAGCAATGATTACCCCCTTTTCCAATAAACACTAAGTAGTTGGGATGAATGATCTTCTGTGGGTGCGCATTATGCTAGGTTAATTATAGTGTTGGGATTTTTTTAATGAGGATAGTTACTAGATATATGAAGTCAGATTAGATTCTGACTCAGACAAAACCAAAACTCAAAACAAATTTGGACAGTTCAGGGTTAGGGCTTTGCATCTCAAGAGTTCTAAGTGCATCATGCAAGAAGTAGCTGTGATTTTGAACTGCCATTTTCAAAAGACCACATTTGTCACTGGGAAGCTATATTCTTCACCTGACTTCTTCCTCGATAATTTTCTCTGACAAATTAAGTAATATTTATCTGTAAATAAAGCTACCAAAGTGAAAAAATTATCTGGAGGTGCTGATCCCACAGCTTGACATGACCATTAGCTTTGGTACCTCTGCGGCTGAGAGGTACAGAGGCATGGGATGGACTGGGAGCAAGGCAGATTAATGGAAGAGTTCTTAGGGTCCCCACTTGCCTCATTCAGGGGAAAAACATGCGATTGAGCTGCAGGCACAACAGTGCTGATGAATTTAATATCCTGCCTGTCTACCTCTGGGCAGCAGCCAGTGTCAGCAGCAAGAGCTTGGGGAATTCTGACTGCAGGGAAGAAAGATGGCAGGAGAGTAAGAACAAATAAAAAAGGATGTTGGCTCTGGGTTAGAGAAAGATACAAAATGATCAGGGTATTACAGTGACTAAATCACCTTTTTGCTGTGGCCGTTGATGGCCATGATCTGTTACCAGCAGGGACTCTTCCCAAGACAGAGGGGACTGGAAGACTTGCGCAGGGAGGTTGCAGATTTGGTTTTCTCAAGATGCTTTTACTGCAGATTGGAATGCCAGTGAATGCCACCAGCCCCATGTAACGAAGTGAAGTTAAGAGGCCTTTGTAATTTCTGCCTGTTGTCTTAAAGGGTTTCTGCAGTGCTATGTAAAACCAAGCTTCAGCTATCGGGAAGTACAGCTGTCTTTATCTGCCTTCAGTAGCACTCATAAGCAACTTACTGCCTCATTACCAAACCTGAAGCCAGAAATGTATTTGCACGGGGACAGACTGATTATGCCCAATGTCAGGTGAAGGACATTTGCTTTCATTATTTTTCCCTTGTCTCTTGTATTATTCACATATTTCCTCTTCTTTAATGTCTCTTCTCTTGATTATTAATGTATGAAGAATGCTGGCTGCACAGTTCAGAACATGACAACACCTGAGAAACCCCAAAGAAGCCAGGAATTGATATGTGTTATTTATAGGATTTCAGGCTTCTCTGCATTTCCCTCAGTTTCTGGGATTTTATAATTAGAGAGAGAAAGACTACCAACTCAGATTCAGATGGTGAAAGAAGCTCCAGAGCTCTGTAGTGACCTATTTATGCCAGAACTCCTCTTTAATCCTTAAAACATTCCTGTTGTAGGGGGTCAGAGGCTTCATGTATTTATGCACAAAGTCATGGGACTGAGTTGAATAATTTATTAATTGCTTTTATGCACCACACCTAGAGCTTTTTTGGAGAAAGGGTAAAATATTTAGGGGATTAAAACAATGTGTTCAAATAATTTATACTTGGTACAAGTCTTATGAGCCGCTCCAGGAGATGGGGTTGTTCAGCCAGGAGAAAAGGAGTCTCAGAGGAGACCTTATGGCTCTCTAGAGTTTCCTGAAAGGAAGTTGTAGTGAGGTGGGGATCAGCCTCTTCTCCCACGTAACAAGTGACAGGGCAAAAAGAAACGTCTTTAAGTTGTGCCAGGGAAGGTTTAGATTGAATATTAGGAAAAATTCCTTTACCAAAAGGGTCGCCAAGTGTTGGAACAGGATGCCCAGGGAAGTGGTTGATTCACCTACACAGGAGGTATTTAAAATCATAGAATGGTTTGGGTTGGAAGGGACATTCAAAAACATTTTGTTCCAATGCCCCTGCCATGGGCAGGGACACCCTCCACAAGACCAGGTTGCCCAGGGCCTCATCCAACCTGACCTTGAACACTTCCAGGAATGGGGCACGCATAAGTCCCCTGAGAAACCTGTCCCAGTACCTCACCTTCCTCACAGTAGAGAATTCCCTTTGGAAAGTGTTTTGAAATGTTTGTGTGAATAATGCTATGTGAACAGCATTTGACCTCAGTTTGGAGAGTTAGGCAAAACACTACACATCAGGGTCTTCCAGCTGAACATTTGCACATGGCTCTCCATCCATGGCCAGAAGCAATGAGCAGTACAGAGCCGAGCACGCTGCTTGGAAGAGCTTTTCCAAAGGCATTTCCCCATTGTCTGGACCCAACTGGCTGCTTAAGACCATTGTGGCAATGAATTAATTTACTAACTGCTGGAAAAGACCAGAGCAACTGACAGAATGCAATTACTGCTCAGATCTGGCTATTTTCCTGCCTTTAGTGACCAGAAAAGATATTTAGATATTTTCTTATAGAATAACTTTAATCCTAAATTTCTATTTTGTGTTCGCTAAGAACACAGGAATTCAACTTTTTACTAGCTTATAGCCCTCTGAAGTGTTTTTTTGTTTGTTTGTTTGTTTGTTTGTTTTTTAATGTAGTTATTATCTTTTTATTTTAGATACCACCATTAAAATAGAAGAATGTAAAATTTATATACAGGGCTATGATTGCTGTCCAGTTTGTTTAAATTAGAGAAACTCTATATTTTGAAATTGTACAAATAACTTAGAATGTTTGGATTATGAATCTCAAGATAACTGTTATAGGATATGAAGCTGTAAAAGGATATGAAAAGACAGAGTGTGATGAAAAAATACTTCTCATTAGTCTTCCATTTTCTTTAAAATCACAACTTGCTACCAGTTGTGTAAAATAGTGCCAGGCTTTATGCCTAGAGAGTCTCTGGAATATTTCTGCTCTTGATTTCTTCTTATAATGTTTAGAGATTACGTTTTGTCAAAAGATTTATTTATTAAACACATTCTAACTGCTTTTACTCCTATGCAGTGCCACACAGTGTTTACTTATTTTTCTATTTGCCTGAATTTTCTATTAAGTAATTAAAAATTAATTGCATACTATTTATAGAAACTTGCTGTGTGATTGCTTGTTACGGCCCTGTGGTATTGCTGCTTTCCAAATTTGGATGATTCTCTTTCAAAAAAGAGCGTAAAATGCCCTCAAAGATAAGCTTCAGTGTGAGGACTGAAGGTGTCTCTGAAGTGCGTCAAAAGTGACAGCAAATTTCAGAATTAACTTGGAAAGTTACCACTTCACCAGATAAAGAACCAGTTCACCAACTGGTACGTGCTGTGAAATAGTTAATGAAATAGGGTATAGGAGGCCCTTGGTACAGTCTTTTGGAAGTGGTTTCACTCTGTCTTCTTAGCTGAACATAATCATTTCCCTCCTTTTGCTACACATGCTGCTGGGCCACACTACCCATCATCCCATGATATCCAATTGATACCTAGTGCAGTTGATCAACTGGACACCAATCAAACAGAAGGGGAAAGAATGCTTCAAAGCAAAAGGGGTACTAAAATGCCATCAGTAACTCTAAAGTATGTGACCCAGCCTTCCTGTCACAGACAGAGACAAGATTAGTAACTGCAGATTTTTCACCTTTTTTTTCCTCTACAAGGGCCTGATTTCCCTGTTCATTTTAGCAGCCCTTTCTGCCAATATATATTTGAATTTTTCTTAGGACAGCCACAGTTGTTGGCAATTTCATGTGGAAGGTACTGTCCTGGTTTCAGCTAAGATACAGTTTCTTCTCAGTAGCTGTTACAGTGCAGTGTTTTGGATCCAGAATGAGAATGGTATAGATACTACACTGATGTTTTGATTTTTTATTTTTTTTTTTTTTTAAGTCCTGTTTATCCTAAGTCAAGATCTTCCTTGTCTCATGTTCTTCTGGAAAGGAAGCATGCAAAAGAAACTGGGAGGGAGCATAGCTGGGACAGGTGACCCAGATTGACCAGAGGGATATTCCATGCGATGGAAAGTCATGCCCAGTATAGAAACTGGGAGGAGCTGCCCAAAAGAATGGCTGATCTGGATTTTGGAAGAGACGTCTGACACCGGTCAGCAGGTGGTGAACAATTGCATTACACATCACTTGGTTTCCCCCTTTCTATTATTACTGTTATTATAACTATTATTATTATCCATTATTATTGTATTTTAATTTATTCTCATTTTTATTACACTGAACTCACCCAAGTTGCACTTTGAATGTCTTCCCCATTCCACCAGGGTTTACATTTGCATTGTCACAACAAGTTATGTGAGGAAGGAAAGTCTGTAACAGACAAGCAGCATTGTTTTAACGCTGTCAGAATACTTTTACAATGCTTGTTGGATCCCTAAGGTAATTTCCACCCTCCTCAGTCTCACACACAACCAGACCTTTCTTCCTCAGTGAAAACAGCACAAGAAATTTCCACAGGACCATGCTTAGGAGGGCCTATGTTTTCCATATAGTATCCTCTCAGCCCTGGGTCTCTCCTACATCACAGGTGTCAAAAGGAGGCAAATGCTGCCATGACCCAGTTCTGCAGCACCACCAGGTTCCTAACTTGTGTTTCCCATGAATGAAGTTCGCAAAAGGGAAAATCTAAAATGAATGAATCCTTCAGATTAACCCTTGCACAAAGATTTCTCTCTCTCTGCCACAATCTGGAAGATGAATGTGGTGAGTATGCATGGCTGCTAAATGCCTGTGTATGCCAGTCTAAGAATTAATAAATGCTTTGCAGTTGTTCAGTCACAATGAGAAAATTACAATCAATTGGTGTTTTTAATAAAGAAATTGATGGTACACTTCAGTTAGATGACACTGATAAGTGACTGCTCCAGGCCTAAACTGCTCATCTCTATTTATAACTATATAGCTGAGGAGAGAAAAAAGGAAGGGGGCGGGAGAGAAAATAAATCTCTAATGAATCATTATTAATTGCTTCCTGGTGTACTGACTCACCATATTCTTCATCAGAAGACAACTTTCAACAATTTTATTTTTTCAGTATTTATCTCATCTCACTGTGTAAATTTACACTGCACCCCTGAGCAGAGCACCCTGCCCTGTCTTGGTGGCCAGAGAGAAGGGTGCATTTCTGAGACCTGGTGACCTGGATGGTGTCTGGCACCTGCTTTGAGGTGGGGTGGATTGCTCCCTAAACTAGCAAGAGAACCCAGGGTGATTAGCAGAGATTTAGCTCTGACCTATTTTAGATGTTTGTAACTGAACAAGTGAGTTCGACTTGGTACTTTTGTTGCCTTATTTTCCCATTTAAAAAGTGATTATTCCACATGATCAAAGACAAGTTGTCTGTGAGACCTTCCAAAGTGAGAGGTGTGCCATAATGACTGACAAGATATAAGAAGTCATGAGTGCAAGAGAGCTAAAACTGTCATTGTATAGACAGGTGTTGCAGTGAATATCAGACAGCTCAGGTTGACAAATTCAGTTCAGCTCACTCAAGAATCTGTAAACATTGATATTGGCTCAAACTTCATCTGACTTCTTTCACTCCTGGCAGTGAAATCTTGGAAATGCATCAACATGTTATTGGAAAATTCTTGGGAAGCATTTCAGTAGTTCTAATTCAATCCCTAACCAGGAAGTATAGAAGGAACAGGGAAAAAAGTGGTTTTGAACCCATTAAAGCATTGGCAACACCAGCTGTGGTGGTGTTAAACAGAAATGAACTGAGTGTGTCTCTGGAGGGAATCAAGCAGACTTGACTTGCCTGGCACACTGGCACGTGCAAGAGCAGCAAGAGGGACCGTGTGAACGCAGGGGAAGAGCTGCATTGCTGTCCCACTTGTAAATGATGGAGTGTTTTTACACTGTGATAAAGGATAAGGAAGCTGATACAAGAGCACCAGAATTTTCTCCCTGTGCCTCTCTTTCCCCTGGGCCTTGGCCAGTCAGAAATTCTTCTAAGATTCCATGATCTGTGAGATGACAACTCAAGCTGGTGCATACCGTGCCAAACCGTGAGAGCTCAGGGTTGCCCTGCAGGGCCAGCGCCAGAACTGTGACCAGAACTGGGTCATGCAAAGCTGCAGCCAGTGCAGCCACAAGGGAGACCATGGGTAGGACACCAACAAGCTGCTTATGAAGGATTTCTTGCGGGTCGCTTTGCTTGGGGCATCATCATTTTGGAAATCGCAGAGTTACTGCCAGATGGAACCTTAGGATTGTGCTGCTGAACACAAGTCAATGAGGCTGCAGAATAAAAGCCTCTTTCTGACAACCAGTACAAAAATCACTACTAGTAATAGAAAAGATTTTATGATACTGACAATGAAGCACTAAATTTGCACCAAATCTCCAGCAGTATATATGACATTGACATGCATTTAGCATATTTTGGGGGATGGGGAAGATGGAAAGTACAGAAAGGTGGCTGGAGTATTTCTTGAACCCAATTCTCACCCTGTATGTCTACAGTTTCAACAAAACCCATCTTCTTTTTCTACATTCACATAAATATTATCTGCACAAGAATGTAAACAACAGTAAAAAATTGCAATCTGGACACAGGTCAGCTCTTTGAGGAGTGCCTCCTTTCTGAAGACATGCACGTCCACACAGTCCTGGAGCTTACAGCCTATAGCTGTAAGATCACATCAGACGTAAAGAGAATAACTTTCCATGTGAGAGCAAAGAGCAAGCCAGTTATGTCTTCTAATGATAGAAATATAATACAAAGCATCCCGTGCCTTAAACTGCATTTTCTAGCTATATCTACATAACGCTTTCAACAAAATTAATTGTGTTTTTCCATTATTGTTGAGAACTGTGAGTGTTGATAGTGCCCCACTCCTCTTGCCTTGTTGGCAATTCTCTATGCATAACTTTTTCACATGTCACTAGGAGACACTGCCCAGAGGGAGTTCACTGCTGAACATCTGTGTTGTGCCTAATAAAATGCTGAGGTGTGAAATGTCTGTCACAGAACAACACTATGATGGAACAGCATGAAAAAATTTCTTCCCAGTCCTCCTGGATAACTGTGGAGCAACAAATCTCCTCTCCTGAAACCTTAAACCTCAGGTAAGGCACTGATTGCACAGAAAGGCAAATTAATAAGGATTGCACCCATTTTTCACCAGGCTCTATAACTAATTCTATTGTTATTGTAATTTTGAAAAATTAAGCCTATGAGGGAGGGGGTAGTGAGGAAATCAGTCTTCCTTCAGGACCCCTCCTCAAAAATGTATGTTGCTGGCCACAGACCTCTGTTCAGCTCCTCATACAATGCAACATGACCTTGCTCAGCAGGGACTGTAGCAACAGCTTTGCCTACACTCTTATTCCTTTGTGAGGCACCTGGAGCCCTCTCATTTTCTCACAGACAGAGGACCCAACTCACTACTTACAAAAATGATTTAATAAAAACAATGCTGTTCTTTAGAAGACAGCAAATGTTCTTTCTTCTGTTTGCTGCACCTAGAGCTCAGTTCCCTAGAAAGTGAAGGAGAAACAAAGTCAGCTGGTTTTCAGAGCATTTACAATGACCTGACACAAGGTGCATTTATTCAAAGGACACTGCTAAGGGGAATCAGCCTTGATCCAAAGAACTCATGAAGCATCACCTCTTTGCAGTGGCCGAGGGTCCAGCTCACACTTTGTCTGTACAGACAGAGAAGTCACTTCTCACAAGAAACACCACAAAAACTTGCAAAACTATATTCATCAAGTGGGAAAAGCACTTTTGACAGAATATGGTCAGACAGAATTTTTGGTACTATTTCAATCTCCACTAAGCTCTACAAGAACATAGGATGCGTTCTTTGCAGTTGGCCTGTAGAAATCCGACATCATTGTAAACAGAAAATATTTGGGAGAGAAGAAAGAAAAATCTTTTAATACTAACTCAGTTTAAGACTCAGAAGTTTCCAATTGAATGTTACTTGTAGCAATGGTACCAGTCAAAGCTAGGATCTCTTTTACACTTTTTGAAGAGAGTTGGTTTTCTTAGCACATGTGTATGCAGTAATAAATGTTTTAAAGCATTTAATGTAAAATTGGCCCTCATAAACTAGCAGGAACGTACCTTGAAATTTGTAAAGCCTACAAATAAACTAGTGTGCAAGAACATAATAGTGTATGGTTTTGGTTCTAAAGTAGTAATTTCTCTCATTAATATATACAAGCACTTAAATGACCTCTAGGTATTTAAACTTGTTTTATTCAAAATATACATTTCTTAGTATTACAAGCCTCACCCACTGTTTAATTCTAGAAAAAAAAAAATATTTATTGTAAAAGGTATTTTCTGAATGATGTTTGTTTGAAAGCCTGCTCGGCAGCACATAAACCACCACCAGTATCAACTAGAACAAAGGCAGAGGACCTGTAGCTCAGCATCCAGCACATTTGATGACAGCCTGGCAGAGAGAAAGGGCACGTCCTCATGGCTCAGAATTTTCACTCCATGTCAAGTTCTTCATAATGAAATCCTTGGAATCCACCTGCTAAAGCCGTTGGTCTAAGAAGCATGCTAATAAAAGCCTCTGACTTTGAGGTCTACTTTCTGGGACTAAATCATATTATTTCATCCTCTGAAGGAAAGCTGACATTAGTGGGACTTGGTGAGTACATTAAAGGACAGAGTTTGACCCAGTGGCTTAAGAAAAAAATAAAAGAGATTGGACTCTAAGGTTCAAGTCCATATTACTGCTTGAGAAACTGAAAGGAGCAAAATCATTGCCTTATGAAGAAAAATAAAAATTAGAACATTTTTGGCTGCATGACCTATAAATCCACATGTGCATACTTCATATTGAGTACATTGTAATAGTCTGGTAGTTAATCAATCCCTCAGTACCTGGTTGCTTGGACAGGTCAGGAGAGATGAGCTCTAACTTTTTGTTAGAGACAGCAGAAGAACTTATTTGCAGATGCTTAGAACTTATTTTTTAACAATCTTTAAGCTCTGAAGAAAATAATTTTGGGAGCATGGCTCTGGATGATTTTCTAGGAGAAACTTTCAGCAAAAGAAATTCTCCTGGCTCTGAGAATGAGGCTAAGGGAGGAAAAAGCATTGTTTTGCCCATGTGGGCCCAGGAGGGACTAGTTCAGGTGGGGACTGAGAGGCTCAGCAATGCAAACTGCTCCAACTGCCAGCTCTATAACTTTAAAGCCCCAGCATGTGTGAGCACACTGGATAAAGAAGTCCTCCCCACGACTCCAGCTGCTGGCTGTATCACTTCTGACTAATGAGAGGCAGAAGTAGAAGAGGAAGAAGGCAAGTGGCAGGAGAAGGCAGCAGAGGTGCCACAGATAAATGGGGAGGAAGGATGAAAGGGGAGCACTAGTCTGTAAGACACTTCCACCAGCACAGGACCTGAGACCTGATCCTCAACAGTGTGCTATCAGCAAATGCCTGGAAAACCACTGATGGAAACAGCATGGCAGTCCTTTCAGGAGATGGCTCAAACAGCATGCTATTGCTATTGGTTGTTTCAAGTCACCCACTACCAGAAACCTGGAGTATTTATCCCTCCTGAGATGATCTGGACAATGACTTGGACACTTTCAGCTTTCCATTTTTTTAAAAAGGGAAGAAATTAAATTAGACTACTCTTAAAAGAACGGCAAGATTGCAAAGTCAAGCCCTGAAGAAATGGGAAAGGCCTGAGTCTCTTTGCTCTCCTGCTACTCATGTGAGAGGACAGAGCTGCACAAGAGGCGACTACATGCTCGTTTTCTTCTGTGGGCACCCTGACTCTTTTGGAGCAGAGGATGGCCATTGCTCACAGCATGAAAAGCTGGTGCGAGGATGAGGGATTGTGAAGGATTATTTCATTCAGACGTGGAAAATGTCACACAAGGCATTGCAGAACAGTTTCAGTCTATGGTTTTCAATTTGTTCTCACGAATCAAATGTTTTCCTCTGCAAATAAAAACACACAGAACTGCCTTTTTTTTTTTTTTTTTTTTTTTTTTTTTTTTTTTTTTCTGTGTTGTAATGTTATTGATCATATAAAGCAATCCCCAAGTTCTTAGGGGAGAGATGATGTTTTCATGAGATCAAAGGAGAAAAGAGGCAAAAACCTCCCAAATTTTCAGGAATGCAAATACATGGGATGTGGAACAGCAGCAGAAAGTAAGTACAGTTGTAGACCCTATGGGAAGAAAACAAGCATAACAATCATACTGCTAGAGACTGTCATGAGGACTATTTTCAAAGAGTCCAGATCAAAGTCAAACCAAGCCAGCTCTGGCATAGTTCTCTAGCATCAAATGTTTGACCTTACAGGCATGTAACATAGAGATCTGCATGTTAAAGTTAGGTATATGAAAAAAACAGATACAAATACAGTACCCTGTATCCTCCATTCAATCACTTTTTGATTTCAAGTCAGATTACAATGACTGTAAGCCAGTGAAATGTTGATGATCTCTGTCCAATGTTGGTAGAAACAGAGAAATAAGCTTCCGCTGAAATTATGTTTTATAGCTAAGAGGACAAAAGCAGTCAGGCACTAAAGACTGCTTTTACCTAGCACTTGAAAGAGAGCACTTTCTGTTGAAAATCAAAAAGCTTTGGTAAGGGAGGGGGGGAAAAAAAAGCACAGCTCTTGGATCTACTCTTTGGTAAAATAAAGCATGTTTTCCAATATTTTTCTTCTAGCATTATGCTGAAGATTATTTAATAAGAGTTCAAGAATCAAAATGAAAGCACTAGTGAAAAGGCAAAATAGAAGAATGGAAATATCTTTCTTATAAATATCTCCAAAGTCTAGACCTACACAAAAGCTGGAGCTTACCAAGTCAGTAAACCATTTTGCTAAAATTGGAGAGTCCTGACATATCGCAGCTTCTTTATTGCAAATTATCAAAGGAAAAAAGCTTAAACTCTTCCTAAAGACATGTATGCAACACCCAAAGAAATGAGGAGTCTTCTTCTAGAACCTATTCTTGTCTTTCACACTTAGATCTAGAAAAACAAGTCGTAGAATGACGGGGAGTAGGGGAATAAAAGAATTGCCGCAAAGAAAAAATACAAATAAATCTACAAAACCCCCCACAAACCCTCACCACTTACAAACCACATGCTATATTCTTTTTTATTCTCAATGTCCTTGTTTCTCTGATGCAAACACTGTCAATATCCAGCCAGTATGTGCAGAACTTCCATTCAAATAAAAGAATATTTGAAGGAAGGCAGCCCTGGCTATTGCAGGTATTGTCCTTGCTACTGTTACTTTTAGAACTGAAGAAGATACAATTTTTAACATTAAAGTTTTCTGGGCTTAGAACTTCATCAGCTCTCTCAGAGCTTGACAAAGAAGAGGAGACAAAATCAGAAAGCTATCAATAACTCTTTTTAAACATTTTCACTAGAAAACAGTAAGGTATGCACTATCTATTTAACTGGAATATTTTTGGAAGAAAACAAAACCAGAAAGAACAAAAACACCCCACCCCCCCACCCCCCCGCCACTAAATCACTTAATATGCTTTGCCAGCAAACATATTAATTTGTATATCTTCGTTTCTATCTGCAGCTTATATTGTCTTTAATCAAAAATACTGAACAAAATCAAAGAAAAATGCTGATTTATATTTTATTGCTCATGTTTTATCTTTCTCACTTGCATAAAAGACCTATTTTCTCCAGAAACAGTTAACAGATCTTAATTTAAATGTTAACACAAACATTTGTATGCCTATTTTACATACAAATACCTTGTATAAGTAAATAACAATGCATACATATATATGTAGATATGTAAGTATACAGATATACCAACTTCAATTATTTTTAAAAATACATCAAAGAAAGTCACTATTGTTATCTACCAGCTGTGACCAGAACTGTCTCTTTAACATGCTGCATTTAATGAGACATTATGTTAGCATTTCCCACTCTCTGTATTTCCCTGGGAAAAAAAAAAAATAAAAAAAATATCTATGTTAAAATCAGTAAGGGAATTATGTAAATAAAGTATCAACCCTGATGAAACAGCAATTATATATCTCAGCAGCTGTGTACATCCATTTATGATAGATGATTAACTAGCAAATTGTTTGCATATTTGTTTCATGGAGCATTTGGCAATTTAACTATTAGCTATGAAGGTTTAGCCAAAAGTCATTAAAATGCTTAGACTAGTATAGATCACAGGTGGTACTGTTTTAGGAAACTTATAAAATGCCAAAATGTAAGAGATACCTTAAAGCAAAGGACTATATCCACAGAGGGTTCCATGGGATGCGAGTAGGGACCAGGCTGGACATCTAATCCACCCACTTGGTGGCTCATGGGGACTCAAAAGAACCAGGTTCTGACTTCTCCTGTTTGAGGGTGATTTCAGCCCTAACACTGGTGCCACTGAAGCTGCCTTGTCCTTTAGTCCTTTTGATAATCTATGACAAGGGACACCTTTGCTACAGGCAAAAATTGAGAATATCTCTTGAACTTCACGGGAAGATCTGAGCTGTTTGAGACCTGGATTCCAGCTCCACTTTCATGGATATTTAATGCAAATAGCAGAGTCACAAGTGCTGTACTGGCACAGGGATCATTACAACACAGAATTCTTCTCCCTCTTTTACCTACTGGATGTCCAAATTTTAGAAAGAAGAACCACCCCCACCAGAAGGGTTGGAAATACTTTGTAATGTGGGTTAAAATCTGCTCAGAAAGGAAACTGCATCTTGTTTTCCTGCAGTTTGAGTAAGTGTAATGACACCTGAACTGTGGGAAAGAGCAGACAGCCTCTTCCATGTGTGACTAGGGTGGCTGAAGACAGCTTATCACTGTCATCACCCAAAGATTACCTCATCGAGCAAGTGGAATATAATTGTTGCTTGCTCATTTTTGCATTTAGTGTCAAATGAATAGAGAAAATCGACTTAGTACTAAAGTAGTTGAAGGCTTTTGTGTATTTCATTCACCAGATGCTGCAGCAAGCAGCATCCACCAGTGACAGGTGCCTAAAAAGTACATGGGTTGCTCTGAAGGCAGGTATGTTCAGGTTCTGACTGAAGTGAGCATGGGTACACATCTTGGAGTTTAAGATTTCTCTGAAAGTTTTTTTCTTCTTTTGCTCAGAGGGACATTGAATATTTAGGTTCTGCTATTAGTGTACTTCATGATTTTCATGAGAACAGGTACAGTACAAGAGACATTTTGGCCCTTTCTATTGTGACAGGCAGCTCACAGCTGCATAACTCTAGGGAGAAGTTGCTCTGCCTAGGACAATTTGCATCAGCGCATCCTGGCTTGTTCACCATGTGTTTGTCCTTGTATTTTGCTGTAGGAGAGGAGCTGGTGCTTCTCCATCGACCATGCCAACCTCTGTCTGCTCTCATCCCTGACTCCTTCCCACCATCCCACTTTCACCATCACTTTCCCCAAGCCTTGCAGATGCAGCCCTTGTGTCCAGACACACAGAGCTCCATGGTATGCACGAGAAGACATGCATGTGACCAGAGTTGCCCCGTATCCATTGCCAAACCTGGCACAAACACTGGTCTGCTGGTGCTGATACCCACAGATCATACAGCTCTAGCTGTTAGTTACGGACACAAGGCTCACTTGCTGTTTAGTGGAGAACAAAAGCATCGGCATAAGCTCATGTGTCGCTGCAGCTGCAGTGCTGTGGATGTATATGTGTATAAATTACAGCTGCACCCTGCCTGCTTCTCCCTGCCATCTCAGCATGCCTCTCCTTTGCCTTCTGCCCTGCTCTTGCAGACCCTCACTCACCTCCTCCCATCAGAAAGGAGCCATCTGAGCTCAGACTGCAAGTAATAAATTTATAAGCATTGTTTTGGAAGTTTAATGCGAAACAGAAATCAGCTCATGATCCCAAAATCCTACTGATTCACCAAGCTATCCTCAGTATATAAACCCATACCAGTTTAATTTTGCTGTGAAAGTAAGCTGAAGAGTTTGAACAGCAAGTTGCACCTGGCCAAAAATTCACTGCTTTTACTTCTTTAAAAGTCCAACCACACAACACATTTTTGCTGTGTTCTGTAACCTCCCTTAGCTGAAACCTCAGTAGCATCAGAGTTTACCTGGATGATTCATGAGGAACCAGAGAAATACATTGTTTGCTCTGTTTGTGAAATATGCTTTCCAGGAACAGTATTTCCTTTTGTTCCCTCCTCTCAAATTTCCCCCCAGCCTGTTGCTATGGTGGTGCTGTGTGTGTTCACTTAGCTTACACCATGAGCCTGCCTACGGCAAGGAGCTAGTATTTGTGCTCCTCTAGAACATAGTTTTCTCACTGTGGACATAATGATCTTCATTACAGAAAGCTTACAGAGCAGATCAGTCATTCATCAAGATGATCATTGACTCCCCAGTGGGGTGTGGGCTATGCTTTCAAGACCAGCTATGACCTATCCCAGCAAACTTGATGATATGTGGCTGTTGTTGAGGAAAAACTGAGAAAATCTGAGCACAACACACAGCCTGTGATGGGGTTTTAAATTTTTTCCTATGGGTGAAGAGAATAATTTCCCCGTTTAAGCTGCTGTGGGACTCTCTATGGGAGTCACTGGGTGAGATGTCTGTCTTGCAGCAGTGCCGGGGGACTGGAATGAACTGTGGGACACCTTGATATGACAGATTCATGTAAAGTATCAGACCAATCAAGTTCAGCCTTTCCCTCTTTCTCGTTTTTCCTGATTTAATGCCCAAGATGATGAAGACTCCAGCAGGAAAAACAGAGGAAGAACATTTGCTTGAAGAGTTCCCTTCCTAAATTAAGCAGGATAAAGAGGTGACCTGAATTTGTTTGCTTGTCTTTAGATAAAGAACTCACAAAATCTTAAAAAGCAGCTTTTGACTGTAAACTGTGACCTTGCCTATTCAATATAGCTTTAAACACACTGCCTCCCTCCACCTCCAGATGATGGGGTGACTTCCCAGGGAATACATGCAGGAACATTGCCTTCCTCAGGCTCTGAGCTTGCAGTGGTTTAAGTAACCAGTTTCCAGCCAGTCTGGCTGAAAAAATAACCAAAGCATAAAAGCATAAAAGTCTTTCTGATGTGTCGAGGTAGTGTGAGGTGTCTCAGGGCTCCTTTGCTGGCCCCCCAGCAGGCACTGCTGGCCTCACTGCTCTCTCCATCTCTAATCTGTGCCCATGGTGCAGCTTTGACAGATGCTACCAATCACTAGCCCCATAGATACTGTGAAATGATTGCTTAAATTCATGAGAGAGCCTCAAAATCCTGCTGTTTCAAAATGGCTTAATTTGGTGCTTTTTATTTGCCTTTGGGTTTGAGTTTTCAGAGTCATGCCAGCGATTGTGATCATGAAGCCTCCATATTTTTTCCTAAAATGGGACTACAGGCTGCCATTAACAGCTTCTTTATGCAGATGAGGCTTTAAGGAAAATCAAATATTTTAAGACTGGTAATAAAATCTTGAGAATTATCAACATTTTATGTCAATGGCTCCTTTGCTGTTTTCATTTCCTCCTGCCTCAAGAAACCAATTCCTCGGTGTCAGATAAGAGAGCCAGGATACATGATACCCCTCCAAAACTGGAGTGCATAAACACAGTTTGCAGCTCAAGCCAATTTCATCTTACCATCTTTAATAACAGCTCCATTTTAGAACATTTGGAGAGTAGAAAACTAAGAATAACAGTAATGGTTTTTTCTGATTAAAAAATGGTCCAAATGGGCTTCTATTTTGAAAGAGTCCCCTTTAATGTACAGTGAGGCTTTAGAAATTAGTACATGGCAAAGTGAACTGTATTCCTACTGAGTGAAGTGTAAGATACTGAATAAATCATTTTGATTTGACTAGGAAAAGTGCTTGAGGTCTTTAACTACTGCTATAATAGAAATAACTACATTTTTTACATGAAGAGGACTTTTAAGAACTTCTGTTTGTATGTGTACATATGCATGAATTGTTACTGTTTGCAAATTTATTCATAAAAATAAGCAAAACAAAGTAACCCTTTACTTATTGCTATGAGGGGAATTCTGCAATTGAAAATTGCTGCAATTGAAAATGAGAGTCCCACTGTAGTGGTTGTCACAATAAGAGAAAAGTCTCTCCCTGCTCCAGGACACATACAAACATAGATACAAGTTAGAGGAGAGAGAAATGAGTCAGGGTGATGAGCTCACATTAAAAAAACCAAAGTTTACAGAAAATCAGGAGTCTCAGCCTGCCATAAGAGCATTTTTCAGGATGATGTAATTTTTATTAAGTGGCTTGAAATTACATTATTATCCAGTACTTCACATACCCCAAAATATTGACATGTATGATGTTACATCATTTTCCCAATGAGAAGGAACATTCAAAAGTCATTATGGTACCTCAAAATACTGTGACTTCCAACAGTGGATCCAAAAGCTACAGTTTCCAAGATTTCAAACATTTGAAAGAACATTTGCAGACCTTTTTTGAAATAGCTGTCCTTGAGTATAGAAGATAGTCCCCTCTTACAATTAGCTGAATATTGTATGTACATCACCATAAAACTTTGAAAGGATTGGGATCAACTTATTGTTTGACAAAGCTAAAGCAAGAATGGTAATCAATCCCTTGGCAATGGAAATTTTAAATTTAAAATAAGCTTTACAAAGCCTTTGAACCTTCAAACACTTTATCCTTAAGAAATTAATGGGTCCCTGAAGAAGTCTTATTTCCCTTTCTGTTTCTGTTATATATACTTCAATTACATTAATCAACAACGCAACAAAATAACTGATAAAGACCAACCCCCCAGAAAAAAATCCGACCGATGCCTCTTTGCCACTTCTCCCCTTTTTTGCCCTTTATGGATTCTAAACTGCTCAGGGCTCTACAGAAAAATTGTACTTTCTGGTTTTTATGCTCTATTTTTTCCAGCTTTGGTTTGCTGTCACAGTAACACCTCCCTCCACCCCTGACCTATTCCTCTCTCCAACAATTTGTGTTGACTGCAGCAACACCTGCAGATGAAAGCAGCCCTATGTGAGAGGTTTCCTTCTGCTGAACCTGGAGCAGCACTGAAGAGTCCTTCAAATGTTTCTCTCTTTTAAAGGAAATTGGAACTTTATGGAACATTTTCTTTTTCCTCTTAGGAACAATTACCATTGTGGTCCCCAAGCTGCCATGCCAGCCTCTGCCTTTGGGCAAAAATGAATATATTTTTCAAGTTTCACTACATCAGAAACTCCTAGAAGTGACCTTCCTTGTTACAGGTATAGATTGTGGATGCCTTTATTGTGCCTACTCTTAAATCCCATCATAGTTATAGTTTCAGTCTAGCTCAGCTTCTCCCAAACATGAAAAGCCAATCTGTGTGAACTGTTGACACTGTTTTCCCCTCTCAGTTCTTTTGCTCTCCTTAAAAACCAAGAGCCTAAAACTAAATGCCTCCTAGCTTCAGCCTTCGGTACCTCCTTGCAGGGCTTTGTAAGGTGCTCATATCCACCATCAAGCATCATTTTGCCATTCCTGTGATACTTACCTGATCTTTCTGCTAGCATTACCTGGAAGCCCCAGTGCATAGAAGCTGCATGCCTGCTAGTATTTGTATTATAAACAGCCTGCTTATGGGGTTTATATAACTCAGAGGTAAGAATTTGCTTTTGGCTGAAAGCCATTAAGTCTCAGCCAAAAAGCAGAATTTTGTTTAATTTAACGTAAATAAAACTGATCTGCTGTGACAGTTCTATTTATACCAAGGGATGGGCTTTTGTATTTAGATCAGTTTATCCAGATACCACGTGAGGACTGTGGTGCTGACAAAAAAGGCTGTGGTGTTGGGTCAAAATTCTCACAGCCTCTAGCACAGAAAAGCGAAGGGGTAACTAATGCACAGAGAGGCAGGCAGATGGCATATCTCTCCCCTATGCTCCTCCAGAGGATGCAAGAGTATCCCAACAGTGTTATGATGTGCCAAAAGCATTGAGAAAAATTTGGTCTTTTCCTTGGCTGTCACATAGAATATGTCTTGTTGATTTGGAATTGCAGACAGGTAGCTGACAAGGAGGACTGATTACTTAGAGCAAGGCTCTGCACAGCCACTGAACTTTAAACAGCAGTCCTGAGTTTCCTGGGTACCACTGCCTTAAAGTCAGAGTGGGGTGGAGAGGAGAGAAAGACATTCCTCTTGTACCTTTATGTACAGACTTGACCATGTTGAAATGGCTCAATTTATCTGAATTTCATGCTTTCATATGCAGATTTCTTATGCTGCTACCTTTCTGCTTTCTGCCTTCCTCTGCATTAATCTTGCATAATTTGCCTTGTAAGTAGGTTCAAATGTCAATGCGTCTTTACTGAATTTGTCTTATATAATGCACTATGCTATGCACATACATTTGTTTTTTAAACTGTGAGGACGAGACCTATTGATAAAGGCCATTAAGTTAGTTCATTATCATCTCAAAAAGTAACATTAACAGACTGGAATTAAATACCTCGGATTTCTTTTTTTCCCAAGGGAACTTCAAAAACAGTTTTGTAGTTGGAAATAATTATGGATATGGGTGTTGTTTATACAATGTGAATATTTAATTGCTGCACAGAAGGCAGTGACTTTTTTTTAGGAGCTATTGTGTAGTCCAAACTTCTACATGTCCCAAACTGGCTGCAGCCATCTCAAAAAACTGAAGATAAGTGTAAGACAAAACCCTAAAATTCACACCACTTACAAAGTGTAGCCATCCCAAGATGACTGCTGATGAAAAAAGTTCCTTTAAATTTCTGTATCACTATGAAAAATAAAGTAAAATTCTTGGCCTCATTTTTCTGCCCTAGTGTAAAATTTATGACATTTTCGTGAGGAGCCCTGTTTCATTTATAAGTGGAAATTGGTGGTTATCTGCTAAGGGTAACACATTTCTGGTTTCTGTACCCACTTCTGTCTGCAGAAAAAACGTTCTGAAGTAAACATATAAGAGAGAACTGCACAAGCAGAATAAACCCTAATGGCTGGAAGGTCAAGTGCTAGGAGGACCTGGACTTCCCCAGTGACATTAAGTTACTCCCTGATGTTTTCCAGAAATCTACAGAAAGAGGTGGACAAAGCAGAAAAAGAAGCTTTTGGTGAGCAGGACTTGCAGCACTTGTGGCACAGAAATATCCTGAAACGACATCACCACAGGCTGTACAAATGTCAAGAAACAATGTCTGTTTATAACTCTGGGCATAACAGCAAGCAGAAACCTGAAGAAGGCAGCAGCAAAAGGTATCACTAGTGATGAATCTGCCCAGTGCAGGACACACAAGGAAGGGAGCACAGCACCCGTATCAAGAGAGGGTTCTTGACCCAGTGGGGTCAGACTGGGTGGGGGAAGCTTTGGAGCAGTAGATCTGCCAAAATGTTCTATAGAAATTAGATGGTTTTGATAGCAAGAGCATGAATGAAAAAGTGGGGCCCAAAAACCACTAGGGAAGACTGACCAGAAGGGAGAGCAGTGCAGGCTGTTCCTGTGCCCTGAAACAGAGGGAAGACAGCACAGGGTAGAGGAGAGGTCTTTGAGCCTCTGGCCCCATCTGAGCCTAAAAAAGAAATAGTATTAATGCGTCTAGGAGGTGAAATATGGACAATTCAAAGGCCCATAAAGCATTCATTCATCCTGGGCATTACACGGTGATTTGTTAGGCCTTGCCACAGACTTGAGACTAGACTTTGACCACTGAAGCTCCCTGGGACTTTGATGCAATAATTTACAGGACAGATTTACAGGGCAGACACAAGAGCAATTTAACATCTTTTCTTTTCCTTCTACTGCCTGACTGGCATTGCATGCGGCTCCCCTGCTTCGCCAGTTCAACTGAGGCTCAATCCATCACTGATTTATGTGCATATAAATCAAGAATAAGATCAGAGACAGACCCTTTGTATAAAAGAAAAGTCTGTTTTTAAAGCTTGAGCAATAACAGCAATTATTAATAGTCTTAACCCAAACCAAACCCTGATGTACAGAGCACAATAATATTGGGAAATGCAGATTGTGGATCTAAATTTTGTGGGTGATATAATCAAACTTATCAGAGAAATAATAGTCTTTAAAAAAAGAGCTATTGTGGTTTAAGTTACTTTGACAGTTCCTCTACCCCAGTACAAAGCACTAGGATTGGTCAAAAAAATTGAGTTTGACCATCTACTTTCATCTCTGTAATTTTTTTTAAAAAAACAACAAACTCTTTTCTTGTTTCCTCACCATATCATCTGATTTTTCTGATACTGACATGCTAGTGTGCGTTTCCATTTTCTACCATTTTTCCCCCTAGACCACCTACCACTCAGAACTTTTCAGCATGGATTCAGATATGTGACAAAGAGAAAAGTGAAGAACTGTAAGTGCTTTGCAAAACTTGTCTTTTTTAAAAAATAATATAAAACCTGTGCATCAGCCATAGGCTACGTATAGCATTAGGCTACATAATCTACAGTACATTTGTACATTTGTTTACTACTCATGTGTAGCTTACCCTGTCCTTCCCTTGGAGTTTCTCACCTCATTTTCATTCAAATTAATGAAAACAGAGTTCAAGCATGTGGACCAGGCAGCATTAAGTCACCAGGTCTTGGATGCAGCTGCTTGACCCCCTTCCATTTCATTTACTAGGATAGATATACTCAAAATATTAGAAACAGAGGGCTATCATATGGAGGAAAAATAGCCATCTTTTTTATCAGTGGTATTACTACAGGGGAGTTCTAGGTCACATAATCTAACACTGTCATTGATAGTGCGTCATTTATCTCTCCTTGTTTTGTTGATTGGGGTTTTTTTAAACATAGATGAAAGTTTAAAATTAAGTAATTAGATACTGCTCAGCAGATAATTAGTCAGGTTTGTGCTCATGCTGCAGCCCTGTAATGAAGTGATTCAAGCTGCCAACGGGCACATGGGTTGCTCATCTGCCACCCTTCAGGTCACCAGCATTCGCTCATGGGATCTCAGGGCATCTGGACAACTTTCAGCTCTCTCTCCTGTTCCAAATTTCACCCTAGAGAGAGTCTATAGGTCAGTTGTCAGCATGTGCAATACATCTGGTATAGCAAAACAGCTGAAAAAATCCGGGACTTGTGACTCCCAGCCTCTCAGCTGGTACTGTGACAGCTGTGAAGAGACACACAGGGAGCACGACACTTGCTCTGAACGGAAGGTTCACACTCTGAATACTGCTGGATTGCAAATAAACTAGTTAACTAATCCAAATACAATATAGCCACTACTGAGTGACCAAATAACCATTAAGGTGACTAAAGAAACTACACAACTTTACTTGATGATCGGCACATGAATTCTGGTGGGGTGAATAGCACAGCTCACATGGTCTGCTTCCTGACCAGAAAATCCATACTGCAAAACAAATTTCTACCACTAGTTTAAAAGGTTCCAGTACTGTTCTGGCAAGGGCACATGTTATATAATTTTGCACAGCAGAACTAGAGCTACGTCAGCTTTAAATAGTAACTATTTCAAACAGTCACAGACCATTTTCACAATGTTATTTTCACAGCAATAATGTCTGCATTCATAATTACAGTAGCAAATTCAAGACTTCTGGAGAATGAGGGTGAAAATATAGAATAAAAGATTGTACGTGGGGAAATGAGATTGGGAGAGTCACTCAAGCAGTGAAGTAATAATATATTCTTATATTAAGCTGAATAAATTTCTAGTTCCTATCTTAATGTGTAGAATAGGGAATTCTGTGTCCCTAATGTACTCATTTCATCAGAAAAATCACCCACGCTGTCTTATACAAAATACTGAAGCAGACAGAACTAATTTCCATTAGCACTCACATTTTCCTCCCAAAGCATCTACTTACCATTAGTGTAGCTGCTCTACATTGTCCTCTTATTGTCCTGGATATGGACAAATCATTAGTCTTATTTTATTAATGAGGCCTAGCTAACAAAATTTCCAAACTGGCTACGCTCTCATATCTTGCAGTATTACATATAGGGGCATTCCATACTTTTTGTACCAGGAAAATCCGGAAGTTGCAGTGAGGTGATTATGTAGTGTTCCTTGAAAAATAAGACCTGTTCCAGGCAAAGCTGGAAGGAAAAAGTCGAGTTCAGTTCCTGATTCATTTTTTCCTAAGCACTGGAAATTTTGCTGATTTCACTGCTTCGACTTTATATTTACTACAGTAGATAGCACCCTTTATCTTAAATATTGTAATGAAAAGCCTTAAACATCCTTGAGCACTGATAGGTATTCCTGGTCCCTGTTACAGAAGGGCAATATTGGGAGCTGTTGTAACTTGACACGTGGGGATCAGCAGCAGGAGAAAGAGCTCTGCACCGGTGCTGGGAGTGCCTGTGGTTTCACATGGATGGAGGAAGAATGGCAGGGTCTTCCCATGCCTTCACAACCTCTTTTCCCATATCAGGCGTTCAAACTTCTTTAGGGATGCACAGGAGCATCCTTCCAGCTGCAGAGCTGGGCAGTGGTGAACTTGGTCTGGACCAGAAACTGCACAAATATACATTTGTATAATGAGGGACATTGGAGCCAGTGTTTTTTCTGGGCCACAGGCAAAGTAGCTTGCCTCTGCCTATACTTGCACAGAGACAGATCAAGTGTGCCTAATAAAAGGGCCAACTTTGTTCTCTTTCAGATCAGCCATAGTAATAAGAAGTAAGCAGAGGAAATGCCAGACATCACTACTACAGTTCCTGGATTTGTCCTTTAAAATGATATTATTTCCTTCTCGTGTTAACCACCATGCATGGCTGATCAAGCCATGGGATAGTCCTAGCAAGCAGGACACCAGTGTGCATTGCTCCTCAGCTGCCCAGCCCACACTCAGTCCCAGCATCTGGGACACAACTGTAGTACCAAAAATGGGTGCTGACAGCACACAAAAAGAGTTAAACCACCTCCCTCAGCCGTGCTGCCCTTCAGGGCTAACAGAGAAAAGAGCAGCGACCTAGTGGCTTTCTGTTGCTCAGTCACCAATATGGCAACAACTGCACCAAGGGAGCGACCATGATGAGCAAAACTACAGTCCTTTCACAGCCAGACGTGCTTTATGGAATTTTTCTTCATTTTTGTCATGTTTATTTAAGGGATCTCTTATGCTGCTGGCTGTGATGGGAGACAGAAGAAAACAATTAGAAGAGATTAGAACGTATGAGAAAACAATTAGAAGAAGCTAGTGTAAGCAGAGTGAGGGAAAGAGAGATATGGAAGAGGGAAATATGAGGACTGTGGTGGGTAGAATGTTGAAACTGATGCAAAAAAATGGATTAGTGGGAAAGCTGCTGCACAGACCACAAAACCCAAGTAAGCAATATAAAACTAGCATTTGCGTTAGACTTTAGGGTGGAATAGAAAGCCAGGAGTCTTGTATTAACAGCTGTGCTGCTGTGCTTGTCTCTGAAGGTTCTCTACTTGAACTCAGTAACAGGCATATCCTCAGATATTTAATTCTGGCTTTTGGCCTCCAAATTGACTTACTACAATATCGTCCCCACCTGACTGGGGATAAAGAGATTATTTTAACAAACAAGACTTACCATCACAGTTGCATGGATGAAATTCTCTCCAGCTATTACTCCCAGCTTTTTTGCATATTTTTGTGTCACTTTTTGACCTGAGAACAAAGAGCCTTCAGCATATATATATTTCTGCCTTTTCACTAGGTTTTGGAAAATTATCATTGCTGCTATTTACTTGAGCTATGGTTATACACAGTCAGAGGGGATTACATACCTTATTCCCATAACAAGCAAATGGTCCCTCTTGCCTCCCTCATTCCACAAATCCAGATACTCTCGAGAATGGTGCTATATAAATACCTAGATAGATAAATCAGACAGATATTTCTTTTCTCCATACTCTGATACGAAGGAATCTGGGGAGCGTGCATTCCTCAGTAGTGACTCTTTGTTTTTATAATAAAGTATATTTTCTGCCACTCCAGCAAGAGATGAGAGATATCTGGTGCCGATGAACTCTTGTACTTGCTTAGAATGCTGCAGTGCTATTGTTTTTAATATTTAAAGCTGCAATGTTGCCATGTAACTGGGGAAATAGCTTTTTGTGTTTAAATATTTCATGGCTTGTTGGAGTCCAAGTACAAGAAGAATTTATTTAGTATGTTAGAGGTCTATCCTGACTTGAAAAGTTTTTTGTTAACTCTTGAATGTGTAAAAATTGCTATGTACTGCAGAAATTCAATGAGCATAATTTGATTCATTCAGGGGATCATGAAGACCTGGAAAGTAACATTTTTGTCTTTTAACGTTTGTATAAACCTATGTTTATCTTCTCAATATGCTTTTCTATGTTGGAGAAAACCTTTCCTTTAATATTGGAGCTCTAGTTTAATATTTCACAATTTGGCTTCTAAAAATATGTATTTCTTTATAAACCATTTTGTCATTGCAGACTTCCAAAACTATGCAGTATCAAAACCAAAAGCTCCAATGTAACTGACATTTTAATTTCCATTCCTTTCTGTGGTGCTTCAGTATACATTTTGTTCACTGCTTAGAACAGGATTGTGTATGTGATTCTCTAGGCAAAATTAACTTGAGAACAACCAATGTGCAAATTCTTCTGATTTCAGGTTATAATAGATGAAACATGTTATATCCTGGAATTGTGTGTTTGTACACTGATTGTACTGATGGTGAGATCAGAATAAGACAGAGGTTGGAAACATCCATTCCTGGTGTCAGTAATGAAACAAAATTATTTGAGTCAGTTCCTGAATTATGGCAATTTTCTGCATGTTCTACTGGCCTCTCAATGGTTTTTATTCCAAATAAAGTAAATAGTATCCTCATCTGGGAGATGAAGATAGCTGTCTGCATTGCACAGAGATCCTGAATGGTAGGATTACTGTGAAACTGAGGAAGAGAGTGGTATAGAGTAACACCTTGGGAACATTTGGGAATGGTGACAGCACAGCAGGGTGCATATAAATATTTAGGTGTAATAAACACAAGCCCTTCAAATGCTTGGAAAAGAATCAAACCGTCCTCATGAGATTCTCCAAGTTACAGAAATATTTGCTTAGAATGTTAACATTAATGAGTATTTTAGGGTAAACCATAATTAACATGTTCAGAGATGGAAAAAAAATGTATGGAGGATAATCATCCTGCTCACAAACACATTTGTTTGTTCTTTACATTAAAAGTTAATGATGTGTGCTGGCAAGCAGAATGAAGCACAGATGATGGTTTGAAAGCACCCATGCCAGATGTTCACTCAATATTTGGCCTAGTTTTATTTCCACACTCCATTATTCCCATATCACTTCCAAATGTTGTCTGCAAGGCTGGCCTTCGGGCTACTGTTGCAGGACGTATTCTTCCCTGGTGCTCATCTCCTGCTCCAGCAGCAGCAGTAGCAGAGAGGCACCCACCCGCCACTGGTTGCTCATGTCAAGCTGGAGCTTTGGATATCTCAGCCCACGGCTTTAGGTGACCTCAAAATTCACAAGTGGAAAAGAGATTCTGTGCTTGCTCACCCAACCCAACTCATTAGAGCATCCCAGAGAGGAGCTGGATGCTACAAGACTTTTGAATGAAGTGTTAGCACCTCCCTGGCATGGGACTTGCAGCTCTGAACTGAATGCATTCGCTGTCTCAATGACGTGGGGATGCCGACAGCACCTCACAATGCGATTAATGCAAGACAATACAACAAGGAGAAACCCTTGGTCCAAAAACCAGAGAGGCAAACCCTGTGTACTTTCAGCATTACTCTTGTCAATTTCTAGGCATATAATTTATTATTTCCTTAAACATGATGAAGATACCTGCTTTCAGTTCACAGCCACAGATTTAGTACACTGACCTAGAATGTGAGAAATCATGTTCAATTTCCTTTTCTGCTCTAGGGGCTTTGAATCAAGATCTGCACAAAGATGTGGCCACCATGTTAGTCCAGAATAAATGTATGGAAAATTGCTCTTGCTACTTGGCCATGCATGGATAAATTAAAAATCATTTTGATTAGAAAGGAAGTGACTCTCACAATGACTTTATATTCCCATGCTTATAGTAGAGAAGAAAATCTGGAGTCAGCCATGTTCCAACAACACTGCGACAAAATTTAAATGCATTTAAACATGAATTGGAAGATGGAGAAGTGAAGTTCCTGTCTTTTTTTGTCCCAGATGAATGTCCCAGTTGATAGACTTCAAAGTCAGGCTTTGCTGTCTTTAACCACTGAGCATCACTGGGCTAATACAGCAACAATCCAGAGGGATTTACAAGGGGCAGTTGTGTCTGAGCAGCCCACCCAGCAAATGCAGGACCTTGTGCACTAACTGGCAGGGTAGGAAAAGGGGTTCTTAGCCCAAACAGAAATCCCTGCAGCTGCTGTCAGATGGGTGTGTTGGAACCGGGCGTGTGGGCAGCTGTCATGGCACAGGTCCCCTGCACTGCCTGGCACGACCAGGGGGACTCATTCAGTGCCCAGGACAGAGCCTGGGGAGGTTAGACACCCCAGTGCCTGGCACTACCAGGATTGCACTGTGGCACCTCATTACAGTAAGCTGTCAAATTAAAAGATGGGAAGCGAGAGTGTGTGGAAGGTGCAAAAATGAGGGGGAGCTGCTTTGGCAGAAGCTGTGAGGAGCTAGCAGGAAAGATTGTGAACCTGAGGCAGTTCCAAGAAACTCAATACCCCAGAAAGATCCATTCTTTATTCTGCCTGCCTCCTGCCTCTTTGGGAGCTGCATGTGAACCCAGTGGTACCACTGGCAGAAGGTTGTGCACTGAGAGAGCACCCGGGGGGGATATTGCTGCCGAGTGGAGCAGCAGCTCCTCATTTCCACCAGGTTACAGAGTGCCCAATGCAAAAGGCTGTGCCTCAAATTTCATATGATCCCAGAAAAAGTATGAGCCAAACATATACATCTGAGAGTAATATCTGGCCTGTTGTGCTTTGATCCTTCAGTGAATATTGAATTTTAACTATTAAAAATACATGAAAAGTTCTCAACAGCAATCAAACATCACCTTCACCACAAAAAATAAACCTTCCCCAGTTTTGTTGCTTTCTTGAAGTCATAAGTATACCAGACTGTGTGCTGAATTCCCTCTTGTAAAAGAGCTGAAATTTTGCGTTTTGCTAATAATCCTCTTCAGTAGGAACTACAGAAATTAATACACTTCCAGAGGTTATCTGGAAGTCCCAAGTCCAAAGGCATTAGTCATACTACAGAAATGGCAAGCATCGTTAGCCTTTAGTTAATGTATCAAGTAAAATGACAGTTCACAAAACAAGGGAGTAATGGCCTGCAGTTAAAACTGACAAAGAGCAGCAAGTTACATACAAGGCAGAACTTCGTGAAGCAACAGTGACTGCGTAGAAAGTGACAGTGCACACAGCAGATTTTCATTCCTGATCAATTTATTTTGGTGGTGGTACATGTCTACAAGCACCAACATTATTTTAGATAAGTCCAGTTGCCACATGTTGAGTTCTCCCGAGGAAACCCTGATAGAGGTCACTTATGCAGGGTGCAGAGAGTCCTGGGAAATCGAGATTCATACATCTCCTCCTCTTGTTTAAGTTATTTTGAAAAACCCAGCTGTGTTCTTGCCCATCCAAAAAAAATATCTAGTAGGACCACCATGGCTGCTCCATGGGAGAAGTTAAGCTGGAAATTTGAAGAGCTCAGGTGGAAAGGATGAATGGAAGATACAGGACAAACATTTATAATTGCCTTTAATTATTCATAGATAATTCATTGGAGGAATAACATTTCCCAATTTGAAAGTATAGATTAATTTTAGCAGTCTCTGAGTAGGAGAAAATGACTACATTAGAAACAAGAAAAAAATGGCACTTTTCCAGAAAAGATTTTGTCAAAATCTCAACAATTTCACAAAAAAATTGAAGTCTGTTTCTGACATCTTGATGACCTAAATGCAAATCAAATTAAACTGATTTGCTCATCATTTTAAATATTACTTCCCAAATTGAAACAAATGTTGAGACTGGGATTTTACTGGGACAGAAGTTTAAGTTTTCAAACATACATGCTAGAAACGATAAACTAAAGTGAAATTAGATAGTCTGCTTTTATTGAGACTCCCCCAAAGTAACACGATCCAAGTACACTCAGTTGTAGAGCTAGTCTAGGATGATTTGATGAAATGTTTTTGATCTAAAAGGGTTAGCTCCAACTAAGCTGAAGAATTTTATGTAAAGAAGTCATCTGAGAAGAATTTGCAGTAAAATGAAGTCCAAGGTGCAACAGAAAAGTGCCAGGCTTCATATGAAACAGTCTCATGGCTTGCCTGAAGGACGAACTGCAATCTGTTGGCTTGGCTGCTTCATCATGAGAAATCCCTTATCCCAAATACTCCTGGGCTTTCAGGGTTCTACTCCTACCACAGTCCCACCCTAACACTGCTCATGAGACACAAAAATCCCCAAAACTTCATCTTCTGATCAAGCCAGCACAACTCTGCTTCGTATCAATGAGGATATCTATGGCAAGTAGGAAAAGTGTGGCTGCTTCTCCTCTGAGCCCTCACAAGGTGATATTTTCTCCTGAGCTGAGGGTCTTTGATTCCTAAAGCACCTGCTTCGTTTCTCACTCTCTGGCTTACCCCAGAGAGGATCATTTGGTGTTTGGGATTTACAATGAAATGGAAGTCCTGACTTTAAAATGGCTTTATCTCATGGTCTCAGGGTAGAAATGAAATCCCACAGAAGGATGCCACACCCAGAGGAGTTGCTAGCTATTTCACAGTCTTCTATTCCAGGAATTTCTGTATTTCCAGAGTCAGAAACTGAGATTTTTCTTCTTCAAACTGAGAACTATAAATATCAGCTATTGCTAGCAGCCTAACAGAGAGCAACAATAGATCACTCTCTACAAATCTATTCGTGTGTGTTAATTATCTTATAGATTCATTAAAGCCTCACGGTGTTACAAGCATAGAATCAAAGTTCATTACGAAGACCACCAAATACCGTACGAGTTACATCGCCAGAGTGACTCATCTGTGTTTCATGAAGTCAACATTAAAATTTTCTTTGCCATTATAATAGAAACATTGCTGGATAGTGATAGCTGCAAGTTCAGGGGCTCTAGGACTGGATGCAGATGTGGTTGTGGTGGGGAACCTGAGTACCTGCAACTGTACTTTAAACAGATTAATCCTGCAATTGGTTTGAACCTGATTTTGCATTAGATTTCCTTTCTCATAATTATCAGGTAAACTAAAATGACTGTCTGCTTGTGCAAAAATATCCATTAAAGCAGAAATAAACCAAGCAATAATTGTGTTATTAGTCATAATAATATAACAGGTGTTTTTGTTCTCTACTAACAACAAAATTTCTCTATTTCCCTTCACCCTATGCTGACCTCTGTGGCTCCATTTGTGATTGACCATTGTTGTTGTTTGCCACTCCTGGGAATAAAGTATTTGCTATAGATAACTCTACTTTCATTTAACCTAGGCCTGGACAAAATAAGATTTCCTGATAAATACACATAGATGCAAAAAAATACACTGGCAAAAAAAGACTGTGACAGATGTTAAAGCAAAAGCTCATGGATCATATCAGATTTGCTTACAATTAAATCTGAAATTTGCATGTGGGTGGTAATTTTTTTGCGGGTCAAAGACTGAAGTGAATCTCTTACCAAACACCTGCTAGGAATATCGAGCCTAAAATTCACAGTTTTCCATCTGGAGGGAATAAAAAAGGGTGGGAAGCAGGCAGCAGGCCTAGATAGCCCACACAGACAGACTTCAGAGAAACCAAATGGTATCAGCTGGAAAACCTGGAGCTGGGACTCTGTAGAGGTCCAAGCCTGCTGTTGGTGATCTTTGGGAGCAGAGGAGTAGGGAGGAGCTGAGGTCTTTCAGCAGATGTACTGGCACATTCACCATAGCAGTGCAGGATTGTATTGAAGGAAAAATATTTATCTCTGGCTCTCTGTTAGAGTAGCTGAAACTTTCTGCTTGTGAAATATTTCCTTGGTGCATAAATTGCTCACTTGTTCTGCTTTTCTGACCTTCCACAGGGTTTGCCCAGCAGAGTCTGAAAGACAGCACAAAAGCCCCATAAAATCAGATGTGTGGTGCCAGATAATGATTTGCCCTCATTTATGTGAAAACTGCCTCAATATGGCTGCTGCTGTGGTGATGCAAAGCAGAAAGTAATCTATTAATGATTAATTCATCTATTAATACCTGGATTCATCCGCTATACTTGACTTTGAAGGCGAGGTACCAATAATTTAGCGAGTGCCATGTTCTGACATTCACTCCAGAAGTTCAGACTGTCTCAATGGTATGGCAGCACCAGTAATCTAAAGTACACTGACTTTCTCTCTAGAGCAACATTACTTATGCATGACATGGAATAATGCCTTACAGGAGCAATGAAAGGAAGAAAAGTGCAATGAGCTAGTGTGTATATGATATGACCTTGTTAACATTTCACTGCAGCATAATCTTTTTGTACTTTCAAGCGTGATAAGTTAATGCATGCCACTGTGAGACACATTGGAACTGACAGATAGACATGCATTTTAAAAACCCAGCTCAGCAACTGTCACTATACCACTACGCAAAATGTATAAGGGACTGAAGAATGATGAGGAGAAACCTTAAACCTTACAGTAACAATAAAAATCCTCACTTGTATTCCTCAGAATAAATGCAAATACCCTGTGGCTTCCATCTGCAGAATTTAATGAGAATAATCTAAATGAGAAATGTATATTGTGACAAACAACTGAGAGTTTAATTGGAATTGTGAATATTGGCATGAAAGGCTGCCAATTGCTTGTGAATCTGAGGACTTGGTACCTACATAGAAAGGATCCAGCAAAGGCTGCAGAAGCTGGTCTTGGAAAAGGTTATATAGCTCAAGCTGTGTGTATGTGTAATGCAGGATCTCTCTTAGGAATAAACGTGAAAAGAATGAATGGCATGTGAATAGGACACATACTTTTAAACCCTATCACTGTAAAAGCTTGTTTAGATTGGGGATTTTGAAACTGGCAAAGCATTTTCTTCCCAAACACCACTTATGTGACAAAGGAACTTGAATTAAGTGGGAAATTGTGAGCTGTCAAGTGGATGTTGCATGACATAACACAAATGTCTGGTATTAGTTGCTTGATCCATAATATACCACTAGTATCCAGAGTTCAGGATAAAAAACCTGAAAAACACAGATAAATCTTTTGCATCAAATATTTTACTGACAGGCAGCAGCTCTGCTGCATACATTTGGGTTAATTCTGATGCCTGAGGATCTCTGGCAAAACCGCTTGAACTTTGTGTAGCAGAATGAAGATCTAGGTGGGTTTTTGTTTGTTTGGTTGGTTTGGTTTTTTGGTTGTGTTTTTTTGTTTGCTTGTTTGTTTTGTTTTGGGTTTTGTTTGTTTGTTTTTGAGGAGAAAAATACTGCTCCATGGAACAAGTAGTGCAGTCCTGAATGAGTTCTTCCCCTGACGCAGCACCTTTTTCTTTCTGTTCCCCCCAATTGTGCTAATTGAAATGCAATAAAGGATTTTTGTAAAATCCAAACTACAGCCTCAATTGTGGTCATACCTCAATTGTGTAGACTTCATTTGCAAGTGAAGACTTATTCTGTGAAGACGTAAGTTTTGAAAGTAAGTGGTGAAAGAAATTGGTTGTAACACAGTATCTAAAGATAACCGTAAGACTCCCAAAAGATGAACAGCTAACTTTCTAAATAAAATACTCTGGCCCTGAGAGGGACCTAGAGTTCTTATTTGTGCTAGGGATATAAAATTCTCATTTAAAAAACCCACCAAACAAATTTATTTTTTTTTTTAATAGAAAATTAGAGAAGTGATTGAAACATATGTAGTAGTAAGTTTTTGCTTTAATGAGGAGGAATACATCAATAGGTCCTACATGTGTGTAGAAAATACAAAAGTACACTTTAAAATCAATAAAATTAGGTAGAAGCCAGTGCTTTAAAGGGAGGTTTTCCACCCGTAAAAGAAAAAGAAACTTTCCCTGACACTTCCTCTGTGAAACAGACATGGGAAAAAATAAACTGGAGAGCACTGCCATATTATCTTGTGAACTAAAGGAAGTGTTAACCATACAGGTTTGAAATAGTTGGTATCTTGAGCTCTAATACAAAACCCCCATATTTCTATATGAAAACCTTGAAAATGTACATGACATATCCATACATGCATTCACAGTAATGTAATACATGCAGTGAAGTATTATATGCTAACAATAAATTTGGCCCAAAAATTATTGGAATTATAGTTGCCATAACATTGGAAAGTTTAGTTAGAGAAAAAATGCACTGGAAATACCTAATCATTTCACTGGGAGTACAGTTCATTGTTGAATGTGGTTTAAACCACTGAAATGAAACAGTAAATGCAGCAATAAAATAAATCAGTAATAACATCTTTTTAGACATTATTCCATCATTTTCTCTGTTTTTATTCTAAAAGAAACAATTTCCTGTAATTTTTCTTATTTTTTTTCTCCAGGGTCTAGTTTTTCCATCCCAAGCCTTCCAAAAGGGTTGAAGGAAAGACTAAGGAGGATGTCTTTCGGAAAGTCTTCAAACTCCTTTCCATGACCATAAATCATGGAAGAAAATTTGTTAAGAAATCTGATGACATTCCCTGTTTTCACAGCAGGACTAATATCTTTCAGCCAGGCTTGGACTGAAAGAAAATAAAAGGGAAAGGAAAAAAAAAAAAGAGGGAGAAGGCATAGTGCTGGCTCCAGATCACCTATGAACTGTACATGTTATGGTTGTCTCTCTATCAGGAGACCAGAAATGAGGCAAATGTAAACTTCAGATATGGGTCTGGATCTTTCCTGTCTCTTTGGTATTCATGTCGATGTTTGCTTGTAGTTGCATTACAGAGAGATGAATCTGCTGTAAAACAGAGATCCCAAATGGAAAATTCCCGGACTCCATGGTGATATCCTCCTGTGTTTGGCTTCCAATTGCAAACCTGAATCCACATTTGACCTTTAAAAGAATTTGGGATAGTCTTTTCTTTTTTTTTACTTTGGAGGGTGTGTCACCCCCCATTACAATCACAGCTGCAACAGAGCACTTCATCGAATTGGTTCTTATACAGAGAGATGCTTCTTTCATGAAACCATGATGGACATAATTTGTAATAACAAGGGGAAGGCTGGCTTCTTTTTCAAGTACTCCTCAAATAATCCCCAATCATAATACAATATATATATTTTTCTATCTCATTAGCTGTATCAATCCCAAGACCATTAATAAAGTAAAAAAAAAAAAAGCCTTTAAGGAAGAATTTTCACAAAAATGATGGCTTCCACAAATCTTTTGAAGTTTCTCATCACCATAATTATTATCTCAGTGAAGTCAGTGTACCAAAGCAGCGATAAATGTTAATAATTGTTTCTATACCCCAATGAGTGTTTTGTTTTAAGACTGTATATCACCAGCGATGGATAAAGCTCTAGAGGTTTGGACATGAGGTTGTTCATACAAGCAACTTGTAGTCCATAACTCTATCTGCTTTTTCCTGAGATTGGAACCAGACTAAAGAGGAAAGTTATCTCCCTGGAGAGGCTGAGAGGTGTCTGTGCTTTCAAAATAGAGCAGCTTGGTTAAAAAATGACGCTGATATCTGAATAATCTCTGGGATTCATTTCTGCAAAATTAAAAGCAGCATTCATTTTCCATATTTTCATTTTAGAGCAATTCTGTGCCAAACCCGCCTTAATCACTTAAGCTGAGCTATGTTTTGATGGCATATGAGAACCACCATGAAATGTAAGTTCTTTCCACTTTATTCATCCCCTCTCAATTCTCCAAGTCCTTCTCTGCATGCAGTTGCCTTGAAAAGAATCCCTGTCTTCAGCAGCATTTTTCAACTCCAGTCCTACCCCTCTTGCCATCCTGGGTGTCTATTGCCATTTCATTTTTGCCTCTTCTCAATGACTTCCCTGCCATATGATGCTGGGCTCTACCCAAAACTCAGGGGAGTCGAACTTAATTTTAGACAGAGGTCTGAGTGGTTAATTTTAAATTCAGATCCAAATCTGCAGTTTCCTGTGTCTTTGGCCTTTTTTGATACAGCTTTCCAGCTTTGGCACTCCCATGCTTATTTCATACTCACATTCCCCAGTGTGTGGGAGTGCTGTTGTTTGGGTCAGAGAACTGGAATTCCGGAGTCAGGAACTCATATTCTCCTAAATTACTCCCTTCTTGGCCTTTATGAGTAGCTGTTAACTTGTTTATTTCAATGACACTGACATAGGGTGTTTCTCTTTTTTCATGCCAACTTGATGCACAGTTGACATAATTTCTGGAAGCTCTGTTTATCTAATTTAGAAAGCAATATCACTTTGAAATGATGAAAGTTGGCACAGTTTCTTAGTCTGGCCTCTGTGAAACTGAAGCATAATAATCCAAGAGCAACTTTCAGAAATCATGTGCTAATGCATCCAAATTATCCATCATCTACCTAAACAAAAGGTATTTACTAACCTCACAGAATGGAGTTTGGTTGCTTTTTCTTGCAGACCCAGCTGCCTTCCCAACCTTCTTATCTGCCTGGCATCCAGATGCTCTATTCTTCCCATCACCAGGAGGGTTGTCAAAGGTCACAGCCTGCGGATCACTGAACTAGATTAGCTTTGCAATTTACTGTAGCCCTAAACCCTCTCATCCAAGATAACAGCAAAATGGTCCTAACTTAGTTAATGATTTTTTTTACCAGATTATTACTATCTCCAAAAGTGCAGTTATCACTTCTTTTAGTGCACTTACCATGTCCTTCAAATTTTGCAAAGCACTGCGTGCTATTTTACAGTAGCTCAGGAGTAAGCCTGCATTAGACACGGCATGTACTCCACTTGTTTTACTTAAGCAGAGACCTGCACCAGAATTATTTTCCTTGCTTATAGCATGAACTATTGATTCAAACCATCGCTGTAGAGAAATACTAACATTCTCTCAGACTGTGCTGGAATTTGGCTCTCAAAATGTACTGAAAAGGCAGAGATAAAATTTATATTCAAGACAATCTCTGTGCTACACATTAAGCCAAGAATCTGAGTTTTCCTCTCAGAAGCTCCCAGAGGTGTTTTTGCCAAATCTCGCTGTTAAACCAGGACACACGATTTTTGGGTTTTAATTTTAATTCTTTTTTGGGTTTGCCTTTTTTTTTTTTTCCCTAGATCTAATTTACTTTTTATTTTGCACATGCCTTCTTAAGAAATTGAAGTGTTCATATGCTGTACAAATTTAGGTTTCCACACCCCTTCCTACTTTTTCAGTTTTAGGAGGCACATTATAACCTGTGAAATCAGTTTTTCACAGAGCCAATAGTAACAGAGGCACATATTTCAGCAGATTAATAATTCTCTTTACTGTAGATCTCATGAATTCTTCTCCTCCCTTTTATTTCTGCCTTCATTATTTTAAAGTCCACCCAGTGATATCAGAGATTAAGTCACATTTATACAATTTTATGCTTCAAAGACATTTTAAAGGAGAAAATTAAACAAAAAACCAACCAAACAAAAAGATGAATTGGCAACATGAACAATTTCCTCTTTACTATCTACCACAACCATAAAAAAAAACCATAAAACTTTCTAATTTAAAGTGGAAAACATATTTTATAACTTGGTGGCATCCACCATCACTATTATCACCACCACAAAAAACAAGAGTAGGAACCAGAAGTGGTGCATGATCAGCCAGCTCCACAAAAGAGTGTTCTTTTGGGAACACAGTTAGTTTGGGTTTCCTGTCCCTAACTTTAGCATTCTGAATGTTATGTGTTTGCTCTGAATTAGTCACATAGGATTTCTCAGCAGACAACCTCTCATTTTGAATAGATGAGTATAGATCACCCTCTGGAACTGGCTGTGTGTCTCCAAAGATCTTAGAGGAACTTACAAGACTGAAATACATGTCCCTAATGATGGAGCTATATTATTACCATTAACGTAATGCACATCTATTCGTGCATGAGTTTTGCTGTACACATATATAAACATACACATAAAAATCCATGAAAATAAATATGTATCTTTTTATATATTATAAACAAATTTCACAATCTAGATATATCAAAGTTGGGTTAATGAAATATAAACACAACAACCAAACTTTAAATTATCTAAATTGCCGTGTCTCTTAAATTAAAAGCAAAGATGCATTTGTTTGTTCCTTGCCATTCAACCCAATCTGGCGCAGTCAAAATGATTTACTACCAAAGGTCACCGTGCCCATGCAACAACACAAACATGCCCAGGTAGCACTTTAACTGTAGCCGAACAAAGCTAAAGGAGTGCTGTGGCCAGGGAGAAGCAGCACATATCCTGCAAGCCAGCCCAGGAAGCAGGGATTAAAAATGTTGAAGCCAGTGATGGTATCTGAGGCCTTACATACAATTACTGAAGAATTTCACAGCTTTTATCAGCATTTTGCTTTGTAAACCAAAAAACCATGAGTCAAAACGATGAAGTGCTTCTCCACCTAGTTCTTTAAAGGAATGTAAGCAGAGAAACCCATAAACTATTAACAAAATGTACAGTTTTTTTCTAAACCTCCCCTGAATTCCCTAAATGATACTGATTTGAAAAAATTATGGAGAAAATATTCAGTATTAGTAATTTATTGTACCAAGAAGCAATACCCTTATCATGATGCAGCTATGGATTAAAAATGTGATCTGATATATACATATGATACCATACGATGTGGTTATTGACCTATCCATGTGAAATATGGATTGTGCAAAAAATTCAGAGCTGGTACAGCTAAGGCTTGGAGTTTAAGCAGTGCTGATAGGAGAGTGTGGCTTTTTTTTTTTTTTTTTTTTTTTTTTTTTTTTTTTTTTTTTTTTTTTTTTTTTTTCTCCTGACACTGAGCACAGATGGTAGCTCTTTTTGCAGGCTACCAGCCTCAGGAATTCCTCCTTTACGCTGTTTTTATTTTGGTGTGTTTGCAAAGGGTATATTCTTCTTTGGTACCATAAGGACAAGAAAACAATAGTCTGAGGCTGCTGTTATTACAGTTTCTAAAGAACAAACAAAATAACATCTATAGATGAAAAGGCAATTCCATTTTATTTTTCAAATACTTGGAGATGCAGATAATGACCTTGCTTGGCTTTTGTTAGTGCAACAGCCATTTCATTGCAGTGGGCAGTGTAATTCCACAGAGGTTGAATCTCCTCTTATGAATGAAACATATCGATACGCAGAGTCATGTTTTTATCACATCACCATACCCTTGTTTTATTTACATTTTTCTGGAGTTCTAGTAGTGCTTGGTGCTAGTACATGAGTGTGCATTCATCCCTACACTTTTCTGGTCCTGCTTTTCCAGCATTCCTGCAGGCTCTCCCATGAGAGGCACAGTGAGCAAGGTGAGCAACACCCACCTTCCCATGGTAATGCTCATCAGTGCTCAGCTGGACCAAAAATGGTTAATGTGGATGATGGGCAGCTCCTTCATTTTAGCAGATATTGTTTGAATAATAAAACTTTGCCTATTTCAGATAAAAAAATACAGCACAAAAAATGGCTGTGTTTTTTGCTCATTTATATTTCAACACACTATAGGATACGGATCACCAAAGATTAATGTTATAAACAAAGAATCAGAACAGTCATAACAGCTATCTAGAAAAATAAACAGCAATGTTCCTCTTAGAGAGCTGGCAATAAAACACTGTCAGAAACTCCTATGTCACAAGGACAGCATCCTTTCTGAAACATTATTGCCATGCACTACTTAAAATTTCATTTAAAAGGTGGGGAGCTGGAATAGAAAAGAGATCCTGGCAGAAGCACAGGATTTCTTAGATGGAGTCCACCCACTGAGATGTTTGTGGAAGCAGCTGTAGGAAGGAAAATTATTCAAGTGGGATCTGAAAATGATTCTCAGAAGGAGTGAAACAACATAAACGCTTAGCTCGTTTCCAACTTTGCACTGTATTTAAAAGAAAAGAATAAATGCTGCACTATGACCAAATAGAAAGTGTGCTGCAAAACCCTCAGTATTTCTCATCAATCTATTTTGGAAGGTATTTTTGGTATTAGGAACACTGATAAAGTGATTAAAGAAGGCACTCATTACAATTCATGAATATGGTTATCAAAAGTAGCTTCAAACAGTGGTTTTAGGCTCCAGTAACTTCCTGGAAGTCTAGCTGAGACTCTTGCTCCTTTCATTGCCAGACCTTTTTGTGTCCAATGTAAATGTATTGATGTGGTTTATATCCTTGTGCCATAGTGCCCTTCAGAAGAAATGTCCTTTTGCTCCTGGTGACATGCTTAGAGAAATAAATGGTGCCTTCTCCAAGACATTCCTTTGCAACATAAAACTAGCAAAGTCCTTTTTAATTCTGTCATGTGCTGGGGTTTCTGTTCTCTGAGTATTGTCCTAGTCTTTGCTTTTACCTGTTCCCATCTGAGTTCACCTTTCGGTGGTAGATCTAATTGAGACTGCTATAACTGTGCCCCATGTAATCAATAGCTCTTTAAACTGCAAAGCATACCATAAATCTGTGTTAAAACTTAAAAAAAGAAACCCAAAAAACGGCCCAGGAGAAGCACAAGGACATGCTATAATTCCTATTTTTTGAAATTCAGATTCATGGGTCACCAAACATTTAAAACTTATTTGACGACAAAGTAACTTGCTCATTTTCAACCAAAGGACATGACTGATCTTAGCAGGCAGCTAAGCATATCAGTTTCTTAATGGTATTAAAGAGAAGAAAATTTGATAGGGATGGGACTTGTGGGAGTGATTATTCCAGGCTGAGAAACTCCATATTAGCTTTAATAATACCGTGATAAATCCATAATAAAAGAACAAATTATTATTTGTAATTTTTGCACTCTCAAGTCCCTGAAGCCTTTAGACAAAGAAAGAAATCTGTGTCCCTGCTCATCCTGTTCTCCACAGACACAGGAGGAGTCCAGGATCCCTGCCAGTCTCGTTCTTCTCTTCCTTTCTGGTTTTGTAAAACACTTTATGTACATAAATTTTTGCCTAACCTTTTGTATTGTGCTATTTTTTTTTTTTTTTTTTTTTTAATGTAAAAAATACCTACCCTGGAGTTGGAAGAGAAAGCTGTGAGACGGTTCAATATTTATCCCCATTCAAATGTGACTGTCTGCTCTGGAGGATGCCAGGTGCTTCAAACACTGCCAAACATATGGCAGGGCTGCGGCGCAGCCGCCTTCGACGGGGAGCTGAGCTAATGGCCCCACATGCATTTCATTTAAAAATATGGACAACTATTCAATCAAAATGAATTTTGTCATCTTGGTCAGAACCGCATTCAGTCTGTGTTGAGAGACTTGAAAGGACGCTCCGCTGCCCATATTTTATAACAATGACTCATTCAGCTGCTGTAATCCCAGTCAGATACAGTACAATGCCATTCCTTGCCTGTTTCTTTTCTTTCGGCTGTAACTTTTCCTCTGCTATGCACAAAACTCCGTGCTTGTCAAGAAGGTCTTGTTAGCACCTGCTTTAGGGGCTAGCTACTTATATCCAAGGCTTTGCACTTTCATACTCTTTTTCCCCTCTAACTCTGACCCTTTTTCTCAGAGTATGAAAACATATCTTTACCTTGCAGCTACAGGACAGGAAAGCAGCTATGGTTACAGATCTGTATGATACAACCTTTTTCCTGATTTTTCTGATGAAAAATGTATAAGCAAGTAGAAAACATTATTATCCCAAAGCAATTCGTATACAAAAGCATAACAACCGTACCAACCCCAGCAGAGCAGCAGATAACTCAGCTGTAATTTTTTTGTTGTTGTTTAAAAGGGATTTTCCTTCTATCATGGTTTCCTAGGCTGGTTCCAATGCTCGTTAAAAGAATTGGTTCAAAAAAAGCCTTATGAAATCCTGCACTAAGCAAGCAGTGAACCGCCTCCCTAAAAAATCCAGAAAAAATAATAATTGGCAGAAATAAGCATGTAAATTAATCTGAGGGCTCGTTAGAGAGATATGCTCCATTTTAGGAATGAGACTAACTTAGATATTAAAGGCACGAAGCAATTTTAGAGGTAATGACCAAATTAAATGAAAATAATTTTTAGTAAAATAAAAAAAATCATAATTAAATAATCAAACATCGTGCCAGGCTGCATGCATATCAGGATATGGAATTTCTCCTAATTTAGCAAGGAGGGGGAAAGAAGGGGGGAGAAAAAAAAAAAAAAAAAAAAAAAAAAAGGAGCATGAAATAATCATTTTGCGTTGCCCACAAAGAAATAAATTTGTATATAAAAAATAGGCTTCCTCCCTCTCCTCTCTGGGTAGGTGAGCTCCATACACTACATGCTGGGCTCTGTGTGGGATCGCCCAGCTGAGCACTGGGAACCCACCTCTCCCCACCCAGCAGAAGCCATCACTTTGCCTGTGACACTTCCCCTAACCCTTGGTCCCAGTGGCTCTGAACCCGCTGTGACAGCCACCCTCGCCACAGCCTGCCCAAACCTGCAGAGCAAAGCTATGGGCAGGCTCTGGGGTTTGGGGTCACCGGGGTGCCCAGTAGACGAGTCTGGATTTCTTTAAATGGCTCTCCATTTGATTCTTGTAGGGGTGGAGGGGGCTGAACGAGCAGCTAAGGGTAGATTATTCTAGCTAAATAATCAGCAGGCTGAAGTAAGTGGCTAGACCACAGATATTTGGAGACTGTAAACTTCGTGTATGCACTGACTGACTAAAATAGCTTCTTAACAGCTGTAAGTTATTATATAGACACTAGGCTCTTACATCCTTTATTAACAGCAACTGGAAAAACAGCTCAGATTTGGTTTTGTCTTATGCACAGCATTATGAAAATATAATGAAAAGATATTCCTCTATAGATTGTTACAGCATTTCTAAAGACATGACGTCATAAAAATGCAAGCTCATTAAAATGGGCTAGTGCTTATTAAAAGTCCTATTTTTTTTTTAACTCTATGAACTATTTTAAGGAGGCCCAAAAGCAGGAAATATTTGCATCTACCTACATATGCATAGTTCTTTCTTGCAATCAAAGTGAAGCATTTGAATTATCATTATTACACTTATGGCCAGTGAATATGACTATTTCTCAGTTTGTGTGTGTTTTCAGGGAAGATATCCTCCTGATTAAGGACCAAAGGCCACTTGTGGAAAGGTCAGCCAACATCTTGCTCTGATTCAAAGATGGGGAGAGACAAGCTCCTGCGCATCACATCCGATGTGTTCATTGTGTGTGCGAGTGGGAACAGCTGGACGTTGTTTAACAAACATCCTCACGGGCACAGGCTGTGCCTTAGCAGCTAAGCAGCCTCTAAGGTCCTCCAGTGTCAGTATGTCTACCTTTAAAAAAGCAGATCACTAAATAAAACATGTGACAGTCTTTTTTAATGCATTTAAACCAGCCAAGTATGTGCTCCCACTTGGGAACAAAATATGTTTTGAATAAAAACTTGATGAAGGAAAAAATCTGCTAAAGGCAAGAAAGTTGTACAGTGTCTGTCCTGTGTAATGAGTGAAAGAAAGAATTTCTTCTGCCTAAGAGTATAACAAATAAAATGCAAAGCAGACTCATAGGTTATGGGAACATATTTTCAAATTGATGAGCAGAGACAAGTTGAACTCCAGACCAGCCAAGAGATGCAAAACCCGTCATCAGATGCAAAATGGAGTATTACAGCTTTTTGAATGGGACTGGGTGGTAAGCTAAGGAGAAGTTTAAACTTCTGATGAGTCCTTTTGTCCTTTGTCTTCAAAAGGAAGGAAGCATTTGTTCATTGTGTTCATTTGCACCCCAGCTACGCAATCTCATGCCTCACTTTTTTCTTGGCCTTTATAAAGACCTTTTATTTCCTTTCTTCCCACCAACTTCACGGCTGTGATTTTTTTTGGCTCCAATCTGAAGTATCAGAGATAGATTTCAACCAGAGACAGGACAGGATACATTGGGGATTCTACTGAAATATAAACATCTCAAGTGTCTTTGAGGGATACCCTGAAGGTTATACCTGCCACTTGACAGATCTGGGGCAGCAAAGGAATTTTCTCCAAAATCAGATTAGTGGGGATGATTGAATTATCTACCTTTATCTCTAGGATAATGTGGTAGAATTGTTAGGATCATCTGACAAATAACTAATGTTATAACTGCTAATGAAAACTGAAATCAGCAGCAAAAAACCTTGATCCCCTCAGCTGTCTCTGTGATGTATAACAGTGCGTTCAGACCTTTTGCTGTAGATCTGAAAGTTGTCACAGAGAGCTGGCAAGATTTCTGTGGCTCCTTTGTGGCTGAGCATCTATTAAATGGTCAAATGCACTAACAAGTAGCTGGGCTAAGTGACCCAAATAGTCCTTTTCAGTTCACATTCGCACAGTAATTTTATTTTTTGCATATACTAGACCCGTTGAGCAAAAGAGAGAAAGGTAAGTTATGTCCCACTGTAAAGGCATCGTGAAGTGGCAGACTTTCAGCATCAGTTTCCAGATGAATGGCCTGGTGGTTTTCACTGGAATCTGAGGTCATGTGTGTAACACTACTAGGACAGATCTGCTGAATTACCAATAACTATCTGTTCTCTTGCTCCAACGCTGTAAAATTCCTATGTATTTGTTTCACAAAAGCTTCTATTTCAATATGTCTTAAATATCTTATTAAAAGAATTATTCTGCTATTATCATTTAATCCAATGCGTTATGAATATGACATTTGACAGCCTATGGCTGAAAATTCCAGCTGCCTTTCTGGATTAAGAGCATAAAGTTTTACAGCTGTATGTGGCAAGCCACTAGGGTCAGCAAAAAAGGAGCTTGAATTTTCTATGCAGATCAGGAAAGCTGCTGATGAATTGTTACTCTTCCCCTTAATGGGGGTCCCAAGAGACCGAATGATCTGAATTATCTTCTCATCACTAGTGGATCTGTCTCTCAGGGGAAAGGTCAAAAATAAGACAGGGCAAGGAGTACAGGCAAAGAGCTGAGCATGCTTTGAAGTCCTCAGCCCAGTGTGGCAACACGAACTGCAGGTGTGAGGGGCTGGTTGAAGGGCTATCCTCACTCCCACCCCAGAGAATTCCTCATGTAAATCTCCCCACAGGAAGACATTTTGTTAACCGGCCTGGATGAAGAAGCTAAAGGATGGTGCTTGGCAGCAGGCAATGGCTTCTTTGGAGATGAGTGAGGAGGAGGCAGACTGACAAGTAACAAGGCAACCACTGGCCACTGCCCAGAGGTTTCTGCCCTCCATACAAACATCTACCATCGAGGTCATGACTCAGCAGGGTACTCAAAGCTTATCTGTGATAAGCCAGGAGAAAAACAAAAGTGAGAAAGCCAGGGAAGGAGTATCTCACCCAGGTGGCAGAGAGTAGATTCACAACACTAACATTTGCAAGCGATAGCTCAGGGCTTCAAAGTCCCCTAGATATGGTACAGGACTTCATTTTGCTGTGTGAACTCCAAACAAAGAGACTGCTATCCCAAAGCTTTCCTGAGTAGTAATTTAATCCGAGTAATTTCCTCTCAGCAATTTAAACTTTATTCTCAAAAAATCAGATAGTAAAATAAGAATAATACAGAAGGTATAGAGCTAATTTCATTTATTTATTTTGAAATGGTGCCAGAGGATCTGTTTAGGACTTTGGGCATCTTACCATCAGGTGTGGATGAGCTATATGTCACAAAACTAGGACCTGGATCAATTTCTGTTGATTTTGCTCTCTATTCATGCTATTACACCAGCTGTCCATCGAATATATTAAACACTGTTTAAATAGTTAAAAGTACTGTAGACTTCTGAGTTAGAAAAATGACAGTTTGTGATGAGGACTGAAAAATATCAACTCAGGAAATGTAACTCTTCCTCTAAACACTCAAATGGCTTTCTTCTTTTGAAAAGCTGCCAGTGAAGCCATGCTAAGTGGTTTTAAAATTATTTTGAGAAACACAACTGCAGTGTATTAAAATGGATATTAGGCATGAAAGATCATTTAACTCCAAAAAGGACAACTTTTGTTCAGTTGTGATGAATATTTTAGCTAAAATACACCAAAAGGCGCAGAAGTCCTGCTCTTTTTCTTCAACTGTTTTCTGGCAAAGACCGGGTGAAACATGAAACCCAGGCAAGAACTGGACAAAGACAGTAAAGAAGCAACAGGAAAGGTAGGGGACCATGGCTGTCATCCATGAAGCATGTGCTCTCCTATTGCTTTTTTTCTGAAGAGAAGGAAGGGGTATTTAAGCCGCTTCATCCTACCCTGACTTCTGGGCTGATTCAAATATTTTCTAGGGGGGTGTGTGTGTGTGGATGTCAGTCCTGAGCATGTGACTTCTGGTACCATTTTCTTCTCAAACAGCTCTTCCCAGCTGGGAAAGCAAGTATTAAGCTGGAATGTGCCAGCCCTGGGCTGCTGAGGATGCCAAGGGCCAGGCAGTGTCCAAGCACTAACCTTCACCTCGTCCAAGGGGCTCCCTGAAGCCTTCTCATCTAACACTGAAAAATCCTCTCCCACAGTGCCTGCAAGTGGGGATTTATTTACTGAATAGCTTTCACTAAATTTTGATAAAAATTCAGTGTTGACAGGAACCACTTTTATCACTACCAAGATATCCTTTTTTATTTTATAAAGTATGTCAACTGCACACAGTTAATTACTGCAGGTCTTCTAAGGCTAGGGATGAAGTGAGGCATGCACAAGTAGCCACAGGAATTCAGGGGAGCAATATTAATTGAACTATCCCAATTGTAACCACAGAAGGGGCAAGGAGAGGTCCAGCCCCCAGATCCAAATCCCATTGTGGCAGATGTTTGTCTGAACAGTCCTCAGGAGGCTTGGTCACGGAGATCCTGCAGTCTGCTTCCACAGCCTTGTTCCTGAGTTTATCTGTCTGATGGTGAGAAACAGTCACTTCAGTGCCTCTAGAGTTTAACATCTTCCTTTTGAAAAACTGAAAATTATAAACAACTAAATAATCTCCTGTCTAATAAGGTGTGTCTAAAGGAAGATGAGATTCACATCCTTTTAATTGCTCCTGGCTTTTTTTTTCCTTCTGTCACTCTCCTCTAATGAAGCAGGAGGCGCGATACGAACAGCAAACCAAAAGCAAACACCAAGCAGAGCCTCTGACTGCATGCTTTCTCTGACTAATGGTTTTAAACATCTACTTTCCCAGGAAGTGCAATTTTACCAAGCACCTTGTAAATCAAAGGAATATGGACCCCTCAGCAGTGAAGTGGTTGATTTGTCAGGCAGATAACAGTGGGAATGTAATTTCTATCTGTAAGGCCGATTCAATCTTTTCTTTTCATGAAGATTTTGATGGATTATGTGAGATCAAGTAAAGCAAATGTACACACCATTACATTAATGCGGTAAGATGTTCTTTGGCAGCCTATCCCTAAGTACATTTGCAGGACTACTAGGGTGCTAGCAGCGCTGTCCCAGTCTACAAAACTCATGATGACAGTAAATGCAGATATCAGAAATTGTTGAAGAAGTGTTGCTTGAGTGGAGCACACCGCTGTCCAGGAACATGGCTGCTTTATATTTACTCTAATGCTTACACTGAGAGGAAATTAGATAGTCAATACTTTGCTGAAAACACTGTGTTTGCTGCTTAAGGAAAATGTATCTGCCTTCCAGGAAGGGATGCACTGCTACATTCACTGATCTTGAATCAGATGCAGAGGTATAAGGAAAGTACAGATGTGACCAAGGGAGAGCTTGTTACTCTCCAAACAAAACAAAATCCAAGAGAGGGTTCTGCCCTCTGCAGCCAGAAAGGAGTCTGCAGAAATTATAACAAGGCATTGCTGTGAGTCATTGCATCAATAAGCATTTCCCATGATACCTGAGCTGCTTGCTGGATATATCTATTTTCTCTTGTCTTATATTTAGTTCATGAGAAGTCTGCGAGTGAAACCATCTTCTCTATTTGAACAGGAGATATCAAGTTCTGAGTGGGCTAATTGCTACTTCAATATAAAATAACAGACAATAACAATCACCATGTAATGACTGAATATTGGGAATGGCAGGGTTGTTCCCTCTGGTAGCAACTGATGTAATAGCCAAACTGGGTAATCATCATCTACTGCTGAAAGCAGCAGAAAGGCTATGTCCTGTATTTATACCAGTTGGGGTGCTCTCCAGTTTATCTGTGAAGACAGGCTTGCAGACTCTTGACATATAATTTGGAGATAACTGGATCAGTTCTTCCCAGCGGATGTAAAGCAACGAAGGCTCTGATGAGAGACAAAGGGAGTAGGATTTGTTCACTGAAGAATACAAGTTCCAAATTAAACACAAGAAAATATAAAGCTTAAAGAAGGGCTTGAGGAAGGAAGGGGGTAGAAAAGCAGAGATAAAGGAAAATAAAGGGATTCTGCAGAAGAAGCATAGCTGTGTGTTGGAGTGCATGTTGTTGGGCACGGAAATGAGAGGAGATGTCATCATTCTGCTTTCTGTGCACTGAATCTTTAAATGTAGATGAATGTCTTTCCTTGCTGTAGAGGCAGCTCCAAGGCAGTTGCTGTCTTGTGTTTCAGGGCAGATGCAGAATAGTACCAGAGCAAGATGGTTTCCTCATCTCTGCCGATCAGCAACTTCTTTTTAAATTATCTGATTTTCACTTTCTCTTTTGTTGTTTGTTTGTTTTGTTTTTTAAATTGTTTAAAGTTCCCTTTCTAGAGGAAATGAAAGCAATCTGGTCTGGAAGATAAAAGCAATATACTCTGTAAATGGGAAAATTCAGTCTTGTGGGAATTGCTGAAATTGCTGAAAATATGGCAGTGCCGGGCACATACTGCCAACCAGTTAAACCATCCATGCTGTCAGATGGTACCAGGGTTGTTTTCCCCCACCAGGAACACAGGACCACATGACATGTGGTCTCGATGACATGGACACCCAAGTTGCAGAGCAACACACACCTCCAGCTTTCTCCTGTCCCTATCTGGATTATTTCCATCACTACTCAGACTCAAAATTCTCAGAATTAAAGCATGCCATAAGTACTCAGTTCAGCACATCATGCCCTGAAGTGCAGTCAGGATGACTCATAGTGCAGTTTTCTTATCCAGCTCTTGTATTGAGAGCCATAAATCAGTGGGGTCACAGTCTCAGCTTTTGCCTCATTGTCTCCATAGTATTTCCACCTGCACATCATGTGCCTTAACCCACTGTACACGTACATGCCCCATGTCTTTCAGAAAAGTCTCTGCACTTTGAATAATTACATGCAAATGGGGTCACCACACCACAGAGCTTTAACTAGCATTAAACCCCTTTAATATCACTTGCAGCAGAAGATCCTAAGGGTTATTCCCATTCCTCTGTGAATTTATCCCACAGCTAAAATTCATGCGTTGTTTTCCTGAATATGCAATAATATCCAAAGTGCACACTTTTGTCTGTTAACCTTATATTGATGGAGGCAGGACAAAGTTCACAGTGCTAAATTCCAACCTGAGTTCAGCCTGTTCTGTTCAGTGCAGATGAATGTACAGAGCTGGGCACTAACTTTGACTCAACCATGAGAAACAGGAAAGATGTGTAAAAACATACATGCGATTATTTATGAATTAAACATATGAAAAATTATGGTAGCACTAGTCTATCCATCACGGAAATGACAGCCTATGAAAACCGTAACTTGCAGCCCCCTTCTTTCCCATCAGTGACATGAACTGTTTTGTAAACATTCTCTGACCACTCACTACATTGACTGCCTATAGAGATTCTCTTCAGATTCATGCTCCCATTAAATGGCTTAAAAAATTTGTGGAGGCAAGGAATGTACTTGACTAGTGAGTTACTTTGGCATGAAGGATCTCTCTGTAACAAGGAATAATATCTTTTATGTAAGACTGAGAGCTCTCCAGGAAGCAGAGTCAATGCTGTGGACATCATTTGAACAGCTCTGTGTGTTTGACAATCTCCCTAATCCACTTCCATTAGAAAAAAAAAAAAAAAAAAAAGGAAAGAAAAAAAGAAAAAATAAAATATAGAGTCTCTAGCTTTCCAGAAAAGTCCATGTACAGGAAGAGAAAGGAAAACTGGAAATAACGCCTGAGTCTTGTTACCTTCTGTCCCCTCAGAACAATTCTATTGAAAGCATTCAGCTACAGTGGTGTGTAGCATATAAGATGGTGTGTAGCATATAAGAGCTTGAATAGAATTTAAGAGAATATCTACTAGTGAATGGCACACAAAATAAAAGAAAATGTATGGCCTTTCAGCCTCTAGGTCACCAGGTCGAGCCCAGCTCACACAGCAGGGATGGAGGTCATTGTCATTTGAGGGCTTCGTGGTCAATATGACACTGGCTTCCGAGCCATGAGCTGCAACGTTAGAACTCTTGTTCCTCACCAGGAGATGAAGACATGACATGGCTTCTGCAATCCTCTGCTCGTTTAAATTCAAATCACATTAATATTTGATGTTAATAATTATCCCGGTAAATGCATGTACATCTTGAATGCTGCACTACCTTCCATATTATGAGCATTACTGCTAAACAAGGGCACAGTAAAAATCACAGTTAAGCATATCATTTAACAATTTCTCTTCACGGGTGCAAACAGTCATGTAGGATACAAGCTAGCGGAAAATCACACCATGCCTGTAATAAAAATTCTCAATCAATTGAAAGAATTTTGGTACATTTACCTTTAAATAAAGAAACTGGCCTGCCCTCTTTCTGCATTCTCCAGAAAATTCTTCTCCAAAAGAACTAGAAGGGTATGGGCATATTATGCCCCCTTTTGAGAGGAACGGTCTTAAAATACTTATTCATTTTTGCTTGGTAAAACTCCTACCCAAGGAGTTTTATACCATGGAGTATTTTAACAAGGATTATGAATGTATGTGAGAAGGGATTTATTTATTTATTTATTTATTTTTCTGCACAAGTTAGAGACCAAGTGAACAAAGGCTGCACTGTTCTTTCTAAAATTAAAACTGTCCTCAACTGCCTGCAATCAGGAATACTATTGTAATACTGGGATGAATCAATTCATCTTCCCTCTGATAATGACCTTTTCTGTAGTGTTTTATGCTGCAAAATTTAGCACTCACTTGATAGACACTTTGCCTTACAACAGTTTCTTGGCACTGATTTCCATCCTCCTACCCCCATATTTTGAAATGTGTTTAGCAATTTATTCTTGAATCCATCTGTGTCAGTGCTTAAATATGGATTTTAGTTGTGAGTAAAAACACATTTGATATTATGGTCACAATCAATTTTAAATTTTCCCAGTGCAACTACATTTTATCTACAGGACGCTAGGTGTGAGGGAGAAATGGAGGTAGATAATTTTTATTTAAAGAAAGCTTCATTTTGCAAATGATGGAATTTACACAGTTTAAAATGAAGGCATGAAATCTGGGGTATACAGGCTTGAAGACTGAACCCAAATCCTCTTACAGAATCCATCAGGTCCCTCAGCACATCCATCAGTTTTGCCACCGGTCAGTTTGGATATTTACAGGATCCTAAACTACACTGCAGTGATGGTGATCAGAAACAGCAAAGAGAAGTCAGAATTCTGGCCCCGTGAGGAGGTCTGAAGATATGCTGCCTACATTCTGCAGTAGACAAAGCATCAAAGTGCTTTGCAAGAAATTCTGCATCCTTTCAACCACCTTGGAGCTGATATTATGAAGATCCAATGGGATAAATCCAGTCAGAATCTGCTCGGCAATATGAATAAGGGCTCCACATGCCCTCTATTTTTGTTTGGAAGCCTTTTTTTTTTTTTTTTTTAATCTGTTTGTAGATGAGAAAATTAAATGCTAAATTTCACATCCTCCCCCACTCAGATTGCAAGGTTCATCTAATGCACATTTATGTAGAGTCTGATTCCCCTGCTAAGTATTTCTATTCTCCACCCAATCTGGCAACTAGTGAACAGTGCACAAAATAAATTTAATTGATTTGTACAGGTATTAAGACAGATTATCATCTACACAGTTTTGAAAAGCAGACACTATGTGTTAGCAGACACTATGTGTTAGCCAAACAGATGATGCAAACTGTAGTGATTTACAAAGGGTTTCAGAGAGCTGGGTATTAGCAGACAGTAGATCACATTAGACAGCGGAAAAATTTCACATTTATCCAACAAATGACAAAGAAGATCCAAACTTAATCATGAAATGCTTTATATATCCCAGAATGATTGATTTAAAGCATCAGTGTGGATATAGGGAATCAAATTTTCATACAAAAGCTCTTGATTTACCTATTCCTGCAAACCATATGCATGATGAAATGCACCCATTTCCAGTGAAAGCCAGAACTTTCCATCCAGCTACTGACTGCAAATAAACACCTCAGCCAGAACACAGAATGGAGCATATACGTGCAACACCAGCTAGATATCTCTGCTGAAAATCCATGGCTGCCCACCCCCTGGAGGAAAATATAGACAGACTGACATATGGCTGACAAATATGCAATGCAAATACCACCAAATTGCTGCTTCCAGCATGCAATTAATAAAGGGGAACTCTAGGAGGGCACATTAGCAGTCACTCCCTCTCTCGGAAAGGTTGTTGTCCAGAATGTTTGGGAATACTGCTACCTGCTTGGGTACCCTCCCCCCCAGCTGCCTCTGCTCATGGCGTGGTGTGGCATGGGGCTGTCAGGACGCCGGTCACCTTGTGCCACCGCTCGGACTGAGCTGCAGCAATGGGCAGTGCTGGATGCCCGGGGATGAGCACAAAGCACTGACACGGATGCAGCAATCTCAGTGCAGTATGCACAGTGACGGTTGTTATTTTACAATAAATGAAACTGTGGAATGAAAATGAAAAACCTTGCCTGAAGAAAAAGGAAACGAGCTGTGGAGTTGTCGTGTGAAGAGACACTCTTTTGTGCATGTAAGGAGAGATTGTTTTTCCAAGGACACAGGACGCTTTTACACAACCAGGGCTATAAAACTTGCAAAAAGGAATTGTATAGCACGTTCTTTAATCAAACATCTATGACAGCTGAATTAAAACGTTAGTTAATGGAGCTAGGTCTGAGATTTGAAATTTGTTTCTCTTTGTTCTACAACCCAGGAGATCACTCTTTTTTTAATGCCTTTCAATGTATGAACACTGTAGTGTCCTTTACACTGCTTCAGGAATTACGAAAGCCGGAAAAATACTTTTCTTGTGTACTAAATCATAGTTGGACTGAATTTTTCCCCTTCTATACTAAAACCAGATTGTTCTCCTTATCCAGCAATGATGGTGCACAGCTCTGACCAAACCCTGGTTGTTTCACCTGATTCTGAAAGATGTCTTTTAAGAACAAGGTAAACTCCACAAAAACGCTCTCCTCTGAGTCTGTTGTGCTTGCACAATTACAGGCATTGCAGCTTCTAGGCTTTGATGCAGAAAAATGCATATGTGTCTGACTTCAAGGGGGATTTTCATGCACTTAATGTTAGCTGCTTACAGACTTTGTTACACAGAAGCATGCAGTGTTAGCAATAATTATTGTTCTCTGAAAACATGCAAAAAGCATTCAGGAAAGGTTGAGTTTAGTATACAAATGTTGAATGGTCTAAAAGGTTATACTATCATATAGCAAAATCAGAAAGAAAAAAACAAAAAACCAAACACTTCCTGGCAACACTCTGAAATATATTATTCAATTCTAGAAAGGTACCAGAATTTATTTCATAGTTATAGAATAGATTTTATAGCTACATGGAATTTTCCATCACTGAAAACCTCAAAGGACTTTATAAACGAGGACTGAATTTTATCTCCTGGTTATAGAATACATACAGCTGCTGTTTTCAAAAGTCTGATCCAATTTCTTTCCAGCATCTCTTTGGAACAAAAGTCAAGGCACTGCTTTTGCAAAGTATCATCTGAAGCATCATGTGCAGGTCCAGTGAGGTCCTCTCCCACTCTCTGCCCTAATCTTCCTACCTGCATACTACTTTCTACGTGTTTCCTTCTTAGCTAGTGGAATAATGGAAACCTGATCAAATTTCAAATGGCGAAATACTGAATGTATGAATAAAAAGAATAAAATTATGCTTGGTTGCAGTAGACTCAGACTTTATCCAGAGATGTTTGTGCTATTAGTTTTAAAAATCAGTGAAGTAATAATGATTTTAAAATCTTGTCAAATAAAATCATATAGTGAAATGAAACATTTCTGGTGAAATTGGAAAATAATATTCATATCTAGTACTTCAGTTCTGAAAACAATATCATATAACCTGCAATGGCTCCAGTTTTAAAGGTGACCTATTCTTATATTACCATAATTTTTTTTAGGCAACAGTTATTTCCACAGTAGCCCTGCCTCTGTGGGCAGAGAGGTTTGTACTTTTTTAATGGCTGAAGTGTGGCTTTGTCAGGACAATATAATTACATCCAACACAGACCCAATCCAGCCTAATGATGAGAAAACTGCATGACTGAAACGGACGTTCCTTTCCTCCTGCAAAATCTAAGACCCACTTAAGTGTTGCTGCAGGTAAAAATGTCTTAGAGGCTTTTCTGTCTCATTGTTCACCCACCTATTTGCCATTACTGAAGCAGGATGTAATGAGACAGAATTTAAAGTATTTTTTGGACACTGGGTAACATGGACTGGTCTGATCCTGTTTTTCTGAAGTTACTTGGCACTGTGGATCTCTAAATAAATATAAAGTCATTCACAATCAAACAGGCAAGAAAGAAATGACAAGTGTTTTGACAGTGCTCAAAATACTTTGAGGTATTTTTAGCATATTTCTGAGTCGTATTAGCTTAACCTGTAATAGAATATAAATGAGCCCATATGGCAGAGATGTAATTATGTTCCATGTGAGAAATCCCTGTGGTAGATTTGGGGGAAAAAGCCTCACTACATGTGCCTTCTGGAGGGCACGATTTACACATGATTACCTACTCATTTGCATTGAGAGGAATATGAAGTAACACAATGCTAACAACACGGTAATGAAAAGGGCAAGCAAAGACTCCAGATCCCTGGGGGTGCTGATCCCTCTGACTGACATCCAGTTAGGAGCAGGGAATTCGTCCCTTTAGGGAGTACATTTTATGAAGCGATCTTTGATTATGTGGGCACAGTAATCACGAGTCTTAATTATTATTACTGTGAGAGAATGGACTACAAATCTCCAGGGAATGGCTCTGTCACAGATACTTCGCCAGCGAATGGTGAAAATTAGTGTTTTCCCAAGGATCATTTTCATTCCAACCTGATATTTAGCTGAAGTTTCTTTGACTACTAGTCATGAAACATTAAATATAGATTAGAGGCAGAGAGATGTTGAAAGTTAAAATTCACCGGAGGTGCACACCCGTGCACTTGAGAGACAGCCCCAAATGTTGTCCAGATGTTGAGGCAACAAGGCTGAGGGTTCCCAAGCTGCAGCACAGCCACAACAGAGGAGAAAGTGGATGTTTAGCATTCCACTGGCCTTCTGTTTGGTTTACTTGTAGTGTATTAATTTAGCAGAAAGTCCTAACAGCCTGTTAGCAGTAGATGTTACCAAGTGTACACTATCATGAAAGAATGAAAAAATTCTTTTATAGCAATAAAGGGAGCAATTCAAAGCATGTAATTGATTTTCCACATTTTAGAACTGTGATAAGACTAAGCTTTAGCAGCAGAAACATATGTTTGCAGTTTTGTCAATGTTCTTCAATGAATCAAAAAAAAAAAAAAAATAGGAACCTATAACTTATTGGTTAGATCGTTAACACGCATTGGGCATTTCGGTGGCTGTTGAAGCATTTGCCAAGAGCATGTCATCTTCTAAACAGACTCAGAGGTACTAAGGATTGCTTTTTGCCACAGAACATGTTTTTGTGATTATCTAAAATCATTCTTTTCCATTAGGAACGCCGTAGAAGAACATCAAGGCTTTTTAAACTAGCTATTGTCACGTTTGTGTGCTGTCCTTCCTTACATCCTTTATAATCTGGAGGAGCAGAGAGGCAGCAGGGCAGGGCTCATTGCTGCTCACCCCTGCAGACTTCCCAACTCACTACTACGCACTGTGGCGTCTGACAGCCAGGCTGCTGCCCCCAGCTTTCACACCAGCAGTTAGAGTGCTCTCTGGGCCTCCCCACAAACATCCCCAATGACGCCCACCAGAGGAACTCAGAGCAGAAACACCCAAAGTTTCAGAAAGGTTTTGGGGCTCTCCTGACACCAGAAAGAAGGCAGAACAGAGTGCAAGGGGCCACCTACTGAGGGTTGGAAAACAGGTAAAATACCTGTCCTCAGAAATTTTTCAGTTTCAGATTTCTTCCCCTCTTGCATTATCATCTGAGAAACATCAGATACTTAGCAGTTTCTTTGTGAAAAAAGAGAGGACACATCCTCAGAATAACCTATTTACCAGGATATACAAGGGACATAGAGAAAATCTGAGCCCTATTCCTGCTCTGTTGGCCTTAGAGCAGATGTGGACCCAAAACTTAAGTCCAGTTGGCATGCTAAGCTTGAACTGCAGACAAATTCTCACTGCATTCCAAAAAATAATTGTGGAGAGTGATATAGGCTGAGATGGTCACACACATCGGGATCCATCGGAGAACAGCAAAGTTTCCAGTAAGTGAGGTAGATGTGGTGGAGAAAAGAGCAGAGGTTCATGTTCCCACATGTCATTTGCCTCAATTCTTCTTTTGGAAGACTTGCCAAAGTGAGAAGGAAACAGCTTGGAGGGATGCCTGCCCACAGCCAGGAGGAAAGAGGGTGTTTGCAGCATGGGGGTAAGGAAACCATCTTCTGGCATGGTGAGGAGTTGGCAAAGCTGACAGAGAATCAAACAGGGCAACAGTAGGGCAAGGGGGAAAAATCTCTCAAAGACTAGAAGCAAGCTTATTCATGTTTACTCCCTCAGGACAGCACAGAGCATCCCCCACATAGGATGACTTCATAGCTTTGAAACTAGGTAAGCAAGCTTCAGAAAATAGGAAATGGAAATGCAGGACCCTTTAAACCGAAGTCTGAAGGTTTGAATTTGGGAAACAATGGGAGTAACTACCTGAGCTTGTCACCATCTCATTACCATTGGGTTTCAGGTAGCAGCAGAGGATGATCTTGTTGGGGTTTTCCATGGGCAAACATGGGCAGCAGAGATCAGCATTTGAACTGAGGCAGATGCTGTGGTTATGGCCTGGAGATGGAGGAAAGGGGACAGTAGAGACAAAGAGTCTCTCTGGGCCTCCACAGGAGAGACAGTTCTTCTGCACCACTGCTGTACAACACTGTGGGTGATGCCTTTGGAGTGTGATGCCCTTCTACCACAAAGAGGGATTTTAGAGCACCTGATGTGTGTTGAATGGCTGAGCAACATGCTTACTGCTCCCTCTGCCAAAGGAACCAGCCAGCATCCTTGTAGATGCTGGCTTTTCTTCTACAAAGCAATAAAACCATAAGGGCAAGATACGGGCGAACTCATTCTCTTATTTAATATGGCAGCATGGAAGAAACAGAAAAGCAGACAAAATCCCCAGTGGTTGCTCTGTCCCATCCCTCCTCCATATGCGTCTCCTCCTTTTCAAACGCTGTGCACAGGGAAAACAAAGAAGGAACCTTCCCAGGGCTTAGAGGAGCTGTGTGCAGTGACCCCCATAGGCAGCGCTGTTCACATGGATGTTGCCATATTCTATTAGCCTTCTGTGAATGTTTACATTTTGTAGTCGAGTCTTCTCACGCTTGTAACATAAACAAGAGTTGTTTTTTTGCATTCCTCTCTGATGAGGGTCAACTGATTGACTTCTAGACTGGCCAGTGGGATGGAGAGGTGGTAACCTTGTTCTCCAATCCCTGGTCATTGTCCAGAATCTATATAAGCAAAGTAACCATAATAAAGTTAGCCTTCTTTTGCCTTAGAGTGTGAGTATCATTTCTCTTGGTGTCCTCTAGTGACCCATGCATACATTATCAGCGGCTGCACGCACTGGCTCTGCTCCAGATCTCTGCAAATACTTGTGCAAGGTGCAAAGAAATACCACCGGCCATGCAAGGCTCCCATTAGGGAGATGATGGGAATGGAGGGTACTCTGCTACAAATATAAGCAAACCCTCCTCAGCTATTTCTGGTTTCTATTCTCAGTTTGCACTTAAGAACTCCAAACAAACAGAGCTCTCAGGCAACAACACCACTCAACAGACAGCAGCTTTATTTTGACTGCTTTCTAGCCTACTTTTTTTGCTTTGTTTTGTTTTAGTTTGCAATATAATTTTTTAAAAAGAGAAAGAAAAGAGGGAAAAGATACAGGAACCATGTGTGTTTCATTGCAAATGCTGCTCATGTAATTCTCTTTGAAGTGTTCGGCAATACTCCTTTGTAGGTTAATGAGAACAGGATCAGGCCCACCACAGTGAACTTGTGCTGAGAGCAGATAAGATCTTGAATCACTCAGAGCCAAGCATGTTATTTGTGCAACATGGGCAGGCTGAGTCAATCTCTGAATATTTTTAATGGGTGTCATCGTGAAGTGTTAATTCCACAAGTTAAGTTGTTTTGCAGTTTGCCTGTGCCTGCTCTCCAGGCTGCCTTCACAAATGGTACACATCCTCTTGTGGGTTGTGACAGAAAAGCTATTTCCAGAACTGCTGCAAGAAAACAACATTTCTGGGAAAATATAAAATGCGATTTTTACAAAGAATTGTAAAACCAAATGATAGCAGAAATACCTGACAGACATTCAGATTGTCAGCAGACATAGAAGTAAAAGTAGCCCCATTTCAAACAGAGATTATTACCTTTTTTTTTTTTTTAAGGACCCTAAAATCAAAATAAGTATTTGGCAACTGGTCATTTTTGAGAAACTAATCTCTTTTTTTTACAAAACAGAGGACTGAGGCACTGAAGTACTCAGATGCTTAGATAATGTCTGCCCCTGGAGAGTACCTATATAACCTTAGTAAATAGGGTCAGAAAAACACTGAAAACATTTTGAATTCTGATGAAACTAACTAAACACTGTAAACAACTTTTGGATGAGGAATCTTTATTTTTGACTTTCCCTTTTCTGTTCCCAGGATCTCCATGCATCTTGAAGCCAAGATGAAATTACAGCCCCCAGCAGGCCAATGGGAGGCTCACAATTGCCCATTCCCTTCTGCAGAGCTAGGATTTTATTCTTACTGTAAAGATATCCTAAGAAACACTAGAACCAGCTGCCCACTTCTATGGAAATAGTCAGCTGGAAATATAGCAAAGCCTACCACACAATTTCCTTTCCATTTTCCCCTGTAGGGAGATTTTTAATCTTGCAGTGGAAAACAGGATCCAGAGAAACCTGTGCAAGCCTTGTGGTTGCCATCTAAAGAGAGCTGGCTCTGGCTGGGCTCCTTGCCTTGCCCTGCTCCCCATCCCACCATCACCTCAGCCCCAGGTTCGCAGCCCGCTCTGCTTGTCCCTCTTCCATGATGCAACAGAGGGCTTGTCTTGGGATTCCCAAACACCCAGACAAGCTGCTTCCCTGCCTCTGTCCTCTGTGACTATGGAGCATGTGCTGGAGGACCTGCAGTTTCTGCATGCTCTGGAAAGCCATTCCCTTTCCACCTGTGAGTTATGGTGGTCTTCAGCTACTCTTGGTAAGAGAGGCACAAATCCTGCACTGCCACAAGTTCCCAGTTCAACATCTCAAACCTGGTCAGTGCAGGCAACCATCTCCTAGTGCCTTCCCCCCTTGTAGTCCTTCCTCGTCCTCCTGCCTCTCTGATCTTTCCTTGCCTCCGCACCACAGCCAGCTGCCTACCCAGGCCCTGATTTAAATCTCATACCTGGGGAGAACAGCCCCAATGCAACACCAAGGACACCAGGCTTAGCAGTGCTCAGCACAGCACTCCCCATTTACTGTCACACGTGGGCTGAGATATGGTATGCTTCACCACTCTAGAACTGCAAGTCTTTGTGTCAGGAAGTGGAGGTGGTGCTCAGACACTAAGTTAAGTCATCCCAGTTGCAATTCTTTACTGCAATTGGTTAGAATACATTTTCTCATAACTGAGCACCACTTCCTTCTATTAATTTTAACAGTGAAGTGCCCAATCCTACAAAATGCTAAACATTTGAGCAGGTTGCAAAATTTACTTTTACTTCCCTCAGAATTAGAATAGCTATTTTCTTAATTAAGAAGTAAGTAAATAAACTACTTGCAGTCTTTTAAGAGACAGCTTCATGCTAAGAGGAAACTAATTACCCTCCCCATTCACAGAAAATAAAAGTGAAGCTTTCACCATTATAGAAAAAATACGTACTGAGAAGGTAACAAGAGTCATTGCAAAATCTGACTTTGTGATGAGCTGGTTTTCCTGCAATTTTTTCATCTATAGAAACATTTTGAGAAACTCACCTTGAGGTTTTTTGTTGGCTTTTTTATTATTATTTCCTCTTTAGATGCTGTTGTAGATGAGTAGTCTATAAATGAAACACTTATTTTCCTGAAGGCAATCATAAAAGTGTGTTGCAGCCTTTCCTTCTCAATTTCACATAGAGTGAATTTACCACAATGGGCACTAATATTTTAATTTGAACAACTGGAAAATTCTTACCAGCCCACTCTGTACTCTCAGTGTTAATTCAAGATTATCTTCTTTGGGATAGTATTTGTGCTTGTATTTAAAAGTATAATCTCTTGAATAAACTGTCAAACACCTTGAAACTGAGTCATTTTCTGTCTGAACAGCAGTGATTTTGTGATGAACATGATGCACACTGCACAGTCAGTTCTCAACAATAAATTGGGATCTGACCAAGTTATATTCTGACAATGACTGGAGCAAGGAAACTTCCAGAGGAATTACCCGAGAGTGACAGGCAAGAGAGCAGTAGAGCAGCAAGATGGAGATGTTGTAATGGCACACACTGCCCGTTAACTTCCTCCACCAAACACAGAGATTAAGAGCAGCCAGGATAGTCTCTGCCCTAGGTAGGTGGGGGGAGAAACAAGAGAGCCAGCACATGGCTTGGGCAGCCAGGAAAACGAGCCATTTCAGCACAGCCTTAGCAGGAGGATATCCATGGAGTTTGCAGGAAAAGGCCAACACTACTTCTGAGTGAGAGGGACAGACCAGTGTCCAGTGGAGCTACAGGCATTGAACCAGAGGTGGGCAAGGTGCCAGGTGGGGGCTGGTATGTTCTTGTGTTGCCCAAATGGACTGCACAGTCCTGTGGCTGGCAGCCCTGCCCTTCCCTAGTGTTCTGAGCCTGGTAGTGGAGCTCAAAGTTACCAGTAACAAAGCAATAGTACTTAACCTGAACACGACAGCGTGATGAGGCACAGAGCGTCACTGAGCCATACTTTTCAACTCAGGTAAACACAGCCAGTGAGACTAGCAATGAGTCACAGAACGTAAAACACTTACATGGGATCTGAATTATGCAAACAAGTGTGCAACAAAACAGCATCAAGACATCCCTCCTGAGGGATACAGAACATTTTCATTTTTCTTGTGGTCTTTGTCATTAAACTATCCCATAAATATTTTTAAATTTGTGTTGCAGCAAGTAATTCATATCAGCCAAGACATACTAGAACTAGACAAAAATACCCTTCTCTGTCACCCAAAGGGATCCTGGGTGATATCACAAGGAGGACGAATTCCACCTAATGTGCTGCACTTTTGACATAGGGTAGCATTCTATATTAGCCTAGGGTAACACCTTATTAAATGCTGCAGACCACTAATAATGCGACCATCCAAATGCAAATAAAAGTCTATCACTTCAGCACTTCTGAAGAAGTTATTTCTAAGACAACCCAGCAAAAATATTTTACATGGTGCCTGACAGAAGCTTCCCAGTGCAGCATGTTTAGTTTAATGGTTATTGTGAAGTCTTCACCTTAGTGAAAGCTCAGTCGTGCCCAATACTTCTCTGCAACACTGCAACAAAGCCTTAGGATACAGAGAGAAGGCAAGGCTTGTGGGGGCCTCACTTCATAAGAGGTCAGTAGCTGAATGTGGGTCTAGGTCTTCATTAAGTGTTGTCTGAGTAGAAAACTGGAGTTTATTTACTCAACTTCAAGATAAGCAACTTAATGCATTAAGTTGCTGCTGATTTGAACGCAAACAAGGGCAAGACCTCATGCCTGGAAGACTCTCTGATGTGGTTACACTAGAAGTTTATAATAAATTCAAGTTGGGATTTGAAACACAGTTGTCATGACCTACAAATTCAGCATGTTTTTGAGTATTTAAATATTTTTAAAGCTTTGTCTACAACTGAACTATCAAAGTGGTATTGCTTTTATCTGGAAGATGTTACACTTGCAATTACATATTGTTTATTAAGGTCTATTTTGCTAATTCACTGAAATCTCTCCCATATGACAGAAATTACATTTGCTTCTCCATTTAGTGACCTCAAATGACAAAAGGTGCAGAATGAATTTAAGTTGGCATGTAAATGCAATTATGCCTTTCCTTTTTTCTTACAGGGCTTATCTAATCTGCTTTAACACCATCACTGGGTGGTGATGGTGTTTAACACCATTCACAAATGAATATGGGGCTCATAATGCTTGCAACGTGTCCAGGACTTAATCCTGGCATGCTTAGTTTGTCCTTAAGAAGCTATTTCACATCTTAAAATAATTGTAGACTTCTAAAAACTAAACTGTGGAAACCAAGGTCTCAGCTGTAAGACAAGCCTTGCTTCCTAAACCTGCTAAGCCATTTTTAAATTATGGTACTGCTATTTCAAAATTGATCTGGAGCTTCAGAACAAAGCATTTCTCTTTTATGCTATAAACACAGAAACTGCAAAGAAGTCAGTCCAAAGCAAGAAAAATGAAGTTCGCTTTCTCTAAATGAGCATGAATTATTGCCTAAGCCTTACAGCTCAATTGAACAACAGAGGCAAGAGATCTACAAATATGAAAAACTCTCTATGGACACAAGAGCAATCCTCTCTTCTAATGCATCTAACCAGATTACCAACTTGCATTTTTGAATCAACGTTTGAATTCAGAATCCGTATGATTCATTGACTCCAAGTTTGCACACCATGCAAGCAGTGATGCTCTGGGTCCAGCAATGCAAACAACCAATAAAATCTACGAGAATTAAAAGGAGGGGTGAGGCTGATATTCAGATTTTCCACAGTATTGCCAGTCATGTAGTACTGTGATTGGAAACATTTATGAAATAAAATGCAATTCCAGTGCCTGAGCACTAGAGGGTAAATTAATGATAAAAAACAGAGCTATGCCTCAGTTTCCTTATTTTTATAGGTAAGCATTTAAATGCTCGACTTAGCGCCTCTTCATCTGTCTTGAGTTTTGCTAGCTGAAGCTCTTTCTGAGGCCATGCAGCACTGGGGTGGAAGATTATGTCACACAAATGCAAACTTCTTGCAGGAATACTCTCAATAATTTTAAAGCCTGTCATGCCAGACTCGGGATTACTTTCTCTGGTCAGCTTCAGGGTGCACACCTTTTAAAAAGGATTACAGTGTCAATCTGGAAGTTGTCTCTTGTGACTGGGATTGGCAAAGGACTGATGAGATACTAGCCCGTAGCCTATTTTGAAAAATACTCATCATGTAAATAAACAGCAGTCTCTTCTCATACCCAGCTATCATCCCTTTGAATAGTCTCTTTTTTTTTAAGTGCAAAGGGATGGCAGGAGAAGGGTGGCCATCATCTAGAGGGCAGAATTGAGCCCCACGAGATTTCAGTCCTGTCTTGCCCCTCTATTGAAAAAAAAACCCCAAACCAAACACAATACAAACACACACAAATATGTGCAAATACCAGAAATTTTGGGCACTACTATATGAACAAAACAGAAATCCTACTCCTTCCCAATAGGATTTGTTATGGAAACAGCATATAATGTCATTCCAATACCACAAATTTGCCACTACATTAAAGAGCATTACTGTACTGAAGGATGAACAGTAAATCAACATCCCCAGCTCTTCAGGCTTCTTCATCCCCAGCCCTCTTCAGGGGAATGGTGATTTTGAGTGTCCCTTCATTTCAGGGTATAAATATATCCCATGAGAGAAGGCAAAGCTGCTGAGTATGGAACGCCTAAACAAGAACTTCAGCCCAAAAAACTTTGTTATACCAGTTTTGTTCTTATATTAACCTTGTCAGGGACAAGTGGGAAAAAACTGCTTCTTTGTATACTGACACTTTCTACTTATATTGATATTTTCTCTAGTAACCATGGCACATCAATTTCCCAGACGATGTTGTAAAACCCCCAACTAAATGGAGCAATGGACAGATTTCTTTTTAACAGTAAACCATTACTGATGTCCTAGGCAATAAATATCTTTGTATCTTATTAATAAAGCATCTGAAATACCATTATGTGTTTAGAAATAAAATATAAAAAGGTGGATGAGCTACACAGATAGCACCACAGCATTCAGTGATGACTGTGACCTTTGCAAATTACTGCCCTGTGAAGGGTCACAAAAATTAGCAAACAAAAAAGCAGGGGGTGCTCTTTCAACAGATTTGTGAGCATACTGCACTCTCTAGTATATCTATTAAAACAACCAAGATTGAACATGGAGCTTTAGTTCTGGGAAAAAAAAAAAAAAATCCAGCAAACTGAAGGGGATCCAGATCTGTGGCAAATCTTGAGCTGTAAATACTGACATTTTACTTCTTGTAGAAAAAAAATCCATTATTCATTTCTGAGAAGTATTTTTAAAAACTGGTCTTTCCATCTTTACCATAAATACATCTCTGTTACAAATAAATGTGTTCTCCCACCCATAAATAAATCACACACACTGCTGCAAGACAACAGATTGGTCAAAATGGCTGAAATGTAATTATACACTGACCAAAAAGAATTCCATTGCAACTGAAAGTGAATAGCTTGTACTTCGGGTCATTAGCAGAGTGCAGACCAGCACAATTTTAAATGCTAAAATACCCCCCACTAAAAGGAGGGAAAAACAAAACAAAACAAAACAACTTGAGAAAAATGTCCAAATATCTGAGAAAGCAGGAACTGTTTGTGTAGAACAAATTTCAAAGTAACAGAAAAACCCTGCCCCCTTGTCTCACCTTAGAGAAATTGGTAAGCTTCCCTTACTTCTCTATGGCTGTTTATACATCACGATTCAAAAAAAGTAAACAAGCCAAAAATCATTTGTATCTGCCTCCAGATCTACAGAACGAAATGCTTTACACTAGCTTATAACAATAAAAATCAAAAATCAAGTTTGGTAATTAATTAACCAATCTTTCCCAATAAACCCACACTTACCAAAAGGGAAAAAAAAAAAAAAGAAAAAATAAAAAAGTATTGTGTTGTAAGGTCAAAGAATGTGTGTACTTTTTGTAAAGCTGAAATGCTTCGAAATGAACATTTAACTCTGGATTAACCAAACAGGCCAAATTCAGGAAAATAAAACTACTTTACTCATTAAAACATTCTGACCATCTTGCAACATAACTTGAGTTTCATTTAAAGCACTGGGAATTTTTTTTTTTTTTTTTTTTTTTACTTTAATAAAAAGGAAAATGAGAAGAAAGGCTAAGTTCAGAGAACCCTTTTCTGCAATAAAATAAAATAAAATAAAAAAAAAACAAAATAAAGAACCACCCACAAACAAAAAACTGCCACCAAACCCACCAAAAAAGAACTGGTGAGCTTCTTTCTTCTCCTGCCATATAGCAGATCTCTTCTTGGATTTCACACCACTGACCATACCCTGTCAGAGATCTTGAACAGTTTACATTACTTCTTTTGAAGGATTAATCTAGACCGGCCCAGAAATAAAAACCAAAATGCACAATGAATTCCTACACTGAATTCCAGCTCATTGCTGTGAACTCAACATAAGAAAAAAGGAACCCCACAAATCTTGTAGTATATACACTGCTTTCACGCAGTCGGAGTCAGAGGAATATGTAAAGGGACAAGATACTTTTGTACAAAACCTCAATTTATTTCAGAGAAATTAAAAATATGGTATTTAATATATATAAATTTCTATTCCTCTATAAATATAGATGATCTTGTGATAATGAACAGAAATAAATGCATACCAAATTAAAATAATTTTGCATTTCAGGGTATGGTAGCCATAGATAATGTTTATGAACCTAAATACAGGCATTTGTAATATTAAAAAAAAAAGTTTAAAACAATACAATCGGGAGAGAAGCATTCTGCTGTTTTTCATACAGAGGTCTACATGTTCAAATGCATCTGTCGAGAGTTACAATTTCGTCTTTAACTTTTTTAATGTATTAGAAGCACAATCCCACACAGCCAGAAGCATACAAGGTAGTAGATTTACTGCACACATGGTATCTTATCCTTGCAGTATGCAATGCTATTTCTATACTGGAAAAAGAGGGGAAAAAAGACAGCAGAGGCTTTTTCAGGTCTCACATCTCACCAGAGCGCTTAAGCATTCTGCTTTTCTGTTTTCATTTCCATTGTTTTTACTACTGGCAAAAATCATCACACCCTCATTATGTGTCATGATTTAAATCTCAATGAATTAAAAATCAGAGGAATGGCAACGGCTCCAACGTTTCCCATACGAAGAGCCGGCGTGCTAACTTAACTAGGGGGCAGGGAGAAAACAAACAAAAGCCCCAAACTGAATGCTGCGTTTTATTCCGACGAAGCTCTTTTCACTGAGCCCGTATTTCCTGATCCTGCTGACCCCAGCCGGCAGCAGCCCGGCGGGGAGGGACCGGGGCAGGCGGCGGTGGGAGCACCCGCGGGGCGCCCCCGGACTGCGAAGTGGGCTTAGGAAAAAAAAAACAAGCAGGATCAGTATCTCTGTGGTGGCCATCCACCTCCTGAGCCATCGGAGGTACTACAGGTGCAGGCGGTGTGAACCCAAACTCGTGCACCGAACCCGGCCAACTCAGCTCCTGAGCCAGGCGCGGCACGGCCAGACGGTGGAACCCCGGCCGCCCCAGCCCCGGGCACCGCGAGGAGCTCTCCCTCCCTCCACAGAGCGGCCCGCCCCGAGCAGGGCTGCTGCTCGTACCCCCGCAAAGGCCCGGCGGCCTCAGCGGGGCCGGGGCTCCGTGCAGCGCCGTCCCTGCGCCGTGCCCGGGCGTTCTCCGTCCTCCCCCGAGAGCACCGGGCAGAGTCCGTGCGGGAAGCGGCGCTCCTCCCCATCCCCACCTCCGAGCTACCGCGGGCGGGCCGGGGCCGGGACCCAGCCCGGGTCAGGAGGCGCCCCGGCCGCAGCCCCGCTCCGGGCCCTCCTGCTCATGCAGATGAAATTCCGAGCAAAGCCATTACAAAACCTGTGCGGGGGAGAAGAATGGGGTTTGTTTTCGATTCTCTTACCGGCAGCTTTTCTCATCCTGGCCTACTAAATAAAAATCCAAAACTTTTTTTTTTTTTCTTTAAATAAGAAAAAAAGGGGGCGGGGAGGAAGCGAGAAAGTAAAATCCACGAAGAGGTTAGAAGTGTCCTAAATAATTAAAAAAGTGAGGTTTTTTGTAATTTAAATACAAATATACTTACAAAATCTTACAGAGGCTATTTACATCCCTCTCCCCCAACCTGACAGTGCGTTCAGCTCCTACAGGAGACAGCCCAAGCGGCATGGCGAGGGCAGAGCCCGGAGATCCCAGGCACTGGGTTCCCCCTGGCTCGTCCTCTGCTCCCCGCCGCCTGCGGAAGCCACTCGCAGTCCCAAAAGTTTGCCCAGGCTGGATAGGGAGCTGCTTCCCGAGGTAGAGCCTCAGTCCTCCCCCATCTCCCTAGCCTGGTGAGCAGGGGTCTCAGACCGTGGTCTCACCCTGCTTGCTGTTGGTGAGCCTGGTGTAAAACTTCCTCCAGGAGTTCAGGGTTTTCCCAGACCAGATCCAGAAGCCCGAGGTGATGCCCACGATTAAGGTCATGAGATACTTGATCATGAAGACAGTGAAGTCGGGGCTCATGGGCGGGTGGTGGCTGCTGTGGTTGTTGGGGCAGGGAATGGCATAGCTCTTACAGCTCTGCGTGACCCAGCTCCTCTCCCACTGTTCCCTAAAAGCTTGCTCGTAAAAATAGCAGGCAATGACGATGGTGGCCGGCACCGTGTAGAGGACGCTGAAGATGCCTATCCTCACCATGAGCTTCTCCAGCTTTTCTGTCTTGGTGCCGTCATGCTTCATGATGGTCCGGATCCTGAAGAGGGACACAAAGCCAGCCAGCAGGAAAGAGGTGCCGATGAACAGGTAGACGAACAAGGGGGCCAGCACAAAGCCCCTCAGGGCATCCACGTTGTTGATGCCCACAAAGCAGACGCCGCTGAGAACGTCCCCATCCACTTGTCCCAGGGCAAGGATGGTGATGGTCTTGATGGCAGGCACGGCCCAGGCGGCCAGATGAAAGTACTGGGAGTTGGCCTCAATGGCCTCATGGCCCCACTTCATGCCAGCAGCCAGGAACCAGGTAAGGGAGAGGATGACCCACCAGATGGAGCTGGCCATGCCAAAGAAGTAGAGCATCATGAAGAGGATGGTGCAGCCCTCCCGCTTCGTGCCCTGCGCCACGGTGCGGGAACCGTCCTCAGAAAAGCGCTCGTTGCAAACCACCCTCTCCTCCAGGAGGAAGCCGGCGATGTAGGCCACGGCCACCGCCGTGTAGCAGCCTGAGAGGAAGATGATGGGCCGCTCGGGGTAGCTGAATCGCTTCATGTCCACCAAGTAGGTGAGGACGGTGAAGAGGGTGGAGGCACAGCAGAGCACGGACCAGATGCCGATCCAGGTGCGGGAGAAGCGCAGCTCCTCGGGCCCGAAGTACATGAGTCCGTAGAGGCGCCCGGGCTCGCAGGGCGCCCCGCAGTCCTTCTCTCCCAGAAAGCGGTAGTTCAGGTAGGAGGGCACCTTCAGCGCCCGCGGGCAGGTGAAGCGCCCGCGGGGCTCCCCGGGCCCCGGGCCCCCGGGGCCGCCGCCGGCGCCCCCGCGGTGCGGGTTGCTGGTCCAGCTCTCGGGGCGCAGGGCGGGCGTGGGGGTTCCGCGCTCGGAGGCGTTCTGCCCCACGCAGAGCTCGCCGGCCCCGTGCACCGGGAACTTTTCGCAGCGCAGCGTGTCGGGCCACTGGAAGCCGAACTTGTTCATGAGGGCCTCGCAGCCCTGGCGGGCCCGCTCGCAGAGGGAGCGGCAGGGCGGCAGGGCCTGCTCCAGCACGGTGCACACCGGCGCGTACATGGAGCAGAGGAAGAACTTGAGCTCGGCCGAGCACTGCACCTTCACCAGCGGGTAGAACTGGTGCACCTCCAGCCCCGCGTCCTCCTGGTTGGTGTGGCCCAGCAGGTTGGGCATGATGGTCTGGTTGTAGGCGATGTCAGTGCAGAGCGGGATGGAGATGGGCTGGCAGTAGCCGTGGTCGGGGATGGAGATGCCCCGCTCGCCGTTGTACTGCGACGCCGGCAGCTGCCCCCCGGCCGGCAGCGCCGCCGCCCACAGCAGCACCAGCAGCACCGGCAGCCGCGGGCGCCCGCCGCTGCCAACTTCCCCGCCGCCGCTCGCCGCCGGCCCGCGCCGCTCGGCCATGCTCAGTCGGTGCCGCCCGCCCTGCCGGGCTCCCGTCGCCCCGCCGCCGCTGCTCCTCCCGGCCCGAACTTCCGACTCATGAAGGGAGCGGCGGGCAGGGACGGGGCAGCCCCGGCCGCCACTCGCGCGGCCGCGGAGCGCAGCGCGCAGCTCTGCCCGCACCGGCGGCAGCGTCCGCCGCGCCTCCGACTACCGCCGCCGCCGCCGCCTCCGCCGCCGCCGCCTGACCATTTGTGCCGGCCCCTCGAGCCCGCGCCCCTCGCCTCGCCGCGCCGCGCTCCCTCCGACCGGTTTCCAGGCGCCCCGCAGTCTGCTTCACCGGAGGGAGGAGCCTTGAAACCGACGCCGAACTTTCCTGCGTAAGGGACCGTCTCCCAACGCCTCACCCGGGGGCGGGCGCAGGCGGGCGCGGGGCTGCCCCGCGCCGCGCACAAAGGCGGCGGGGGCGGCGCCGGGGAAGGGGCCCCGCGGCCGGGGGGTGACCGGGGGGGACGGGGCTGTGCCGTGTCGGTCGGCAGCGCGCCGGCCCCGGCTGTCCCGGGGGTGTTTTTGGATTCCCCGGTGATGACGATTGTTGGAGCTGTTAAGCGGCGCGCCCGGGCTGGTCCGCGGCCCGTCACCCTCGGTGCCCCCCGCCGTGGAAGCGGCCGGGCTAATCCCGGGCCGGGGGATCGATGTTTGGCACGCAGCAAAGGGCAGGATTGGAGGATGGACCCGCGGCGCTGCCGGGACTCTGCTGCGGGGACCAGCGCGCAGTCGGGGTATCTCCGCCGGTCAGAAATGTGGGAGACACGCTGCAGTCACTTCGAGGCGCGGGCAGGAGCCGCGGCACCGTGAAGGCGCAGACCGCGATGTGGCACGTCGCATACACGGTGATGTTGGAGTGGCTAAAACTCGCCTCTCTCCAGAGAGACTTTAAGTAACTCGCTACCGAGCTATTGCCAGTGTGTTATCTGCGCCTTCTTCCCACCGTGCCCACAGCAGCAGCCCGACATACCAAAATAATCCCAATACGCTTTCCCATTTTCCTTCCTCCCTCTGCTTAGTGGGCAACTAATTCCAGTGTGGGAATTAATAGTGGGCAACTGTTCCGGTGTGACTCAAGTCGAATGCTGTGTGACTTGCAATACCTCCCATCAGGTTTTTGAAATTTTTGCTGGGGAGGGGGTGAATGGGCATACAGTGACCGCCCGCAGTGGCCATTTTTGCATGCCTGAAGCCCCATTGCACAAACAGAATGGAGGTCCTGTTGGCTTTCCTGAAATGCATAGTCCAGAAAAACTATGAAGGCTGAATAGGGGATTTACTGTACTCATTGGAACTGAATAAGAATAATAAAGTGTGCTCCTGGAGTGAAGAACCCTGCCCTGTTCTTCAGACATTCAGTAATTAAGGCTCTCTGTCATCTGTGCAAATCTTCTCATATTTGTCTGAAGGTTAATTCTGCTATTCGGAGCTGAACCAGGCATGGAACTTCTTCCACCAGCTGTCTTCCTTCTCTGCAGCATACTCCCACCCTTTCTGCCTTATGTGTTAATTGAGCTCCAAAAATCCACTAGTAGTAAGACAGCTCCAGCATTTATTTCTAGCTCTCAGAGGTGGCAAGGGTTAATAAAAGATAAAATTTGGACCATGCTATTTAGGCCACGTTCTTTCTCCCAGCAGTACTGTCCCACATTCAAACTAATTAATAGCAAAATCTATGCTGTGTAACGACTGCAGGAGTGGGATCACGTTTAGAAATTGCACATTCTTAAAAATGTTGATTGCTGATGTCCTCGTTTACTGATGTTCATTGAGTTCTGTCAAGAACTCTCTTCTCAGAGGACCGTTGTTCAAAAATGATAAGCACAAATACCTTTTTCCATCTTCTGATGAACCGTTTGATTCCTTAAATATTGTATTTATAGTTTGAAGCTACAGATTTTTCTCTTCAGATCTACAACAGTAATCAAAATTATTAACTTCTTTCTACCACCAAACCTATTTATATTCAGCCCTAAACAGCAGTATTATTTCTCTGTTCATCCTAAAAAGACTGCACTCTGGATCTTTAGATTGGAATAAGTATTATCCATGCTCTTTCTCATAGACAATGAGTGTGAATTTCTGACTAGTCTTGGGAAGCCTCCTTGGCTTTCTACCTGTCCTCTTTAGACCTGGGGACACATCACACAATCCAGGAGAGGTAATTAAGATGCCCAAGTGCATCATCACTTGGTTGAAAACCTACCTACTGGGGTCTGCATTTGAAATATTAAGGAAACACTTCTCAAACTGAAAAACACCATCTCTAATAACTGAGAAGATTGTTCTAGGAGAAAGACCAATGTATACCGATAAGGTTTGTACATGTACATAATAGATTTTGTCAGACCAACCAGCACAGAAGGAAAATCAGCTACATTTTTGGATTAACAAGCTTTTGTTTTGTTTTGTTTTGTTTTGAAGCAGTAACCGTCTAAATGCAGTAATTAGCTAAAAGCTAAATGTGGCTTGAGAAAAAATAATTAAAGTTCAGATGTATCAGTAGGACCAGCTTAGAAAGAAAAAGTGGAAATGGGATTGAGGTGGTATTGTGGGGAGAAAAACAAGGGTTGAGAGCTGGTGAGTTCGGAAAAATTTCTAGGACTTGCTCGTTTTAACTGGTTAATGATTTTTCACATAACAGAAGAAAATCCTGTGTGGAAAGAATCTTCCCAGAAGCACTTGTCCTACATTTCAAACACCCCAAACCACAAAACTCATCATTAGAGCATAATCCTTTGTGGCCCAAAACACCAGATGAGTTTAAACTGTGCCTGAGCAAGGAATGCAAGATGTGTTTTGATGCCCATCCACTATTACAGCAATGAACACCCCCTGCCATCAAATCACCAGCATACCCTGGTCTTACATTTGATGTTCCAGGGCTGTACTTCATCCAGTGCACAGCTGCGTTCCTTGTAGTTCTACTGCTGAAAACAACCACTCAGCTCTGGCATGAACTCCCAGAGGCCATCTTCATAGACCAAATAAACCACTTTGCTGTTTCTGAGGGAGTCTTTCTCACAAATCAGACATTATCCCACTCCTTTCAGACCTGATCCTTAAGGGAAACTACAGAACTTGTCCCATAGAAGTGCGCGTGAGAACTAGCTTTCTTAACTCTGCCCAAAAGTGTGGACTCTACAAAGAGGCTGGTCTGATAGTACATTATAATTTACTCCTACTTCACCATACAACACTGCCCCCTCCTACTTACCCCTCTACAAATCAACAGACTGTAAGGTAATTGTCTTTTTTGCTTAGCTAATAAATGTTATTTTTTCCCATTGTTTACATCATCAGTGTCCTCTCTATTCTAAAACTACCATCTTCTTTCAGAGATGGCTTGATTAATAAATATCTTAGGAAACAGTAAGCAATTGCTCTTAACTGAAAGGTGATTCTAACCCACAGAAAAGTGTAACCAAAAGTCTGTCTTATTTTTCCACGTGTATGTCTTGGTCTAACAAAATATACTACTTCTTCATGCAAGCCCAGCACTGCACATCATATGCACAGGAAATTATTCCTGTGTGTCTCCCTTGTTCTTTTAATGATTCCTCAGGTGTCCATCATAGGTGACAGTTGGAGAGAGGAGACCGGACTGGATGCCACCTTTGCCTAGGTCAGTATGACAGTGATCATGCTCTTCTGAAGACACACAGTGTATTTCTTAAAGCACAGGCATTCTTCCCCCTTGCCACGGAAAGACGATCTTCCATTCTAAAAGAAACAAAAATTTGGGCATTAAATAATAATAAATAGGAATATCAGCTTTTACTTCAAAACAGTATGCAGATGTTACTAGGTATAGTAGCCATTAGAGGAGCTTAGGACTCTGACAGGTAGGCAGAATATGAGTTTTGTACCAGTACTATGCTTAGAGTTTGTACTTGGTTTGTAGTTTGTACTTGGTTTGTACTTGCTTTACTTGATATGGGAGCTGGGGGATTGTCGGGGGGAAAAAAAAAAAAAAAGAAAGTAGTTACGTAAATCTTTAATTTTGGAAAGAAACAAAGCAAAAAGTCATCACAGGATTTTCTTGTTTTCCTCTGTGTGACTGGCAGAAATAGGATAGAGTGAGTGCTTCCATTCCACAGCACTTAAGGAAAACTTATTTCCATAGAGGAAATTTTTCAGCTTTATGTCACAGACCTAGGTTACATACAGAGAATCAAAATATAAGCACAAATGTGTATGTAGGAAGGCTAGTGAGCACCCAAATGAATAAAATGTAAACCAAGATGATAACAAATTAAGTTTGTCCACCAAATTAAAGCAAAAGTTATGCTTAAATAATTAGGGTTTTAGTTGACTCAAGGTTTCATTATTTAGATGTCAAATAAAGGGTTAAAAGTAAGATAGTCATAATTCAGTGGGACAAGTTAAAAGTTGATTTTTGTCTCATGTTGAGCATGAATCTTGGCCGATAAGAACAGTTAATATCTTTAGTGTGCAGAGCAATTAGTTCTGTATGGAAAGAAAGGATATTTGAGATTCGGGTAGAGAGAGGGATTCAAATATGTAATCTGTGATGTGCAACAATGTGTATACTAAATTAATGAATTTTCTTGCGAGTTTCCAAATGAGACAGTACAGATTCACATCTCAGGTGGGTCTCATTTCAGCTCTGAATACTGGCAGTGCACAGCACATCAAGTCCTCACAATGCACAGACAGAGACACTTGCTGATAAATCAGTACAAAGATTGTAAAAGCAGTGAAATAAAGGAGAACCAGTACAAATATTTTAAATGCAGTGAAATGAAGGAGAGATGATTACAGTGTCATACATCCCAAACTGTAAGATGAAATAAGGTACACCCTTACATTGCCATATTAAAACTACCACATATTTTGGATGATAAAATCCTTCATCCAGATAATATATGCGCCTTAACAAAAGGTGTTTGACCCTAGAAGTTGACACTGAAGTCTACAAACCAAAATTCTGGAGAGAAAGTACCTGGACAAGTCTCCCAAGCAGCTTTTACAGTTGCATGGTAAGATACTTTTCAGTTTGCAACATGCCAACGACAGCCATCTGCCTCAGGGCCATGGGCATAGTGTCTCACAGACATAGTCTTGCCAAAAGAACAAAATCCTTAAAATTTAAAAGCCTGCCTTCGACGTTTCTTGGAACATCTAGAAGACTCTTGGAAGTATGCCTGTGCTGACAAAAATAACAAACACATGCAATGATTGGCAAAGAAAATCAGTAGGAGCTGAACACAAACCGTAGGGATGGTGCAGTCAGCAGCCAGAATACTTTCTGCAGCAAAGGGTCTCAAGGCTGTACAGCCAAGCACTCAGAAAGTCACCTCAATGCAGAGGCAGTTGTTATTAACAAGCATTTGACAAGATAACCAAGTAATTCTCTGACCATCGGGTGGCCCAGGTCAGCTTACCCTCAAATTCATCCCACTTGCTTTGCTATATGCCTTTTATTAATTGGCTACATTAATTTGCAATTGTCTGTTTAGGTTAAAAATTGTACTTTTATTTGTATTTGGGGGCTGTGGTAACAAGAGCAATAGAATTTATTCCTGCTGAGTGATACCTATTGTAACATGAATGTTCTACCAGGTAGCATGGGCCAGGCCCCCATTACAAGGATTTTATATGTTTTAAAGAGGCATGAGGAGAAGCGGTATGCATAGTCAAAGCAGACTACAAAGAGTCTCTTCCTCCCAATACCCACAGCATTTTTTCCTTAACGCTGTTTATTCAAGATAGATGGAGTATGTGGAGATTTGATTTGGTTTTCTTTTCTGTTCATAAGAAATGTAGATGATCCCTTGTAAATTAAAGCCGTATGTTGCCTGCCTTCCTTGACAAGTTCTGCGATGGGGTGAGACGCGCAGGGGCTGCAGCCTGGCTGCTGCTCCCAGAAGTTTTCCGGAGAACAAGAAAAAGTCACAACTCTTAAAAGGGCAATTGCTCACAGCTCATTTTGTTCAGAGAATGCGAATATTTTTACTCTCTTTTTATTTCCCTTTCTTGAGCAAGTTCTTCTACAGTTACATACAGTGCCTGAAAACACAGACTCTCTCTTGTTCTTCAAATACAGAGAGGCTGATTTAAGGGCCTAAGACGGCAATCCTTACTCCTAGGAGCAGACCTGCTGATTTCACAGATACAAAGGAAAGGAGTAGAGCTTCATAAGGTTGTGATGCAAGGAGAAATTATGTGATGAGCTCTTACTTCTGGCCTCACGCTGCTCTTGCTGTGCTTCAAGTACATTCCTTTTAAAGAAATGACTCCCCATTTCCACTGATGTAAATGAGATTCAGATCATATTTGCTCCATTACTATTTCAAGATTTTGTGTGTGTGTGTGTGTGTGTGTGTGTGTGTGAGGTGGGGAGACAGAGTGGAGGAAAGTTGTTTTTCTATGTCTTTTAGGTGTGTGTATTTTCCATGAATGCTATTTAGAGAGTGAGCAGGATGAGATCAGAGCAGGAGTATTTCTCAGCCTGCATCTGCCTTTTTCAGTGGAATGAGGTCTGGTACATGTTAAAGGATTATCTTGACTTTCCCTTTAGAAGATATTTTTGTGTTTTTGCTTCTCTTTGTAAAGATAGCTTTAAATATTTAACCAGTGTAAACAGAGGCAGAATGCCCAGCAAGACTGAAAGGAATGTGCAACAAGGATCTGCTTGTAAGCACTTCTCCCCTAAATACATTCTTCATCATACAGGGGGCATCAGCTGTATTTTGACAGAAATTTTGGGAAATTTTAGGCTGTTGGTGTGAAAGGAATTATCTTAAGGATGGACAGGAGTAGTGTTCTAGACCTTCCTCCAATTCTGCAGCTGACTTTTCTAGATAGCGTTTCCCCTGCTCTTTGACCCTGGCTGCACAGCAACTGCTCAACACTGCAGCACTCTGATATCCCACGTGGGCCCCTGATAAACCATCCTGATAAACCAGCCTGATAAACCAGCCTGATCCTACAGTTTTCAAGGAGGAGAAAAAGGAGCACTTCATAAAAATCTGAAAATTCACAGCAGGGAATGTTACCTTCAGGATGATGGAATTTAATTTCCTATTCTCACAGGTTGTCATTCTGTATTGCTCAAATATGCAACCACAATGTTCAGCCCAACTGCAAATATATTCAAGTCTCTCCTTCCCTAGTATCCCTATCAGAACATTACCCTATCCTATGACAGTGGGTGCATCTGGACTCTTTGCTTCCGAATCTTGTGACTTCTCTGTTTTTATGGATGACTATGTAGATTGCATAATTTTTTACTGGATTTGGACTTACCTATGGAAATCCACACATTTGCCATTTCCGGGGATGATTATTGCAATTCTGTATACCTTCATATGGTATTGCTGCCATCAAGAAAAGTATCTGAGGGTTCCCAGCACTGAAGACCAGGAGGATAATCCGTGTCACCTCAGTGTCCCAGGTCTTCTGTTCCTCTCAGCTGTCCATGTGCTGAATACAGAGCCTATAAAAGTTTGCTTCCCTGTCTTAAAGTGTCATACTAGCCAGATCCCAGTCATGTCAGGGACGGCTGGTCTCAGCAGCCACAGCCCACTGCAGTTGTATCCCACTTTAGTAACACCTCAGCCTCAAGCCTGCTCAGAGAGAATGACCCCATATCCAGGAGATACAGCTACTGCAACATCTGGCTGACTGAATCTGTAACATCCAAAAGATTCTGGCATGCTTATGTACTTCTGTATTTTGAGATGAAAACACCTCCTTTTTCTACTTCAGCTCTCAGTGGTAGTCACACCATTGCAAACAAGGTTCAGTCCTGCCCGTCCTTACACATTCTGCCTGGAAAGTGAGAGAGACTTCATGATTATTCTTCAATTTTCAGAGCTCTTTAATTCGTGAGGAAGGATATAGATAAAAATATGAACACTTAATAGAAAGCATTAGGAAAAGATGGAAAGGGAAAAGACAGGGTATCTAGCCTCTGGCTCTTATGTATTGATATCAGTTAATGTTGAAATCATTCTTAAAACTCAGGAAGTATTTTGCTAATGGTGATTCTTTTGGATGTTGCCTGTTTCTCTGCCATTTATTATAGCTAGACAGATATAGTCTAGCTATTAGGATAATTATTAGTTAGTATTTCTGCAAAGCCATTGTGGCTTCTATTTCTATACTTTTTTACAGTTGTAAAGCTTCTTCTTTGAATATATCATGACTATTTAAAAATGCAGACTGATTTAAATATTTACTTAAAAGGCTTCACTGTGCTTACACTTACATTCTTCCAAGTACATACGTGATGGCAATTCAGAGTTGGAAGTCTGGGTCCTCCTTTCAGCAGACAAGGGCTAAGAGCAGCTCATCCTAAACTTTGTCCACACTGCTGCCACAGCAAGCAAAATCATCCACCAAACTGGTTTGGGAGGCACTTTTCCTTCCTTCTCACAAGGAAGGTATTTGTGACTTTATGCTGGCAGCCAGCCTGCCATAGAAATTAGGCTGCCATGAAACCTCAGCCTTGAACTCACATCTCTGGGATGTGTCAGTTAGCATTGTTTGAACATGAAAAAAATGTGACAGAACCATGTTCCCACATATTGTGTTCAATAGCAGCAGGCTTAAAGTTGCTTCAGATCATAGGAAGCCTAATTGTGAGCCAATGTAGCACTCTGAGTACCAAGGATAGGCACTAATTGGTTTTTACCATGTCTGCTATGCCATTTCTATTACTTTTTTTTTTTTTTTTTTAATTTATTTTATTTTTTTTTTATTCACAATGCATAGCACTAGGGATATGGGACTTAAAGGCTTGTCTTATTTGGGGGAAAAAGAATGCCAATATTAAACTAATCCCTTGTGTAGACACTCTTATTTCAGTTTAAAAGTGCCTTTCATGGCATTAGCAAGTTGATTCCTTGCTGACATAAGCTTAATCAATATGAGGCACTCAGCCTGATATAAATTTATCTCCATGATGGGGTTGCACCAATTTTCTATGTGCCTTTGAAAAACCATTTATCTAAATCATTTGTTTCTTCAAATTGGCAAGTTCTCACTCATTGAGGATTTGTAGTACAACAGTGCGGCCAGCTGAAAAATGAATCACTTCAGTAAAATGTAAAGAACTTTTTGTCTTTGTACGGTGCTACCCATTAAAGCTCTGAAAGCTGCAAATATCAATAAACTTAGAGCAGCTTTGCATCTATGTTCTTAATCCCCATCTTCTAAATGCAGGAACTTAAATGTAGCGAAATTAAATGCGTTTCCAAGGTAAAAAAAAAAAAAAAAAAGAGTATGTGGTAAAGTGGTTTCAGAATGAGACCAGTGACTTTGGATATCCCTGGTCCCAGCATCTTTCAGACACCTTATATGTAGGAAGTACTGGTACCTGTGCTTTCTGGTAATCAGCACTTTAGAATCAGATTGCCAGGGTTGGACGATGTATCTGAGAATAACTAATCATTTGAGTTTTGTAAATAAAAGACTGACTTCTTTTTGAATGAAGATCTGCCCTTGTAATTTTATCACCACCTTACTAAATATTTATTTCTAGAGAAATCCTCCTTTAGCTATAAACATAGACATTGTAATCTCAAATTCTGAGGCAAAAAGGATATTTTACCACTTTTATGGCTACACCAAATATATTTTTTCAAAGGATAAACATTTCAAATCTTAGCTGCAAGCAGAGCTTTTTAGGCTAGGAAGAGAACCAATGGCAGTACTGATGCAGTACTATCACCCATTTCTGGAAAAGTGGTTGTGGTCCAACAACCACTCTGCTCCGTGTTAAAACAAGGATATTAGTTTGAAGCCCTGTAAGTGATAGGTCTGGTCACAAACAAAACCACACATTAGCTCTGTTGGAAAAAATATGACACTGTCAGGTCAGATGAGCTTGAATAGATCTCCTCAGATCAGGCTCAGGTTCCGATGGAGCAAGTAAGGCTATGATATGACTGACTGAAAGGTAACTGCATGTGAAATAGACCACAGCTGGTGTTCTCACTACGGAGTGCTTGCTCACTCTGTTGTTGAGTGATGCTACTAAAAGTTACTGAAACTTGAAACACAGTGAAAATGCTTTTTAAAGCCTGAAAAAAAATTTGCATTCTTTTTCGTGTATCTCAGGTTTATATCCTGAATTATATAATCTGGAATTCAGTTACACCAATGATTTGTCAAAGCATGGGTACTTACAACATGTTAAGTTACAAAGACCATAGTTGTGCAGTCTACAATTACAGCAATTAAAAATAGAAGCTTGAGGCAGAAGCACTTTAAAAATATTTGCAGACCTATCAAAAGTCTTTCTGTGCGCCAATTCCCAGAGTACCTGGGCACCTCAGCACCTCAAAATATCTAATGTGCCGTTCTAAAAGATAAAAGTACTGCTTTGTCTTTGTTTTGGAGAAGGAAATCTAAGGCAGAGATTAAAATGACCTGTTCAAAGTCAGGTAAGCAATCTGTGATAGGAAAGGGAATTTAACCTACAGCTGGCACACGCATTCTTGTTTCCTGAGGCCTGTATTTCCTGGAAAGCTGTGGGGGGATGTGGATCTCAGTTGTTTTAAGCCCCCTGCGGGAGATGGTTCCGCACCTTACCCGCTCCTGTTGTTTCTCCCGCGGAGGCACGTGTGGGCCGTGGCGGGAAGCGGAGCGAAGTGCTGGCCCCGCTGCCGGAGACCAGCAAAGGCCGCGGTGGATCCAGCTGCAGCAGCCCCCTTCTCCAGCCCTCGGCATGGCTGCAGCGGTGCTGCTGCCAGCGGAGGGGAGAGGGAAGGGACGTGCGAGCTGGAGCACAGGAGAGGAGGGGATGGTTCCTGTCGGCAACAGCCCAGCTTTAAGGGGCATGAAGCAATCGTGAAACTGCAGCTCAGACTGCACCTTTCCAAAGAAAATTTAATCGTTAGTTATACTGACTTGAAATTAAAAAAAATCTAGTTATAGCCGGATCAGCCGCTGAGGTGGCAAATATGGGGAGAAGTCCCTGTTACTTTGTTCCTTCCAGTACTGCAAAGGGACATTGAGGGGCCTGGGAGCAGAAATGACTTTGAGTAACCTCGATGGTGACTCCTTCCCTGAAGAGAGGGGCAAGCAGGACTTGGGGCCATCATTTAACACCTCCCCCCTGCTATGTATGGCAGGACTGTTGACAACAGATTTGTTTAACATCACAGTATTAGCCCGTGACCAAGCTATCACCTTAAATTCTCACAGCAGCAGGCAAGCTTCTTAATATCTATTCTCTTACCTGAAAAGCAATCAAGACGGAGAGATGAGTGTTCTAAGCATGTTTATATTTATATATTTACTTAACTTGCTTCCTCGCCATTTTCCTCTCCCTGCCTCCCTTTCATGCTCTAATGTCTCTCTCAGCATGCCGTTGTCAATAGTAATTTACATTACACATCAGACCGTGCGAGCAGCTCACATGTTATCAGTTAATATGAAGGGAAACTCCAAGGACAGCGGTGCACAGCAGTCTTGTGATCTCTGCCAGTGTGGGTTGCAGAGCACTGTTTTTGAAGGGGCTGTACCCCTCTGCTGCTGTGAGGAGACAGCTGCCTGCCACTGAAAAACTGGGCATATGGACTTAATTTAATTAACCAGATAACCTGTGCTACATCTCCTCTGAGTGCATCTCCCAATGTCACTACTCACAGTGCAGTAACTACACTGTAAAATATTTGGCGTAACTATTGGACAAAAACTTCGATATAGAATTGTTCAATTAAAAATAAGGTTGAAATACCCCAGCATTTTAACTTTGCTGATTAGTGTTGGGTGCTTACTTATCTCAAGCCAGTCAGAGAAGATTTGGCTGGGATTTGAAGTGGAAGTTTCATAGACACACAGCCTTTAGCATGTGTCCAGATATTTCACCTCCTTTTCCTTTGGCCTGTGTATAGACAATGGCACTTGGGCTGCTTCTGACTGCACATGAAAACGACATTTCCTTCAGCATGTACTTTGCTTTTAAAAGGATTATCTCCCACTTTTTTCCATTTTTCTACACCTCAACAGTGCAAGAGACTCAGATGATCTTTTAGAAACAAGACAAACCATGGGGAGGGTTATTTACTGCAGTGCTTGTGATAACTGTTTTTTGACTGAGGTAATGCACATGACACCTAAAATCAGCACAAATATCTTGCAGAAATACCTAACAGCCTAATCCACAAATTATGTCTGCGTGTACATAGTCATTATTTCACTACTTTAGTTTTTTCTTTAAAAAATTTCTTACTCTCTCTTCTTAAAGCAGTAAAGAACCAAGGAACTCACAATCTCATACTTATGGTAACAACTTTTAGCCCAAGGAACACAATCTGCTTTTATATTTTATCAAGATAAATTCCAGACATCATTTGTTTTCCCAGACCCAACTCTTGGCCTGTATTTCTCACAAGTGGATAATCACCCAATAAAAATAAATAAAAATGTCACTCTACCAACTTAATAGCTGACATTGCTCATAGCTGACATTGTTCAGAGACCCCTTTTGCATCTGCAGGAGACAGCCATGACTTTCTCACTGCTGCTCCTTGACCAATTCTGTGTAGCCCATGTAGCATCTGCCTCTGAGCTCGTTATGCATAGTTTTCATGTTGCTGTAGACTAATGATAAAGAAATTTGAGTGTGTGGATCATTCCCATTTTGTAACCAGAATCTATCTTATCTTATAACAAGAGTCATTATAATACAGACTGTTAGTGACCACAATTACAGCTTATTTCCATGCCTTGCTGGAGGAGAACAGAGATCTGAAGATGAAGGTCAGAGCCTTTAAAGAATGAAGAAATGTGTCCTGCAGGTGCTTGGTTTATAATTGCCCAGGACAGAGCTGCTTTTATGAGGATTGTTGTTACAGTAAAGTTCCCAAGAAAAATGGGTTTGTTTTTTTTTTTTTTTTTTTTTTTTTTTTTGTTAGTTGGTTAGATTTTTTTGTCCTGGCATCTGTTTACTGTCAGTGGACACCCACAGCTGTAGCCAGGAGTATGCCTTCCCTTCTGGCTTCTGATGTGAACAGCTTTTGCTCTGGCCCTGGGGAGCTGCTGGGCAGACAAAGCAGTAGGGAGCAGGCAGCACCCCAGGTGATAAAATGTCCAGTTTCCATTCTGATGTGTGGGAAATTTTAAAAGCTTTGATGTCTGAAGGCATATGCACTCCAGCAGAGAAGACTTCACATCTCATCTCTCCCTAGCCAAGAGTAGATCTTTTCTATTATATCACAAGCAGCCTGACAACACAACACATAAAAATTGGAGCTATCACCATATCAAGATCATGAACCAGCTTTCCTGAATGTTGTTATTAAGACAGTTCTTAAGCAAGATAAAAATTGGTAGTTTAATGAGTCTCTTTAGAAGTATGCTAAATATACCAAAAATAAGGATCAATAAGTCTCTTTAGAAGTATGCTAAATATACCAAAAATAAGGCTCAATAAGTCTCTTTAGAAGTATGCTAAATATACCAGAAATTAGGCTCAATGCCATTAATTTGACTAAACAATTAATAAGAAAATATAATAATGTGAAAAGTATAATGGAGGAATTGCCTCATGGATTCTCTAATTCCCTAGCTTCTAAAACACATAAGGGTATCAGGGACCTGGCAGACACCAGAATCTGTAATTTCCACTATCATATGTTTTTGCAGTAGAAAGTAGAATTAAGTAAACACATTCTTTGCTATTTAATTAAGGAATGTACCCTCTTCCAGATAATAGTCTTGATAGTGAACCAGAAAGCACAGCTCTGTTCACACATTCAGCTAAGAAAGTGCAATCATTTTCTCCGGGAAATATACTGCAGAACTTGATCCCCTTGATACTGAGCAGGTAGAATATGCTCTCTTACAGAGCCACCCCTATTCATCTAGCAGTGGAGGCAGAATATATCTTCTCATTTATGCTTCACCTCACAGTTCTGCTGTACTCATGCACGGGGAACAGCTGGAGTTTGAACTGCCCTGGTCAGAAAATGCTCAATTCTGAGCAGGGACAGCAGTACGATGAGACTGAGCGTGCCGGAGCTTTGCCGCTGTTTGGCTCAGAAAGCCTGGTTGTTTCACTGGATTTGGGACATTAGGAAGAGCAAGTAAAAGAAGTCAAGGAGAATTAATAAAAATACAATATCTGAAAAGCTCTTGCAGTGAGCATCTGCCTGGAGTTGTATGCCTAGGACTGCAGACAGTCGTTCATTTTTTTGTGTGAATGACCACAACACAACTACAGAATTGCAGCCTGTAGAATGCACAAGTTTTTACAGTTTCATACCCCTGTCTCCTTTGCACTTTCTACAAGCAAAGAAATGAGCAGATAGCACAGATCAGCAGCTGCAAAGTAACCTGTAACCTGTTATGCTCTGGTAGTTGATCTGGGCACGCAGTTTCTCCATCCAATTTCAATTAAGGTTAAAACCCCTGGGGAGAAGAGAGAGCAGACTGTGCTCTGAACATTTTAGCTCTGTACATCCAGTGCCATGCTGGTTTGCTTTTTGGAACACCAGCAGAAGGAGAGAAGCAGCAGCTATGGAGGTTGCAATGGCAATGTATGCAGCAAGCTCCTATCCAAACAGGAGCTGCTATACCATGAAGATACACAGAGCAGACCTGATGACCCGTGCTGGCTTTCAGGCTTCATACAACTGCCTGCTGCAACCAAGATTTTTAAATCTGGCTTTATAACATGGCATATTAATACATATGGGATGGTTTTCAGAAGCTGTGTCCTCTCCCATGAAGATGGAAACTTGGGCTTTAGGGACCACTGCAAAGAAATCAGAGTTCAAAAAATAGCATAAATGTGGCTATGTTAGCAGTGCATATAGCTTTAAGCTGGGTCTTATAATCCGGATCATGTTTAGTTTTTTTATTAAGTACAAAATATATTTGCATCACTGACTTGAAAGGTCCTGGTAGCTATATTGATTGTTTATTGGTTCTACTTATTTGCAAACAAAGAAAAGTGAAGAGAACAGCAAAGTGGTCAGAAGTGGGATAGCTGCAGGAACAGAAAGGCTCATGGTCGAGCTGTTGAAAGCTGTCAGTGCAAATGCCAGCAAAGAGGCCAAAATAGATACATCAAGGAACACAAGGAGGTTGCAAGTAAGCAGATAGAGGCATTACTTCCACCAGCTTCAGGGAGAGGAAGATCTTGCTCATCCAGCTAACTACAGTGACCTTAGTCACTGGTGGAAAAAAATAATCCTGAACATGTTTACCAACAAATTAAGGCCAGTTTCAGAGGAAGCAGATGGCCAGAAATGGTGTGACTTCACAGCAGACGCAAGGTTTACTGATCAAATCATCACTCAGGGCGAGAGATGGGAGGGGAGTAATAATAGTGGGTTAAAACTTTTGGAGGAAAAAAACTGGCTTGAGTGGATACAACATAGAGGGTGTGAATATATGGACTTTCAGGTAACTGTAATTATAAAAGGTGTATGTTAAGACTCCTGTAGTGCAGTAAGAAATGTCAAGCAATTGGGTAAGTCCAAGTTTGATTTAGGAGCAGAGGACTTGGAATCACACTCATCTTCAATCATGAAGATAAATGTTGCTCTGAGATGCCTTGGAAGGCATAATTTTGAAAGATCCATAGCAAAGCTTTTCAGTAAATATAAATGATATGTGATTACTGGCAAATAGGTCTGATTTAATGAAAGCATTTTTGCCATGTTGGAAAATTGGTTTTGTAAACTTGAAAAACTAGTTCCAAGAATATGAGACTGCTGCATCTTGGAGAAGAAAAAGTACATACTGTGCTGACATGTAGCATAAGGGACGTTACAGAGAAGCGTAGTCCTACATGTAGTTATATTCACATCAGCATCAGTTAGTTCAGCATCAGTGGTTGAGTAAAGATGAATTAAAACAGTCATGTACCTTAGGCAAAAATGCTGCACAGTAGGTGATGAGATTATGGATCAATAAGGATAATACATCTACAATCCATATGGGGTTGTTTTCAAATTTATTATTACTGCATGGACTAAGAATAGTTCCAGTAAATGAGATAAAATTGTGAAAAAGACAGGAGACAGCTCTTTCAAATATTGCAGTTAGAAATGGAAAACATTTTAAAATATCAGAGACTGGGTCAGGAAATCAAGGCAAGGGGTCGACTTTAATTAAAAAGATTATAATGATGATGATACACCAGGACATACCAATACACACACACACACACACACACAAAAAGGCATTCAAGGCCTAAAAGCTAATATCAAGTAATATCAAGTTCATGACTAGATATTAAATTAAGCTTTGTTTAATACTGTAATAATCCCTGAACTGGAAAGACCAGCAATGACATAGTGTTCCCCAGATCTGGAAGGACACTCTAGAAAACCAGAGAAGAAAAGGACTATTTTATAATTAAAATGCCTACATTTTCTACAGCCCTAAAATTTATCTGTCTAGCTACAGAAATAGTCATAAACCATCATCACCATAAAAAACTTGTAAAAATGCCCCACAAATTCAGAAGTTTTTTCAAACAAAGGAGTCAATGCGGATTCACTTACCAATATATTTAGCACATATGCACATACAACACACACATCTGCATAGTAAGAAGAGAAACAGATAAATCAAATGCACAGAGAGAAACAGATAAATCAAATACACAGAAACTGCAGAAATATGATGTGCTTGCCAAGACTCAGACACAAGTCTTCACAGGAGTCTGCTTGTAAGCCAATTCATATTTGAATAATTGAAATGACATCTAATGGAAGTTAAATATATACAATAAAATAAATGTGTGTATTCATCTTTATGACAAAAGTATTAATAATACAAAGGTACAATATTGAGATTTTCTAGGAAAGCATCTTGTCCTAGAAAATGTAAGAGCTTTGTGTTCAAAGGATTTAGAAAATAAATTCCCTTTCTGTGGAGCCCTGTCCGTTGGGACTTGGCATAAGAAAGAAAAGAGAATTTCTAAGAAACATCAGGTTTCCTTTGCTGGTGTATTTTTTACTTTGTTCTAAATGGAAACAACTTGAGCTCAAAAGGTAAATTTCATTGACTGTAGATTTTACTAAGTGTGAGTTTAGCAGAGAAAGCAAAAGAAATTGAAGGATATACTAAATATGACTGCATTTTACAGCCCCTTTCTTCTTCTTCTTTTGATAAGCACTTAACAGAAGTCTATTCAGTGAAAGCTGCCAATTCTTATTTTTACCATATGTACAGATTGAGGATGTCAAAGGAAATGTGTATGGCAAATTAGGGTGAACTCTGCGGCCTGAATGTTAAATGAGAGGGCAAATTATGCAGGAATTGTCTTCCATTTCTCTGCTCTCATTTGTGATGTCTTTGGGCAGGGCACCTTTATAAGACTATCCTGAAGATATTATCATAATGGAATGTTTTGCATAATGGAAAACACAGTCACCTCAGATCTTCTTTTGCATGACAAACCCTTGATTAGAAAAATAATAGGATGGAAATGGAATTTGTGTTTATACAGGCAGGCATCAGAGCCAAGAAGAATGGAAGCTGACCTCAATACACTGGAGAACTGACATAGGCAGATGCAAAACCTCTCTTTACAGTAAATTTAGCCTGGGAATAGATTGAGAAACAAGCAGGAGTCATATAAAAGTCTTCTTACAGTGAAAAGTTCTTTATTCATGAGAAAAGTATCTGTGATATGCAAAGGATATCATATATTTTTAAATGACTCATAGCTCTTGTTATACTGTAAGGTCCACATTACACCCCTGTGAAAACAAGAATGTTTCGATATTTGACAAAATGGTAAATGTTTTAAATTTTCTATTATGCATTTGATTTAGCTTTGGCAATTTACAGTCTTTAGTCCATTGATGTACAGTTAGGAAATGGAATTAATATCCTGCCTTAAATCAGCAGAGCCAACCATGTACATAATTAGGAGCTGGATTATTTTCGGAATTGATTACAGCCATGCTCCTGTACTCACCTGAATTAATGCACACATCTGCATATGTGTTCATAGGATTGCTGCTGATGTGCACATGCCATTAGACACATAAACCTGCTGGTTTTATTTAGTTGGTCAGTATTTATTATGAAGTTTATTCTGCACACAGAAACATAGAAAAAAATCTCAAAAGTGTACAATAATTTGTACAGGAAGACTCTGTACCTTCAGGGAAATTGTAAAATCAAAAGGTAGGTTTTACTTACTCCTTCCTTCTTACTTAATGTGCTATTGCATGACTGGACTTAATGTACGTTCAGAAGTCAACATTTTTTCATTACTGTCAGTGATCCTGGGAGCACAATACAGTATTGTTCTCTGCCAAGATCATATTGCTCACAGGTTGAAGTGGATTTTGGGTGATAAGAATTCCAACACAGCTGGTTTACAGAAGAACCTAGTTAAACTGATTTAAACGCCTCATCTAAAATATGGCACCTGTGAAGATAGTGTTGTGATAGTGGGAGTTCTACCTGCCGCGAGAGTGTAAGTGCTAATTACAAACATGCTCATGCTTATTTCTATGGCTGCCCTGAATTAAAGAACATTGGCCTGTCCTGATATTTGATACTGCTCTGAGGCATCTCATGTGATAAGGATAAAATCTTAGCCTGTCCTTGGTTTCCTGATAGCCATTTCCTCTCTCTCTTCCTCACTATGATTTGTTGAGATGGTATTAATCTGATCCAAAGGCTCTGAACACCAGAACTACCATTCAAAGCAGCAAGGATGAGTGTTTCCAGTATCTCTCAGGATCAAGCTTATAATTTTTAGCTGTAAATATCTGTACGAGTAGAGTTACATGTGCCAGCTTTAAGATAATGTCACGACTTCATTGTGGTCAAATATTTTGAACAAGGAAAGCATGGATGATCTCTGCACAGTGTCTGTTCATGTATATTATCTTAACAGTAAACTCACAACTGATTGCAGGTTGGCTCTTATCAGTTCTTCCTTCCAGCAACACACTAAATAATTTCAGCTTGTTCAGGAGCAGATCAATCTTAAGACGCAGCTTTACAGAGAACTGACAGATAATACTAACCTTTATTTTTCAGCAGAAGTAATTTTTGACATAAAAAAATGATGCACAAGTGGCCACAACATTCAATATACATATATGAACTATGGCTAATGAAATGCAGGAATTCAACTTTTCAATGCCTGAAGAAGCAGATTTAATACCTAGGTTTAGTACGGCAGATTTTTTCACCTGGTTTAGAGTGAGCTGTAAATAGGCTGGTTGATTAGAAGACTAAAAATATAACCCAATTTAATGATCATTCATAACATGCCTACCAGAATCCTCCACCTCAATAGCGCAATAGTTACTTTCTTTGAGGAATACTTTGCAATGTATTAGAAAATGAAATCTCCTCTCTTCTTCCACAGCAAGAGCATTCCAGTCAGACAATCCCCTGCTAGAAGTCTGAACCCAGAAATGCATGTTCCCAAATGCTGCTTAATGCACATTCTCTAAAGTGCTAGTAGTAAGTCCTGCACTGAGTCTGCATGCTTTAGGTCTGTATTTGTTACCCCGCTCTGCTTTCCATTAATTGATTACTAACTCAAAGCTGCACTTAATCCATTATGCCAACAGTTACATTTGCAAAAAACAAACCAAAACAACAAAACAAACAAACAAACACAAAAAAACCCCCACCAAACACCACCACCACCACCACAAAAAACAACAAGATTCCAAAGTAAGAATCTGAGTTGTAGTAGAGCCTGTTCAGGCCATGCTCTGAGACAGCTAGAGCATGCCCCCGGGATTATTCCCATAAGACAAACCAAAGCCAGACTCTGTAATGACACCACTTGCAAATGCAGCAGTCATTTTTTCTACTCTCCCCACTTCCAGTAAGCTCATCCTGAATGCATTTTAGCCAGCCTCAATTTTGGTGTCTCCTCCATCTAACCCAGTGAGAAACAGACAAACAAATCCCGTAAGGGTGGGCAGGAAGTTGTGAGAGCTGTTACATGGTTATTGTTACTAGGGAAACCACTTCCTTAGTATTCATGTGTTCAGCAGATCTGTCTGGCTGTGTCTTGGAGTCCCGGGCAACATCATGAAATAAATGGCAACCAGGAAAATAAACCCAAGCCAGCACAAAATACACCATGTCTGTGACACTTAAAATTAAAATCTTGTTTTGGTAATTGCAGTCTAAGCAGAAATATCTCCCATAATAAGCTTTTATAACAAGGGGGTGTGTGTTTGGAAGAGCATGCTATATTCTATTCCTCTTTTCCTGAACATTAATAAAATATCTGTAAAAGCAATCAGTACTGACAGTCTAGAGTTAAAATTCTAAGCCCAAGCAGCTATATTTTTTGGCTGCTGACCTTAGCTCCTATTTCATGAGGAGTATCTATATCCATGCAAAGGAGGCGTACAGCTAGTATTTTTCTTTGGAAACCAGACTGCAGTGTTGGGACTCATCTCTAAGAACAGATTGCCCATGCTCCTACTTTATAGGACTTTTTGTTGTTGTTGTTTGTTGGCTTTTTTAAGATGCAGTTTGTTTTTGAGTTCAGTCACAAAAGCGTGTGACTTACAAACCATCAGTAGAAACAACTCGAGCGGTAGCCATGCCTCCTAATGTTCTCTGTATCCCTTCTAGCATAGTTTAAATGAGCAGCAACTTTCCCAGATTCAGTCAGAAATCGGGGCTCTCAAGAAATCAGCCGTGCTGAGCAGGTTGTCATGTATCTGGTTTATACACAGACGCTCACCACCAGTTCCTTAATTTCCACAGCGATTTGGATTCAACACATTTCATCCTCAGTAGGAATTCCACAGCTGATTAATTGATTTTGCCTCTTATCCATCTTGCTGAAAATCTCAGCTGAGTGATAAAGCCTGAAGAGGATACACACACCTTCCCTAGAGCACTTCCAGCCTCAGGCTGTCAGTTCCAGTGCTGGCTGCATTGCAAAACCAGCTCAGTGTTACTGCTCTCCCTGACAGACTCCAGACACACAGCTGATTTGCTCATCCACCAGAGGTTTTAGGTCTGGCACTTCAGAAAGTTATTGTTCCTGAGGATCTCGATAACCTCAAGCCCAGCCAGAAACAACCATCTCAGTAGGTTTGTTCCTCTTTAGAGTGGGATGAATTGCAGTGGGGAGATACAGTGTGCAGCATAACTGAGTATTGCAAAGTTCACTTGCTGCTAGAGAAGGACCTCTCTAAACAGACATTTCAGAAGACAACGTACAGGCACAAATGTGACCAGAGTTACAGGCAAGACTGCAGGAAGGAGAGTGGTGCCTGATTTTCTGAAGAAATGGAGGAGAGGAAAGCAGCAGAGAATGAAGGGACAATACTTTATTGTGGAGTAAAGCTCTGATAATAAAGCACAAATGATTAACAACTATTTGGGCCTTGATGAAGCAGGCTCACAAACAGGGTTATGCAAAACAACCTATAAACTGAGATAAAAGCTAAGACAGTAGTTGGATAAAAAAGGAGATCTTTCTGACTCCACAAAAATCACTGTTATTAAAGATACACGAGTGCTTAAAGGCTTGCTTCCGTTTTTTTCCCCCAGTTTTATTTATACATCTTGGGGCTAACTACAGTGAAAATACACCTGCTTTACAACAGATAGAGAAAAACAGAGAAGCAGGACTGCAGGATTTAGAAATATCCCTGCCATGAAGACCTGCAACACAGGACAATGGGAATATCAAGGTACAGAATTAGAGTTCGAATAGACGTGTGGCAGCTCATTTTCCTCTCAGCATGTTTGTGTCTTTGCATGATCTCCAGTCTGATCCCTAGTCCACGGTATGATATGGGCTTGTGCTGTCCACAGAGTGACCATAAAAACGAGATAATTAGAGACCACTAGGAAGAGACTTTGGCAATTAGAAATATCCAGCACAAACCAACAGAAAGACTCTGCTCATTAAGTATGTCCATTGATGGCACTAAATAAAGAGGCACATGTGACCTACAGCTGGGAAATACCGGGAACTGGAGTTCGTGCAGGAAAATCTGTTGGAGAATAACAAAATACTCTCACTGATGTCCCAAATTAAAGATGATCTAATAAATATGAAACTGAGTTCCAGATTTCTTTCAAGAGCACAGCACTACAGGAAGCAGCTTCTATAGTTCAGATATGTGGATGTAAAGAACAAGGAGACAGTGTCCAAGCCAAGCAGTTTGTTCGGCAGGGCTAGGTATGGAGTATGGCACTGAGGGACAGGCATGCTCTGGTTGGTTTGCTATGGCTCCTCCGGGCCATTTGACCTAGGCTGCTGCCTCACGGGGCAGTAAAAAGGCATTCACTGTCCCCTGACAGTCCCCCACCGCCAGCTCAAGATGCACTTTGGTTGGACACTGCTGAGAGCTGGAAGACTACTTAGAGGAGATATTTCTATGGGTTTTCTTTATTCACACATCTTTCCTCAGATACCAGCAGCCAGCTTTGGAATTGGAGGACTGGAAATTTTTGTGCTGAGAATTAAGGCCATTTTGATGAGGCAGGAGACAGCTATGATGCACATTAAGCCCTGGTAAGTGCTGAGCGCTCTCCACACCCACGTGGGCTTGAGACCCCCATGCAGTGGGCAGCTGAGTTCTTGGGGGCATTCACAGGAGCATAGCTTCCCTGCTTGTGGGTCTCCACGTGGCAAAGCTACCCCACACAACGAAGCTGCCACTTCACTTCCAGAGAAACCTACAGTGACAGAGGAACAGCTAAAAACAGACAGTAACACATGGAGGGCCCACATGTAGGGTGGTTCAGAAAAAGTGGCAGCATTGGGAGTGAGGCAAAAAACCTGCTCATTTGTTGGATGAGGAGTGCAGACAGCAGAGTTGGAAATACCTCCTGTGGTTCTCTGAAGCTGTAGCTGTCGAGAGGGCAAGGGCCAAATCACCAATCTCTCTTGTGCTTTGAGATGTGCAAGTTGGAAAAGCAGACTGACAACCCCCTCCCGGCTGAGTTCACACTTTCAGTGAGAGCTTTAATAAGAAGCCAGGTTTGCAGGAGAGAAGAGAATGGGGATCCACAGGGCAGCCCAGATTTACACGTAAAAATCCTCCAGCGAGGTTGTGATGTCTCAGTGCGGGTGGAGAGCACCAGGGTGCAAGCAAGCAGCTCAGTTTCATTGTTCATGCCTCAAAATGTTGCCAAGATGTAAGATCTAAATTTTGAAGATGAAGATCTGCCTCTGGCCCAGTTCTGCTTTCAGTATTCGGAGAAGCAGTGCATGGCAGCTAAGAAGTCCAGTAATGGATATTGATAGTTGCAGCCTGCTGTTCCATCATAGGACGGCTTGCCTGTGACAGGCCAGGAGGGAAATCAATACTGATGACAGCACTTTCAGGATCTGCCCAGAAGTCAAACCTGTCAAAAAGCCATTTACACACTCTAAGTGAAAACAAAGTACCTGCAGCTTTTAGTAACACTGCTCAGAGATCAATTGCTACATTTTCCACAAATTATAGAGCGAACGAAATGTTTACCAGAAATATATATATATGGACAACAGTTGTTTGATGAGGGTTTTGGAAAGGGAAGACTGAAGTCACATTGCTTTAGAGCCTCAGGTGTTTATCATGGAAATCAGCTTGCTGGAAAAGTCAGTGCAACTGCATAGCTAGTATGTCCACTCAGCCCTGCAGAGCAGGCTGTGGCTTAGAGAGGGAGCAGGTATGTTAAATGCTCCCAAAGCAGAATACAAGGAGGGTGAACTAACAGCAGAGCTCAAGCCTGAGCTGAGAACAGACTGTGCAAGGAATCACTTAGTCACAGAAAAATGCAAACACTTGTAACATCAAGTCAGATTTAGTCAGCAGTTTCACCTGAAATAAAATGTAGAAAGGATTACTTTGATGGTTTTGCAATAGTTTTTTGCTTTGACTTTTCACGCAAGCCTTACAAACTTGAAAACAATTGATGAAACAATAGAAAATGGGAAAAGGGTACTGTATGCACCACCAACTACACCTTGTGAGACTGGAGGCAAATATCCACTCCTTTACCTACCTTATTTAAAGCTGGGTCTTAGAATCACAAGGGGCTTCCTACCTCCTTCACAATAATACTGATTCTAGGTGGGACAAGTTCTTTTTTTGTTGGTTTGTTTTTTTTTTTTTTATTTTTTCCTTTGAAGATACTTGGAAGCAGAGAATGGAAAATGGAAAATCCAGATGAGTACCCTAGACACCAGCCCAGACTATAATCATCATCTATTTTCTTACTCAGTGAATGTTCATGAGTTACATTGGATACATCACCATTCAAGAGAGGCTCCCTTTGTATCTCTGCAGCCACAGTGAATTTTCTTCACCACAAGTACAAATTCTTTCAACTGGCCAAGAGCTCTACATCCCTCAGAATACAGGGAGCAGGGCTGGCTTGGTGGTGGAGCAGGGACACGAAGCAGTACACACCACTACAGCTTAGGCTCTTTCACCTAAGTTACAGGTTGCTCAGCAGCCTTGAATCCAGCAGAGCTACTTTCTCAGGCAACATCAATTGCAGGAGTTTCACTTGATCTGCCCGTGTGGTATGGTTTGGACAGCCTGGCATTTAGGACATTTTTTCTGAGAGGAAAACCTGGGGATTATGGAGCAGTTGGAGTCTCTTACCTAAAAAGTCAAAGTTCACACCACTGGGTGCAACAGGGAATATGCCCTCTTCAATTTTGTGAATATTGCTCCAGTCATCCTGAATGAGTGTATTTTTACACTGCTTTCATGCCTTTAGAGATATCCCAGATCAATATGAAATACTTATTCAACCTGTAAGAAACCTTCCTTATCTGACAGTTTGAAAAACTCTGGTTTCATGCATATCCAAAACTATTTTTCCCTTTTTCCTTAAAACATTGCCAGCACAGTTTTCCTCCAAACAGGACCAATCATTCATGCAGGTCTAGTTAAAATAAGAAGTATTGCTAGTTCTTTGCTGAGAGCATTAGTCTGGTTGCTCAGCATTTCTAGTTCCAAAAGTTGTTGCCCAGATTAAAACTGTTGCCCAGTTGTACTGGGTCTGGCTGAGACAGAGCCCATTTTCCCCACAGCAGCCCTCCTAGTGCTGTGCTTTGTCTCAGTAGCTAGCGAGGTGCTGATGAACACTCGTGTTTCGGCAACTGCAGAGCAGCGCTCCCACAGCACCCGTGCTGCCTCTCCAACAATCTGCCTCCTAGAGTGGGCTGGGAGAGGGCAGGAGGTTGGGAAGGGACACAGCCAGCACAGCTGACCCCAGCTGACCAAAGGGATATTCCATACCATATGGCATCTGCTCAGCATTAAAAGCCAAGAGAAAGGGTGGGCATTTGTCATTAGGATGTTTGTCTTCCAGGGGAGCTGCTAGGCACACTGAAGCCCTGCTTCCTGGGAAGTGTCTGAACACTGATGAGAATTAGAGAATAGATCTTGTTTTCCTTGCTTCTGTGCATTCTGTTCCTTTCCTTTTTGCTTTATTAAACTGCCTTTATCTTGACCCATGAGTTTTTTCCATCTAATTTTCTCCCTCCTGGTGCTGCTGAGGAGGGGAGTGTGGTGGGCAACTGGCATCTATTGAATGCCATCCCACCAGTCCTTTTGAACAACCAACATGGGGCACCCTCTTTGCAGTAAACACTGCCTCTTCACTACACTTAAGGGTCAAATTCTGATTAAGCTCTCATTTCAGTAGGATCAGAATTGGTCCAAACCACTCAACTTTCTCCTTCTCAGACTCCCATAGTGCCTGGTTTGGAGATGGAGGTAGGCAGCATGCTAGGCCCTTACACACAAAGCACGCTAAGCCTCTTTACACTCAAAGGAAGAATTCCACAAACCGAGATTAGTGTGCCAGGTGAGGCCACAGCATGAAGCACCCTGCAGACCTGCCTGGTTTTTTTTCTTACACCAGAAATAATCTTCTTCATTTGTCACCAAGCTGAATACCATTTAGTCCACTGATGCTCTAAACTTTCCTGCAAAGTTTGGAAGTGATGCAACACTGAATTTGCAATATCCCACATCCCAGAGGACTGAATCTGAGTTTAGGTGTGGGTGCCTCTGTACCAGGATTCTCAAGGACAAACATCATATGGAGGCTGCTGCTGTAAATGTTTCTAAGTAGGAGCAGAATGTAACTCTGGAGCATCTGAAAAAAGCCCCACTCTTATCCAATATAAATATACAAGAAAATATGTGTGCACAATTGTCTTATTCCCCAGAGCGTTATGCACATAATCAAAGGAGAACCACTGAGGACTTTGTGGCACGGAGGAATAGAGTGCTCTTCCTTTATGAATGAAGCTGAGCAAGTACTATTTCCGTGGGTAAAGACTGCTTTTAAGGATAAAATAAATAGATGGCATCTTTTCTGTATCAAAACAAGGGTACGCAGATCAACCTATTTTCACAGCCATTGTTTAACATTATACTTAAGAGCACTATTAGACTAAAAAGCGCCTAATTTAACTTGAGCTGATTTAAAATGCATTTTGGTGCGTCTCAGCTATTGTCTAACTCTTTTGTTTGAGATGTTCTACATTAGTCAGCCACTTTTGATTCATGTGCTAACAATCCCCCTTAAGGCAGGTAATTCACAGACAATGTTCACGATGTGCAAAGTGGCAATCCAGTTCCCACAGACAAAAGTCAGTAAACTTTAAATCCCAGAGCCCCTAAACTTATTTTGCATAAATTTCCCTCACAGGAGGGGAGCTGAGATCTGTTTATATGCATCTCCTGTTATCAACTTAGAATTCAAATCAATTTTTCAGAACAGTAGGAATGCTGATTAGAGACAAATCACAGCAGAAAGCAAAGGCTGCAACCAATTTTGAGTACAAACAAAATAAAATTTAATGACTTCACTTTAACCTCTATGTCCTACTTCAGTGTCTTTTCCATTAAAGGTTTCTTAGCACAACAATTAACAGAGTGGAGATACATGTTTGTTAAATAATGACCTCCTACAGATGGCATTTCTTTTCCTTTGGTACTGAAGTTACACAGGACAGCATTTACTGTGTAATGAGAAAAGGTTTTAAGCCTAGTAGCTGTTGATTTTGCCAAGACAATAAATGGGACCTTTATGCTAATGAAAGTTAAGATTTCAATCTTTCTGCTATGATGCAGTTTCTGTCCTCAGAAGATCTTGAGATAGAGTGCTATTTCAAATGATGTAATACCAAGCATAAAGAAGAGTTTGGATTCCTACTTTTGAACTGCAGTACTTAGATAATCACATTCCTTTTCCCCAGAAATTCATGTATCTGTATCCATAGCAGAGAAAAAAAATAAAACCTGCCATCACCTCAAGGTAGAAGAAGAGAACTGTGAAATAATGGTACCAGTAAAATCTGTAAATATGTTAAAACAGGACAAAATGTAAATTTCTCCGCTGGTAAATCATGTAGCTGTGGCAACTTATATAATTAATAAATTATAAGTCTATCAAGGTTGACTTCCTACTTGCATAAGCCATCAACATTCACAAAGTGGAATCTAGACACAGCTCTAATCTGTGTTTAAGATACTGCATCTATCTTAGCAAGTCATCCTGGACATAAGTCCTAATGCTACTGAAATCAGTGCCAAAAAAAAAAAAATTAAAAATCCAGGGTTTCCAGGATTCCAAAAGATTTCAAACCAGATTAAAACCAGATCTCCCCTGCCTAAATGGTGGGATGAGCTATTAAGTCATTGTTCTCTTAGTGGTAGTCCGAATTTACCAAGTGCCTCCTCTGACCAGTGAGGCTTGTTATCCCCTCTTGGAAGGTTTCATTGCTAAGGATGATCAGTAATTCATTCTAGCATGGCAAAATGTTTTCTAGAAACCCTTCATTCCAAACCAAAAGCAAAACCATGAACATTGAAATATGGTGCCTAAACTGAAATACTGAAATATCTGGAGATGGCAGTTTGGAGAGTTTCATGACATAAACCTGTGGAGTTTGAAACTAAAATAGTCAATGATTTCTGGCATCTGCAGTGTCCCATAGCTGCACACACTGGAGAACTGCATTGGCTCCTGGCTCTTTAGCAAAAACTCAAAAATCCCTGAGGTCTCCAGCCACACAGTCATTCAAATGGAATCCTGTCACTAGGCTGAGAAACCTGAGCTCCTGGCAATCCACAGGTGAAGGAAGTTAATTGAAAGATAAGTCTTTCTCTCCTGATAAATCACTGGGTTTCAAAGCTGAATAGCCTTGCTTTGTTGGGAAAAACTTCCAACCAGCTCTAATCAAACAGTCCCAGATTAAGTTAAGAAAAGCGATTTAATTGAAAGAAGGTGCAGGGAGTGTTCTGGGTGATTTGTGTAAGTGCTGAGGGACACCTAAAAAAAAAAAAAAAAAAAAAAAAAGGTGTGCGTGCTGCTACAACCCCAATTTCTTTGTTGGGACAGTGTAGTACTGAGGTATGAAAGATAAATAATCAGTGTGGATTTCCCCATTTTCCCCTTGCATCGCATTCTGCACATCAGAATGTGCAGGCTGATCATTTGTTAATCAGTTGTTTAGGTGATTACTAACAGAGAACAAGAGAGATCATATGTGTGGAAAATAAACCAGGCAGAGGTTCGAGAGAGACTCATTTTCCTTCTCTCTTTGTAGTAAATGCCCACGTTAAAAAATTAAAATCTACCTAAGGCCATTTCTCTAACTCACGCTCCAGAGGTATCTTTGAAAGAACCTGGTTGCATTTTTTGCTCTTTCTGTATTGAAGAAATTAATAAAAGATCAGCATCTGAGGCAAGTATGAGTTTGAGATACTGTGTTTTACTGATGACAAACTCCAATTCCATTTTCAGGTATTCACACCAATGCAAAGTCCAGCTGCTGCACCAGCTCCTGCACCAGCTCCTGCATGGATCTATCTGAAGGCAGATTAGGGATTTAAGGCAATACAGTACACAAGACTGAAGGTGTTGCACATGAACTGACGGATGAAGCAAAACGCTTTCAGATGTGCTAAGACGGCGGAACAGGGTGCCCAGAAAAATTGCAGCTGCCTCATCCCTGAAAGTGTTCGAGGCCAGGGCGGATGGAGCTTTGAGCCACCTGGTCTTATGGAAGAAGTCCCTGCCCACGGCCAGGGGATGATCTCCAAGGCTCTTTCGGACCTAGGCATCCTATGATTCCGTGAAACCTGCAGGTGACCGCGTTTGGATGGCAATGGGACAGCGGCGAGCTCGGGGTTGGGGGCCCCCGCGGGCCCGGGACGGCGGGAAGCCGGCGGGAAGCAGCAGCGCTGGGGGCCGGGCTCTGGCAGCTCCGGGCACCCCGCACCCGCTCTGCCCGACAGCCCGGAACCGTGGCTGAGAGCGGGGAGGAGACCCCCGCCCCTCATTCACAGCGGCATTTCCTACAACCTTCGGAAAACCCCAGTGGGAAGCCTGACCCTCCCCGATCTCGCCTCTCTTGGCAGCGCGGCGGCCGCATCCTGCCCAGCTGGGCATTTCGCTCTCCTCCCGCTCCGCAGCGGACACGCCGGAGCTGTTTTCGCTCACGTTGGCGCCAGAGTTCCCCGTTTCCCAGCGGGCGCAGAGGCACCCGGCCCCTCCCGGCCCCTCCCGGCCCCGTTCCCGCCCTGCGCGGGCGGTCCCGGCACACGGGGATCCGCGGCGCTCCCGCGGCCGCCGGGCGGAACCGGGCACCGGCAGGACGGAGCTTCACCTCTGCGGGCCTGCCCACGAACGCTGCTTCGGGCTGTGGCCCTGCCCTCCCACCGCCCTCGCCGTGCCGTCGTGTCTGCGGCGCCTGCGGGGAGCGAAAGCTCGTCTGCGCACACCGGGCACCTCAGTGGTGTCAGCACAGCCGGCGCACCTGAATGTCCTCCTTGTTCCTTCCTGGCACACCCTCCCACCAGACGGATTCCCGCAGTCAAAACATTTCGGTGCAAAGCAGCTCAGCAGCCTGAGTTGCAGGTGCGGGAACCACCGGGCCCAGTGTTTGGAAGGGTGCTGCGGTTTCTCACCATGAAGTTCCTGTAGAGCTAACACAGGCGTGGGGGGAAGGGGCTGGGAGATGCCACTTAAGGCTTGGTGGTTTTTAGACGCAGCACTAACAAGGAGCAGGAGACAAAGTTGCTTTAGCTTCAGTCTGTCATGGGGCCTTCAGTAAGAGCTCATGTTATTCCCAGGCCCTCGCCCCTTACTTTCCCTGGTCAAACTGGTGACTCCTTCAGGCCACCTGGAACAGCTGCCAAACTAGGGTTTGTCACAAGCATCCTCTCCCCAAAACGGTATTATTTACCTCGGCAGCGCTGTTGTAGGGAACCCTGCTGGCTAACACTGTAGAAACACACCGGGGTGTTCAAAGCTTCGTGTTATTACAGGTGGTGAATGTATAGTACACTTCCTCATATTTAGGGGCTTTTGAGGGCTCATCTGAAACCCCTGAGATTCTCCCCTTTCCTTTGATCAATTGGTTGCCCTAAATCTGACCTGCAAGCGCTCGGGGAAAGGATATCCAAATGTACCTTTCTTATGTGTGGGTCATAAAAGAAAGGCCTGGCTAGTGGTAGGGTGAACATTTTGGAAATTTCTAAAACAAGGGAATTTTCTAAAATACCAGGACTTGCTTGTGACTATGTCCTTACCACTGCCAGGTTCATGACCTTGCCCCCGATGGCACACATACCTGTCTCATGCCCTCTCTCCTGCCTCCTCTGCCTCCAGTCCTGCTGCACCGACAGATGTATCCAAGAAGAACAGAAGAGCTTGAGAGAGTGGCTGAAGCTACGGAGCAGCAAATTCTCATTCTGCTCACTCACTGCTGTCTCTGGGCTGGCAGAAGAGTGGGGTACCTCTGGTCACTAAAGGAGCTGCTCCCAAAATTACAGGCTCCTGCTATTCCAGATTAGTCACTGCTTGTGCATGAGTACAAACTAAACAGCCAGTTGTGAAAACACATATATTGCACAGATGCAAACAGGCATTTCTGGAGAGAACCTAGTGCATGTGGGAGACTAGAGGTGCTGTTCTTCCACGATTCACATCCCCACCAAGGAGGTAGTTGTGTTCCAAAATACCCTTTGTGAGACTGCTGTAGAGTACAACCTTCCATGCAGAAACTCGCTTCTCCTTTGCTGTCTATATTGTGTGTTTTGGAAAAAAAAAAACCTGAGAGTATTGACGAACATCTGAGATGTCTCTGAAACTTGTGATTCCTGATGCAGCCAAGTGGCAGTTCATGTTTACAGTATTTCCCAGTGAATGCTGGTACATGCAGTTTCTCCTGCTCCACACTGACGTGATGCCAGGCATTTGGTCAACGAACAACTCTTTAAAATCCTGTTAGAGCACAACACTTTGGCAGGTCTTTGGAGCTGTCTGTACTGTGAAACATGACTTGTTTTGAACACAGAAGTTACACTCTGTCATTGTGAGAACTGTTCTAAAATAAATCTTGAATGAACACCAAGTGAAATAATCTTTCAAGATGTTTTTGCCCATGCAAAGTTTTGAAAATAAAAAAAAAAAAAAAAAAACCAAACCCCTGAAGATGTACCTTGAGTTTTGGGGTGTGGGTTTTTCTTTTTCTTCCACAAGAATATGGATCTTTAGATCTGTATGGTATATTCCAGAGCTGTGCATACAGCTCATTTCTTTGATGCATGAATATCTCTGAGCTCCTCAGGTGAAAGCTGGGGACAAATGTATAATTAGCTGGATTGTAAAATTAACACCTACCCTTGTGACACCTACACTGTAGTCCTAATTCCAGTTGAAAGGTGAGGCTGAAATGTTCCTATGATATCATAAATCTCCTTAGGCTTCAAGACTTTCTGGCATATACAGCAGTGCAGTATCTGGTATAGCACTTAGAGCTGTTACGTCTTTTATGTGAATCACCATATGGGTCCTTGAAAAATTAATTTTAAAATGTTTGATTTTAATTTACCAGTTCTTTCAAGGTAGTACAGCCCCAGCAATCACTACTGGATCCTTTGGGAAACAAGAGAAAAGGGGGAAAAAAGGAACATTTCTGGAATCACTTTCTTTTGCCCAACTTGTATCAGCTGGCAAAAGCAATAATGAAGGGGCTGCAGGACTGCTCTCAGCTATTATTGTGCCTGGCTTGCTCTCAGCATGACTTACTGCAGACAATACATAACACCACTCGCAAGGGAAATGAACAGTAAATACTTGGCCCCGGACAGTTTTTTTTTTTTTTAATCTCTTCAGGTTTTTTTTTTTTTTTTTTTTTAATTTTTTTAATTTTTTTTTTTTCCCGCTCTGATTTGTATCCCTTTATCCTCGCCCATGTGCTCTATAAGCCTCTCAAATCCAATGTCCATAACACCACCCCCCACTGGTAGCAGCAAGCCCTTCCACTGCTGTAGGGTTTACTTTGCAGAGGTTTACAAGGAGAGGCATTATTGAGAAACTGTATGTGTTAACCCAGTGGCAGAGGGTTGCTGCAACACCTTCCCTCTGGTTTTTCTTTTCTTGGGGGAGGGGTGGCTGCTATTCTAGCTAAATTCCATCTTTTGCTTTTCCGTAGCAGCCAGGCTAGCTTAGGAAGAAAACCTTGGGGCTAAACAGGCTAGGAGTGCAGCCAAGGGGGTCAGGAGACAGCTTTAAGGATTACACTACATAATTAAAGGCTGACTCTAAACATGCTTCCTGGTACCCTGTGTTCAAACATACAAACCTTTTTAGGCAATAATTCTTGGTCCTCATTTGTATCAGAGGGATTTGTAGGTTAAAGTTGCCATACAGGTAGTGAGTCAGGAATACAAATTATTCATCTAGACTATAAAAAGGCAACACCTTCCTAAACCTGGCCAGTGAGAACTGAGGGTAAAATATAAATAGATGAGCACGCATGTGTTTTCTTAGTTTGTTTTTGTGCAATGCCCTCTGGGTGCAGCTGATGTCATTCTGCAGCAACTTTCTAGATTGAAAATGAGGATTCTTTTCCTGAAGTGCTCTGTGATCAGAACGGGGCCAGAACATAATTCTACTGGATAAAACCTGAGACACTGAAGACCCACATTCAAGCTTATATTGTGCTAGCTCCAAGGAAGACCTTTTTATCTTCAAATATTTCTAATCAGCTGGAGCCGAGACTATAATTTAGGTCCTCCATTATTCATATTCTAGGCCAGGGCCGCTGCCCCATCAGCCTACACAGTATGCACACTTGCTCTCCAGCCATCCCCCATCCCAGATCAAAATGACTCCTGTAGACTCTTGTGTTTGCTAAAACAGCACATTCTGACATTTCAGGGAAATATTCTAATGAAGTCTATGCAAACTGCATTGATTTAGCATTCACTGTCTAAAACCAAGTCCTAGCAAGATGCTGGTACCAAAAAAAGCTGGAAGCAATGTAAAGAAGCAGAAAATATTGAACACACATAATAATATATAGCGTGAGCAAGCACTTGCTTATCTAATGCTATGATGCACAAACAGACAAAGAGTCAAGTCAGCATATGCTCACTGGTTGAAATAATCAAGTATGAACAAGGATAAATCACACTTCCACATCAAAGTTGTGAAACATGCATATTGTATGTTTTGCCTGATTTTCTCCCAGAATTACCAGTTTTCTATTTCAAGAGAAATTGCAATAAGCCAGACTTCATACCCCATACAATGATATATTTAAATCAGACCTGCTTTTTTTTTTTTTTTTTTTTTTTTTTTTTTTTTTTTTTTTTTTTTTTTTAAGAATACTGGCTTTTCTACTACTTTGGTTAAATTCCAGTGTGCTGTAAAGAGGTCCCTTGTCACATATATAACAAAACATAAAGAAACACCAAACCATTAACTTACAGTCAGAAATGCGAAGAATCTTGCCCTGTGCAGTCAGCACTGCCTTGTAGTTTTGATGAAGCTCATGTTTGACTGAATCAGTGCCTGGTCTTTTCAACATATTACTGGCTAGTGTACTATCTAGTGTCTGCCTGCTCCCAAGTACTTTCCATTCCTTAAAAATCTTTTGTTTACAACCATTTTCTTGTTCAGTTTTTGGAGAACAAAGAGGAAGAGAAAGGCTTTATTCCTTGGGTTAGGTCTAGATCACATATACAAAGGAGAAGAGAGATTCTGCTACACTTTATTCAATATGATGTTACAAGAAAACAACAGTTACAGCTGACAAACCATTACATCTTTCATAATACAGACAAATTACAAGGTGTAACAAATAATGCGACATTTATTTTACTGTACTGCTTACTATGCTGTTCTTCTGAAGTGTATATATATATTTAATTACATTAACATCGTTTTTATGTACCAGCCCTCCCCTTTTTATTTGTTAAAAAAGAACACCTCTTAGTGCACCATACAAAAATCTGCATGGAAGCTGGCAAGCAGGAATTTTGTATGCAGCACCACTGAAATGCATTTTGGGGGACAGGAATTATTAGTGCATCCTGTACTTTCAGATTTTTTGCTTATGTGAAAAATGCAAGGCAGTAACATACAGTCACTCCACCTAAACGCTGGAAGGGGAGAGTACTGTTATGCTCAGTAATGCAACCTAATTCTGTTTATATGGGGTATCTGCATTTTGCTCCTTAGTCTGTACAGCCTAAACCTTTTATATAACAAAGATTACAAACCCAGTAATATTCACAGAGGAATATTTTGTATATGAGCATATCAGAGCATTGGCTACACATCTGGTTGCGTGCACCGACACAGGGATGTACGTAACCCACCAACCCACAGGGTATTTATTTATCTATTTATCTTACCTTCTCTTCCCAGGAGTCTGAAGTGCAGAATTCCTACACACCAAAGAGAAAGCAAACCCCCCTGTGCCTCTGCCTACTGCAGGCTGCATTTTCACTGTTTTACCAATGACTTGTACTAAGCCATGGTTCTGATTAAAAGTAAGAGTGAGGATTAAAAGGACCCCAAACAGTAATGTAATGTCAGAACTATTGGAGTGTCCTGTCTGGGGTGGTGCCTGCTGGGTGTGGATTAGAGTTGATCTGAACCCAGCAGGAGAGAGGACTGAGCAGTCTCCAGCTGGTTGACTTGTGAACTTGAACTTGTAAGGACTCTCTGTATCATGCAGACCATATCTATCACCATCTTCCCTTCCCCATTCACTTAGTATTAGATCCCATAGAGAGTTAGAACATGCCCTCCCACTTTTATCTGCCTGCTATACCTGCTGCCCTGTCACTGCTCTCCCATCTCACAGCAAAGCCACATCGTCTCAACTACCACCAGGACAGATCTACAGGATCTAAAATGCAACTAAAGCTGCTGCTAGCTACTGACTCTGGGGCACAGTCCTGGAGAAACTGACATTTGCTCAAAGACTATTGGTCACCAAATCCAACTTTTGACTTCAACAATGTGACAATGTTGACAGTGTGAAACATCATGTTCCAGGCACCCACAGCACGTCAGGAAGACTGGGCTACTTGTCTCTTTGAAGATCCTTTGGGGAACTGATTTCAGAAGGATGTGAGAAAAAGAGAATAACACTACTGATCTTTGCTGAATCTGTCTCAAAAACATTGACAGGGTTTAAACTAAACAGTCCATGCTGCAACACTGAGAAAGCTGTGGTGAAAACAGCTGGAGAGTTGGGCAGCTTTCTGGGGATCCTTACTGATGGGTATCGGGCTAACCATGCAGGGAAGGGCTCTGCTGGAAGGGAGAAGAGGGAAATAAAGCTTTAATGTCAACTGTTAGTTCCCTGGCCAAAGGAGCTTCTACTATTTAAAAAAACCCCGTGATATTTCCCAGCAGATTTGATGTTACAGAAGATTAATTTGCAGCGCTCATGTGAAATGAGCCTAGGTTGCCTTGGTGCCAGGAGACCATCCCCAGGCTCAGAGCCTCCATGGGAGAGCAGCAAAACCAAGTCACCACAGGCAGTCAGGGTGCCTGGAAAGTAGGTACAGAAGTAAGAGACCCTGATCACTTCTTAATGATCAGTAGGTGAGATAACTTCATTACTGCTGGAGATTGAGTTGCTATTTAGAAACTTGGATATTTTGAACTTTCATTCACGCAGTTAATTGAGTTTGAAGATTTTTGCATCAACTTTACTTCAGTGGTTGCTTAAAAGTGGGAATGGGGCAGAAAGGATAACCTCATGCGCACATGTGTTCACACACAGACAGACACATACATACCTTAAGCAAACACTGTACGTGAGTCACTATGGACTGTCCATATGTGCTAGGCTTGTGGGAAAGTTGGGGAATTACTCTCTGTATTAAACCTTCAGCTGGTTAGTTGAGCAGTGTAATTGCTTGCCTTCAAATTTAAGCTGTCAAGTAGAAGCATCTATGAAACTACCCTTATATTCCTAATCAAAATCTTTGTTAACGTTTTCAAAAATTCTTCAGATTTTGCAGCAAGTTTTTTTTTTCTAAAAATAGCTAATTTTAATCATCAAACTGCACACAATTTAAGTAGCAAAGATAATGTATAAAAGATTTTTCTCTTACAAAAAAAAGAAACATTAAACCCAAACAAACCATGTCTAAGGCAGTTTCAGTGTGTGATAAATTCGGAAGTTCAGTGGTCACTTTTCCCCTTATAAACACAGGGGAAGAACTGTAGTAAGTTCTAAATGGGATTGTGACTGAAAGTGGCTTTCAGATGGCTTTTAGCAGATCCTGAAACAGAGATGTCATTGGGGAAAATTGTCTTGTAACGGCTGTGCAAATATTGAGAATATTTCCATGGTTCACTTCTTTGAAAGTGTAGACTCCTGTCTAGTTCATTAAGAGACCTTTTGTAGCTACTTGCGCATTCAAGGATTTGCCTTATTGGGTGTCTTTTTCTTATTAAACACTGCTGGAGTTTAATAAGATGGCAGCAGTGCAAATTCCTTTCCCCTCCTTTTAAACACTGAAAACTAACCAAAGCTTTACCACACTTCCTTAAAATATAATTCAATGCATCCAGCAAGCAAAGGATGTCAAACTTATGTGTAGAATAATATTGCCTAGCAAGTGCTTCCGTCCGAGCAGGACTATTAACTCAACAGTGATTTTTGCACCATACCCTGCCCTCTCTGAATGCAAAGTTGTAAACAGGGCAGTTTTTTCACACCCCTGAACACAATGCTCTCCCAAAATGTAGCAGGGGCTTCCTTTTCTAAAATCACACACACAACTTAGTTTCTCGCAAAAGCTTTGCATTTGAACGATTCATTCAGAAAAGCTATCTATCTAAAGCCTAAGGATCATGTAGCGCCTTCCAATCAGCTCAGAGTACCTGTGGAAAAGAATTCAAAAGGTGCTTTGGTGTGGAACAGCAAACAGTCTGGGATGAGGAGAAATCTCCACCTTGCTTTGTACGTGGCTAAATAACACAGCTAGATTTAATGGCTCGTTCAAAGGAAGTTTTTCTGTACCTCAGTATCTGCCTTGAATTAAACAGAACAGTTTCATCATCTCTGTTTTCAAGAAAATATTCCAGAAGTACCTAGTGTGAGGAAAAACATAGAGATGTTACCCAAGACCCATAAGAGAAATGTATTCTTGAAGGGAATAAAACCATAAGGAATTCACTGTGTATCTGTCAGCTGCACACATCTCATCATTTTTGCTTTGTCCTTCTCACAGGCCTATTTTGAAAACTGGCATGCTACATAGCCTAAGCAGAGTAACCAAATTTAAAGTACTGAAGTAAACATGCAATTATTGCCATGTTTTTAAATGGATATGAATGGTCTGAGGGGATAATGAAGAAAGAAATAACCCAACAACACTTGAGGAAGAGTGGCAAGGTGCTGTAATTGTCAGCTGATCAGACAAGTTGGGCTTGCCCTGGGAAGAAATAGTCTTCCCATTGGTTGCGAACTGTGCACAGCCCTTTAAAGAAAACACAGTCCTTTATGCCACTGTTGGCTCTTTTTTGTACAGTTGTTACTGAAGAAGTGTGAACACCAAATGTGTTGTCTGAAAGTATTTAAGACATTGCTGGTGAAAGCATAAAAATCCTTACAAAGATGCAGCGCTGCAGTGGAAAATCAAACAAAATCAAACACAAAAGACTGAAAGAGTACATGCCATGTATCAGTAAGCAAAAGCTTAATCTCCACATAGTTCTCTGAAATCACAAGGTATCCAAATGCGTGCAAGGTTTTAAATAAATTGCAGGGAAAAACAGGGTCTTGCCAGCTTCAATTTTCTTTTGAATGAAATCCACCATAGAGACAGAAAGGAAACAGGCCGTGGTTCCTTCCTGGTGTCGGCCTCCTCATTAGGTTTTTGTTTCCCTCCTCCAACCTGGTAAATTTAATCCTGTAAGGAAACAATATAAATTATAATAAGCCTCATGAATTGCAGGTTTTTTTTGTTTGTTTGTTTGTTTGTTTGTTTTCACTTGGTAAAAGATAGGTTAGGCCAAAGCCAGTTATGAAGACGTCAGCTCAGAGTGAAGGGCAGACTTCCAAAGCATGTTTAGAACTGGTATCTCAGGAACATGAACTTAAAACACCAATGTTTTCAGGGTGGTCACCTAAGTGAGATATATTAATCCATATTCATGTGTCTGTGCCCCAAGAGCTAGTTTTCTCAGGTGCCATTAGCACTGACATTCTCCATGGAAATTACAGACAGCTGTAAACAGTCATCTCTTCTAAAGGTGGTCACACCCCCTGAATGCAAAGGAAGCTTGCTAAAAATGCTGGCAGAGCTTCAGGAGTTTACAAGTTTTCTTGCCCCCTTTCTTTTTTGTCCCCTTTTCTCCCTAGTGATCTCTTCCATAACAATGCTTGTAACTAGTTTTTGAAAAGATCTCCTTAGGTTTCCTTCCTGTGAGTTGTTTGGGGCACCCTGAGACAAACCACAAACATTTCTGCAAACATAAACAGGTTATGGAGCTTCTCAGTGTGCCATGTCTAAATGTATTCACCTTTATTTCAGTGTATTTCTATTACTAGGCAGATAATTGAAAACTCTCCTTTCAAATATAAAAATAAACACTATCAATAGCTTTACTTATGTTGTCTTTCACTCTACTGATGCAGAAGCTCAAGGCAATGGCTGGACTTGCACAAAGGTATCCTGACGTTTTTGAGGTTTACACAAACCAGGAGGCAAGCTGAGAATGTGGACAGCTGAATGAAGGCTAGATGAACTGGATGGACTGAAGCCACTGAAAGATTTTTATAATTAACATATATAACTCTTAATAAATCTCCAAGTAGAATTCTATGCCAAGTAATAAAGTGACACTTTCTGAGAAAATCTGAAAATTAAGTCCTCCAAGACTAGAACTACAGACTTGATAAATTTTTCAAATGCCGTTGCAGGAAGACAGTCAGATGTGAAGGAATGTAATCCCTTAAAAAAAAGAATGCTGAAATATTCATTGAGCATGGAACTGGTTTGTATTAGCATGTCCTAAAACTATTTAAATCAAACTGGATGCAGGTACCAGTGAATCTAGTCTAGCCCTCATTTCAAAAGGAGGAGAAAAACAAGGCATTGGTTTTGAACTGCAGTTTCAAGCATAGAATTTTAATTGTGGCTTTCAACAAAACAGCCCAATGTCTACGCAATATCTTAACTTCCGTAATTTCCACAGTTCCTGTCATGATTCTTGAGAGCTCTTCTGTTCTTTGAGCACCAGGATACCTGAACTGGATTAACAAAAGCCTGTTCTTAAGCATCTTGGGACCCCTTGGAGCTTGGTCTACCACCTCCAGAGTCCTTTTTGGGTTGTTTCCTAAATGTGTCTGGAGTTTGTGTGGACTGTCTATTCCACTTGAAAGTCTCACTTTCCTCAAGGTCTAGAAACTTGGCTGAAATGCCAGTAAATCATGTTTCAAGGAATACATTTGAGCTGATGCATTTAGTTTACCTTCAAAAGCTTAAAAAGAAAAGCAATGTTTGGAATGTGCAGAGATTCACAACTGCTCAGTGATGAAACACCAGTGATAATATTTCCCAAATTCCAGATTTCCCTTCCTTCATGAGCACTTTTCAGGGGTGTCCTTTTGGGAGCTCCTTCTTGGAAAGAAGCAGCTGAACTCCCAAAGCTCCTTCCAATGCTGAGGTTGCATTTGCCCCCACTGCTACCTACACTCCAGTTGTGGAAAGCAGGCTTGCACTTTGGAAGCTACATCTGCCCAGATCCAGAACAGCTGGCCTGATTTCAGGCTAAGCCCAAATTACTGGAGTTCCAGAGACTGGCATAAGCAGCAGGGATACCTGATAACAGAATTATAAAGATAGAAAAGTCTCTGGATGGATGCTTTTCCAGTAGTTATCAAATTGCTCAAATTGCTCATTGCTCATTTGAGAATAACTGCAATTTAATTACACAGAACTTTCCTTTCTATCACTGGACCTCAGGACAATTTCTAAATGAGGTGTCACATTTCTCCTAGGATTATGCTACAGTTTCCCAGCAACAATACTACATTGTCTGGTTTCAAGTTTGGCAGTGTAGGCAAAGCTGAGGGCAGGACCTGAGCTTGTGGAATAGGGAATACCTTTATTAGAAGCTTAGCACTTCCAGAATCAAGCCCTAGAACATGAAGAAATTCTTTAGAAATGAATAAACTGAGAGCTGATACCATCCATATAACACAGGGTGGGGGGGAGGGGGGGGGGGAATTTTTGCACACTGGCAACTACTTCCAGCACCAATGGAGACTGCAGGCAGAACACTGAAGACTAAGAAGGGGTAGCAGAGGTTACGGGTTTCCTGCTCTGGCTCAGGATAAGGCAAATCACAGTTTTAAGATCACAACTCTGCCAGCTCCAGCTTCGCTGGATCCTGCCATGCCAGGGCTGCAACTGGTTTCTTGTGAAGCTTAGAGACTGTGTATGGTGGGCAACACCACCCTCCACCTGCCCTGCACAGGCTCCAGATTTAAATTCGATGACTGGAAAAGAACATGGCTTGATGCCACATTTCACTAGTGGTTCTGGGGAAAGCGAGAAGACACAGTACAACTGAACCAGGGAACAGTATGGTGGTGTCAGTCTCTCTGCAGTGTTGAAATGTGCAGCACACCTGGTTTGGGAAGCCAGCCTGTGTGACAGACCCAGTGCTCACACCAGTGCCAGGATGGGCAGGGCGTTCTGAGGCTGAGCCTTCAGCTCTGCCTGCTGAGGTGTTTCTGCAGTGTATGACATCGTTATGTGACACAAGGGTGGTGGTTAGAAATAGATCATGTTTGCATCTGAATCCCTAATTCTCTGAATGTGTATTGTCAATTCAAAAGTGGAGTCAACAGGTGAAGTCCCTTCCCCTGCCTCAGAGAACTGTCATGGAGTGCCAGCTTTCTCTTATGCTGAACACAGATATGTCACTTGTCAGAGAAGTGCTGTAATTACCGTGCATTTTCTCTTCACATTTATTTTTGTTTAAGGTGAGACATCAAATAGACAACTCTCGTAAACTGGAGAAAGAGGAGAGCATGTCTTTATCCACAGCAGAAAATCCACAATTAAAAAAAAAAAAAACAAAAAAAACCAGAAAATTTTAGACTGGTGTGAATCAATCTTTCTATTAAAAAAGTGTTGTTTCTTCAGTGTGGCTCTTGAACTGAAACATCAGTTGTTCACACAACAAAGAGCCAAGGCAGGGCCCTCTACGAAGTATTGCCATTCAGTTCCCAGATGGCTTAGTATTCCATATTTTTATTTTTAAAGATATATTTTAGAAATATCCTTGCTTAGAATTTATATATTTCCCTCATCATACTAATCAAAATTTTACCTGGTGACTTGGCAGATTATGTTTATGGCCTCTGGTCACAGCTTTGCTTATAAAATTGTAAATTGTTAAATGGAATATTTACAACTTGTGATTTCCCAAGAGCAAAACAGGGTTCTTTCATGTCTCCTTAAAAACCAAACTAAAACAACAAACCCCAAACAAACAAGCAACAACAAACCCTGAAACATAACAGACTGCCTTAAAAATTGACTTTTTTCACCACAGATCCTGGCACTTCTGGTTTTCATAACATCTCTATGAAACCTAATAGCTTTCTACAAGTAAGTTAATGATGTACTTGAAGTATTAAGTGATCTACATGAAGTGACTCATTTCTATGTTTGTTACCTAGAGGGAACTTCTGCTGCATACATTCTGTTTGTCCCAGACCCCGAAAGGGATAGAGTGTTAATACACCTTAAAAACAGCAGATCCAACTTCAGAATGCAGTAGCTGTTGATGTAACAGTGGTTCTAGAAAGGCATACCAATGCTTGTAATTTAAACATTAATCATACTCTCAAGACATGAGGCAGAGGAGGGTGATTAAATCCCAGATATTTTTCTTTATTTTAATTAGTGAAAGAATGCCCTGTCCTGTAAAAATACTAGTTCAATACATGTTTCTTTTGGCAGCATCAGCATTCTTCTTAGGTACTTTTAATTTCTGTATAAATTATCACATCGGGTGGAGCTGTGCTCCCACAGAGTCTTTAGCATGCAAAGCACACTCAGAGTGCAGGTCTATTTATGTGGCAGCTGATGAAGCAGTATTATAAGAGTATTCCAGTTTTAAAATAAAAATGTGAGCTGACAACTGGAGATACTTTACTCTTTATGAGCTGAAATGCGGAGGTATTTAAGGATCATCAACAATAATACTCTTTCTGCCTCTCCCTCCACCACACATACAGACACCACAGATACTGTTCATCCTCTCTGAAAGAAAAAGTATAGTATTAATACGTGATTTTCCCTACACCTTTTATTCCTACCTTTGTTAGAAAAATAATTTTAAAAAGCCGACCAAACATTAGCAATACTATTTGCACTCAGATAATATCTACATGCAACTTGTAGCTATAAATATTAATTAATTGGATCGCCAATACCCATAATGCAACTTTATTTTGACCTACATGCCCTATGAACTAGATATTTTTTGGATTCAATTTCCTTAAAACCAACTGTCAGCATCATGTGATGGAAGAGATGAAAAATGAAAATGAGCGTTCCTGCTGTGCAGGTGAGTGACCTGTGGGAGACAGCTCTGCCTGCTAGGATTTTTACACGTACCATCAGACACAGACCAATTGATTAGATCATCTTATACCTGCCACCAACTAGGCTCAAGAGACTAATTAGAGAGAGTACTGCCTGCGCAGGCACCCCATTGACACCTAATTTGCTCAGCCAAAGCCTTTGGGGAGAATGTATTATCTCTGCAGCTGCACTTCATGCATTTCTGATTTGAGGCATAAGCAAGGAGTACTTCTTCACTCTTTTGAGCAAACTGAGTATATAAGCCCTTAAGTGCTAAATACAAGCAGACAAATTAAATCTGGCCAGCCGCCATAAATCCTTTTCCTCCTTCAAATATATACACACATATACATGTTTTATTTTATATCTATGATATATGTGCACAAATGCAAACATACAAAAAATGTGTATGTATAAATCTGAATGTGTGTAGAAAGGATGGGTATATAAAGACATTTCTATAAATATATGCTTTAAAATATGCAATTGTCACACTGTATAGTGTGCTTTCCTTCACAGGGAAGTTCTACTTCTGTGAAATTTAAAAAAATGCATTTGTTCTTATATATGAAAAATAAATGATCTGTAGTGTTGTTAGCTCAGGCTCAGAATTACCCCATGGACAAGGCTCAGTAGATTGATGCCTATAAAGTTGCTCCGTGTATCTTCAGAGGTGCTAGTTCAAAGATTATTTCAGTATACAGCCTAGCTTTGTTGGAAGCTTTTCTTCGATGGACTGTACCGTATTTGTGGTTTTCTGAGGAATACTATTCACTAAGGCTAAATACGAGGTTACTTAAATTGCTTTCTGCTGGGCTTTAGTTTTATCTAGTTATCCATGCCCCAAAATACACAGGAGAGGCAAGACTTAAGGCTGCCATTAAAAATTTATTCAGGGGAAAAAAAAAAAAAAAAAAAAAAGACACACTAGAAAAAACTGGATTTTTTGACAAACTGAGAAGGGTTTGAAGAGAATAATTTCAACTATAGGCTGGTTAATGATTCCTGAACTCAGAAGCCTTGTAACACACAAGAACGTAGTGGATTTGCATCACTTCTGAAATAGCACTGAAGCCAAGTAGCTTCTTCCCCGTCATGTGTCTACAAAGCAACTTTCAGGAGCTGAATAAGGCAGTTTATTATTGCAGTTTATTTATTATTATTGCAATTTAATTTCAGTTTCTGTCAAAGCCCACGCTGGCAAGGTCAGTTTATAGTGTCAACTCAGGATCCTGCACCTCTGTAACTAAAGAAGTAAAGAACCCATAGCAAAATATGTGCAAGTTACATGTGTGGCCAAAATATCAGGTGTAATCTCCTTTGCAAAACACGCTATAAATGTGACTTCCAGTCCTCTTCTTAGGGTGAGGCATAACTCAATACAGAGAGAATATCCTCACCTTTCTCCCCTCACATAGGCCACATCTTTACCAATTCACTTTATATTTCTTTAGCTATTTAATAGAATTTAATGTTTAAATGACACCTCTAGATTATCTTGGCAATTGTTGGCACTCTTTCACAGATCCAGCACTGTACAGAATACTAGCACACTATAATTATAAGTGCTATGAGTACTTAGCAGTAAACCATATTTGACAAATAAGTAGCACAGGATTAACTGGTTAATTTCTTCTGTTTTCTTCTCTTGTGCCTTAGTTACAGCATTGGCATAGATCTCATACACAAGGAATTTCCCAGACTCTATCTAAAGTGATGAAAATTGCTATTTATTCTTCTCCACAGTTCTAACATATAAATCATAAAACAGATCCTTATGGACATATTTCTGTGTTACAAATTCCTCTCTACACAAGGAATTTTTCACAGATTGACTCCGCCGCTAAGCAGAGTCCTGCAACTCAAAATAGATTTGTGTGTGGGAGTTGACTGCACTTTCAGGGTGGGTGCAAAGAGATGATCCAAAAAGAAGTGAGTGCTAGACAAGGACTGTAAACTAGTAAGAAAATTAAAAAAAACCAGAATAGTAATTCAATTATAAACTAAATTATTTTATGAGCATACTTCAAATAAGTGGCATAACCTTTGAAAGGTGAGATGTCTATAGCACTGTAGATATGGGGTTAGAAAACAGAAACGATGATTTTGGCTTTGCTGCTGAATGTGACTCTAGGCAAGTAATTTCATCCCACTGCAACCTGTTTTGTAACAAGGGCCCTGGTTTATGTCCTAGCCTCTGGGTTTAGAGTGTCACCCAAATTTAGTGCCCAGTTTTAGCTGGAGCCACCAATAGTTCAAATTATGTCAATACAGTTAAATTTATCAAAAATGCAATATTAGAACAGTTGCAACATTTGGTAGCACTTGAAATCTTTACTTGGACTGTGAGTTTTGCAAATTGTACCTTTATGCACAGTACGAGTTCAAAATGAAAGTCCTCCATCACCCTGCTCTGTAAATGTGTAGCCCACAGTCCAGTGTGGGAGGTGGATTCTGAAGAGCCAAGACTTGCCCTTAAATTACACACCAGTTGCTAAGTAGCATATATGCATATCAATAATTGCAAACCAACCGTGCGAACTTTGCACGCAGGTCTCTACAAAATATTTTAATGAATTCCTTCATAGTGTGTCTTGTGAGGAGAAAAAAAGGAATACAAGCCTGATCTTTGCTGTAATATATTTTATTCACCATGTTAATTTCCAATGTTATTTGATAATGTGATTAGTTTCACAGTTGATTTGCAGGTGTACTTTTAACTTTTGAGTGGCTGTGGTAACTTCCAGATTAGTTTTCTACAAGTCTTTCAGCAAAAATTCTTTCCTACCCTAGCTGCCCACAGCTGAAGTTTTTCCTTTGAGTTGAGAACAAAGTCCACAAAGCCCTTCCCAATTACCATTTGAATAAGGCTTCACATGAAAAATGGCCAGGACTGAATCTACTACACATCTTCTAGTTTTTGAGAATAAAGCACAGCCCTCTGTGAGTGAGCTATGGGAAAACTAGTACTTCAGATGAAGATACTACAAAAATAGCAGTGTTATTGAGCTTAATATAGTTTGCAAGCAAAGCCATGGAAACCTTATTAAAACCAAAAACACAAATTGAGGATTTGGTACACATCAAGAACAGAAAAGTATTAGTGCTAGTTGTTTGCAAGAATATACTTCTCAAACCTGACAAACAGCCAAATCCTTATTACTTCCTCTAACATTTTTTCTATCTGATTAACATATGTCTAAATTACTATGTTCCTCAGCCTGATAACTTGAAAAAAAAGCCTGCCAAAGAGGAGTTGACTGAATGTGAATTGGAGAAATGCTGTCTCCCTCGATGTAATGAAAGAACCTAAACCTACAATTTTTGCCAGTGTTTGACACAATGAGATCCTTATCTCAGTGGTAGCACCAGCACTCATCTCTGAAACAGATAAGTAAATGCTATGCCTAAACAAATTTTGTAGATACCTTAATTAAAATATTTGATAGGGAAAAAAAATAAAAAAGAAAGAAAAGGCTATGTTACAGTTGTCTAGATCTCAGGAAATATCTCTTGGAAGATGATATAAAGGCATTAATGCCCTGGTTAGCAGGTTTGTTACTGGTTTGAACCCGTCTCTGGAGAAAAGGAGCTCCAGAACAGCTGCTGAGAGATCTGCTCATTGTTAAATTCTCTTGCAGAGCTAAACAGTCAAGGGGTGGGAGATGAAACAACAAGCAACTGGGTGTCAGTGAGCTTAGCTGTGGTACCCTTCTGCCACGTCTCACCTTTGTGCCAGAGCCAACATAAGAAATTCCCACTGCTGCAAACCTAATTCCTTGTTCCTGCCCTGCCACTTGTGCCCCCATTACTCATATTGTAAAATTTTATGTGGAACTCTGTACACTGTTAAAGGGATCAGAAGTGATATTTTTATGTAGAACTTCATAGTGAAGTGATCCAGTTATCACCAAACTTCCAACCAGCTTCATCACAGCTAATGGGATTGAAAGCTGGTGAGGGTGCAAGAAGGAGCTGCCTGGATAAAGCTGGACAGAAACTTACCACACTGTTCTTGTTTGCAAAGGCAAAATGATGGAATAACATCCTTATTTTTCATCAGCAGCATTCCCCAGTGCATGACTAAGAACAAAGCTTCATTCTAAAATCTGAAGCCACCTCCCAACTCACAAATAGCTAATTATTTTCAGGTATCCAGAAGCAATGTGAAATCTGCCTTAGCCAGCCACTTAGGGGAGCAGACAGAAGTTGTCACATAATGACCTTCTAATTAAAAAGGAAGAAAACCATACTCAAAAGATCTGGGAATAGCCTAATAAGATAGCCTAATAAGGATAATCTCCGGTACATGTTTCAAGGGAGCAGCAAACAAGAGATGGCTGAGAGCCCATTCCTCTGATTGGAAATCCTTTGAATTTTTTTTTTTTTTTTTTTTTTTTTTTTTTTTTTTTTTTTTTTTTTGGCTTTAATTTTTTTTTAGCAAAACTATGTTGGCCTGCCAACATATCAAGGAGATGTTTAACAGTTTGTGAAGCCTCGAGTCATATATTTAACCAGAATACAGAGAATTCACATGGGATAGAAAAGCATCTAATTCTTTATAGGTCACTATCTAGCTTTGAATGAAGAATATAACGCTAGAGTTCAGGGAAAGCAGATCAACTGTGCGCTCCAAATACCACAGATGAAACTTACTGACTGCCAGTGTCAGGAATGATGGTCGCTGTTATTAACAGTGCTATTTATCATCTCAAACCTAAGCCTATTTATTTATATTATCTGCAACACAACAGCTGACCAACTCAAAACCCAAATGAGATGATGTACTTGATCACCTCCTTCCACTCCTCCCATCTAACATAAAAAGAAGTACAGATCTTCAGAGAACTTAGTCAGAAATCTATTCCTGCTTTTCTCTGTCATGGCTTTTATCCCCAAAGCAAAGTCTGCTGGACAAAATGACATGTGAAAAACTAAATGCCTATCAGATGACTCATTAGCATTTACCTCCTACCAAAAATTAAGCCCTGCCTCTTGCAAAAATTGAAGTATCTGCAGGTACTTAAAAACAGGGCATTTTGTATACATGTGATTGTTAATATTAGTCAAGTTACTTCTTGAAAGCTAAGTAGTCTCAGAACAAATTTAATGCTGCTGGTTTAATCAGTGTAGCTGTGGGACAGTCTAGAGATGGGTGTGGACCATTTTGCTCTAACGAAGATCCCTCGGAATTTAAAAATGCCTCTGCAAGGGATCCCAACACTGTAAACTACCTCAGACCCCACAGATAAATGCTAAGTATTAAGAAAACAAAGTGTGAATGTTTATCACTACCACAATCATTCTAGTAGCCTGCAAGTACCTACAGGCAGCTTGGAATTAAGTTACGTCATTTTTTTTTTCCTTTGAGAAGACAGCATGAGTATTCACATGCAGAAAGAAGAAAAAAGAGGGATAGATAAATACAAGAAAAAAAAGTCCGTTTCTCACTTGCCTTTTTATTTTCATTAGTGTTCTTCCTAGAAAATACTTTTCAAGCCAGCAAGGAATTTTCAGGAATGTGGAGTTTTGAATGCCTTTGTTTTAGCTTGACAGAACAGATATTATTGCAGCTACATTCTGGATAGTAAAGATCCTTCCAGCTAAACACCATCTGGTTATACATTCTGGTTGCTGCTGTGACTTTTGAGAGACTGAGCATCATGGAAAAGCAGTCGTGTCAATTAAAATACATTTTTTAGGACAGCACTTCAATCCTTAAGCACATATAATTAAAAGAAAGCAGACGTCACATACTGAAACAGAAGGATCTTTCCATGATTATAGTGTATTATATTAATGGCAAGTTTAAGTAATAGATGTATTTAAATTTTGGAATACATTTCCAAATATGATTATGTCCTAAGATCTTAATCTATGTGTCCACCCACACCATGAATGCCATAAAATGATATTTATTGACAAAGATATCAGGAGGTCTTTGCAGTTGACATTTTCAAGCCTCAGTTGTTTCCTAACCCGAGAGTTCTTAAGACTAGAATGGAACAGAGGAGAAAAAAACCCTCCCAATTTAGGAAATGCAATGGTGTCTTTATGAGATATTGCTTGTCTTCATGCTCATTCCCTAGAGGATTTGCTGATACTTGCTGAATACTGCTATGCAGTCCTTTCACCTATACAGCTCCCACTTGGGATTTTTGCTGAAAATCTGTGACATTAGAAATAGATACTGGCAGCTTCAGGCCAGCTGCTGTCTTCCCTGCCAGTTCCATTTTTACATACAAAACCATATGGAGCACTGAAACAGAAATATTTCCCCAGTGCAGTCTCTGTGGCATTATATGGAAAAAATGTTCTAGAATTAGCACCTCTACAGAGCATCACAATGAGGATAGTCTGTCTAGTACATAAGGAGATCACAAAGCACCTCAGTGATTTTATTTATCAGAGTTCCCACTCTGGTTGGGGTAAGAACCTTTTCCACATGTATGACAAAGATGTTCAGATATTATGCATGGTTTGGGAAATCCAGCATGAGGTTCCTCTCACAGACTCAATTTTTAGAAACCAAGCAGGATCTACACTCTTTGAAAACCACACCTCCTTCAGACATTACAGAGACTTCCCCCTTCCTTTTTGTTTTTTAAAAGACTTAAATGTTTTCATAAACCAGTCTCACACACTAGAGAGGCTTGTGGTAGAAATAGTAGCTGTCAAATCAGGTGCAACATACTGTGCATTTTGTGGTATGCAAAGACAGGGATCATGGTAAGATGGAGTACTAAAAGCTTTTCTTTCAAAAGTGCTATAAGCATTGGTTTTCTTGTAACTGCAAGAAATACTTAATCTTTTTTTTTGAAGCTCCATTATAAAAGTAAGGTTTTGCATAGCTCATTTAAATAGTTTAAATGACACAAGGTTAAGAACAGGAAAGCCTTTCACCAAAGGTGGCTAGTCCTTTTCAAAGATTTCATATTATTTGAAGCTTACTTTCACTGCATTCTTTTACCTTGGCTGCTTCCCAAGTGGGTATAAGTTAATTAAATAGGATTTTGACCCTTTAACCTTCCCTATAAACTGCATCTTTACCTAACTCTATTTAAATAAATCAGATAAAAAACCAACTGTAGCAGAATATATATTTTTACAGCTGTGGAAAAAACAAACATGTCTATTAAGCTTATTTGTAAGTACTTAGTAGTCAAAGCAACAGCCAAGACTCAGGGATAATTTTAATTAAAATAAATCTGGGTGGGCACATAAATTCATTTACGATGCTTTTTTCAAACTGAAACTTCTCTAGCATTACTGAACAGCACAGCACTATAGTAAGTTTTCATTTGTTTGTGGCAACTGAAGCTCTATCCACCTGATTAGCTTGTACTCATGTTGAGTAATGTAAAGTGTAAATTGTACCTACAAAAAATATCAAAGATATGAGACTGAAAATTGTTACAGGAAAGAAGAGAAAGAAAGAGCAGAACAGATGGACAGGTAACAGCTATACAGAATGATACCCAGCACCTCTGTAACTGACATGCTCTGGCTTTAAATATAAAGGAGGTGAAATAGATGCACCAGGAAGACGCTGAATTGCTCTCTGCAAACAGATAGTGTGGTTTTCTGTATCTCATTAGCCCTTTTCACCTTAAAGTGCTTCTGATTATTAGACCCTTCCAAGAACCCCTTTAAGTTCATCCAGAAACAAAACACAGTTTAGGTATGAAGAAAGATAGCAGTTGTGTATGGAGAAATGAGTAACTGGCTCATGTATAAAGAATGAACAAAGAACTAAGCTGCCTCTTTGTGCCTAAGTGATGTGCTCAGGTCTCTGCATAGGCAGTAACAAAGACACTGCTACTGGAGTCTGGGCATTGATCACATCTCTCACCCCCAGCAGGGACTTTTAAAACTGAGTTCATCACTCAAATAAATCGTTCCAAAATGAAGGCCTTGAGTCTGATCTATTAATGCCATCTATCACCTCACTGGTGATTATGTTCAAATTTTGCAGCCACTGGTTGAGAAATACACGCCTTTTCAAGGGTGCTGGTTTTTGATCCTTGATTGGGTTATGTTTGCCCTTTTCCTGACACTTCTCTCAACCCATCCTTGCTGAATAAAGAGCAGGAAGATGGGTACAACAATCTTATCATCACAAAAAGCCCCCACTGCAGCATGAGCAGAGACAGGCACAAGTGAGGAGGCAGACCTGTGCACCAACTCACACCTTCCAAGGTGCAGCTCCTCATTGTAAGTGCTTGGGGGTTCTTAATGGCATCACGCATCATGTTTTGTCCACCTTTGTCAAATGATGTTAGACCAGGGATGTTACAACGCACAGGCTGTGATAACAAGGGTTAACAGGAAAAAGGGCTTCCATTTCTCACATTGCACAGGGGCGGATCGTATACTTCCAAAGCAAGACTTCTCTGCTCTCCTTCATTGTACCCAAAACAAAGTTATCTAAAGAAATATGAAATGTAGCGGTAGAGTGTGTCCAAAGGAAGAAAAAAAAAAAAAGATCAAAAAAGGCATAGGAAATTCTGGAAATTATAATTAATAGTTTAAAGGCATGTCAACAGCTTGTAACTCTCCCTCCTCAAACATTTTTATCCTGTCAAGTAATAACCAACAATAATGGTACTGTAAACTCAGAGAGATACATTCTTTGTGCTTTGAAAGGGCTTTGCATAGAGTTATTTTAATTATTTTCCTTCTATAGTAAGTAGAGGATGAAAAAGATTTCTGAAATAAGAAATGTTATTGTTAACTCACTAATCAGAGCTGAGGGACTTAAGAGCAGTCTGGTTCCTGAAATATTTTTGAGCTTATTTTACAGAATTGACCTTGTTGGTGGTATCCCTGTCACATGGATTTCAATGCAAGGCACCAAAACTTCCTTTATACAGAAGTACAATGGACAACACTGGACGCTGAAATCATATCCTGGGAAATTCTAGATCACTAATACTTGAAACAGGGAATTTATATTAATTTTAAGAAGTTAATTTTTCATTTGTAAATGCCTATTTATGAGGTGATTGAGTTTTGAATCAATGCGTAAATTACACGCTATGCTATTTATTTTTCAAACATAAAATATCCCTGCTGTTTTGAGAAACTACCAACCCTTAAAAGTCAAAGCAAGGGCTTGATTTCTCTCCTTTGATTCTAGGGGTGCCACAGATGAGAGGGTTATGAGCTTCCCTATTTCACTTCTTGACATTCAACATGCCCATGGCTTGGGACCAACAAAGTAGCTGGGGGCAACCTCAGTACCAACACATAGGAGGAGCTCTAAAGGGACCTTGGAAAAGTGCTGAGACGATGGCCAAGGAGCCCTGTGTGGTAGAGCAGACCAGGAGGGGAGTCTGCAGCCAAAGCCAGGCAGTCACACAGCTACAAACTATGAGCAGAAGCTGCTATAATATGGAAATAGATTCTTACCCTCTAGGCCCATATGTCATCACACCAAGCTAAGCTGAAGCTGCCAACTAAAATGGGCAATTTCGCATGAACTTGGCAGGGTGACTGCCAACACAGAGCTTGTTTTCCACTGGTGCCACCCACTCTGCTAATCCAATTCTGTCTCCTGATTTGCTTTTAAATAATAATGAACACAGCAGATGGGAGGGGAAAATGTTGCTGGCTGTTAAGCCAGCATGCAAGTGAGGCTCTTTGCTTTTCACATGTCTTGTGCAAACTAGCTCTAAATGCAATGTCAAATGATTAATAGTGGTTAAACAAGAAAGCCAGGATTTGCCATGTTCTCAATCATTTAATCTTTGACCAGGACAGGCAGGCAAACAAAACAGTCAGAAGAATAACATGTTCAAAGAGAAAGAGCCAACTTCCATGACATTTAACTTTGATAAAGGTAGGGATGGACTCTTTCTTCTCATCCTTGCAAATATCATTTTTGGTGGGTTTTTTTGGGCAGTGGCATAATATAGGATTGCCAAGCACCAGAGCAATATTAAAAAACACCTTTCATGTTAAACCTACAGTAATCAGGACAGGCATTATTAAGCATAATCCCACGGCTGACTTCTTTTTGACAAGGAGAGCGCAAACAGGCTGAAGCACCTGAAGGTTAGGGAATAGGGATGTGAGTGTGAGGAAAAAGGGCCGAGGGAGGCAGGGAGAGGCAGCGGGCAGACAGCAGAGAGCAAACAGCCAGGAGGCTGCCTGTCTCTTCAGCAGCAGCAGGAGGACCTATTGTTCCTTGGTCACACAACATTGTCTCCTGCCCAACAAACAGCAGGTAAGCTTGTTTGCACAATGCACCGCGTTTTCTCTTGTGTCAGCCTGACACAGAGGATAATCACCTCCTACTGCTACCGACTGACCTCACACTGAGGGTTGAAAGGTAGGAATCCCACTGGCAACACATCTCGATGAAGGTGAAAGAAGGTATCAGTAAGAAGGTATCAGTATGATTCTATACACCAAAACCTTCTCCGCTTTATCAGTTTTTGAAAATTTGGGAATTTACAACTCTTAAAAGGAGTAAAATGCTTGTGCTATATATCTAATCCCTTGCTCACCTGGAGCAGTCTTTAACACATGATCATTTTCTTGTCCCCAAAGAAACCTTTGCCACATTTGCTGTTCAAATTATATGCTGCTTTTGTAAGACAAGAGGTTTTATTGAAAATAAGACCCTTGATTCCTTTATTGTGCAAGTTGGAAGTCTCCACTAAGTTGAATGGGCAGACAAGAAAAAATAACAAAGGTTCAGTAGCTGAATGCTTGGAAAGTAGCATTTGAGTCCTGCTTTTGCCATAGTTCCTACATGATGCTAGAAAACTATTATCAGAGCTCCTACAATACTAGAGAAGTTGTGTCAACCTTTTTTTTTTTTTTTTTTTTCTTTTTACAGAAATTCTCTTGGCAGCTCTCATTTTCTTTGTAGTCCAAGATGGATCCTGGCTGGGGCTGCAGATATGCTGAGCATTCACTGCTCCAGCTAGGGCAGTGCAGAATGAAATCCAATCTGAACGCATTGAGCACTAAAAGATGCAAGGAGATCTGAAAAATCATGCAAGTATAACTGATTAATTTTTAACAACTGGCATTTTAATACCTGTGCTTCAGCTCCTAGTGCATAAAATGGACACCTTGATACCAGGTCAGCTCATGGGGGTACTGTGAAAGTGGCTTCACGGTGCTGGCAAAGAACAAAGACAGAAAGCGCATCATGAAAAGCCACCATGGAAACTAAGGATTCCATATCTGGTGCAGCTTATGGACGCTGTAGCCACAGTGCATAGGATGAAACACTGAATGATGAAGATGAAAGGAAACATTAACTATCCATCTGTGTTCAGACTCCATTATCCTACAGAAAAGCGACTTGAGGGCCCAAAGAAATAAGAGTATATGATCCTGAAAAATGAAAACTGTAGATGAGTGCATAAACCACAGGTGCACAAAATTAAATTTGAAACCCTAATTTTTGTATTTCCTAAGTCCTGTTTGAATTTACCACTTTAATAAATTTTGTGAAGCAGACTTTGGAAGAAGACAGTGTTGCTAAGAACTAATGGTACATCTTCCCAGTTAGTCACATAGAGGATGAAGAGATTCCTAATATGAAACATAAGCTTGTCTCCAATTTACTATCAGTTTCTTTGCCTTTCAAGTGAAATTTTTTGTCTGGTTTGATGTTGCAAGACCACTGTAACATAGTTTGAGACAGCAACCTTTGATAATACAGGTTAACAGATATTTCATTGTGTAAATATTACAATCTCTGTTTTTCCATCTAATGTAGGGAGTTCAGCATATGCTTTCTGAAAGCTGAAATAATTTCATACAGGCATCTGTACTGGCCTGTTCTTTGTACTAATTAAATTAGTTTCCTGTTGAGTAAGTGAAGTACTGGCAGCCAGGAACAGTTGGGGAGACAGCTCAGAGGCTTAAGCACTGAACCATGAACTTTTCTGTTTACTACAACATTAAACAAGTAGACACTCTTGCTGACATTATGGGGAGTGAAAGAGCATTCTGTTAAGATTGTTGTTTCATTACTGTTCCTAAACTACTGATCTTCGTAAAGAGACATTTTTAAAGATATAAAAGGGATTTAATTTGATACAGTTAACTAAATAAACTCATTATTTGGTTTAAAAATAAGTGTGTCAAAGTTAAAGCTGAATTTGAACTTTAAATCTAAGGTGTCAAAACTCAGAGAGAGAAATAAGTCAAAGTGCCACCCAATAACCCGGCTGTGTCTCTGGTTCTGCACCTCCACTCTGATGATCTCAAAGATGAAAACTTTACATGACACATAGATCTTCAGCCCAAGCACTGCACAAGGGGCACTGACACCTTGAAGGAGTTGGGCAAGAGACATCATGTCTCTGATCTTCCATACTAGTGGCTTTCAGCAACTGCTGGAGAGTTTGCCATTAGTTTAAATAAAGCATAATGACAAAGAAGCACAAGCAGTATATGAATGGAAGATCTAAATAGCAGCTCTTACTTCAGTTTCATTTTTTCTTGTAATGTAAGACCTCTTAAAATATTATAAATTGTTTATATTAAAATATACATGCTTACCACAGTACATATACACTGAGCCTTTGTGTGCGTATATTTAGCTCAAAGCTAATCTCTGAATAAAAGCCCTTTCTGAAAATAGAGATTTATAAAAAGAAATACTGATAAACTTTCAACTATAGGGACTCTAGTGGTCACTGCAAAAACAGCATTGCAACACAAAACCTGTGTGATTTTGCGGATCACCCCATAAATCTTCCTTTGTCCCATGAGTTTAAGTTTTCAGCCAAGAAAAACAACATTCTTCATAAAATTAATGAAAACAAGCTGCTCTTTGCCTACAGAAAAAGATTTTTCTTAATTACATTTTTTGCTTTGAATCATATATCCTGTAGTTTGATTAAATTCCCTTAGAAGTCAACTAAAAATTAGAGCTTTCCAGCATGAACCTCAAAAGTGGTGTTTACTTGGAGAATATAAACCCACTGTGCCTTTGGAAGGTGATATTTAAAGCAAGAATAAGAGCAATATGCAAGACAGTTTTTATTATTTTCATTATGTCACTGCATAAATTTATTTTCAGGGCTTAGAGTTTGCAGAGAAATATGATCTGGCCAATGTATTTATTAGAAATAAATGGTCTGTGTAAATGAATGTAGATAAAGCAAGAATACTGGAATTCTGGTTAATCCCTTGAGGCAGTAAATCAGGATTTCTAAAGCACTTAATGCAAAATATCTGCATCAAGGGGTTAAATATATAAAATATGAAAAGTCAAAGACAAGAACTAGATTAAAAGGTTACATGGAGACGGTGTTGAAAAAAACTGGAGCCTACTGCTAAATAGATATCCAACAGGCATTTATTTAGGTTCACTGGCTGCAGCAGCCGCTGGCATACTCTAAATGAACTCCTACAACAAACAAAAATCAAATTCTAGTGTCAGTCTTTGATCATTTTTTTAGTACCAGAGCAGAAAATTTCATAGAGACCCAAGCTATGTGGACATGATTAAGCTAATGCAACTAATTGCCCTAACTGAAAAATAAAAATGCCAGTTCTCTATACCCTTGCTGCATCTTCATTGCCTCAATACTTCAGATGAGCCCTGTATCCCTCCTGGCAGACTGCGCCTAATCCCCAGTAGGGACAGCAGACAGGGAAAAGACATCACTCATTAATTTAAGCACTAATTGAATCAGTTCCTATTCAGCTGAAAATCTCCCTCCACTCCAGTGTGAAACCGGTCCCAAAACCTAAGTCTTTGCCAGGCCGAAATCATAATTCAGACTGAAGAACTTTTTTTTTTATCTCTGGCTCCCAATGCTTTCATACAAACAAGACTTTAGAAGACTTTTTGTGTAGGTACTACTAAATAAGAACAACTAAAAAAACCCACAAAAAACAAACCAACAACAAAACAAACAAACAAACAAACAAACAAACAAATACAGCCCCAAATCCTAACCACCCTAACCAACAAAAACTGAATATATTGCTTATTCAAAAAGCAGTGTTCCCCAGGGTTCTCTGTGCAGCAGATGTATTCCTAACACGACTGTAGCTATTGCCCATGACCAGTAACCCTTGGCTCCAAGGCTCAGAGGTGCACTTTAAGTTCTAAGGCAACAAGACATACCTTGATATATATATAAAATATGCTTTTATGCACACATATGGATAAAACTGACCTTTTTTTTTTTTTAAACTACTGTAGCCCTGACCCTTTCAGGGGCTCCATGCAAAGAGGCCAGTACCCACACAGAGCTTGTTTGAAGGCAATGTGGTTTTCCCAGTGGGAGACAGGAAGAGATGTGAATTACTGAGTTAAATTTGTCTATTGGTATTTTCAACATAAATTAAATATTTGCAGCTAAAGCAATAAATACTGAAATCCTACTATGCATTAATACCTCTTAGATCTCTGGCAAGGCAAGTGACCTTGGTCCTGCTTCTGTTGTTCTAAACTTAAAAGTTTTGAACTTTAAACAGAATTTAGTCCAGATTGGGAGAAGGATTCCTAGTCCCCACACTGGTACTCCAGAAACTTCATTTGCTTCAGTAGGTCTTAATCACATCCCTAAAGCTAAATATTTTTTCAGCTATGTTCCTAAATTGAGTTTTGGATGAACAGCAGAAGAAAAAACCTTTTATATGTATGACAAATTACAGTGCTCATCACTTTTGTTCAGCAAGTATCTTATCAGATACTATTTTACAATTCAGGGAATGCATTCAAATTCCTATGAAGAGATCCAGAGGATTATATCTTGTACACGTCTTTTCCTGTTTGGGACAAGGCTGACAAAATCTGAACGCTGAAGGCTGAAATACTGAGTATGGTGAAATGTACTTGTTAGACCTTTTAACCTATAATTGATAGCAAAAGCTAGATGTTGTAAAATCTGAGCCTAGCTGAGCAAGCTTTAGGGCATTTTCTCACTTGTTATTTTGTCTCTTGATTATCACTCATGCACAGAAAGAAACTACCAGAAATGCCCAGGGAATGGCTAATAGTCTCAAAGCTACTATTTAAAAAGAAGATATTGATAGAATTAGCTAACATATAAAAAATGTGTGAACTGTGATTTGTGCTTATTATGCACACAGTTTATTTGTAAAAAAATGGCTATTATGATTACTATACATTTGTCAAACTTGATTGTAGAATGGCATTCTTTTGACAAGAAATTTCTACAGTGACACAAATGCTAAATAAAGACAACGTATAAGTACTTACTTGGAAGAAGAAAGCCTTGGAAAAAAAGGACATTTTAATAATTATAATTATTCATTTCGTAAAGCTGCTACCTCAACTCCCCTGGGTGTCTGAATGAGCGGCTGAATATCCAGGGAACATGGTATCACAGCATTGCTAATTCATCTGGATTTGACCTCTGAGGAACAGTTTGTGTCATTGTGGAGCAAAAGCTCTGGTAAAACATTTGTCTAGATAAAAGACCTCAAGCAGTTAACCTGCACAGCAGAGGCAATGCAGCCGGGCACGAGGATAATGACCTCTACCCAAATGGGGAAGGTACATCAATGCAACACTACGACAGCAAGACAAAAGATGACGGCAGCTCAGCAGGAAAACATTAGCAGTGATATAATTCTTGGTACTGTATGTGAAGAAATGCCTTAAGAAGTACAATGCCAACCTGTTTTTACCTAATAATTATTTTAAATTTTAATAATAAAAAACAATTAAACCACACACAACTTTGTTTTCCACTTTTATTTTAAGCTCTTGCTTTCATTCTGTTTTATTTTTCCCTAAATAAAAATCCTGATAGAAGTAAAATACCCCATGTGGTTAACAGTTGCAATTCAGATGAAATAAACTTTCCTCATTTGATACATGAATTATTGGATGGATGTTTTTTTGACTTCAGGTAGTTATGACACTTCTAAAACACAAACCAGAAGAACTTGATGAGCCTTGTTTAGCAAGTCAAACCTGTCCTAACAGACAGATTAACCCATTTCTTATGCAGATTATTTACACTTAGGATACCTTTCACTCTTTATACTGAAGTTTTCTTCTTTCTGTTTCTAAAAGGAGACACGGTGTCACATATCCATTATTTTTACCAGGCAGAATGCCTTGAATATTTAGCTACCACTCTTTTAGCACCACACCAAAAGTTCTGGGTTTAAACTATTTATTTTTAAAGTAGTAGCATGATCAGGCCTGCATGCTTATCTAAAGATCTTTGCTTTATGAGGGAGATTTTAGTCTGTGAGGTTTCCTCTACACATGGTAGGCAGCTGTCAGCAGCAGTGAGCAGGGCGAGGGGTCACTGCAGCTGCTCTGTGAAAGCACAGGGTTCCATCAACATCGCAAAAATCCTGCAGAGTGGGAGCTGGGAGACCACGGATTAGACTACATTGGAGTGTGTATATAAGGTCACATCATGTCTATCAAAGTGATATCAAACTGGTACACTGTACAATACATTTTACTGTGTTCTGTGTTCAAAGAAAATAAAAGGAGATGTGCGCAGCAGACCACGGTTTAATACAGAATTTCACACAGTCCTTTTAAATAGATGGATTTACTAAATTCACAAAGACACGTCAAATATATATACACAGTGGAGATGTGTTGACTTGAGAGAGAACTAGATTTCATGAATTCTTCAGGTCAGACATGAATGAGATCAAAATAATTCTTATTAATTAAATAGTAGAAAAGACTCTTAAGAGAAAACAGATGTCCACATTTCCTGAATTCTACACACTAATATACATGTCTGTCTTTGTGTACCTATGTCAATAGTTTCCCATGAAGTGCTTCTTCATATCTCCTCATGAAACTTCACTTTGATGAAATCAGTAGCTGTATTTAAGATAACCCTAAAATAAGGATAGATAGGTAGCAAACACATAATTCTGATTTGTGGGCAAACACAAGACTTTCCCAAATCTGCCTGTTTCAGAGGACAGCTACAGGATATCGAATGTCATATATGTCATGTTGTATAGAATCCACAGAATCCAGAGATTTGTAATTCTCCTTGTTAGAGTGCTTCAACCAGATGGACAAAATTATGCTTCCCAACAACAACAGCAACAACAACCACAACAAGAAGTTACTGATCTGACATCTTGCTTTAGGAAACAAGGAAACGGGTAGGGCAACAGAGAATTTATTCTGGCTGAAATAGGCAACAAAATGAGATGACCAGACACTAAACAATGTCTCCTGTTTCTAGCAATCTTGTGCAAACTTAAAGCTAGCGGAGGTATTCAGGCAACAAAGGTATATCAAACTAGTTCTGTCTACAAAGTCAAAGGGTTGATGACATTGTAACAGTTTTATGTGGTTTCAAAATTGTTTCCACAATTTTACAATTACTGGTAATCACTTTCAGCCATAGAAAATAAGAAATGTAGGTGCAAAGAATAAAAACAGAGAAAGCATCCTGTTTGCAAACAATACAGTTGTGAAGTACGAGCTGGTGAAAGAATCCAAATGGTGTGATTTAGACTAAAGCATCCCAAATATCTCAACCAGCAGGACTCTGTGACCTTCAAATTTCCTCTGAAAAGTTCTGAAGTTTTTCTGTTCATGGGGATCACTTCAAAAATTGCTGACCCTGGCAAAGATTGCAAAACTGTCAAAAAAAAAAAAAAAAAAAAAAAAAAAAAAAAAAAAAAAAAAGTTACCATCTTAAGCACGAGTAAATTACAAACCTCCCTTTCTCCTTCTCATAAATACCAACACCCACTTGCACAGTAAGCCCTTTAATCTCTTCCTCACAAAATCCTTCATGCCTAACATTCACTTACACATGCATTTGCAGTTATTTTTCACAGCCAATTACCATCCTGCCCTCACCCAGTCATTACCCAATCTTCCTGGACACACACATTCACTTGAAGGCATCCTCCTCCACTTCAGCTCTTCCCACACTGAAGCTCTCTCTTCTTAACCACTGGCCCAAATACACCTGAGCTGCTGAGAGGTTTCTGAGCCATCAGAGCTCAGCGTGATTGGGCTTTGTCTCTTTGGATTTCTCCAGTTTTGTTTTATTTAAAGCAGAAGATCTTTGATGCAGGACCTTTCCTGCTTTCCTGGGAAAGGCTTCCCCTTACACTGAACAGGCGAGAGTTTCCAAGACTGAAGAATAAATGTGGATTAATACCCTTGGCAGTGCCAAGATCTCTCCTCAGCTTCACTGCTGCTGACCTAGGTCTGGTCCCTGACTCTGGCCCTGCTGTCTCTACAGTTTTCTACATCAATATTTTTCCCCATGCACCAATACTCCACCCTCCCACAAGTGGGAACACCAACACACACTCTGCCTTAAGTGACATACTTAGGATCAGAGAGGATCACACAAGAGCTGCCAGTCTCAGTCTAGCCATCAAATTATACTTCACCTGCTTTGCAAATGGTTTCTCAGTCTTAAGTGAATTATCTTTGTACATGTTTGAATAAATGAGAAAGATTAAGGATAGTTGGTGGCAAAAATATGAAAAAGTGGAAAGCTTCCCAAGGCTTTCAGCCTTGTGGCTGCTCTTCTAAGCCACAGTCTTGGAGAAAAAAAAAAAAAAAAAAAAAAAATCTGCAAATGCTATCTTATTTCCTTGTAAGAATAGGAACACAGCCTTATCTTTAGGAAAAAAAAAAATAAATCCTAAGGACTGATCTTTCTAAGGAAGGTTCCTGACAAAATGGAAGGGGCAAAGAGTCATAAGAAAAACATATCTGAAAAAAAAATTTTACACCAGAATGATGAGAAATTCTGTCACCCATTTCACTTTGAAATCCTATTTGCCTACATGCCCTATTGCAAAACCATGGTACAGTGCATATTTTTCTCCCATCAGTCCCTTCTTCTCGCATTATTCAGAGGTTAGAGATCAGTTTCCTACAGCTTGTAGAGCACAGCAGGAGCTGAGCAGAAGTGACACACAGACAGCCCTAAGTCTGTGTACGTGAATTCCCAACTTCCACAGTTTCTTCTGCAACCGTTACTGGGCACATGATAGATGACTATTTCCCTTATTTTCTGTGAGGCATAGCCATTTTTCCACTTGATAGGTCAGCCAGCTAGATAATACATGCAGACCAGCAGGCCCCAAGAGTCATTCTATAAGCATGATAATTACATCCAAAATGCTGTAATTAACAACACGCACCACAAGCTTCACTTTTCAAGTGACCATAGTGATGATTCAGAGTACAGTCCTGTACAAAGCTCCCATTTTAGGCTACAGAACTGGAAAATTGAGAACTCTTCAATAATTCTATGTTAAAAACATCCTGGTTATAATTATTATGTTATGCTGGTAACAGAATTTCATATATAAATACTGACCCATATTAGAGGAGGAGGGTAACCAGTAGTTAGCTTAAAGTAGTTAACTTGCAATTAGCTCATAATGATTTCATTACTTGGCACATTGTTTTCTTACACAAAGCTCCCATAAGTTCTTTTCTAAAATTACAGGGAGAATTGCTGATTAGGAATCTCCATGTGAGCCTGGAATTTATGAACTTGTTTAATTTCAAAATAAATACAACTAAATTATATACTTATACACATATAGGCCAGGCCTACTGAGATCTTTAGCAGAAACATATTCAGGCATTCAAAACAGAGGTACAGACATTAACAAAATCATCTCCATCTGCAAAACAGTCTCTCCTTCCCTTTACAGTATTTGCAATAATTTAGGCAGGTAGCAGAATATTTTCACAACAATCCTAATCTTTGTAATACATTTGAAAAGTTCTTTGTGCTTCTTATGTGTTTTTAACAAACGAATAGCTGTGGATTTGGAAAAATTCTACATGTATTGATTACAAAGGAAGAAAGCTAAACCTTTGATTTTATATTCTTTCCAAAGGTGTTGATCATATTTGCACATATGTACAAATTTTTTGGAAGCATCCTTCAACATTCCTAAACAATAACAAAGAATCAGAGTCTTCACATTACCCTTTTTTTTTTATGGTACCCTTTGCATTCTCATCTTCTGCTTCACTCTGGTTTCCCTATCTGCTCTTCTGCTTTGCTAAGAAATCCTGCTGCACGTCTGGCAGAGTTAGTAAGGAAAAGAAAATCTTGCAGTGACAGAGTTGCTCTGCAGGCTGACAGCTCGAGACATGGCTTCTAAATAATTCAGTCTGGGACCAGACATGGCAATTCTGTCTATGCAGAAATACCTCAGAGTCGAGGTCAAACACTTCACGTTGTCAAGAACAAGCAATTAGTAAGTGAAATTTCCACCCTTTGAAATGGGCTCGTTTGCTTTCAGCTATATTGGTAGGAAATATTACTATGTGTGGAACCCTGTCGCCATCATTAAAAAAAACCCCAACAAAACAGCCTCAACATTTGTGACTTTAGATTATTTGGGAATTATTTGATTTTCTTCTGCATTTGAGTTGATATTATGGTCAGTATAGTGGTAAGTTGAGGGCTAGAGGCGTTAACCTTTACATCCCACAAACAGGGATGGTTTAGTAATTCACAAATGGCAAGGCAACCAAAAATGTAGGTTATGCAAAGACAGCAGTGAAATGCCATGTGATCAAATATTTAATATTTACACTTCACGTACACATATAATTAGCTTTTTTCTTGAGTATACAAACAAAAGTATGTTTCTATTTTCACCCATACACTTTAGGCAGAGATAAATGCTGTAGATTATCTGAAGGCTGAGAACATCCTCTAGGTGCATGCACACATCTCTGCACATGAGTTTCACACAAAGTAACATACTTGGTCCCTGGAGAAGAGGATTTCTTAGCACAGTTCCCTGTCCCTTTTGCATTGTTACAAAACAAATGCTGATTACAGCAATAAGAATAATACTTCCAAAAAAAGGGACTGTTTAATTAAAGTCTATAGAATGCAAATTCATCGTGCTATTCAACATGAAAGTTCTTTTCAGCTAGATAAAGGATTTTTTGAGGGGTTGTCTTTTTCAATTATTTTTTTCAAACAAGCTTAATGTCTTAGGTCTAGAAGCAATCAAACTTGATGTGACTGTGAAGTGTAACTCTGAAAATCCTTGCGACATAATTCTGGCCTATTGAAATGTTGTTATTATAGTTCTGATTTCTGCTGGAGCCATGGCCATGAAGCTGCACAGGAGACATTGAAGAGCATTCACAAAAATACCCTTTCCCCCACCATCCCTCAAGCAGCATGGATTAAATAACTGCCACTCAGCTGCTGCCTTTTAAATAAAAATATTCTCTTCATTGTACATGTAGCAGTGGCAGGCTGAAGTACATTTTGCCTTTGCTCTCTTTTTCACTCCCCAAGTCATGGATCACCAGGCAAGACCACAGTGAGAAAGGGTTTGGCATGTTTTTGTTTCCTTTTAGCGCAGGAAAAAAAGGTGTCCAGGGGAACTTTTTTTTCTCTTGTTCAACATGGACAAAAAGCATCAGAAAACAGTAGTTATTCAGATCCTACAGAAAAGATGTGAAATCATGTCACTGTTTCAAATGAAAGTTCATGTGTTTTAAGGGACATGCCCTATACCTATGATAAATATGAAACTTGGTACTGTTGGTTTATGTCACTATCTTAATTTTTTTTTTTTTTTTTTTTTAATTATCCACAAACGTTTTTGTTCTCAAAAATGTGGGGTTTTTTTTTCCTACAGAATTGGAAATACTGGGGAAAAGCTTATCCCAGAGTGTTAAGTGGGTCAGGGGAAGACAAAAAATAGAAAAAGATTGGTATGGTAGAGGATGTAAGAATGGCTATGTGATCTAAAAAACTACAGATTCAATCTTTGGTAGTTTCTACACCGAAGATTTCTTGTGAGGCAGACTGAAAACACAGTATTTGTGCCATCCTTTGCTCTTTTCCCTACCGCTTACCAATGGCAACTGTCAGGGACAAAACATTCATGATGATGGATTTTTACTCTGCCTTGATATGGATGTTTTCATGTTTGTAGGAACTTTGAAAACTCCAGTTTGGGAGGCAGCCAGCCCTGAGATCCTGATAATCTACCTCAGGATAATCTACCTGCCCTGTGAGCTCACTGAGCTGTTTTCTGAGAAATGCAGTTCTTAAGCCTAGAACATTGTTTTAAAGTTGTGTAGTTATCTACAGGCACTTGTACATTACATTTCATGTTTAATTGTATGCATTTTCCTACTAATCCTCAATTTTGATACTTTTGGAACTGGAGTTCATGAATGCCTTGATGATAATGACTAATCAATATCTAATCCCATGATTTGATTCAACAACAATGTGTGTCCTACAAATTGCTTTTTTCTGCAGTAAAAACCAATTTTTTATGAAGAGCATGTGTATTTACCACAGCAAATAAAAAACTTGCAGCACTATACAAACAAAGAAAACTGTTCTGGTCCCTAAATCCATCATCAGAAAGAAAAATATCTGTCAATGGTAATTAAATATTTCCAGTAGCGTGTAACAAATCTCAGATGCCCGGTTATTACCTCTGATTGTCACAGATGCTGTACAGCGCTTTCATTGTTTATCTAGCTGGCTGATGGTTTCCAGTGTAGGTAGGTGACTCAAACTGCATCCACAGCACTTCCCCAGCCAGGGGTGCTGGAAGAGTACCACACGCAGAGACGTCTGCGTGCTTAGCCATTCTCAGGAATGTGAAATATTGAAAGCTGAAGACAGAGTCAAGACTTGGAAGCAATGCACAAAGCTTGAGTCAATTCTTCTACTTATATGGCGAAGCTGAGAAAGGAGCTTTTTATACATATTTTATCCCATTATACCTCCTCTCCTCCCACACCAAGAAATACTCTCATTTATGAGGACACTAGGATGAGAGTGGTTGAGGGAAATGTTCCTATATATGGAAGAGTCTAAGTTAAAGATAGCTCTGGATGACAGATCATGTTAAATTCTCATCATGCCCATGCTCCTCACAGTTACTGTAGTAGAGATTAAATGATGAAGGAGAAACCCACAATTTAATTCCAGATGCTTCCTGACGGGAAAAAAATACTTGAAAAACTGAGAAAGAATCCTAAATTCCTATTTTTTTTCCTCTCATGATACCATCCATAATGTTAGTCTACATCTTTCAGTGAACCTGACACCTGAGCAAGCATTTATGTTCTCAGTTAACAGCAGTATAAAGGTGCCAGATAATACTTGTCGAAAAATGGTGCTGTTTTTCATTTGAGAGGAAAATCTCCATAGCCAAATGACCTGCAAGATCAGTGTTGCATTGTAACCATAATTCAAACCACAAGCTTATAATATGTGGTTTCTACTGCCAACATATGATTGCTGAATATTTAATAAAGTGTTCAGGGACTTTAACGCTATATACAAGCATTTTCCTTAAATGGATAAGGACATTGATAAGAAATGCGATTGCCATTTTTAGTGTCAGTCCTCAGGTATGCGTGTAAATGTTTTATCATTTTTACAATCTGGTTCTACACAGACAGGTTTTATCCATATATTTTGTAATTTTTAAATTAGATGTGTTTGCTACAGCAAATATTTCTGTCATATAGCTTTTTCTAGTTTTAGGTTAAAACTTCATCATCTCCTAAAGGTGATATTTTATGAAGTCTTTCTTTTTGTGCTGAATTCCTGTTCCACTTAAAGACATAATGAAGACTTCTTTCCCCAAAATTCTTAATAGGAAAATTTCTAATAACTAAATAGTAAGCAAAAAAAAAAGAGGACTGAGCCCGTATAACCAGAAAATATACAAGACTGCTCTCACTCTGAGTGACAAACATAGAAACTGGCACAGTTGAGGACCACACTGTTCTGGAGACAAGAGCCTCCTCCTGCTTTCCACCCTGTGGGAAATGAAGAATGGCTGGTTGGTCCACATAGCTGCAAACCCATTCTTTCTCTTCACCTCCCACCTATCACCCAATCTGCCTCCAAGGCTCTGTAGGGGATCACACAGAGGACAGATCCTTGCTGTACAGACAGACAACATTTGGCACGGACTCCTCTGCCTGAGGATTTGGCTTCTTCTCTGAGTTCAACAGCAGCAGGACCACTCTTTCCACCATACACTTCTTATCTGGCTGGTAAAGCTTTCTCTGTAAAAATGCCAGTCCTGTGCTCTACTCTGACACTGGGCTCAGCAATCCTGCCATTCATTGCAATGCTGAATGAAACCTGCTCACATTCACATTTCTGTCTGAACAGCAGGAGAGCTTCAGGCTCCATCAGGGGCTTCAGGGCAGCTTGAGCCCTCAAGGGCAATGCCAAATGAGGGCTAAATGGGCACATGCAGCCCATATCCCAACCCTCTCCATTGCATCCAGCTCCTATGGTGGTCTTTCCAAAGAGGCCTGCAGTGGGGCTGTAAAAACACAGCATGGTAAATTCAGAATGAATATGTAACGTGTGTGTAACACAGGCACGCATTCAAGATGTACAGTTCACAGCTGGATTTCAGAACTGGCAAAGCCAGAGAGTAAAAAACTGAGAATAGTTTTGTATGAGGCAGTTTCAGTCTTGATAAAGAAACATCATTTGAAGAGTGAACAACACTCAGGGACTCCTTTTGAAATTCCTGCATCTTCTATCCAGAGTCTTGGTTTCAGCTGTTCCCTCCGCCTCTCCATGGTTAATTTTAAGCATCCTATAAACACACATGGGCAGGGTTGAGGCAAAGAAAATGGCACCAACTTCATTCTCATTCCAGGCAAATGAGAAACAAGAGAAACAATCCAAATATCACAGCTATTTACTGTGAAGCTTAGTTGGCAGACTGACAGAGACTGATAGCTACTTAAAACATACTGTAAGCAGATTAATAATAATTATTTAATAGGAAGCTGAGGACATTGTTCCTAGTTTAGTTACAAGCTGTACAGATTGCTACAAGCTGTACAGATTTCTTAGCCTTTTCAGAGTGGATAAAATAAAAAATTACTATGTGCTAGAAGCTTCTTTCTTTGCTGACAGGAACCAACTACACTTTTGCCCCCTCTTAAACAAACCAGTGTACTTTTCACTCCATAAATCTCATATTACTTCCTTCCTTTTCATTTATTTTGAACCAGAAGGAGGAGTTTTTAACAGAAGTGTTCTATGGCAGCAGGAGGGAAACAGCAAATCAGGATGGAAGCCGCATAAGGAAAGTAAATCAAAAGTAATAAAATCATGGAGATCTAGCAACGTTTGTGGGGGGAAATGAAGTCGAAGTTGACTGAATCCAGAGCTGGAGAAACATTACACATGAGAAAACACCATTAAAAATAGGCTGCACTCTTAACAGATGAGATGGGAAATGAAGTAATAATTTATAGCAAAGATAGGAAAAAATCTGCCAGGTTTGCAAATTTCAAATGAGATGCAACTTTGAATAAAAAGCGATAATGAAATGCAAGCACAAAATCTTAAGGGTAGAACACCATGGAACAATTTAATTAAAAGGAAAACAATATGCTCTGCAACACAGGATCAGAAATAACACACTGCCCGATGTTTCTGTTCTAGACAGCTATCTATCCAATAGAGCAAGCAATACATTCCAGTGCTTGAAAAATTTTGCATAAAGGTTTGAACTTGACCTGAAAAAATATCAGTAATGACTTAAAACTTTCCAAATAGGTATTTGCTAAAACTTCTTTCAACTGATTTTAAGTGACATGAGTATGAAACAAATGGAAATGTCTGTGGGCATAAGATCTTCTGCTATGCATGTATACCTTTTAAAAGCAGCTTTACTTTCAAAAGCAGAATATGCCAAGCATTTACTGTGGGAAATATGGCCATTTTTTCCTCAATCCCTAAGAATGGTCTTTAAAAATTCATACAGTTTGGCAAGCCTTCTAAAAAGGAAAAAACCTCACACCCTAGAAATCTCATTCGTGATATCAAGCAATAGAAGAGTAGCTTATTTTATACTGAAGGATATTAACTACCATATGGGATATTGCAAAAGAAGAAGGTCTGCAGATTTGCAAATGAATGTCATGCATGATTTATAAATGCAAATGTGAATAGTAGGTGATAATGAAATACAAGCAAGCAAATACGCATGATAGATCAGATACCCTGGGGAGGTGGGGGAAGCGTGCTGCAGGAAATGTACTTTTTCAAATGTCACAGTCGGACCCAAATGGCATGAGAAAGCAGCATCCTGTTAGAGTGGAAATATAGGAAAAGAGCATGTGGATGATACCAAATTAAGGAGAAGATAGGATGAGTGTTAAGAGCTGTGTGAGAAAATACACTACTAAGGTGTATTTAAAATAAAGGCGTTAATCTTAGTCTCAAAAAGGAAACACTGCTTACCCTACCCACTAAATTTAGCCAAGATTACCAAACCTCAGAAAGTCTACAAAAGAAGACAATGTATGTGGATGAATATTAGCTTAAGTTAATGGATATTCTTGATTTACTATGGTTAGTGATATAGAAATACAATACCCAAGAGACAGACAAGAAACGCAGATTCAGAGGAAAGTAACAGCTCCTGGGGAGCCAGGGAAAAGCAAACACCAAGAGGAGCTTTTTCACTCAAAAATACCTTTGCACACATAGCCCAGGTGCCAGCAAATTTCCTTCCATGTAGCGATGACAAATTGAAGGAACTAATCCATGCTTTCCCATATTTTGACTGGTTCTCTAGTTAACTATTCAGCTGTTGTTTAAACTGAAGGACTGTGCATCAAGAAACCTTACCAGTGTCTTTTGAAGAATTATGTGGAATTCTTTTTAGGGAGGAACTGGGTCAGGGTTAAAAATGCACTCACCATATACAACTTTGCCTGACAAGAGAGAAGTGGCATACTTTGATAACACTGTTAAAAACCCAAAGATGGTAAAGTCAGATACAGCTCCATTAGAAAGGAAAAAAAAAAAAAAAGAAAAGGGGGGGGGGGTGGGGGAAGTGAACTGTGTTACATGTGTCTGCCTATTTCATCTTGTCTTGGCATCATTGCAGCAGCTGTCTGCTGTTTTCCTACTGTTTTTTAAAGCTGCAATGATTTTTGTGTTGGTATGCAGAGGCAGAGTTTGATGGCCTTCCAAATCTGTATTTACAGTTTAACAATTAGTCACACACGGTTCTATGGATATGCAAATTATTAAAACAGAACACTAATAAAGCAATAGAAGATAAAGAGGTTAAGTATCTAAAATTATCTGTAACCTGTAACTTGATGCCTCATGTAAAGTTTATTTGTAGATAAAATGAAAGCTTGGAATTTTTGGGCAGCTTTGACAGCTAATTTTTAGAACGGTTTTCCATCAATCAAAATCATAGCCATTTGAGCCATGGACATCTGGCTTACTTTCCTTTCATATATTCCATGATCTCTACCTGAAGCAGCTATACCAGCTCAGAGAATTTAGTATGTTTTAGGTGGCACATGTCAAGATTGAAATGTTAAGAACAAGCAAAACCCCTCCCTAGAATGGATATGTGAAATCAATATACTACATAACAGACTTCCAGTAGTACCTGGGCACCCAAGATATCCACAGGATGTTATGAGGGAGGCATTCAAAAGGAGTTTTCAAAAGAGTTGCACCATGGCCCAGCCTTCAAAGGGTTAATTACACAGCTGAGTGTCTACTCCATTTACTGATAAGCAGAAAATGTTGTAATTTTTTTTTGGATTTATGAATTGGTGGGGTCAGTCTGTATCTTGTACACAACAGTGTCTGTCTAGCTCTGTCTCCTACATGCTGGGCAGAGACAATCCCTCTCTCGCCTGGAACCCCAGAGCCCTCAAAGCCGCTTGCTCTGTAACCTTGGCAGCTGGGGCTAACACGATTCTTCATTTTTGTTTTTGCAACAGGGCCTCTCTAAATAAAAACTACAGAGCCTTATTAGCCAACAACTGAGCATGAAATCATGTCATTGCAATCCCCTACTCTAAGACTCAATCAATATTTTTCATTACAGATTTGTACAGCTAGGTCAACAAGAAGAAAAATGAGCATGGAGCAAAACAGACAAAACAACAGAGAAGTACAAAATCTCTTCCAAGCTGTAAGATTATTTTCATTATAATGATGTAAAAAAGGCTCTGATACAGTTTTTAAATAAAAATGAAGGAAACCTACATTAGCTTGGACACAACAAAGTGATCTGTACAGCCTGTACTGGCGCATCCTGGTAGTACAATCTGTTTGACATTCTAAAGGTTTACTGTTTCTTTAAAAAAAAAAATACATCATTGTACATTAAACAAGTGTAAACAAAAGAGACAAGTTTAAACTGCTGAAATTTCTGGATGATATTTTCATTGCATTAATTAGTAGGAAGGAGGATTAGATAGAGACACAGGGCTAAGCTGGTACATTTCAGCTTGAGAATCAGGGGCAATCTGCTCCACAATGTAGTTGCTGCTCTGACCCACTTCCAATAAGTTTTAGCTCAGTAGTATACACTGGACCACTCATTTTCCTGAATCACACTGAAAAGCATGAAGATAGAACCAACATACCTGAAATTTTTGAAAATGAAAAGGTGATCACCACAGACTTTTACTAGGCAAACTAGGTTTAATTTTATACCTTCTGCAGTTTTGAGGGCAAGGTAACAATCCCTAACATGAAGCCTCATGATAAATCAGGATAATTTGGTAACAGAAATAAAGACCATACCTGCATTTTAAAAACCTTATTTTTACATAATCAAACATTTGTTGAAATAATATTTTTCTCCTGTATTTGAAGAGAAACGTAACTTTGTACCATCAAATACTCTTACTCCCAGGAATTACAGTTACAATAAGCCATATATGTGTTATGCTTTAGATATGAATCTATTTCAGAGCAGCTACATTACTATGTGAATTGAACCTCATATGTATGTACACTCTTGGTGAAAAATCACTGTCACTTTATTATACTAATATGAAACTTTTATCTGAAGGACAGCCATCACAGAGGGATTTAGAGGGATTTTATAATCCTAGTGACTATTTTACCCAAATCAAGTCGCTTGCTGAAAGCCCCAAGATCAATATTTCTTCTGATGGGAACACCCTCAGAAAGGGTGGCTTTATTACAGGTTTGTACTGTTAAACTATTTCTTCTACTGGAAGAGCATCCACTCACTTGTCCCAAGATAGTCTCACTGCTGGATAGGAATTTGCTTCTTCATATGTAACTTCAATTTTCAATCTATCCCTGCTAAATCCCAAACAAACCCTCTGTCCTCCACCACTGTCTTACAGAGTTCAAAAAGCCAAAATAGTTGATGAAGACTGGGGAAAAAAAAAAAAAAAAGTCACTTTATCATCTACAGAGTACTGAAGTTTAACTTAGCTGGTTAGAGCACGGTGCTAATAACACCAAGATTGTGGGTTCAATCTCGCAGCAGGACATAACTGAAAGAGTTGGGCTTCGTGGTCCTTGTGGGCCCCTTCCAACTCAGAATATTCTGTGAAGTGTTTATACATTTAAAATGGCTTTTGCAAACTCTTCTTTGTGTCTGCAGCAGACAGAAGTAACTATGGATTTGAACCACAGCAGGAACAGCTAAGTCTTTCTTGATGTCTAAAAGTAAGGATAGAAAGACTCTGGAACAGGCTACCCAGGGGAGGTGGTGGCACCACTATTATTGGATGTTTTTAAAAACAGGTTAGTCAAACATCTGTCAGAATGACACAGACAGAGCTGATTCTGCCTTGGGGAAGGCAGGATAGACTAGATGACCTCTTGAGGCTCTTCCTGCCCTATTTTTTTATGATTCAGTGATTCAGCACATTGCTTTGAAACACCCTGGGGCTTGATTCTCTTCTCATCTCATGTTATTTTTAACTGGTGCAACTTCACTGACTTCAGTAGAGCTTTTCCTCCCTGTCCTGCAGTAAGTGTGAGAAGAATCAGAACTCACATTTCTTACACAAATGGAGACTGAGTCTACCCTCCCACTGTGCTCCGCAGCTGATTTCCTGAGATAACATTTTTTACCTCTTTAAAACAGGCAGTATCGGTGATTTAAGTCAACCTTTATATTATTTTAGTAAAAATCTGAGTCCCATTATATGAAGCAAAAGTGAAAAAAAAAATTCAGTAGAAACATTCTTTTCAATTTTCAGTGAATGTCAACTTTTTCTCCCAATGTATTTCTCTTTGTGTAGAGGTGGAGCTTGGGAGAAAAAGTCCACCTCACCTACTGAAGGAAGCCACAGTAGATAGCAAAGAGGAGGAAAGGAAACAGGAGGTCCAATACTGAGTATTTAGCAGTGTCTCAGAAACAAGGAAACAATACACTACAGTTGGCTGCAGTATCTTGCAGACAGGGTATACTAAAAATGTTAGACTGGGGGCAGGTTCAGCATGTGAGCTAATAAGTGTGGAAACTAATCATATTCCCATCCATCAGTCTCTAAGGACAAAGAAATAGATAAAGTATGTCAGCAGCCCCCGAAGCTACACAGCATCTAGAATACTATATATTTGAAAATGTCAGAGCTATCCACATTCCACATGCAGTCAGCAGGTTTACACAGAGCTTCAAATACCCAGAAAATCTGTAGTCCATGCCACAGTCAGTGAAATACTGTTACACTGCACCAACTTCAAACAGAGGAACCACAGAAAACACAGTCCATACTGACTAATTTGTTCTTTGGCTATCATCATCCATAGATGTTACCTATGCAGGGACATCACCATCCCTCTTTTGGCATTCATATATATATATAAACATATTTTCTGCTCATTTGATTTTGTTTTCAATGGATAATAAATTGTCTGCTAATTCTTTTTGCATGAATGACATTCAACACCAAGTAATAAACTATGTTTTTCATATATTTAATCTAATTCAAACTAATAATAAAAAATAGAGAAATGGTTCTTGCAAATTCGCTGTCTTAAAAAATTAAATTTAGGTTTAACTATAACTATAAAACTATATAACTATAACTAAACTATAACTATAACTATAACTTGCAGGTGGATTTTCACTTTCAGATAATTCATAGAAATGAAAATTTTAAAAACTTCATCTGAAATATGCTGCTCAGGGCTCCAGCACTTTCTGAGACCTTTGGGAGATCCTATCTTCTGATTAGTTCTACAGTGGTCACTCCTTTTCTGTGCTCTCATGTCCCAGGAACAGCTTATGCAAAACTTCATGAAAAAGATGGTGAAGATACAAATGGAAAAATTCTCATAGGCTGCTAATTCCAGTGGTAATTGAACCTGGCATATTTCCTCTATTCTGGTCTAACTGGGATTTGAATATTTGTTTCCCTCAAGTAAAGGTTGTGAAATCCCCTGAAACGTAAAACTATGATGAAAAGGTCCCGAGTGTGCAAAAAAGATTTCATTTACTTGTGCAGTGCTTTGAGATTTGATTCTTCACTTGAGTACCAGATTTCCTTAGGATGATGAAACATTGTATAAACCCCAAGGAACATGGAAAGGCTTAACTCCCACTTCTGGATTCCTTTCATTAAAGAAATGGTATCTGTAGATTTGGTGGGAGGTGGCAGTGGGTATAAGTTTTTGGCCTGAGGAACAGTTAAAATTAGTGACAAGGTTTCAAGATGTGTTCAAAAACAGTTTATCAATATTCAAAGAAACAATCTTTTGAAGCCCTTTAATGCCATATCACTCAGACAAACCTGTATAAAGTTTCATGTGACAGCAAAATATAGAGCCTTGTCTTTTAACAAGTCCTCTGTCAAGCACCCTCCACAGTACATCAGAACATGCCTTCTCTGCTTCTGAATTTGAAAGCCTCTTTTGCCCTGTTCCTTTGAAAAGGTCTACTCTGCATCCAAGTTTATCATAAGGTCATCTTCCTTTCTATGCTTTTTCTCTGGCATTATATTTGCTTATCTCAATTAGATTCTGAGCCTTTGAGATGGGTGATGGCAATCAGAGATGTTGTCTTGTTAGTTACCACATGCCAGCTCATTTCACACTACCCAGCTCTTCCAGAAATGAATGCTATTCACTTGAACACGACCTTTCTTTAACTCGCTTGTTTGGTTGGTTTAGTTTGTTGGGTTTGTTTGTATATTGGGTTTTTTGTTCTGTCTTCTTTTCCACAATGCACTGTGCATAATGGGCAAGGCTACTCCTCAGTCTGAGTACTACCCCTTCTGGGTATTTCCTTTGAGAAAAAAACCCCCAAGTTACCTGAAGCATCTTGAGTTTGAAATCTTTTTAGTATTACCTTACTGGTCAGCTGCCCAGATCTCTTCATAAGTAGAGACTGAAATATCTGCAATAATAAAGACTATATAGAGAAATAAAGAGGCAATGAAGTGGATATCTTCCTAACTGTGAACTTCCATGACTTAAATCAGGGGCATGCTTGCATATTCTTTTTAGTCCAGCTTTGTGCGCCTCTTCCCCTTGGTCCTGGCACGTGGTTCTTTAACCTGATTAAAATCTTCCCATCTGCCATGTCTCCTGCTCATCATATGCAGTTCTTTTTTGCTTCAGTGTAGAGGCTTGGACCTTGACTCCATTGAAGGAGATGAGCAAGTGAGCAGTCTTTACGTTGCTCACTAGAAGTGATTAGAAGCTGCATTTTCTAGCTCCAAAAATTTGGTTATATTTTTGTAAGACTTCTTGCATAATTAGAGTTAAGAAAGTTCAATAAATGCAATTTACTTCTGTCTCAGTTTTTAGTTCTTAATAATATTATGAATTTCATTAATAATATGCATTCATGGGGTTGTCTGAAATCGTGCATTAACATTTGTCCTAAAGCAATAGACTTTTTATCTACATGCTATTTTCCTATCTGTCTGCATAAGGCCCTTAGAATTTCTTTTAAGATACAGCAATTCGATAATTACTCAAGCCTTCCATCTACAAATTAATATGACTGGAGCCTTTCAGTATCATTGAACAGGCAGGAATGAATCCCAAACAGAAAGGCCAGCCAGTTACCTCAATTAAAAAACCAGATTGTATGCAGAGGGGGTTAGCCGTCTGCAGAGCTGAACACATGGCCTGAGATCTCTGCATGAAGGAGTATTATTTAATATACTACTGTATGGTGCTTAGCGTGACCGAACCTAGCATTGCCCTGAGCCACGGCAGCCACATCCTAAGACAAATGTAAAATCATGATGTTTCACTTCCATAATACACAGAACACATTCCTAAACAAAGACCCAAATTTCTAGAATCAAAGATAAAGCAAATTTTTAAACACTGTGATGTCAAGGCCTTATTGTGCATTTCAGGCTAGTAATCAGCCACATTCTGCAGATAATGAAGAACTTCCTAAGAGGATGGAATAACAAAGTTGACAGCAGATACACAGACTGATCATCATGACATAGCAACTATAATGAAAAGAAAACATGAAATTGGATTGGATCAAGTTGTATTTGATAGCAAAGATGACAACATATTACCATGTAAATGTTATTGCTGGAGGCGAGTTAATAATGGTCTTGGTGGGTGTAAGTCATTAAGAATTCTTTGTGGTAGCCCTGTAAATTATGCATGGGCCTGCTTTTAGGGAAATCACCTTTTTTGCACTCCTGGAGCTTTTATGCCAAATAAAAAATATGAAGGAAGCAAGCATAATTATTCTTACTTATGTAGCAATTTTAATAAACAGGAAGGAGTTTCATCATTTGATTAAAAAGTAAAAATCAGATTACATCAAAATAAATCAATGCAATCAAAAGTCACGGTAGTCCAATTCTGTCCTCTTGCTCCTCAGAAGGCATGCTTTACCTAATGGCTACTGGGGGAAGGCTGGGAAGCTCCTCGATAAACATATTAACATAAATTTTGGTGTATGCCTGGTATTATCCAAGTACTTAAGCATCTCACTAAGTTAAGTCATCTGTAGGGATGATATGCAAAGCTGCCAAAGTGAAGTATAGTATATTCAAAAATGCTAATGGGTATTAACCCACATATATAAATAAATAATTATCATGCAACAATTCTCTCTTCACATTTAAAGAAGTTACTTTCAAAACTTTCAATTCACTCAGATTAGATTATGATCTCTTAAGCAAGCAGTTTTTTCAGCAACCCCAGCTAGAAACCCTTTGTAATTTCCAGGACATCAGGTTTTTCCTATGTGATTCAAGATCATTATCACAATTTAAAAATAAATTATCCAGCAAAATTATTTTAATTTAACCAAGTATTATTAGATGATTTTTTTTAGTTAAGAGTTCAGGAAAATCTGATTGACAGAAGTATGCGTGACGAGGCTAAAAATCCAGCTTTAAAGCTCCTATGACTGAGTGAAAAATCATGCTGACCCAGTACAATCTAACTCTGTTTCAAATCTGATAAAAACCCCTAAACTGATTGGTTAACCTTGAACCAGCATGGAGTCACTGCACTCTGCTCAAATGAGATCAGGTATCCATTCTCAATCCAGATCAAATTTGTGCTGCTGGGAAAGCAGGAGTGCACAGACCCCATCTCCATGACTGTGGAACCATAGCATAATTGTAGGAATTGCTGGAAAGTCTCTTCGTGCAGTGAACACACCTCTAACAGAGTGTTATTCATACAAAATACATTAAAGCCCTTATAAAAATTAAAAAAAGAAAAAAATCCTGGAACAACAGATTTTCAGTGCTTTAAAAGACAAAATATAGCACAAAGGAACTCAGATAAATTAACAGTTCTTCCATATCTATTTTGTTCATGCCAAATAAAAGTAGATTTCACAAAATAGGTAAGATCTATTTGGGAAGAAAACCCCAAACAACTAAAGGGGATATCTAGTCTCAGAGATGACCTAATTTAACTTACTTAGGAGGGAATTTCTGTCAGCAGGGAAGTAGAATACAGCTTTCACCATTAGAGCAGGACTGACCATATATGCACACGCTCAAGGTACAGCTGACATGGAGTGCTGCCCCTCCTCCAGACCAGGTACATTCCTATACCTCAAGAAACAGAACAGACCAAATCTTGACTTCGGTAAAGTCTAAGTAAATGGCCGCACCTACAGAATCTTAACAGCATCATCTGGGACTCAAATGCTATTCCTTCATAACAAAGAACATGAGCGACACATTTCTGACTACAGCTTCCCAGCAGACGGCCCCTTGTCCAGTGACTCCAAATAGCTCTGGATTCACATGACATGCACCCAGCACACTACTGACTATCACTCAAAAAGGAGAAAGAACTACCAACTGGTAGTTGCAACTGCAAATGTAACTCCGTGGTTCAAGAGACTCCCTCCTCAGCTTATTTTCTCCTTTGGTGTACTCACTGTCTTAAATTTTTTATTACCCAGTGAAATTCACTCTAAAAGAAACAACTCTTGGAATAACAAAATAAAAAGGAAAGACATTTTCCTCCCTTAAATCAAAATCACTGTGCCAGCCTGGAATCCCCTCATGACAACATAAGCCCAAGTCAGAACAATGGCACCGTTGCTTGATAAATCACAGAAAATGAAATTAATATTTTATAAATGAGAATGGAAAAGTCTGTCAGGAAACCAAGGTTCTGCCAGGATTCCATTCCAAATCACATCAGAATGAGATACCAGAATGCAAATAAAACTGTGGATTTTTCCTACGACCCTTTTGGTGGTCCATCTAAGTCACCTGCAGAACGGTATGAAAAGAGAGTGGGACACTTTCTTTTAGAGGAACACAGATCCATTTCCTACCTGCTGTGTTATTTCTCAAAGAATTCATGTGAATTTGCAACATGAGAGTTGAAGCTCAGATCTACAGCTTTCCAAGTGGAAATGCAAGTCCATGGCAACACAAGTGATACCAGTCGGCATGTATGCATACCTACTCACAAATGTTTCTCACCCTCCTTCAGTTGTACCCTTGCTCAAAATTTCATGTCTCTCAAGGATTTGTTTTTGCCATTGTATCGCCGGTGATGCAGATTGCACGTCATACCCAAGTAAGCAGCTCAAGTAACTTTACAGTCTTGTGTATTCTAACATTATAAGCCATCACTATTTCTTTCAACAATTTTTGTTTAGTGATCAATTAGCAACTGTATAAGCATGGGGAGTCACCATACCCACCCTCCTGTTACTGTCACAAAAAGAACTGAATATTTCTTTATTAAAATTCAGAACTTGAAAAAGACAGCTTTTGTTATGTGCTTAAATTTTATTTTGTGTATTACTCTAAAAGACTGGAATATCAATTTCTTTGGAAACTATTCTCGCCATCCAATTATTAAAAACAGTATTTTATTTTAAATGTTATTTTCATTTAAATGTTATTTTCAGCTCACTCCCTGTTGACAAAAAATGCCCCGCTAAGAGCACATTAAAATAGTGAATCAGAAAATGGATGCTCTAATTTACTAAATTAAAAAAAAAAAAAGACAATGTAATAAAAAGATAAAGCCTTCACAGAGAATTGCAGCAATTATATCTCCACAGCTACAATATAACCCAAAACTTTGCAAACCCTTTGATTATTGAACCATGGCTGAAGTGAATAATTTGGCTTTCACTAAGAAAACAAGCACATTCATTGTCACCACAATGGAGAGAGGCAGTTTTAATTAAACCTTATCAAAAGATGAATAAAGAATAAACTCAATACCCATTCCACAGGATTCTATTTTCATCTGTTTAGTTTAAGCTTGCCATGTTCATGCAATAATTAACCACTGTCCAAGGAATGCTGGAGTTGTGTTAATGTTGGTAAAGATTTAATTAGTTCAATTATCTGGAGAGTATTGAAGGCTCAGCATAGTACCAATTTCTTCAGGCTTTATACATACCTCAGATCAAAATACATTAAACTGAAATATAAGTGAACAAAGAAAATTTACTATTTCACTTCAGCTACTGAATGAATGTGTGTTTAATAATTTTATTGCCCTCATTTTAAAATGAGGTTTCAGAAATAGAATATGTAAACTGTGACTTACCCAGCCTTCCAGATTAGCTAGTGGGTTTTTTTTTTTCCCCAAGTCATCTTGTATTTTAAACAAAATTAAGTTTACTTTAGAAAAGAGAACCCAATGCTTCTTTAAGCAGGAAAATGTATAGTTCCTTTTACATTTTTTCCCCCCACTGCCTACATATTTTACGTCTTTCAAGGAAAGTGAGGCATTTAAAAAGCTTTGAAAGCAGTGACACAGACAACTGTTTCAATCTGTCAGACAGCATGGACAGACAGTAGGGATCATTTCAGAAAATAGAGCGGCCCCCCAGCGGCCTGACCTTCCTGGTGGGAAAGCGAACACAGCGCGGTGCTTGACAAGCTCACCAACAAAGGAGTATATTTAGTCCCCCCAAATTCTGACACGCTTCTCACAGGAAAAACGCAAACCGGGATGAGGCGTCGCTGACTACCGCTAACAAAGGGCGAGTTCTAATTGGAGATTGCACCGTTACTGTGAAACAAAGAGGAAGAGATGAAAAGTGAAAACACCACTTCACTACACGCAGACTGTAAGCGCTGGAGTGAGCCCAGTTTCTATTTTTTTAGAACTGTTCAACTCCGTATTAGATGCTATTCAAGTTGCAACCCCTCTGGATATGTATGTGCAGCTCCTGCTGCCTTTGGTGGCAACAGAGCCCAGCAATGGGAGCGTTAGAAGATTTCCCTCTTTGTGTTACTAAAATTTCATCATTAGCTATTCTTTAGAAGGGATGTTTGAATAAACCACATTCATTTTCCTGTAAGGTTGAAATGACATGTTTATTACTACCATGGTCTGTCCTTGTTTTCCCAACAGTGTGTTTTAGAGTATGAGTTTTTTATAACCAGTGAAAGCTGCACAAAGATGGTCAGCACGTGAGAAAGTCGCAGGAGTTTATCTCCTTGAGGAGCTAAGCACTGTAGGATGATATTATCATTTTCTTATGAAGCAATAAAAACTTATGAGTTAATATAAAAGTAACTGTTTTGAAATTGCACACTACATTATACCCAGGCTGGATTCAAACTGCTTGTCTCTTTAGGCATTCAAAAACTACTTTACAGATTGTACTGCTATGCTTCCATGCAGTAAATACCATTTGGTAAATAACCCTTGTGAAATACTGTACCTTATTTTCTACTTCTCATTTCAGCTGGAAAAAGGCAAACACTATAAGGAATCAATTGAACTAGTAAGAGAAGGTGTGAACTGCACACTGAGTGCCAATTGATGCCTCAATTCAGCTCCCATTTTTACCAAAATTTGATCTCCCCTCCCAGTTTTCTCTAGAGTGGAAGAAAAAGAGAGATGCTGAAATTCATTCAGCCTTTTCTTGAGTCCAGATGGCAGATAACGCTCAGTAAGCAACAGGATATAGCACATTTTCCATCAACCACCTCCCCTTTCTGACAACTGATTTTCAAGTTGCACCAACAATCTGCGGACTGGAGGTGCCCTGTGGCCTATTGATTGCAGACTTGCTTCTGCCTGTGTTTCTGTGAGAATTTATGACAACCATGTGGGAGAAAATAAGGCTAATAGATGATTAAGTATTTAATGATTCACATTTATCACTAGCTGAAAAAAACCCCTCAGATGGAACATCAATGTCTGCCTCTGAGTGAGCATAAAGAATCATTTCAGGTTAAAAATACCACCCCAAACAAGTCAGAGCATGTATAACTGAGAGCCAAATTTCATCATATGTGGACTCATTTATTAATATTAACAGGATTGTAATTTTTTCCTTAATTATAACCCTTAAGCAAATGTAAACACATATGTACCCATACAGGTATACCCAACATCATTCTTTAGTATCTTAGAAATTGCTTCATCTTCTTTCCCAGAATTTCACCAAGCCTTAAAGAGAGTACTTGTTTTACTAGAGAAAATTCAAGTTCTATTCAGGCCAGAATGTTGCTCACCCTAACATATGTTGCTTAACAATGACTATTAGTTACATAGCTGATGAAAAAAATGAGATAAGCATGTACAGACACATTTCTAGAAAAAATTATACACACGTATATCTATCTATCTATCTATGTATCTATCGATCTCATTTTGTGTGTATGTGTATGTATATGTGTATACACACACACACAATTTCATGAGTATTACATCCAAATAAATAATTCATCATAGCTAAAATCATTAAGACTATGGCAATCGCACACAAAAAAATTGCAGCAACAAAAAGCAAAAGCCATCTGTTTCAGGTGCTATGCTGTTAGAAGACCTATTTGGTCCCTAAATATTAATCATATCCTTGAGATGATGCTCTTTGTCCCATGTGGAGCCTGGCAGTATACACTGTAAGTGGATAGTCATTTTAAGGAGGAGTAATTTGCCTGCCACCACCTTTAAATAGTTTTGGGTTTTTTTTAAAAACAAATCAATTCTTTTATCTGGAAAAGCTCTAAGGCATGGCCTGGGTCTGCTGCAGATTAAATATGAAAGAGGTTTGAGGCTTCTGGCTCATCTCTCAGGTGAGAAAAAAAACAAACTAGAAAGAACACAAGAGATCTTAGTAGAGACACAACACTTTACCCCAACTAAATTTCAAAACACTGTTTTTAGTTGGTATGAAACTGCCTACTTGTTTAAAAAATAACTGCATTGGAGAAGGCAGCAAGATTTTGTCTGCCTCAAGCCTGAAGAGGATCTGATTTTTGTGCTCTCTGCATTTTGAGAACATAATTCTCCCTTTTTTCTCCTAGTCTGAAAACATTTTGTGATATATGAGTTCAGCCAAGAAGTACCAGAGAACTTTGTCTACACCAAGAAAAGGAATGTTAGGGTATTTTGTGAAGATAATGAAAAGAACTTGTTCGGGTCTGCAGTGTAAGTAATTTTTACCACACAAATTCCTCACTTTTGTGTTAACAAAGAGGAAATTTGAGTCTTTCAGTTTAGGAGATCTTCAAACAGACAACAGTGTGTAAACAATCCCAAAGTACATAACTTTACTAGAACAACCTCCAGTCTGTGTGCAAGGGCTTCAGAAAGGCCCCTTCATCAGATTTCCTTCTGCTCTTCACACTGAACAAAGCCTTGGCTGACAATACTGAAATCTCCTCCTTTATTTGGATTAAACCCCCTTTGCAGGAGAAGTATGCAAATGCTATACGTGTTTCTCTTGCTGAGGCTACTCTAACCCAGCTATCTTTTCACTGTCTATTTTCCCCCAGCAGACCATCCTATCGGCTGACAGGGGGACCAGCCTTTGAATTCAATCTTTCACAACACTGACAGTTGGATGCTGGGGCCTGCCATGAACTCTAAAAGGAGCTCATTTAGTCATAATTAACTATTCCCTGCATATTTCCTAAGGTATGGTAATTGTGCTAAAAGCCAACAAGTGAAGCATTCATTCTGGTTTTCTTTTAAACTTTTATTTGTCCACAGCAGTCTCTTTCTCCTCTTTCTCCCCTTCTTCCCCCCCAGCCCCCTGCCTTTTTTTTTTATTTTTTTTTTTTTTATTTAATCTTTTCTTTCTTTCTTTTCTTCCTCCTTGGAAACATTTAGAGTAAAGAAAAGGAATGATGGTGGATATAGGGAGCTGCAGAAAACTGTGATGTGGGCAGTTCAAAAGGCAAAGTCTGCCATACGATACAGGACCCCATGGCAGCACTGAGCTATTCAGCTGGGTAGAGCATAAAGAAAAATGAAATGAGTAGAATAGAGCTATGTCATTAATGCAGAATGATGGACATCCTATTTGGGTAACAGGGAGTCATGAATATACATTTCTAACTCCTTAGATATGGTTATAAGTGAAGTCTGTTTCCATTAGCACCAGAGTACATGTATTTGAAAAACCTAAAATCTTCAAGTTATGCAGATGTAAAGCACTTTGCACACTATTCCTCCCTTCTCCCCGCAACACAAACATATACCATGTCCCACTGCATGCAGTAGGGTTCTCACAGGGATAAGGTGTGATGGATCCAGCTCATGTTTATCACTGTTGAGATGGGAAGCTTTGGGAATCTGACATGGATTATTTACCTTAAAAGGCAAAATAAGATCTCAAGCCTGCCCTTATCTGTTTTCTGGTTTATTTAAATGAAGGAAGGGTTGATAGCACTCTCTCTGTTTACTTACAGGCTTTGCATCTGTTGAAATTCTCGTGCCTTTCAGAAAGTTTGGGACCTACTGGACACTTTTCCATCACAAATGTGCATAGGGCATATACAAAAGCAAGAGACAACGAAGCTAAGTGTCTCTACATTCCAATCTCCTTTCCATCTGGATGTGCACCAGGAGCAAAGAAATCACTGGCTTTTGTAAAGAATGCATGTCAGGGCCATGTGTGTGTATGTGTGTGCTGGGGGGAGAGTGCACTGCAAACTCAGCAGCTGTGCCAAAAGGGCCAAACACAGCACTGAGTTCCTTATTCTTATGCAGCATTTTTCCAGAGCCACAAAATGTGGTAGGACCTCCCATGAACAAGGTGAGTAGGATCTGTGAATTACAGAATTTAAGTTCCATGTTTCAGGCACAATGTAACAAATACAATTAAACAGAGAAAGAGATAAGGAAGAGAGATGGCAAAACTTCAGACAACAAGGCCATGTAACAACTCATTTTACTTATGTTCACATATTAAGGGTCCTATTTTCACTTTTTAGTAGCATTCATCTATAAATATACTACATTTGCTTTAAACTTGTAAAATAATTAAGAATTTTAAAACTGCAAATTTTTTTAGTTCAAACACTGGAGTACAAACACTGTTCTGAAAAAAGAATCAATGTTGAAGAGTAAGGTGGATAAAATGTTTCTAAAATCCATTTGCCCACACTTTATTTCTAGACTATATCAAATTTGTGCATTGATATCATTTCTAAAGGCAGGCAAAAACACACTAAGAGCCAAGCTGACAGGCTGTTATTGAAACTGTTAATGATCCATTTTATCATCATGGTTTGGGATTTTGTTTTCTTAGGGGAGGAGGTTTGGGGGTGGGGGATGTGTTTAACTTTTGTGCATTATTGTGATCACAACACACAGTGGATTAACTACAGAAATTTAAAACAGAGCATCTCTCAATAGACATGAGCTGAAAATGTTGATGTTTGTTAGCAAGAAACTGTGCATGTTTCCCTGAAAATAAAATGGTTGAGAAACACCACATAGGTAAGAAGCTTTGCAGATCTCATCTGGCAGAGCTGCTGGGTTTTTTTTGCCCACAGTGTTCTAGCTGCTCTTGAGCACTGTTGGTTCCTCCAGTCCAGACTCTGAAGACATTTTTTCTACCTCTGATGATTCTGTAAGTGCCCGTGTGTTTAGACTGCATTGCGTTTACTCTCTTCCCTCCCCAGGAACTCACGGAAGAAAGTTAGGTTTCTCAATCATTCTGCTCCATTGAGGCACATTTCAACCATCTTTCTAAATCCCCAGGTGTGTTACAAGTCTGGATGAAGATGAGAGATGCCTGTCCTGCTGTCTGGTGACATGAGCAGTGCTGTGACTCATTAGCAGTTCTCCTTCTTTCGATACCACACAAGCTGGTACAGTACTTTCCCAGAAAATTGAAGTTTGGAGATGATTTTGGGGAGAGGAGGACAGCCTACATAAGAAAGCAAGTCCAGGACTTGAAAATTCAGAAAACCCCAGCTTTTATGTCATCTGAGGAAAAATGGCAAGAGTTAATGGTCCAAAAGCAATGCTCTAGCTACTAAGAAAATCAAAATCAAGACTTAGGCGCAAAGTTCCTGATCAGGGATTTTGTTAGGATCAGGTCAAGAAATCTTCAATATGCTCAATCTATCTAAATGTACCTCCTTAAAGATTTAGTAATAGATGTAAATAATTTGTGGGATATTTAATGTAGGGGGGAGACTTAGTAAAAAAACCCAAAATGGTGGTGAGGCAAAATCTTAGAAAATTATTTTGAGAGATAAATCCTTTTACTGCAGCCCAAGTTAACAACGCAGATGAAAAAGAAGTTTAAGAAGTGAATGATATCAAAAGTCAAGAACTACACACATACATTTCAAAAGTGGTATGACCCAATCCTAGGTTCAATTTATAGATTGTTTTATCCTGCTCTATTTAATTTGAAATATAATACATAAAACAAAAGTTGAAATGTTACTGATTGAACCAGATTTCATCAACAACTGCTCACATTACATAGAGTTATTTAGATAACCTCAGGGCTCACTGGATTTTTGCAACACTCTCTACAGATCCACCTTCTGAAAAGAAAAAGGCAATTCATATGGAAAGTGTTTTTACACACAAGTAATGATAAAAGGAATCACTGATGGAATACAGACCATGTGTTAGAGCTTCTCACCTGAAAAGTGATTCACAAAGATTGGTAATGTCACAGAAGGCACACTAGCAAGTTCCAATGGTTCCTCCGAAATTTGGGGGAGAAAACATACAAAAAAATCAGATTATGAATATGTGATTTTCTCACTCATTGCTTCTGCCTGATCTTCCCTAGAGAGTCAAGGAACAAACCAGTATTTATTTAGAATAGAGAAGTCAGGATTTGAGGGAATGACAAACAACTGCAGAAATAGTAAGTTTTGAGGGGCAGTAAGGAATTTACTACTAATTCCTTCCTGGCTAGTATTCTTCATTTGAATTATAAAGTTCCTAGAAGCTAAGAAAATACCTGTGTCAATTTCGAAAAACCAGAGGTTGGTTAAAAAATGAAAGAGTAATGGTTAAATTCTTTCTCCTGTTTCAGACTACAATTCTTTTTCTTGCTGGACAATGTAGATATGTGGGAAATATCAGTTGTTTTACTGCTTTTTCTAATTCTGAGTGATACCTTTTTTAGTCATGAACTTAGGACATACAGAGGTCACTAACCTGTGTCACAGTGGCCCTAGAAAAGAGCTTATCTGCACCTGCCAGATTTCCTAGCCAAAACATTTTTCTGCTCATGTCCAAGCTGCTGTTGCCAGATGCAGACAGACACTACAGCTACCACAGATCCCTCAAATCTACCTCAGGGTTAAAATCTAGCAGGTCTGCCCCGATCCTTGCCTTTACTCCATGGAGCTAACAGACTTGGAGATTTCCCAGTTTACTCTCCTTTCCCAACAGAAGTCTTATTTTTAAACTCCATACAAATAATTTAAATGCATATCACTTCCCCAAGCAAAGTACCAGAGGAGACATTAAGTAGTGAATACTTTCTGAACTTTTCAAATTATTTTCCATTTTTTTACTTAAATACTAGTTGGGCATCTGCAGAGCTACCCAAGGTGGGAAAAATTCCACCACAGAATCTGCACAGAGGATATTTTATTCTGATATTTTGCTCTCTTTATTCAGCTTTGCAGAGGACTGAGCCTGTGTGTTCATTAGTGCAGACTACAGCAGACAGTGTTCACAGTGCCTACCTGAAAGAACTTTACACTAAAAAGGTATCTGGAAGGTAAAGAACACCCTTTTTATGGTGCTTTAGCAACTTCTTTTTTGCGAACTATCAGGCAAATGCTGAGCTTTTTACATGAAGTACAGAAGAGGAAACACTCATCTGTAAGACTGTACAAATATTTTGATTAAGAAACTCCTTTTAAAAATTTGATTCTGATTCACATTTGCTGGAGAAAGGGAACTCCAGCAGTCTGTGGTTACTTACTAAAGCAAGTGCTAGCTACTCCATTACCAACTTACAAACTTTGATGGATGGAAGAAAATGAAAGCTGAAAAAATCAAGGATCTGAACAATAAGCAAACATTCCTCAGTATCCAACCAAAAGACTGCTTAAGCACGAGCTCCAAACTTCTGAGAAAAGTATGAGTTTAATATAGAAAAGACAAAATTCCTTAACAAGAAGAGATACAGTTTGCAAAATAGTTCTCAGGAATCCTTTCAGTGTTTGAGTCTCATTTTCTCAGCCTGAGATGGTATTGTTGTGTCTACGTTAGTTTTGATAAGGGAGCCAGCTCTACTCCCATTGAAGGCTATGGAATTCTCCCATTGTCTTCAGGAGCAGAGCTAGACACAAGGCTACACAAAGATACCACGATAAAACAGTCTGGCAGGTACCACGATCTCATCTTATTTTCTTAACATGTCTGAAAAAAACTCTGTGTGTGGGGGGGAAAAAAAATCTATGCAACCATTTCTACTGATATGCAATATGCCTTCTATATTAAAATACAGACCAGTGAAGCAAATTAATGGTAAGCAATATTAATAGCCAGGGGCTTGTTAAACTGCCTGGGATGAAGAGTTTGCCTGCAATTTTATCACTACAGGATACCATGGAGAAGACTAAGCATTTTGTAATGCCGATATTTTATATATGCATTCTTTAAGCCCCTGACAAGCAGCAGACCCTCTAGTCTTCACTTCAGATTAAATTTTATACAGTAAGCCTGAATGCTTTATTTATTTTTTAAATCCATACTTTGTAAGGGTATGTAGTTTTTCTTGGATATAATATTATATCATGCAACTGAAATTGCATTCTGATTTCATGCAGTCCGACTAAGCATTAAAAATGAGCCCTTTTATAATTCAACTTGCAGAAGAAACATGTCTTTTTTACAACAGCAGCTTGCAGTAAACCCCCAACCCCACTTTATCCAGAAGACAAACCACTGCCCCACGTTAATAATGAATGCAGCTCATGTCTACTGTGTTCTGTTAAATTGCTAAAATTGCCCAGATAAACCATTTGAGAGTATGTCAGGTTAAATTAATACAACATGACCTGATCACTTCCACAGTTGGGAAGGAAGAAGTTGGCATTCTTTAAATCCAGAGCTCAACCTGGAGATTATGCTAAATTGCTTCATTCATAGTCCACGCTCCTCCAGACATGTCAGGAGGACAGCATTTGTCCCCTCTAGTGATAAACAAATTATACATGAAATCAATTCCACTTCACAATAATTTTCCCTATTGGGTATTATCTTTCCTCCTCTGCTCCCTCCAGTTAAGCTTGCATCCTGTAACTTGCTAATGAGCTGGGGGCTTTCTGTTCCAGGTGGCACCCCCTGCCTCGAAGTCATGACATTTCCCATTTCGAATGCTGCTGGCATTTTTCGACAGCTCCTGCTAACCAGCCTTTTTGACCTGCACTAAGAGGAACTCATCTGATCGAATGCTCTGACCTGCCAATCACGCCAGCAAATGATCTTTGCAGTCACTCCCAAGGCAGGAGGGGAAAAAAAGGGAGAGCGAGAGACGAGGAGCGAGAGAGGCAGCTCGAGAGAGTGATGGAGCAGGCAGCCTCTGCAGCCACCTAATGAGAGCACTCCAAGTCTCTGAGACAGCTGAAACATTGAAAAACTGGTGGGAAAATTAGGACAGAACTGAATGCCTGGTGCTGTTATTACTGCTTTCTTCACACCCTGAGATCATTTTGAAAGCAATACCTCTGAGATGTGCCATTTTCAAAAGAATAGAAGTTAATTTTACTATATAAATAGAAAACAGATATATTTTTCCCTGCCACTATCAATATGCAAACCTCATAATGCTGCTCTGCCAAATGGAGCTCCTTACAGAATTAATTAGGAGCTGTAAGCTCGTTAAATGAGTATCTTCACCTAGGGATGATTATGAATATTTTTTTGTTGTTGATGTAAGCCATAAATAGCACTTTGAACCTAATTTAAATGCTGGCAACATTTACATCTCTGTATTTAAAAATCTTTGCACACAGATACATAAAACAACAAATACAGTATCTGCAGAGTCTAGATGTCACTTCATGGGCTGAAACCAAGCAGAGTCATGATAATGACTCAGTTGTTTTAATTTTGTTCCTTTTATGATGTGACAGATTACTCAGTGCTGAATCTTTCAAGCACACAAGGACAGATTTAATTGTGCAGATTTTCTTTCCTTTCAGACTATAAGCTAACTAGATTTTAATACACATGTAATGCACAGACTGAACAAGAGAGATATTAAAAGCAATTGTTAAAAAAAAAAAATCAGGTAGAAAAATAAAAAGTGTGTGATTTTACTATTACAATGAAAAAACCCAGAAAATATAATGCACAATTATACTTTTATATTAACATCCAAAAGAGGGTTGCAGAAGTGGCTGTACAGAATTAAAATCTATGTTACTAATGGCAGAGAACGATCACCCATACTTACTAATTCAAAATACATATAAGGCCCAAAACAACATCAATAATTTATAACAAGACCAAAAAATTATGGAAATTTTCCATTTTGTTTCCACTTCTTAAAATATTCAAAGATGCTGTTCCAGGGCTGTTCTACATTAGATATCTTTATTTGAGAATTTAATATTTTTTGTGTTTTCCTCCTGAGACTTAACAATTAACACTAGGAGGATGTGGGAAGCCCATCCATCCTCATCCCACTTATGGGGCAGAATAAATTAATGTCATTTATTAACTGAGTTGTAAACTATTGCTACATTTTTAGGCAAGAAGAATCTTCCCACAACTCAGGGTATTCAGTGCACATTTACTTTAATGGGTGTTGCCTTAAGAACCAATTTTGCAGTGGTTGGTTTAGTTTGTTTATATCATTCAGAATCAAGCAATATAAGCCACAGATGAAAAATGGCACCACAAAGCTTGTCCTCCACAGAAAATATTCTGGTATATGGAAATACTAAATTTAATTTTTTGTTTACAATTTGGCTGAATGTAAAATGTTCTGTTAACTCTGAAAGCTGCAAATGGTGCCTGAGAGGCAATGCCTCTCATTAGCTTTGCTGTCTCTCTGGGTTATGGGCTGTGTGTCAGCACTGGAAGCCTCTGCTTTGTCTGGAAACCTCGGTTTCTCCCCTCCAGTGGTTCCACATTCCTCTTAGACAAAGCCTAACTGAGGAGTCACGTGAGGAAATAATCCTAAAGGAGAGGTGACTGTCCATGGGAGAATAGGGAGAGTGGAGACCCGCTTTTGCCTCCCTCCCAGTCATTGTCATCTAGACATTGTCCTCGCTGCATTCAAATGTCATCCCAGACTATCAGCCCACTGGAACTCAAACAGCCTTTCATGCCTAGACACTTCTTAAGCATGAACAGACCACAAAGACTGTCTAGTGGGAATTGCTTGCTATCCTAATATTAATAATGCAATATAGTACACTAATGGCACAGAGGATTCCACCTTTCGTCTCCTAAATTTATGAGCAAACAAACTGGAAAGACAGATAAACAGCGCTGCAACTGAGCACATGCATTCATGCAAATATCACTAATATCTTTCCTACAGCATAAATGACTGTAAAATTACAAACCTCTACATTAAAAATTATTTGAAAATGAATTTTCACAGTGCTGAAGGCAAGTAATCATGCATTGGAAATGAACTGAAAATAGGCTCCATAGTATGCCATAGTACAAGGAAATACAGTATTGTCCTTCGAAAAAGTCATCCATAATAATGGTAATGCTTTGTTTTCCTTCTGCCAGCTCTGCAGCTGATTTGGCCATGACACATTACAATTTAAAAAAATAATGTCAATAAATATGTAGCCACTAGTTTCTCACCGAATGTCACAGAGTATATAACTGCAGGGAAGATATCAGTATCTCCTAGCAATGGAGGTTGGAAATACTTGTCCTGCCAAGTGGAAGTGGAGTATGTAATAATAAAACATGAAGACTTCCCCTTCTCTGTTCTGTTTCCTTTCTTTCCTTCTTTTTTCCTTAAGAGACTCCCGGGTATAAATGCTGTCCTGGTCTTTCAGTCTCCAGGCTGGACAGGCTTTGATCAGAACTGGTGTTCAGCTTCCTTAGTGAGAGCATCCTTCCCAATTCACTTTCCATACCTCTGTGCATTATGTTACCACCTCTTTTTATACAGAAAATCAAGAGACTGTGCATTCTACTACTTACAAGGAGTGCAATTAAATGACTGCATTTCACATGACAACAGACAAGGTGAGCTGTTACAGTACTGACACAAAAACATCATTAAACATACTGTCTAAGCCTTATGAGCTCCTTTGTGCCATGGATTTCCTTTACAGGGGCATATCTGGGGACCTGAAGGGCAGTTCCCCCATCCTCAGTCCGCACATGTCACTTAGGTCAGATGGGCAGTTTATACAAAAACAGCCTTACACTGGACAGCTATTTGCTCAGTCCATTTCGCCCACTGTGCAGAGTCCAGAGAAGATGGGGGGGATTTTCTTTACGGTTGAATAGAGGGCAAAATTCACTCTATAACTTTCATTTTAGATTAATAGAAATAAGATAATAGATATCACAAGGAAAATGTAGACCAATGCCTGGAGTTTTTCCCTTGTGTGTTATATTTAGGGTATATTCTAGCAGTGTGGTGATCTTATTCTTCAATATTAAGTAAAGCACAGCTGGAACAGTCTCATAAAACCATTATGTTCTTAACGTAGGAAAATAATGGCACTAAAAGTACTGGAGAGCCAAAAAATATCTTGGATTCTGCAGTTATCTTTCACAGCTTAATACTAATTTAACATTTTACAAAATTGACGTTACAATTTCAACTCTGCCAAGTACTGTCATTACTGGACTCAAACCGAAATTGCTTTCAGCTGCCCACCACAACTGCATCTTATTAGCCTTTTCAGGAAAGCCAATTTATGCAAATCCAGTATTAGTTAAATAATTAAACTGACCCTCAACATTCATGTATAGACACTGTCTGGCACTAAAAGATGCAAGAGAAATTTAAGCCTCCCATCTTCAGTGCTTAGGTTTCCATCTTTTCAACTGCAGCAGCACAATGACTGTTTATACACATCAATATGAATCAATCTATTAAAAAGTTGCATTAAAAAATTAAACTGGTTACTGCTGTGCTTTTACAGCTCTGCTTTTCTCTCCCAGTCTGGTTTTACACTGAATTTTGAGATTTCGCACATATAAAGCACTACTGGCTACTTTGAGCTTTTGATTAAATCAACAGTGACAAAATCTGGCTGATATGAAGTCTCTCAGTCTAGAATTTCTCTTTTATGCAGACCTTTCTCTGCTGTAATTACTACAGTTTTATCCCCTAAAGCTGCAGAGATGAAGACTTAGATGCACAGTATATGGCTTTCCCACAGTGTTTTAGCAACACTGGGGTACCCAGAACAGAGGAAGTGCAGGAGAGTAGTGAATGAAAATGACTTTTCAATACTGAATACTGGACACACACACTGCTGGACTACAGCTTCCCTGTGGTTTGACTAGGGCAAGGCAGGCAAAAATTATGTTCCCACACAGCAGTGCTGAAGAGACATTCTTAAACAATTTATAAATCTAAAACGGACGATGATCAACAAAAATGAAATTATTTAGATGGGGATGCAACAACAGTCACCTCTCTAGCTAGCAAAGAGAAAAAGGTAATTTTACATAATGATTCTGTGCTGCTGAACACACCCAGTCAGAAAGGACCAAAATTACCAGCGCTTTTTGCCATTGTAGTGGTAACTGTCCCCTCTTCAGCTTTATTCTGTTTTACACAGCTGAGCTGGCCCGAATGACGCCACCGTCCCTTCGATTGGCTGGGCTGGTGTCAGTTGCTGGCTTAAATGGACACAGAAGAATGAATTCAGCACCCTGCGATTGAAATTCAGGATTGCTCGGATGCATGTGCATGTGGTGAAGCAATACAAATAAAGACCACTTTTTGTTTTGCTTCAGTGAATTGTCAAAGAGATTTAGAAAGGCAGGGGATCTCATTATGGTAATACAGGTTAAATACTTTAAAAGCATATGGTGTTACCATCCTGAATGAAGCTGTCCCTGCTGGCTCCAGGAAGCAGACAATAGGCCAGAAACACATCTCATGTCTCTGGTCCACCAATGGGAACTGGGGATTAGAAATCACCACAAGAAAACATCATGTGCTATCTGGTATCAGGTAATGCCTTGTCTTTTCAATTACTATTTGACTCATCCTTTCCAGAGAGAACAAGCTTTAGCCATGTATTCCACTAGCCAAATGAAAACAGAGCTCTAGAGTTTCTTAGGGTCCATTCTTGTCTCAATAAAACAGATCTGTAAAGATGGATGATTATAGTACATACAGTACAACTCAACAAGACACATAGAGATGAGGAGTGCTTCCACAGAGATATCTCCTCCCCCGGGAGAAAAAAATACCACTGTAAACCATCAGGCACAAAATAAAAACATTCTCCTTTATCGCAAAACTTGAAGGATTGGTAGATATGGTCAAAAGGCCCCGTCTAATTCAGTGCTGACAGATTCTTCTCTGTGCGGTGATGCTCATTACCACAGATTTGCTAATTTTCTCCAGTAGAGAGCAGCCTCAGCATTGACCTTGCTAACTCCAAGGTTTTTCCCCATGGGCGCTGGAATAAATGTGCTGTCTCTTCTTGGAACCCAAGACAATGACACAGTGTGGTCTACAAAGACCCTGTTAGTAGTCTAAGTCTGACAGATGTTATCTAAGTTTTCAGAAACATGACCTAGGCTACACCTTTTTCAAGTGCTAAGTTGATTTATGAGTTGCAGATAGGCAGCTGAAGCACTATGGTATTTTAAAGATAGCAGAAATTCTCAGAGATGCACCAATTTCTGAGGGTTTAAGACAAGCTCTAACCAATGATAGAGCCAATTACAAATTTACTGCCTTCAGTCCCTCTCCTTCACCAATCTGACAGAGACTGCTGCTTCCAAAGTTAGCAGATGATGTCTCAGCCATTCCTCCCCTAATCTTTTCACCTTCCAAACCCTAAAGAAAAGTGGATTTAATTCAGCGGGTGCACTATCAGGGCAGTAACATCTGGCAAGTCTGTGAGAGAACAGCAGGAGGTGATAACTTCTTGTCACAGAAAGATTTGGCACAGCACCTTTACTGGGTCTCTCAATTTTATTTCCTATTTTACCCCTAAACAGGAAAATGAGGGAGGAAGGGAGGGAGGAAGGGAAGGAAGGGAAGGAAGGGAAGGATATAAGACTAGAATTTTCTTCAGCATCAGGTTCTGGAGGTGGTTGAAGATGGTTCCTTGTTTATGTTTCTATGTGGGTTTCTCTAATAAATTCCTTTACAATGGATAAATGCATAAAAATATATAAATAATAAAACCTTTCCTTTCCACACATGTTAGAGGATTTCGTGAGCAACTATCTACAGATTTTTCTCTTTCACAGCTTCCTGAAGGATACTGGAATACCTCAAAATTCCAGCCCTTCCTAACTTCCCTGCCACCTCTATATATGCATAAAGTCAACCCACGAAGTTGAGTGAAACACAGATGTACCTACCTTGTCCAGGAGACAAGCTAGAAGCATTTATTTACTATGGTTCTAATTTTCCTTTATCCCACTTATTGGGATGTTATCTGATCATGATTTCTGACATCTTGTACTGTTTGCCTCTATCTCTCTAACTCTACTTGCCTTGTTTATCTGTAAACTTCATGACCCTGGAGAGCTTACTGCTACCTTTCCTTTTGTTCTTCATGCATCTTTTTGCTTCACTAAGCCTTGTGAATGGAGATTTTGGCAGAATATATTGTAATAAATACCCCTTCCCTAATGCTTCTCTCCTGCTGACTGCAAATCTAGTCTTCTGCTAGAGTACCTGACTCATAACTCATCCATTTTACTGACTGAAAATCCTACTTGCCAGTCACTACTTTACTGCTTAAAATTACAGCCACCTGATCTTCTTGTCACATTACCAAAACTGCAGTCTCTTTTCCTCATGCATTTTATTTTCCACACTGACTCACACCTGTACTTGCTTGGTAGTCTCATCTCTTTAAAGGTTTCCACCCATTCTAATAATTCTTCACTCAAATCCATTCTCCATGTCCACAGTTTTCCTGCTTCCCTATGACTTTTAGTTTCATCTCATTAATGCCCTCCACATGGTACAAGGACCTTTGTTTAATACTTTTCCAGCATTACCTGCTGGTCCCCATCTCATAGCACAAGTCAAATACTACAGCAGGGAGCTCATACGTTATTGCACTGTAAGCACCTAACAGAACAAAGTCCTAAGCCACAGTGGAAAAATGTAATCAATAATGTACACATCATAACATTTGCTAAGCGGTTTCAGACCTTTCACAATGAAACATGCTGTTCTGTATTAAAACTATGGTTGAGCAGCCATAACAGTACAGTGATGTATGTAAACGGTACATTTGGTTTTCTCTTTCTGTTCACATATAAAATTTTGAAACAGTAATTGGTATCTGCACAAACAGATATTTAGTAAGAGTGATCCTATGGTTCTTTTGTACTATTTTACATGCTCATTTGCAAAAACCTTCCATTGCATAATTTACAAATGAAAATTTGCATTTATTGGGAAGCAACAGAAAGGAGATTCTGTACATGAGAACTGAGATTCTGTACATAAGCTTCCACACAAAAGGTCTTTAGCACAGATGGGCACATTCTAAATATACTTTAGATGGATGATATGTCACGTTAGAACAGAAAAGGTTGAAGAGATGTCTGCAGGGATACAGCCCCAGGAAAAAGTAGGGATTAGGTTGTCAATAAAGATGTAAACAGACTGCTTTGAGGCAGCCTCATTTCTGACATTAGAGAATCTTAAATGGTTTGTTGGTGAAGAGCTTGTGCAAAAACTGGGGCAGGCTGTCAGCACTGAAGTCTATTCATTCCAGTTTTTCAGAAGTTACTGCCTGTCAGGCAAAGACTATAACATTACAGGGTTAAAAAACCCAATTGTACATAAGCATACAACAGCAAACCCAAATGTAATTCGTTAGAGTAAGTTATATCTGCTGTTGTAAAAAGTAGACTTAGCTAAATATAGACATCATGTGAATATCAACTACATTTATAGGAGACCGTATCTTCAAATAGGTGTATGAGCAGCGTGTGCGTTTATCTCAGCTCCCAGAACTTCTGTAACAAATGTTATAATGGACTCAACATGCAAAAGCAACTGTGTCTTTAAAAACAAACAAGAAAATAAAGGCAGGCCTTGCTTTTCTTGAATGAAAAGAATCTGCTCTTTAAGTATTTTATGAAACACTGTGTTACGAAACCATTTAGAGAAGCGTAATAAGCAAAGCAGCTTTTTAAGGAAATACTGCTGATCTGAAGAGTCTGCCAAGTGTTGAATCCCACCAAACAAACACTGGGGTGGTGCATATGGGCAGAAGACAATTAATGCCATGATAGCACTCCACCATTCTCTTGCTGTGATTTGGTAAGTAGCCTCTCTATTCACCTGGCTTTGCCAAGTTCTGCTCTGCTCCTAAAATACCAGAATTCATATTATGAACTATTTCACTGCCAAATAACAATGGTTAAACAAAACCAGTATTAGTTGATATGATTATGATATAGATCATAATCACTCACATGACAGTAACTCCTTCTTTATCAAGAGCATCCTTCTGCTACCAAGACTACCAACATACTAAATAACAGAATCATAGGATGGTTAGGGTTGTGAGGGACCTTAAATCATAGGACTTCTCCTCCTTGCCCCAAAGTTTAACAACAGAATTGGCAAGAGGTATTTTCTCTCCTGCTATTTTACCAGGGGGGAAAAAAGTATCAGTCCAAATTAAAGGCAAACTATTATTTAACATACTAGCACCAACTTCTGCAATGTTTTGAACCTGTCAGTGACACTCATTCCTGAGAAGTTACACTCTTCATATTGACTGTAAGGCTGCAAAAACAGAGTATCAGCCCATACACGGATGTGCAGTTGAGTCTTCTATTTTGTTTCTCTAAAGATGACTGAAGAGCATTTTCAAAGACATCCTTTCCAATAATCATGCCTTACCTGCATCATCAGTTGTGAACACCGGTACTCTTCAATGTTTGCTGTTTGATACACCTTTGCCATAACTATTGTTTTTTCCAAAGGCTCTCATGCTTTCTCCACTCTCTGGCTGTAATCTTACATTCGGCACAGTAAAAATAGAAGACACTGTAAAAAAGAGTGTCAATTCAGAAACTTTGATTTCTTTTTGCAGTAAAAGCAATAATTTTAAAATAATTCATATATATGGCAAACACAACACATTAAATACATATACCACCTATTTCTGCAAGTAAACACTGTACAAATTCTGAATGGAAAGAAGCTGAATGTGTTATGATGGAAATTGTATGATGCAAACATTCCCAGCTGCACGCATCTTCAAAAAAACCTGCTTCCATACTGTGTGTGTTTATTTGTCCTCTACACCACCATACAATTAATAACTTCCACTTTCAAATTTCTGCTGAGAGAACTTAGAAATAAGAAGCTAAAACATGCAGCAAAGTTTTTCAGTACTTTGATATCACTTAGATATTACATCTTCAGAATCTTGATATCAGTAGAATTGAACTATCTTGTTTGACTTTCTTTTTTTAATTACTAAAGACAGTTGTTAAAGGCTTGTTAAAACTATCCCAACAACTCAAAAATCTTTTACATGAAGCAATCCCCATTTGTGTGAGCTAGAAAAACCTTGACAACTTCAATGTCACACTGGGAAATTTATTAGGAGACCTAGTTATCAGGAGATATGATGATAATAATCACAGGAATCAAAATGCAAATGATTAAGAACTAACATTGATAATATGTAAACTCATTTTTACTTAGGATGCCTCAATATGATGGGGAAAATCAATGACTTTTAATACCTCCTGAAAACAAACCTCCATATAACAACACCCTCATGAGAGCTGCCACTGCATGATTCCATAAGGAAATGCTAAAGAACTAATCAGGGCCATAAGAGTTTTCTTTTCTGCACTAACAACTGTCATACCTATAAGTTTTTCAAACTACTTCTTCATCTATATATCTTTAAAAGACCTGGCTATTTCTTTATGCACAGAACTTCCCACTGTAGTCTGACATCTCAACTTGCATTTCTTATTCTGCAATTGTCAGTAAAACACATCATTAATGGCAAGTATTTTATGCAAATAAATGAATATGAGCTTTCAAACATAAAATTAGAGAAGTGGGAGGACTGATTTTTTTTTAATAGAAAATAACAAATATGAATACTTAGTAAAAAGGATTAATCTATGGATTACTGCTCAATTTTCAGATGAATGAATGCTGCATCGTAAGTTGCATGGTATTCCTAGACAAGGTGCTTTTAGCAAAACTGCACTACTCTTACCTTTTTAATGTACTCTTTTCAAAAACTGAAAGTGGCTACCTTTTAGACAGAGCTTATCTGGACATTGAACTTCCAACTCAACTGAAATTATGCCTTGACTTGAAACTAAACCAAGTAAAAAAAGCAAAGTTGTGCTTCTCACGTAAACTAACTTCGCACACGTTTGTAAAATAACCCCCATTAAAAATTATACTGTAAAGTATAACACAGAATAGAAATACATAATGCTAAAGGTCAAAACCAGAATAGAAAGTCAAACACCTAATTTTTTTCTTTTTCAGTGTAGGCAGAGTCACCACACTTTTGTGAAATGCTGTGATTCCAAGGAAACAATTTTCTGATGGAAAATCATTTGGCTGATTCATCCTGTTAGCTTTTCTACCCACATATGAGTCTTTCCCTCATTTTAACTGATAAACCTCCAAATTTACAATTCAGCATTAGGACCAAATTGGACAAAATATATTCCGTAATGAATACTATTCACTACAGAGATTTGCAAAATCACAGTGGTGTCTGAATTAGAAAGCAGTAATTTTGATTGTAGACAAAGATTGGATATGTTTATAACTATGTTTAATTAACTATCAATAGTGTTTCTTGATGTAAAATATTAGCACAGAGAACTAGAATCATAAAAACTGGTAATTTCACTACACAGTAAACATTTTCCCAACTCACCAAAGTATATAACTTCTTTGTTTTGTAAATATGTTTACAAGTATATCCAAGTCATACTAAATAGAAATGATTGTAGTATTTGATACTGGGATTGTCCTTTCTTGCATCTGGATTTATGCTTCATAATGATTATCTACTAGACACAGAAATAGTCTTTCTATAACTCAGAATTTTACTGGAGGCATTAAGAAGAACCTTGCTTTAAAATATAATGATTTTTCATCTTTATTCTCCCCCCTTCAAAAGGTTTCACTGCTCCTGATGTTTAACGTTATGCAAAGACGTGTTTCTGCCAATGAATATCGCCTTATGGTTATGCTTCTGCAAATAACCTGCTGTGAGCTGATAAAAGGATTAATGCAGCCAAAATTCTTAATCTGTGAAATTACAAATTAAATTCTCATATTAAAAATACCACCCTGAGGTATTTTTTGTGGTTTTAATTCCCCTCTGGTGTTCTGCATACATTGTGCTTGTTAATGACTAGGACAAGACTGTCTCTGTTGGCAGCCTGCTGCAGAGTGATAATGTGTAGGCATTTACTTCACTGATAGAACTGGATTTAACCACTGACTGATAAACTAAGTGGCAAGTGGGTAATAAGTCCATATTAACAGAAAAGTACTACTGCAGAATTCAGAATTCAAAATCCTGGCTAGACTAAATCACAGTCATAAGGATTGAGATGTCACCACTGCAGAGTGATTTTTGTTTTCCATTTAGCAGAAATATGATAAATGAACTGGCATTCTTGATGTTTCATTAGTCCTGGAGAAAAGAATCTCTTCCCATCAGTTTCTGCAAAGGCAGACTTTCAAGAGGAGCCGCCTTAATTTACCCTGAACATTTACATTTTCTGCTTATCAAGTACCACAGTCAGCAAACTGAGTGGTGGGTCACCATGGCAGAGGAGGAAACTGGGAATCTTTTTGCAGAGCCAGAACACAGTCTACGACAGTGATGGACAGAAATCATTGGTGCTATTTTGGTTTTAATGTTAATACTGTACAAACTGGAGAGCGCTCTTCAAAGCAGAGCTCTGTGTAGGGTATTTGGACAGCCAAGCCACAGAACCAGCTCAAAATGTGACTACTACAGCTGTTGAGGATGGAAAAGATAAACTTTAGGAAGACAAAAGTTTTTCTACCAACACTGCTGTAAACAGAATCTATTGCGGAGGAATATTCAAAAAGAGAACTTAGTTTTTAGAAGCCAACTTTTGAATCACATGTTCATTCCATTGTTGCATCTCTGAACTTTCTGCCTTGAGGTACTGGATTTAGATCTTTGAAAACAGAAAAGAACATATAATGCTGTAATGCAAGCATGTGTCTCTTCACCATATTGAGTTAAAGCAAAATGCTGACTGTTATTCCCTTGTGAAACCTTTTTTTTTAAATAACAGAACCATCTCTGAATAAAAAATATCATTCATGATACTATTTTTCCCTAGAATAAATAGTTGTGTGCTTTTAACACTGAAAAACAACATGCAAACATACAACATAAATGATTTGAAATTACTAAAAAGATAATTGACAGCATACACAATGATAGGAGCATTTTTGCCAAGCCAACGGGAATGCATTCTGTTTAATAAAAGAAGCAAAAGGGTGTATGTAAATAGTGAAAGCATTCTTAGTTAAGAATATCATCTGCCATCCTCTTCATATGCAGTCTAATTTGGCAAATTAACTGATTGTTTACTTTGTGTTTCCCAGACCTCTGAATGCCAGGTCCTTTCTTAAAGGTTGCTGTTGTAACACATAGAGATTCTGTGAATCAAATGCAGCTGGATTTTTATCTTGTGTGCTGCAGCTAGTTAAGAAGTACTGTATGTTATAAAGTGAAAGGCACTAAATATGTAAATTGCGTTTTTCCTTTTGCTTTATGACAATTCAGAGAATTCTATTGGCTCCACACATTATCAAATACAAAGATAGCAGGCTGCAGACTGCAGAGCAGAGATAGCAAAAAAAAAAAAAAAAAAAAAAAAAGAGTCCTGTGTCAAGCTAACTATGCAATTTCAATCTACACAATTGCAGTCAAGTCTTTTGTGTGTGGCTGTGTGTGTCCATGAAGCTTCTGTACGTGAGGGTTAGCATACATCCATGCATCTGTCTGAACTAGAATCTTTGTTTCTAATCTCTTTGGAGGAGGTTATACTCACTATCAGTTAACTCCCATAGCCGTGGGGGCAGATCACTGAAGTACTCATGGCTCAGAGCTGCCTGTGCTGACAATCTGTTCTTTGGGAAACACTGGAGTAGTTTGGAAGCTAGATCTTCTGCATGGTTCACACAGCTCAGCCTGAAACACAAACAAGAAGGTTTTTCTGAAAAACAGTATCATTATTCTGTTTACTAATTCCATCTCCAGCACAGTTGAAACACCAAGCCTTAATAGCCAGGAGCGCCACCAGGAAAATTATTCCTCCGGTTAGGGAGTTGATTAATTATTTCTGTATTGACAGCTCAAAATTCATACAAATTTTACGACTACAGAGCATATAATATACCATATCACATATGCCCTGCCTAGTATGCTAAAGCATCATGAGCAACAGCATCTTGAAAGCAACTGTTCTGATCTTTCCATTTACATTTTATTGAGCATACTGACAAACTGAAAATTTACAATGCTGGAAACAAATGCTTATTACCATCTAAACACATGAAATCCAAGCTTACAATAACAGCAACACTCTCACAACTTTGAGAAATGTCAAATTTTGAAATCCAGTGATGCTTAACATGCAACACATTCATCATGTCTCACAAAGACATTTGTCTGTCAGGAATACTGACTTCTTACTTGTTCATATATTCACGTGGCAGGGAATTGACTCTTCATTAACAGTTAATGCAATGCAAAGATTAAATTTAAGTGAGCTCTCTTTTCTAAGCTTCCTACAGAAACTGAGGAAACACTGTTTCACTGGGAGCTAAATCCTTGGGAATATTGCAAGAAAATATAATATAAAAGTAATAGACTTGGAGACAGTAAAATGGTAATCAGCAAGGTGTAGCCTGGGTCTAGTAACCTATAGCTCCTCCTAAATTTCCAAAGCCACCAAGCTTTTTGTAATATGCAGTCAAAAAACCCATGCTGAATCTTGTTGACATCATCTTGCTACTATTACTAGGAAACTTCTTCAATTCAATCATGCCTTTGCTCAGTAAAGATCTCTCATTGGGTAAATGCCAAAGTCTAAAAAAGGTTTTTTCAATGCACTGGTTTCTCAAAACCAGTAGATAGTACACTGCAGTCCAAAATAACTCAGCATTTGAAAAATATTACATTATCCTCTAAAACCAATAATCCTACACCATGTTTCTTGCAAGTATTTATTTTTTTCATCTCAAATTAACTTTCCAGAAAAAAAGTCAAGAAGACGGATTAAACAGCATTACACTTTTATTGGGCTGACATGGCATGATTTATATGAATCAGTATGGGCACAGGTGAAAACTGTCTCATCAACAAAGAACAGACAATGCTGAAAACACTAAATAAATAAAAAAGGTTACTACAGTGAGAAATTTAAGTTACAAATGTCATAGAAACAACTTTTTGTCTATGTCCATACCACAGTCAGTGTGAAAAATAAAATAATTTAATTTTAGATAAAATAATAATAATAAAAAAAAAAGTCAAAAGCATCTATACTAAATTATGTACTGGCATTTGTATGATATATTGCTGATATCTACAACCATTCAAAAAATATGCCACTGGCTGTCTTTTTAATTTCTAGCAACTGTACGGTAGATGCAAGTTTGAATACTGTGCCTATCTGATCTCTTCTTGAGAACTGGCAAGATATATGTCCAGAAAGTACCCAGGGATGAATTGCTGAGAAGTGCTGACCACTTTAAGACATTATATCTCATCACTCAGAGTCTTACTGATTTCCCAGGATTAGACTTCAGAATTGCTGTTTCAGGTTAAACAGATGCTGAACTTCAGTGTTTCTGATGGGCACATTTTTTCAATTGGTGACAGAAGAAAAACACCTTGAAAGACTTATTGCTTATAAATTACATCATAAATTAGAATAATTCCAGACTATTTAAACTGCCAGATTGTTGTAAATGTTCAGTAAACTTTTATGACAATTACAGATAATTTCATTACAGAACACAGCAAAATACCAAGACAAAAGGTTATTATCAACAACAACAACAACAACAACGACAAGGTGGCAAATAAATATTCAAGGAGAATTGGTATTAATTCTTCTTCAGATCCAAAATTTCCATGGAATGGTGATTATATTGAGTCTGCAAGGCCTGAGTCCTAATACCCCTGCACCAATTAATTGTTCAGAGGTTCTGCCAAACCAAAATTACATTTCGCCAATGTAATTTTTTCTCACAGAGGTAGCTGCAAGCTTTTTAGGAACTATAATAAACCTACTCTGTCTTGAATGAGTGCTACTCTTAATTCAGAGAAATGCAGTCACTTAAGCAGTGAAATATTACCCTCCAATATATGAATTACACCATTCTTTAGCTAATCCATACATATAGTGGAGATGCTAATTAGGTAAGGCAAAGCAAAGCAAAATAACATTTAAACCTCAACAAATTCTGACTTGCAGGTGAAATGATGGATGACATCTCTAGTTCCTCGAACAGAGTGATGCTGACATTTTGCCTGCATTAATGGTCATCAGTGTACCTGGCATACTGCTAAGATCTTTTTGCAAGAAATTCAGAAAAACTAATATAAATTGAAAGTGTTTTGAATAGGAACAGTTTAGAAGGCCAGTCACCTTCCCAGTTTAGACACAAGATACGTTTACTGAAATCAGTTGAGAAACCAAAGATAAACATCAAATAATCACTAGATTATACATTAATATAATATAAATCCAACAAAAGGGCTGCAAAGTAATCACATCAACAAATTAAATAATTATGAATAAATCATTCATAATTAGTTTTACAATTAATAAATAGAAAGAAGACTAAATTCATTGCACAATCTGCAAAAATAGTTCAACCTGCTATAATTATTAGATCTATCTGCCAAGATCAAATTCCAAGAAGTGCTGGTGGTGTGGGGTTGGTGTCAGTTGTTTGTCAGTGCTTTGAAGATTGCATTTGCTACATAATTAGTATTATGTTTCCAAGCATTTATAGATTTCAAACTCAGAAGGGACCATAATGATCGAGTGTCATCTCTTGTGTAATACAGACCAAAGATCATCTGAGTAACTCATGGATCAAATCACCACTTTCCCCTAGCTCAGCTGTATCTTTAAAGTTCTACATTAAAATTCTATCTTTGTTTATGGAGCTTTGCACAGCAATGAAACAATTCTTCTCTAAAACTCATGTCTTCTGCAAAGGTAATTTCTGGAAATCAGTGGGCACTGCAAAAAGCACATGCATGTGGGCTCCTGAGGTTGTTAGTATTAAAAACTGATGCGTTAGTGGAATGCATGACTAATTTGCTGTTGTGTTTAAAGACAAGCTATTCTTTACTTATGAAAACTGTACTGTTTTAATCATGTATTAAAATTTCATCTGCTACGTCAGAATTGCTTGGAAAACCCTATTTAGTGCATAACCTCCATGGCTGGAACATTGGAACGATTGCTTTGTTTCTCTCCTTTTTTTTTTTCTCCAGCATTCTCTTTAAAATATCTTCCTTAAAACATTAACAATTTGTCTGATTTAAGTTCGAAACCTGATTCCTCAACAGTGACAAAACCTAATTTTTCTGATGGGGTTCGGTAGTTAAATACCTAATACAGAAGTTAACACAAAGAACTGAAGAAAAAAAGATTTCATTTTTAAACACACCTCTTTCAGTACGAGACAGGATGGAATTTCATACAATATGGCTTTGTGTCTAAAACATAATAGCATGTTTTGTCTCACAGCAGTTGGGCCATATAGGAACTTGGCATGCATGATATGGCAAGTCTCAATATTCACGCTTCACTTACTGTCACACTAATCACTGAGGAATAGTTACTAGCCATGACAGCACACATACTTCCAGAAAATGTGGTGTACAGCAGAATACAGAGAAACCTTTGGCAATGAACATTAAATAATATGTAGATATTAGTTTTGAGAAATACTGGGAATATTTTTACACACCTACTCTGATGACGTTTGTGAAACATGTTGATTTTCAATTTAATCCCAAGTGCTATGCACAGCCTTAGCTCAAGAAAAACAAACACCGTATGAACCTGTCTCACTTGAAATGTATATGAATCTGACTAGACTTGAGCAGTTGTAAATCTCATTGGATTACAAGAATTTGATTTAATTTCAGAAAACAGGCTTACATGTCTTTCTACTGCAGAGGAAGGTCAGTATTTGGTCAAGCAGAACATGACTAAGATCACTGAAGTTTGGTTTAAGCTCTTAAAAAAAAAAAAGTTTGGGGCATGTGCAGTGAACTTCTGAACTTGGAGTGATTTGCTTTTAAATGCAATCAAGAAGGCAGTTCAAATTCACATTAATAATTAAGACAAATGGGCATTAAAACAAATGGAGATAATATGCTTTCTATATGCTCCTAGCAGCATGAGGTAAATACTTCCCAAAGCAAAACTCGTTTACTGTGCACATTTTCCATGTGAAGGTATGATTCTTGCAGTGTATCATTAATTCATATCTCAACTGGCATTTATAGTATGGCCTAGAGGAGTGAGGCACCTAATTCCCTTTGGAAATTTCAGCAGTTTCTTTATTCTAAGCAAGCTCCTGCCACCTGAAGTGCTGAATGACAAAACCACAGTTAACCTGAACAATCACACCATTTAGCAGACTTTAAAGTTTGATGGTACGAAGAGAAGTAACAAACTGGTGTGAATCAGGCAGGCCACGTGGCAATCCTCACAGCTCATTTCACAGGGGATGCTCTGGTCTCCTCGACAACAGGGCTCCTGTACAGTCCCTGTGCTACCTCACCTCCCAACGCCCTGCCACGATGGTTGTGTTCCCCATTTTCACCAAAGTCTGCTCGAGGACAGCAGCTTTCCCCCTCATCCCAGGCTTTAGCATCTCTTCAGTTCTGTACAAAACTACAACACCATGCATTGTAGTTAATACTTTGATTGCAAATGCATTGTCTTCTAACCAGCTGATACAGAAATGCCCACGTGCACCTTGATAGTTTACACCTCTGAATATACACGTGATGCTAGTAGCAGCAGCTATGTGAAACACGGATCAGAGCAGGGCCTACCTGAGCAGCATTTCCTTTTTACGAACTCCAGCAGCCTTTTCTGTTGTTACCACCATGCAGAGAACACCTACCGTCTTCAAAGACCTGATGTACCAGCTTCAGCATGCAGGAGCCGCTTCCCTAACGTGCCTGGCGTGCTTCCACGGAGCTTTTGTAGAGTTTACTTAGCCATCAAGAAACCACCACAACAAGTGAATGCAAGTTTTGATGTGAGGTTTTTAGCTTTTGATACAGATGAAGGCATAAAGGAGTACCTCAAGATGAGAATCTAACAGAACAAAGATGTTACCATTTTTTCAGTGTTCTACACAGACGGTATTGAGGACTAAAACTGATGAACAAAGAGAGACAAAACCATTTGAAGGCTCACTGAACTAGTGTTTTACTTGTTGCTGATCAATCACAGAATTTATTCTACAGCACAATACAGAGGTACTTTAAACCAAACTATAGAGTAAATAATACATTCAAATAGAGCCAACGTGACGTGTCACCGTTGGGATTGTACCCCACACCTGTATGGGGCTGCTAACAGCAGCTCTAGATTGTGCGCATTCCTTAGAAAAGACATGTCTCCGAACACCTGATTCCCCTCTTGCTCTTCCCAAACTGAGATGCTGGCAACAGTCTAGATTCAGAAACACTGAGCTCTCTACACATGCAGGGTGGGAAAATCCAGTCTCCAGGCTCCCTGGGCCATCACTTTAATTGTACTCTTCCAGCTCAGCACCTGAATAGAAGCAGGATTGCACAACATCGTGCTCTTGGATGAGCTAGGCTGGGACAAAGCCTGCGCTGGCTATAACATGTATAGCATGTCTACGCTGCTCCCAGTGTCTGTCCTTGCCCTGTGCTCCTGCACAACACTGCACGCCACAGTCTTCAGACCATCATGATTTCCATGGGGGTGTATGAAACGATCTCTTTGGAAATTTAAAAATTAGTTTGATCCCCTTTAATTATATTACCATATTACAGCATCAGAATTCTTATCCACTGAAGTACTGAAAAGGTGGTCAAAATATTTATTATTACAATAAAAGCCAAGACAACCAAATGATAAGTACTCACTGATATGGAACAGAGATAAAAATAACAGTGCCAGTGTTTGATTCCTTGGCATTGCTGTCGATGTAGCAGAGGTCAGAGCCCCATTTGGAAAGCTGTGGAGGTTCATTCAGTGCATTCCAGGGAGGTAATGATAACCCTGGCCCATCTGAACTAATTCTCACATGACAGTTGCACAGATGCCATGAGTCGGAAAGCAGCCAAGACGAATAGCATTTCATGAAAAAAGGTGAACATAACAAATGAAGGTTCTAACAATACAGACAACTAGGTGTTCTATTTTAATTAATATAGATATAGCTCTAGGTATATAATGGCATATACTTGGTAAATTTCAAAAGAATCTACTGACCCACTGAATCTACTGACAGTAGGTAAACCAAAATTACAGTTCCAGCTCCTGAACTTCTCGAAACAGAAAATTAGGATGCTTAAACTGCTCATGAATCACATTAGGCTTCAGAGACTCAGTTTGGTCACACCTAAGCTAGACAATGAAGTGATCACACCTCTCAAGGCAATTCACTTTGGACAACAGGCATTATGCTCAATTACAACTTTATCATTTGTGTCATCACTAAATGTAACTCATGACAAAAGCTTAGATATGAGTCTAAGCTGACTTTCTCCCTGACTCTTTTGCACTAGATTTGATGCGTTTTAGTGTCTGTTTCAGATATTACTGTATATATTAAACACAATGGTGCTTGTGATTTCCAGCTTGGAAGGAACATTATCACCATGACAGAACACGCCACTTTAAAAAACTGAATTTGGTTGATTTGATGTTCAAAGCTTAAGCTTAAGGAGAACCAGTCAATATACAACTGACCTAAAAGAATCCTGAAGTTTGTGAGAGCTAACCAGGCTAGTTCTTGCCTTGATACCTCAGAATAAATATGCTGAGTTAGGAAACCTTCCAAAGAAACCCAGCATCAACTATTGAGAGCTTTGGGCAGGAAGATTGCTTATACTGTTCATTGACAATGTTGCAGATATTTTTCCTACTTGTTTCTTCCAATTCTGACACAGAGTAAGGTTTACATTTGATGCTCAGCATCTTTTTGCCAGAATAACTGGCAAATATGCTGGAGCATCAAATGAAGCAAAAAATATGGAGTCTACATAGTAGACACTAAAGTGAAGAAAATTATATTTAAACAGCAAACATACAATGTATGTGCAGTGATAACATACCCTAAGCTATTGAGAATGTGGTGTTTTGTGACATGATCATATAACTTCCCTAATTCCTAGAAATTCTGAGATTGCGATAGTCTAGGCAGCATGACTGCTGGGTACAGTTTTTTGCTACTGTTTAAATTCAGAACTAAGTCATTAAACTAAAAGAAGAATTACCTTAAGTAATTGACATTATTTCACTCAGTTTTCAGCAGTTTCTCTTAGATACAGGTTATTTCCCAGAAAAAGTATTTCCTAAAAAATTTTAATTAGAACATGCCTTACTATTTTGTCCCAGAAAGAATTTAGCAATTATTTCTTTTTGATTTTACATGCCACCACCAATCAACTATTTTAACTCCTTCAGCATCCCAATTAGCCCAGTATTAAAGATACTAATAATGGAAGACATAGTACATTACTTACACCATGACAGACTGCCAGTGAATATGCCAGATTTATAGTTTACTGCTAGATCTTTGTTTGTTGTAAGGGCAATTAATGAAGAAAAACATCACAGTGTTGACATCTAGTCAGAAGTTTTGATTATTCTGAAATTCTTTAAAGGCTATGAATTTTCTGATCAAGGTGAATGTTTTTTAAAAGCATCTGTGCGCACCTCAGCAAGTTGAACAGAATAACCTTGGAAAATAAACAGAGCTAAAAATAATTACTAACACCCCAATCATTTTATGAGCTATTATTTCACCAGAAAATGGAGAAAATATAACTTTAATCCTCGTCAAAACTCTTCAAGGTTTATGTTCTCTATAAACCTTTCACTGAGAACTGAAAATATAAGTTAGCAATGCAGTAAATGCCCTAACAAATATATCAGATTTTTCACTTAATGCTTTTTACAGGCTTAAACCAAACTGAGTGAAAGAAAATCACCTTTTACAGTCTGACTCTTAAAGGAAGAATGCCTTTCTGTTATGCTTTTTAAAATAAGCCATGGTGAATTTATATCAACTTCAGTGAATCTTGGGGCATGATAAAAGGAAGAAAATATAGCAGTGGAGTTAACATTCCATAGTATTCTTTCTTCACATATTTATTTCCTTACTGGCTGGACATAAGCAAAAAAAAAAAGAGGGAATAACCCCCCATTCCTCAACACAGAAATGGCTGAAATAAACCTTTGGCACACAATGCAGTCAAAGCTCTGTGTTTTTCCTCATCCCACCCTTGACAACCTGAATTGCTTCCTCCAAATAAATCCATGCAAAAGATATTCTGAAGAAAAAGAAATAAAGCAAACTCCGAATTTCAAATTTGTCAAGTGGATGCACCCATTAGGGAAGTAAACAAAGTCTTCCTTATTTTCCCTTATCCAGCTGTCTTTCAGGATCTACTACCTTTAGAAAACAAACAAAACAAAGACAGAATGAAGTGCTAGTAAATAAACATTAATACTGTTCTATGAATCTCTACCCTTTTGCCTGATTATTTTATCATCTTTGGTTTAAGGAGTTTTAATTTCATTCTAACGTAAATAGGAACTGGTTTGTTTGCTCAGTACTTCCAACAAGAATTTGGTACAAGGTTGTAGCATGCAGGCAGTGCCCTGAGAAGGGTGACCTTGCTTTAGTCGGTGAAGCCAAAGATCATTTATCAGAGTTAACCTACAAATCTGTCTTGCTGGGGCCTCAGATCCATCAACCGCTTGGAAGCAGCTACTTGCCCTGTCCTCCCACTGCTGCCTAAAATGTTGCATGGGTCTGATCTTTTCTATTACTGTATACCTCTCAGCTAATAAAATATATTTTTGTGGCTATGGAACTAACAGGAGTACTTTGTATTTATTTATACAGCTCATTAAAGGCAGATAGAGATTTGGAGGCAGAGAGAACGCCCCAAGCCTGGAAAGCTCAGGAAGACAGACCCCAGGCATGTGCATGTATTTAACTTTATGCAGATGAGTTGCCTGGCTGAACCCAATGAGACTGAGCAATTATGTAAAAGCAGTCATCCTGGTCTTTTTGCAACTGTACTCCTAAGCTAAGACATGAGAGGGAAATGATGCAGGATGAGAGCATATGGGCAATATATTCAGGCTATGCAGTCAAGAACACTTAATTATGTTTTATTATGTATGTATTTAGGCAGATTTACATCACATAAAACTAGCTGCAGCTCCCTGACCCTCAGGCCCTCGGTTCAGGTGACGTCATGAGAGAATACAGGGTAGGACACCACATTCACACCAGCACCGTGGTGCAGAAAGTGCCATTCCTTCTCCAGATCCACCCTCCCGATTTGGCACACCATTTTCTCTTTACATTAATGGAGATAGAAACTTTCTAAAGTGAACTTTAGGTCCTCTGAGTAGGGAGAACCAGTCAGACTGAAAATCCAGTGTCTGACACAAAAGGCAGTAATACTTGTTAAGAGATAAATATGCTTGTGTTAATGTATGGACTTGACTTTGAACTTGAACAGGGGGATAAAAACAACTCTAGGTTTCTAACGTAGGCACCACCATGAAAGGAGAAAACAATGATCTCTCTAGTATGCAATTTGGAGAAAATGTAACATTATTTTGTACCTTCTTCTTCTTTTTTTTCAAGGGAAACATTACATATCCACACATACCTGTACTGAAGTGTTTTTCTAAAAAGTTGCTTGAATTTAACATATTAGTTTATTCTTTTTATCTATAAGTATCTTGGAGGCGAGTCAAGTCACAAATTCCATCTATTTTAGCTACCAATTACTGAAATACATGGGTCTTAAGTGCCTGTACTTATATATGCATGAGGATGTAGTGCTGACACTCAGAAATTGGCTTGCAGTAGGGAAGAACTCAACCCTGAACTATTTTTTTGCAAATCCTATCCTGTCAAAGTATCATGAAAGAGAGACAGCTAAGCAGGGAGTTACTGCTATTTAGGCATAAATCAGCATAGGTGATTTAAGAACTAAAATCAAAATTTTTATCTATAATAGTGACCACTAAAGGTCAGATTTCCTAAAGAGCCAGCTGTCACTAAAAATTGACTGCCAGCAGAGCTCAGGTCACTTCTAACAACCCAAAAAAGCAAAAGATATTGCACACATGGAACTGTGGAATCCATGGAGCTCTGGTCATGGGTGCTGTCACTGAATTGGATGGGCAGGTAAATAAACATCTGGATCTCATTTTATGGTGTTAAATGAACATTAGGGCTTTTGCAAAAGCAGACATTTGAGGCTGACAAGTCATAGCAGATTCCAAACTGAGAACAAGAAGCCTGGAGTCAAGGACCAAAAACAACTGATAAATTCACTATCTGGGCATAAGCCCATCTGATTCCTGAAAGGAAAGCAGCAGTTGTGAGTCTGCCTGAACTATCTAGGTAACATGAAAAGGCTTAAATATGAGAAAGGGATCACTGACATAAAAACAGGGAATAAGAGGTTTGTGAAGAAAGAGAGGAAGAGGCTAAATTATGGAGGATTTTGAAAAGGATAAGAAGGGGCTCAAAAATTATGGAGTAAAACATCCAATTTACTGGTTGCTTGTTATATGATCTGAAGAAGGATGTTGACCAGGAGAGGACATGAGAAGTCTATTATGATAATCAAGATCAGAGTGACAAAATTGGTTGGAAAGACAAGAAAAGCTGGAAAAGCTGGAAAGAAAAAAAAAGGTAAAATGTACTTATCATTCTTGATGCACATGATAGGGATATTTCTTATCTTTCTTTTCCTAAAACTTTAGGCCTAAGTGACAAGGAATCCTTGCAGAACAGTGTGAGTAGGGAGCTGCACTAGGAATATGCTCAGCTGTGCACAAGGAATAGTAAGAATCTCTTAGTTGAAGCCTTATTGCTGAATTGAGCAGGGCTAGGGAAAGAGCCTGCCCAACTACTGAGTGTCCACATTGCCCCTGGATTATCTGGCCTGTGTCAGCAGCATGCTCCAAACTCACTCCTGGACACAGTCCAGGGAACAACTCATGCCAGGGGCCATTCCCAAAACGCAGCAGGTTCTACGCTCCTACAAGCAAGGTATGCCATATATTACGCTAGAAAACACAATTCGTATGATCTGCAACATGTGTCTTACTTTATTCTGGAAATTTTGATTAAAAAACCCAAGGCTGAACAACCCCAAAATAATAACTGCACCTGCAGCTGCATGGGGACCACGTAAAGCCCACAGGAGATGCATGCCCAAGTGTTACTTAGCACAGCTGCAGCCAAGGTCTGCCACATGGCCTCGGGGCCAGCAGATAGACCCTGGCTCTGCTTTAGTTTGCAGTACAGACGTGGGCTGTAGCTGACAGAAAAATGATATTCACCAAACACTATCTGTCAACATCTCGGGAAAATTCATGCCCCCACGGTTGCCGAATAAAGCTTGACTCAAGGGCACCGTAAGGATCAAATATGGAAGAAATAAAAGGAATGTAACAGTATTCTGCAAAAGTCGTAAGGCTGAATGGAAGGCCAATAATGACGCAGAGCATGATTTTTTTAAGCCAGGGCAGTGAAATTAGTTTTAGGGACACTAACAATATACAGTAATAAGCAGAACTTTAAAACTGCCATAAAATCTAACCAAAGAAGGCAATGCAAAAGTGATGGTCCATTCTTAACATGCAATGATGTCAGAGTGAAAAGCATACATTTAACCTACTTTTACAATATTTCCTTACCAGAGACCACAGTTATCCCAATGTCTGTACCACCGATATCCAAACAGTATCAATCTTTTAAATCTATTCTGTATTCCCAAAAAATAGGGACAAAAAAGCGGACAATACATTTATAAGACTGTGATGGAAGTAAAAATTGTACTGTTTCAATTTAAATTCTTCGCAGTAGTATTCTGAGTTTGTAAATCCAACATGAAAAGTTAGGTCCTTTGTTCATTTGTATTTTCAGCCTCCTATTGCAGCAGTGATCATAAAACAAACACAGCTGGCATCTTTATTATTTTATTCACTGAAGGATTTAGCTGGACAAACATCACAAAGATGGTGGCTGTTTTCATTGAATTTATGATCAAATATGCTCCAGCACAAGATCAACTCTGATACATCAATTATTATGAGATGTGAATAATTTAACAGAAAGTTGTCTATTTGTAAATCAGATCTTAGGGACTGAAATTCAGCTGAGGTAGCAGCCAGTGGATATACATCGTATTACAGAATTTAAAAGGATGCAGGCTTTTTGTGAATCACACGTAATGATAAACATTGCAATTTATATTTTGCTATCTAGTGAGCTGCTAATTCAGGCAAACTACTTCAGAATTTTATTTTAAATTTTAATTAACTTCATCTTTATCAGAGGAGAATTTAACTTTACTGATGCTTTACTGATGCAGAATGTTTTTCCTATAAAAGCTTAATTAAAAACAATAAACAAACTACCATCAACACTGTATTTTGGGGTTTTTTTTTTTTTCCTTAGATTTTCACCAGAGTCTGTTGTTCAGCCTAAAGACAGGAGAGTTATAATAATTTTAACGCAGAATGTGTGCCTTAGGATATGGGAATGACTCAGTGCCTGAAAGAAAAAGGTCAGTTCCCTTTGGAACCACTTGCCTCTTTGCCCTCCAGCAATGACAGGTGCACCAGCCCTGTGCTGAGGCTCGTTATTCACAGTGTGTTGCTGCAGAGACATAATCTAACCTCTCTGATTTAATGCATCAGCAGGGTGAGAGTCTCCCATCTTCCCATTTTGGCATGGGTCAAGCAGACACTGAACACATATACATGATGACCTGCTTGAATCTTTCACAAATTCTCAAACAATAGCTTAAAACTTTCTTAGCTACTTCATTTAAAGAAATCACTAAATTTACGTATTAAGCTATTTGGCTAGCAAATAACTTAAAGTTATGAAAAAAATCACTGTTTCCACCAGTTTCCTACAATGATATGTGTTTCTGTGTCACTAATTAAAAAAAAAAAAAAAAAAGAAAACCTGCATGAAAAAGCAAAAATTCTCATTTCTCTGTACTATATGGCTGGCAAGATGTCAGAAATCTTAAGGCAGATATATGAGGCAACACAAACAAAAATGCATGAAATGAAGTGATTAAGTTTTTCTTGAATGAATTTTGAGAGACAGTCTCAGGAGATGCTCATGAATGGCAATACCTGAATACCTGTGGTCTTGCCACAGAAAATGTGGCGGTCAAAATTACACTAAAACCCCCACATGAAATCCTCATAAAAGTCAGTATTTGCCTAAGGCAAAGATATTTTACAATGTTTGTATCACTGCAGAAATCTTAACTATGGTCATAAGTGTCTGGCTGGCAACAGAGAAGAACAGCATGAGTTTTGAGATTGGCTTAAACCATTTGCAGTGGTTTCAAAACCCAGGAATATTATTCATATTTTTATACTTATTGCCTGTCTGCACCATCTCACAAAATTATCTTTCTGAGACCCTAAGATGAGAATCAAAGGAACTGTTCAGTTTAAGAAAAATTATCTGTAATACAGAACAAACAGCAGAGGATAATATCAAGCCACATAAGCCAACAACAGTTGCTTAGCACTAAGCACTTTTGAATGCCAACCCAGTTCTTAAGTTGCCTTTCATTTTCACTCTCCTTTTGGAAAAATCTTGCCTTTAATGGCTACATGCAAATAATGAGAGAGCCAGAAGTAAAGTCTACTTAGCTTAAATTACTACCTTCACAGTATGTCTTTAATTCCTTAGACAAATATTTTAAAAACATCTTTGAGACTCAATTTTGTCAGAAATGTCATTATCTGGAGAAGAGAGATTTCAGCAGAAAAGCCAACAGCACAGAACTCAAGTAAGAGGGTGGAATTCAGAATGTGAGGATATAATGAAGCCTAGTGCCTCTGATCAGAAAGTATTAGACTCCAAACCAAGAAAGGAACACAGACACCATGGCAGCATATGAGTAACAGAGTACCAAAACCATAATTCTGAGAAATTAATAAAATACTGGCATGTAAAAATGCTAGGAGAAAGAACAACTGGAAACATCTGAAGAGCTGATCAGAAAGTACTTAAAAAGTTAATGAAGAACATACACTGAAAAAAAGTCATACCTGGAAACACCAAATAAACATGTCTATCTGATATATACGTCTCAATATCCTAAGGAATTCTTAAGGAATTAGTGAGGATAGCAAACAAATGTAAGGCATCTTTTAAAAGTCTTTCCAGGAATTCTACACAAGAATAGCCAGTTCTCTTTCCTCATTTCTCTTCATAGGCTTATTACTATAGAAACGTTACTGTAACATTATCTAATTTTGCTCTGCATTCTACACTATACTAGACTTAAAAAAATACAAACATATGCCCATACTTCCTTTCTGGTTTTCAAATAAGAGAAGCTTGGACACTGACATACAATATAGAAGGAAAATACAGACAACAGTAACAAAAGACAGTATGGAAGCAAAATTAGATTTCAGAAGAAATAAGACAAAATGGCAATCTAAAGAGGTCACTAATGAATAAGACATCATATAAATTATTTTTTTAAAGTGGACTTAATAATTGGTGGAACAAAACAACAAAAGATAATGTTTGATGCAATTTCTATTAAAAAATCTTGCTCTGTGGACAAACTCCAAAGAGCTGGGATGTGATACACTATGTTAAAGTCTGAAAACTGGCTGACAGACTATAAGCAAAGGGTAATGATGAGTGGCAATGTACTGAGTTGGAAGGGAAGTGTCCAGCTGTGTGCCAGAGGGATTAGTGTTAGTCACAGTTTTATTTAACATCTTTATTAATGACCTGGACTAAGGGATACCCTGCATACTGAATCAACTCCTATATGACACTAAATGCTGAAATCACCACAAAAGACAAAGACATTAGTACAAAGAAACTAACAGTAGTGAGACATGTAGGCAGAAAATCTAAAAACAAGCTAGAGCATAGAGCACGGCAAATAATTATTTCCACAGAAAAATAACCCCAAATATGGATAGGTCCAGAGTTAACAATGCTAACAAACTCTGGTCCAATCAGCCAGATACTGAATTAAATGTTGCATAAAACAACAAAGAACATCCATGTACATTGGGACTGTATTTTCACTGCTGTCATGGATGGGAAAAGGTACAGGGCAGTAACAATGTAATTTTAGTAATGAAGCAGCATAGTTATTAGTATTCTAAAACAAAAATGACAAAAGCTTTTGTGGTCCAGTTTAGGAGGCTTATTAGTATTTTTAGCTGGGACAAGAGGATGTTAGGCAATACCTAAAGCTTAGCAACACAAAAGAGGGGAAATTTAGAATAAAGCAAAACTAAATTGACTGTCAAGGATAAACACAGTATCAATGAGGTCTGTTAGGAATAGTTTTCCTCCCCACGTTTTAAAAGGTGTAACATTATAGCACTTTGCGGTTGCTCCAATTTGAAAGAAAGATAGGAATATAAATCAGAAGGGATTTTTCGGCTTGGAGAAAGGATAAATGGAGAAACTGCAGAGATGTTTCCCAGCGCTCGGCTTCGATCAGCATCCCCTAATTCCGTACCCGAGCTGACAATCCCCGCAGCGCGCCGGGCTCAGCCCCGCGCCGAGCCGCGCGCACAGAGAACAGCGCGAAGCGGGCGCAGGAAAAGGCGCTTCAGTACAAACAACCAGCTTCCATCACCTCGAAATTAATTTATAATTAATTAAAATTATTTTTACCATTCCAATTATAATGAATGAATGAATAAACCGCGCTAAGCGGAGAAACAAGAGAAAGCGCTGCTGGGCTGCGGGCGCCCCCTGGCGCGGGCAGCGCGGCTCTGCAGAGGGGCCGCGGAGCTGAAGGACCGCGCCTCCCATGGCGGAGGAGTCTGACATGAGTGCCCGGGCCCATGGCGGGGAGTCTGACATGAGTGCCCGGGCCCATGGCGGGGGAGTCTGACATGAGTGCCCGGGCCCATGGCGGGCAGTCTGACATGAGTGCCCGGGCCCATGGCGGGCAGTCTGACATGAGTGCCCGGGCCCATGGCGAGGAGTCTGACATGAGTGCCCGGGCCCATGGCGGGGGAGTCTGACATGAGTGCCCGGGCCCATGGCGAGGAGTCTGACATGAGTGCCCGGGCCCATGGCGGGCAGTCTGACATGAGTGCCCGGGCCCATGGCGGGCAGTCTGACATGAGTGCCTGGGCACATGGCGGGCAGTCTGACATGAGTGCCCGGGCCCATGGCGAGGAGTCTGACATGAGTGCCCGGGCACATGGCGGGCAGTCTGACATGAGTGCCCGGGCCCATAGTGGAGGAGTCTGACATGAGTGCCCGAGCACATGGCGAGGAGTCTGACATGAGTGCCCGGGCCCATGGCGGGCAGTCTGACATGAGTGCCCGGGCCCATGGCGGGGGAGTCTGACATGAGTGCCCGGGCCCATGGCGGGGGAGTCTGACATGAGTGCCCGGGCCCATGGCGAGGAGTCTGACATGAGTGCCTGGGCACATGGCGGGCAGTCTGACATGAGTGCCCGGGCCCATGGCGGGCAGTCTGACATGAGTGCCCGGGCCCATGGCGGGCAGTCTGACATGAGTGCCCGGGCCCATGGCGGGCAGTCTGACATGAGTGCCCGGGCCCATGGCGGGCAGTCTGACATGAGTGCCCGGGCCCATGGCGGGCAGTCTGACATGAGTGCCCGGGCCCATGGCGGGCAGTCTGACATGAGTGCCCGGGCCCATGGCGGGGAGTCTGACATGAGTGGCCGGGCACATCGTGGGGAGTCTGACATGAATGCCCGGGCCTCCCATCATGGGAGAGTCTGACATGAGTGCCCGGGCACATCATGGGGAGTCTGACATGAGTGCCCGGGCCTCCCATGGTGGGGGAGTCTAACATGAGTGCCGCAGGCCTCAGGCAACCACCTGTTCATGGGAAATGGGAAAAAAAAAACCCTGAAAATCCAAAATATTTTTTGTTTCCAGTGCAGCAGTATCACTGCAAACCTTCAGGAGGCGGAGGCAGGTTTGTATGTCTACAAATACTTTAGAAAATATTTTCCTCTTGTGTCCCGTTTCCAGCCCCGCTCGCCCAGCGTGTTCGTGGCCCCAGCACGCCAGCGATGGGCCCACAGTGCACACAGAGCACCCAGCCAGCCCACCTCTGCTCAGTGTGCCTGAAATCCTTGTTGCTGCTTGGGTTTATCCATCAGAAAGGCTTCTGCAACGGCAACACTAAAGCTTTTTGTTTCAATTGTGCTGAAGAGCTTGAGTATTCCTTCAGTGGTACTACAGACTGTGTTACAATAAGCAATGCTGGCGAGGGGACAGGAGGTGAAGGGATAAAAGTGACAATTAGAAGCTCGCTTTCTCTTTAATCAAAACCCAGCTACGGCAAAGATTTTCTTAAAATCCCAAACAACAGAATCCCAAACCAAAAATGCTTCCCAAGTCTCCGCTCTAAGCAATTCCATAGTCTGTGCCATGCTTGAAACAAAATATACAGACTCAAGCTACATGGACTTGTCTCTATTCACTCACTTTGCTTTCTTCAGGAAGTTTTCACTGAATAACAGTCCCAAAATAGGCCAGTCCATCCTGGAATGCAACTTTTAAACACCCTGGCCTCAGAAAGGGAGGTCTCAAGTACAGAGGCCATCTTGTTAAAGGAAGAAATCCTCAGCAGTGGGACTGGTTGTGAGAATAAAGTGTTATTTATATAATAAATATAGCCATGTTGGGGAATTACAAAGTAGTAGTCCTATTTATGCAGAGCAGAATTTGTTTTCAGCTGCACCTTTTCTTTCCAACCTAATTCCTCACAATACAACCCATTATAGCAGAAGGATCTGAAAAAGCTTTTTATATCCCACCAAATATACACAAGGATAATTAGTTCTCTTTTGTTATTCTTCTGTAAGGGTTTATTATTGTGGAGGAGCTTTTGCAAATTGAAAGAGGTTGCATTGCATTCTGGAGGCAGAGCTGTTCTTCGTTTTTATTGTATAGAGATAATTGAACTGAAAAGTCCAGGGGAAAAAAAGGTGAAAATATAATTCATTATGAACTCTATAGGAAGATCAGATTACCACATCTTAGTTCTCTTTAGAGCAGTATTTTATAATTACATTGCACAGTACACTATATCATTCTATGTAGGTGAAGCTTTGTACTAGATAGAAGCAAACATCAATGCAAGTTTTGTTTCTTAACTTTTACAAGCATTACTACAAAATTTATAGATTCCATCTTATCTAGTAAATACTCTCTCTATAATATTTAAGTAGTTTGACAACCACTGAAGAAATTCAGTGTTAAAGTCTCCAAAGAGCCCAATTCACTGTAAGGGAAAGTTATATTATTTACCTCAAACACTTCCCAAAATTAGCCTCTAATATTAACCAATTCTATTTTAAGAATTTAAGGGATCTGACTTATTAATGATCCTGCTGGGTTTCACTTTGTCATTGCTGTTAAATTCCATGCTTTTAAATAATTTCCAGTTAGACCAGGGATTAAAGAGCAAGTGACTTGCGTCCCATATTGTTCCATCATCTTTCTCTGCCTTTAAAATATTTTTGTGGAAGCTGATGTTGGTCACATGCAATTATTTTGCCCTCAAACTACTGTCTGTGATTTTTTTGAAGATTTGGGGTTGGAGTATTTTGCCTCTCTTCCTTTGGCCTTACAGACACGAAGCTGGCTCTGTAGATACTGCAAGAGTATTATTCTTCTTCCTCCTAACCTTCCCTTACATAAATTGAATTAAAATGTACATTTTGAGCTAAAAGCCTCTTTGAAGGCTTCTAAACTTATATTCTCACCCTTACATACCATGACCTCAAAACCTATATATAAACAAGATAAAAGATCAGCCTGTGCCTGAAAGATGAAGCAGGAGATAGTGAAACTTCGTTGTGTTTAGAAAATTAAAGCTATTCTCTTCCAATCTGTGAGCATGAAGTTCAATGTCACTGCTGTCAGTTCCTATGGCAGTTTCTATGTGAAAATTCTTTAACTTTTTGCATTGCAATTCCTCCCCTATAAAATGCAGTGATGGGACTTCTCATCAATATAAGTTTAAGCATACATGTAAATCCTTACAAGACCATAAACATTGCTCTTTAAGGTATATCTTTCAAAGCTACTAAAATGTTGAGAGGAGGCAAACCTGTACCAAGACCAATGAATATTTAAAAAGAAAAGGCTGTATGTTTTTCTCCCCATTTCAGGTCTCATGTTCATTGCCCTTAAAATAATTATGTATGTGACATATTTTGTGTCACCAAAAATCTTCCACAAATTAAATCAGGAAGTTAAAAAGGTTTTTTTAATTAAGGCTGGAGATTGCTGCTTTTTGGAATACGATAAGAAAGAACAAAAGAAAGAAAATTTCTAGAATGAATCAGTCTATCCATGTGTTAAGTTTTACAGCTGGATTATAAACCCTTGGGAATATGATGTCTATAGCGGAAATGTTTATACATCCATAACTACAGCTGTGCAAGCAAACAGTGCTCTAATACAGCACACAGACAAAGATTTACACTGGAAAAAGAGAAAGCCCTTTACATTTCAAATGTAAATGATACAAAATTTTGAGGCATTGAATATTTCCTATTATAGTAGGAATACCCTATATGAAGTACTGAACTCTATGTATTGTCATTGCTTTCTGTCTTTGAATCCCTTCATTTATGCTGAAAAATTGCAAATCCTTTATGCACAGAGCATTGGAAATGTATAAATATTTTTGAAGAGGTTTCATAGAATTTAAAAAGCTCCAGTCTTATTTGAGTCAGCCTGTGATGTGATCAGAACTTGTGTCAATTATGAAATCTCAGAGACTGAAGCTGTTTTAAGCAAACTGGGTTTTGTTCTTTTTTGTAGTATTTTATGAAAAGAGAAATTTCATGCAATAGTCTCGAAGGAAATATAAGACAGCAACTTTTCAAATTCAAACCAATTATTTTACTTATTAATACATAACTGCTGTATTTTAATAGTCTAACTGCTGTTAAAATACAGAAAAAAGACTTCAGCCCAGGCCTGCAGGATGGATGGAATAGCATGCCAGTATTACTACTCACATTACTTAGGCAAATATATGCCTCCAAGCAAACACATTCAAATCAGTATTAGTTTCCTTGTCCTTCTTTCCCAATCCAGATATAATTGCCTATGTTGTTATAACTGCTTCTTCCAAGCTTTTGGATTTCATTAACTACTTTTAAAGAAAAAATCAACTTGCAATTTTTTTGATTGTAAAAGGACAGGATACAGACCATTATAGTGACTTAATTTTTAAAACGAAAGCTGTGACTTTCAGGAAATTGAACTGTATTCCAAGCAGTAAGATTGAGGTACAATCAAACATTTTAAGATGCCTGCAAGGATCATAACTGGCAAAATGGTCTGTGATATCTACAAAAGCCAAATATAGACTGAGTCAATCTTCCTGTTATTCCCTCTGCAGTAAACAGGAGATGGACTCGTCCATGAAAGCCACCGAATTAGGCTCCTAGATTGAATTGGACAAGCCAGGAACTTTTCTATAGACCACTGAAAGTCAATTAACAGAAGCTGGTGACACTGAGCCTTTGTGGAGGTCTGAACTGGTTTCAGTGCCAACTTCATTTCTAATTGCAGGAATTGGGAAGTTACTGCTAACCAAGGAGGATCCAGTAGTACTGCAGTGTGAGCTTCAGAGTCATGGAAGATGCCTGGCACTACAGAAGTACAGGTTTTGACTCAAAGGACAAATATTGATGCTATTACATTCAACAACTAATACCAAAAAAATTTTAACTACAGTCCTGCTACATTAAGAGATTCTTCCTCCTTCAGTCAACCACAATTTCAAAAGGTGGTGGTTGGGTTTTTTTGTTTTGCTTTGTTTTTTTTGGGGGGTGGGGTTGGTGGGGATTTTGTTTGTTTGTTTGTTTGTTTGTTTTTAATGAAAACACTGGACAAATGGGTTTGGGAAGGAACGGAAAAAGAATAAAGTGATAGAATTGCAAAGTGAATAAAGACCTAATCACATTTTGGAAAGGTGACCATGCTATGGATTTTGCCATTGTAGACACATGTCATTGCTAGTAAATAAGGATATTGAAAAAGCATTTTGATTTCTACTCTATTAATAACTTTTTTCCTTTACAACAAGGAAATTTCTTCACCAAAACATTTTGTATCTTCAGTTTCAGTGGTGAACCTGGAGATGTTAGAGTCTCCTGCTGATTAATCTCTGGAACTCCCTGGTAAACTACCAACAAGAGAGCCAGTTAGTAGCAAAAATAAAATTTTGAATTACCAGAAAAAAAACCAGCAATGCTGGTACAGCAAAGGCTTAGCAAAAATTTTGGTCAAAAGAGGAGAAAAATTCTAACAGCTTTTCTGGTGAGTCAAGTTGTTGACATAGCTAAAATCATCCAATTCCAACTCTGTATGCTTTCTTCAAAATATAAAAGCTATTAATTGCTCAAGACAGTGCAGTCTAAATATCCTGTCTACAAAGATTCCACATGTGCTAAGAAATCTTCTAGCATTCATCTAATAATCATCTTCTAGATGATCATTTAGAATAATGCCAGTAGTGTGATTCAATCTGAATGCTCATCAGGTAACCTTTCTGGACTTTGAGCTTAATACCTTTATATTAATGTCCATCTGAATTAAATGTGACCAAATTCAGGAAACACTGAAAGGAGAAAAAAAAAATGTGTGGTGAATTTACACTGACTTTTTTCATTCATAATTAAGATTACAACACTATGGTTAGCAGCTCACGGTAATGACCAGATGGATCTGGCAACAGGGGATGATTATGTGGAAAAAGCACTCCAAAATTGATTAGAAACATATTATTTAAAAGTTTCCTAATTTTTATAGACGAACAGAGAAAACAAAATTCAAAACTGATGGCCCAAAGCAGTAACACCATATTTCTCCATGAGTTCAATACATTTTCCTACTAACACCCCCAAGAAGGAAATACTATGCTATGCAGTTTCTTCCTACTTACAAGAAACTGGCAATTCAAATCTGGCTTATTTGAAAATAATAGAACCATTCTAAGTTAGATATCATAACTTCAGCATACCCTTGAAGAATCAAAAATGCAGTTAAAAAATACTTACTTATTCCATGCTTGTCTAAGGTTTTTAGGGCTGTACTGTGTAAATCGCTCTGTAAGAAAAAAGGGTATATTCAATTACTTCACTAAATCCAGGATTTATTTTTAAAAATATTTATTTACTGTCAATTTTCATAATTTCATAATTTCTATGTATCTCTGCAGCTCAAGTCCTAAAACAAGGAAAGAAAATAACCTATAAGCAATTGCCATACAAACAGAGAAAAAAACCACCAAAACAAAACATGAAAACCAAAAAAGGCCCCAACTTGTTAAACCAAATCAAACCAAACCAGCAGGACTTAAAGATCATTTACTGTGGCATCAGTAGAAATGGAAATTTTTACAATTATTTCTAAAGCAGTTTTTGACTGCTACAGGAAAAAAAGAAGCCTGAAATCTAGTATTTTTTCTTCTTCGTGACAAATGCAATTCTCTACAGCCTTGCTGTCATATTTTTATGCTTCTCAGTATGCAGAAGAGTAAGCATGGGTCTCTGTGACACACAGGGGCACACAGAACATGATGGACATGTAAGAGTCTATTTTCTAAAGAATACATAAAAATAACAAGCAGAAGTAAAAAGTACAATGACAGCTTATTTACTCGAACATTAAGTTCTTCAGTTCAGATGGGAGTACTTTCCCACTCATGGTCCAAGAAGATGCTCGATCTGCGGCAGGACTCTAGTTGAAAAAGGAAGATGCTACGTAAGCTGCTGCAGAAAGGAAGGGTCAGTCCTTCATTAGCCTCTTGAACAGGAGCTAAGTGCCTCTCAGGTAGCAACAAACAAGTTCAGCTGGAGAACAGAGCAACATTTTCCATGGAGACTCACTGCACAGAAATCCTGCCCTGTAGACTGGTACTCACCATGGCCAACTACCCTAATGTGATTGCATTAGCTGCTGTGAAGAAGTCCTAAACTTGCAAAATACTCCAAAAAAAAAAAAAAAAAAAAAAAAAAAAAAAAAAAGAGCTTCCTCTCCAACCATGTGCATGACATTTAACAGACCCACTGTACAGCTGCAATAGTATTTTTATATATATGCACAGAGATATGCATGCATCTTACTGTGAAAAACAGCTGTAAATGTAACTTCAAAGGAGTTGTGTTCAAATTCCTGTATTTGTATACTTGCTTGTATCATTTCTAAAGTTGTCATGTACATTTCACACATAGTCAGTTCCAAAGATGCCAAAACCAAGGCAGAAGCAAAATCTTAGCATCAATGTGGATGCTTTGATTTTCTTTCTTATTCCTATTTTTTAGGGTTTTTTGCCCCTTTAACTAAAAAGACAAATGCAGAAGCTTCAAGTCTCATTGAATTCACTATTGGAGGTTACTGCCAATGAGTGGACCTGCAGGCTGTGTCTGAAGGCCACTTCATGTTTACAAGTTTTGTTGCTTTAACCATACTGATGCAGTTAAAGAAATGTAATCACTCCTTTTTAGATATGTGTGACAAGTGTACTGGAAAGTGAAAGCTACATGACTATAAATCTCTTAAATTTTAGTTTGCAAATAGGTATTAAATACATATATGCAAACAGATACCCATAAAATTGGAAAAAAATAGTCTTTCTATATTTAGTAAATTGTCCAGCCATAACACTGGCAATTCACTTGCCAAGGGACTGAAAAATAAAATGCAGCTAGACAGTGCTGTGTAACAACGTCTGAGATACCCATGGGAGTTCAGCTAATAAACTGCAAATTTGCACATTAATCTATTTCAGTGCAGAAAGATCTGGGTGGAAAGAGAATTGAACTGACTTGAAGCACTGCTGAAAAGGTAACCTGGACCTCGAGAGAGACAGATTTTGATTTTATCTGTCATTCTGCAATATGCTTTGGTCAGATACTGAGCTGGTTCAAACTGGCATAGCAACACTGACTTCAGCAGAGCTACATCCACTTAAAACATTTGAGAAGTACCTTATACAATGTATTTTCTTGACCAGACTATCTGGAGTTTATGTTAATCAATTTAAGATATTTTTACTGTGGGAGGAAAGCCCCAGAGTCAACCACTTGGCCAAACTGCCTTAAGGCTTTAATGCCCAAAGATCTGATCCAATTCTGCAAAAAAACCTGAAAAACCATTGCTATGCCAGGTGAATTTTTACTGAAAAAAAATTATACACTGGAACCAGTTATGTAAATGCATTAAGGGACACACATGAGCAAAACAAACTTCTCAAAGGGATCCTCCTTTACTGTCTACAGTTCCAGTCTAAACATCTTTTTAAGCAACTTATACCTTATGTATTTATCAGTCAGGGAGAGACATGGAGAGGTCAAAACCCTGTCTACAGAGAGGCAAATGTTTAGTCCATAGTCCTTAATTTCCAACTCTATTGAATATGCTGTGACTGCAAACCATGCTTCTCCTAACTATTGGTATCAACTTTTCAAGCAGATTAGAGGCTGCTTACTTTACGTGCTTTATACAGAAAGAAACCACACATCAATAAAATAACAGCTCACATTTTTCTACATAATTTTGTGGTTATGGCTCCAATCAGAGTCTTACTAACTTTCATGGACAAGATAATTGGATGGGACTAATGTGCTAATTAAGCTCAGCCTCATGTACATGCCTGCTCATAATATTTTTCTGAATTTGTCCTCTAGAGAATAAAGAAGCAGTGAAACCAGCTGATTTTGGTTTCAGAGTTGCCGGAACAGAGAAGCTACAATAATCTTGTCCTTGAGCTCCTCCACCATGGTGCAGCTTTTCAAGTCCTGAACTATGAAACCACAGAATTACATACCTAAACCCATCAAACTTGCAGTATCAACAAAGGCAAAAAAAAAGTGGTAACCTCACAACTTTTATCTCAGCATCACCTGGTTATGTCAAATTTATCACAGAACCAGAATTCAGTCTCACAATTACATCCCCAAGTTTGCTTCTGAGTCACTTTTCAGAGTGAACAACTCTCACACACCTGTATGAATTCCTGTCCTCTACTGCTTGATGGATGTAATAAAACCAAATCTAAAGCTATACATATGTGACTGTGACCAACTGCACAAAATTACATTCTGTGATACTTTCAAGCACTATAGCTTTGATATTTGCTTTTCAGAAGCTACCACTGATATGTTCATAAAGAACAGTAATGTAAGTCTTTATGTGAGACTGGGAATTCTGCAGAATTACCATGAATGTGCCCCCACAAAAGAAATCTTTGCCTGACATACTGAGAGGTAACACTACTGACAATCACAATCTCAATCCAATTTGTGGAAGAAACCCCTGTGTTGCAACAACTTAATGCCTCTCCCTCAGAACTGAAAAGCAAACATGCACATGTGAAAATTTCATGCAAACACTCACATGATCACCCACCCACACAGCCATCCTCCAGCACATGCAAACCACTCTCAAGAACACAAGGTGCACCATCTTGCTGAGACAGCTGCTCACTCTCATAAGGCTTATTAAAGAAACATGAGAAACTGTATGTTTACAAATCAAGGTATGATCTCAGATGTATTTTGAATATTAATTGTTCAAATTGTAAGTATATATCCTGGAGTTCAAATATTTTTAGGTTGTTATTATTATTAAATGTGTTTATTTTGAATAAAAGCTCTGGAAGGCCAACACAGTAAAGACCTGAAATTTAAAGTAAAAATTTTGATTTTAACTTCCTTTATGCGAACACTTCAATATTTGCCAATCTTTTGGGAACAAATTCAAGAAACAGAATTTGATCCTCTGCATTTTTATCCCAAATACACAGTCATCATCCTCACTACCTGCTATGTCTCACTGTTACAGAGCTGGCTTTTCACATGGCTGCTCTATTTCACCTATTAAAAGGTGAACTTTTGCTTATGTAAAACAAAAGAAGGAAGAGATTTTTAGTTTTGTTTAAATCGTACAGCACCTCAGAGTGTTTACTTCTTAGAAGGCCAAGGTAGCAACAGTCAATTGCAGTGTAAGAGGTGCCAGTATAGGACTGCATAAATAAGAGCTAACATACTATTCCTATTTGTTACTGAAAAGATGCAGCATCATCTTCCTGTAACATAATTTTGACTCAGGATGTCCCAAGAGTGTCCAAAAGGACTAGGCTAACAAGTCTGAGGCTTCCACAGCTTCAGAACCAAGACTCACTCTTCTGCTGGGCACTGCACACAACCCGCTCAGACATGGTGAGTGGGGCAGATATAGATACCTTCTTATGGCAGCACAAGGATCTGAGCTGCTCTTTGCTTCAGACCCTGCAGCACAGCTTACACAATGTCTCATTTGCCAAGGAAGTTTTTAGGAATGTGCCCCACAAACAGTAGCACCAAGAGGCTCTTGGAGTAACAACTGCAACATGGAAGCAGAAATGAGCAATCAGAGGAAGAGAGGGAGGGAATTTCTCAAGCTAGTTAATATGACAAACTTGATGCATTAAAAAAATCATGTTTTTAAAACAACTGCTTCCAAATTCTGACCAGTTTGAAGGCCTAGGGGCAAAAAAACAAAAAAAAACACAAAAAAAAACCCCCCAAAAAAAAAAAAAACCAAAAAAACCCACCCAAACAAAAAAACAAACAAAAAAACCCACCAAACACAGCCAGAAAGCTCATCCATTACACTCAGCAGTACTAAGTGGTCCTAGAAAAAAACAGCATTTCTTTCTTTCTTTCTATTTCTTATTTCCTTTAGACAACCACTCTTCAGCAACACTGTTATATGTGCACATTCACTTGTGTGCCCACATATATACCTACATGGGCTGCACTGCAAACATCATTATCTGCCTGATAAACATGCTCCATCTCTGATAAACATAGCCCTGCATCAAGGGCAGGTTCAAACAGAAGCGAGTTTCAGCAGAACTCACTAGTGAGCTTATTAACAGACCACTGCAGGAATACTGGTCTGCTGTGAGAATTGAAAAAATAAGCACTTGCATTTTAAGTAACATAAAACAAGATGAGGGCTTTTTGGTCTTTTATCAGTCAGGAAAACACATGAACTATTACACCTTTGCCACGTTTGCTTTGAAAGGACATAAGACAGGCAAGAAAAGCTACAGAAGGAATTAGAGTCAGAATACATTTTGATTTTTTAGCTTCTTTTTAACGGTATTGATAATCAGCTTCTTGTCTAAACCAAAGAACTTAAAATGCAGTTTGGCTTCAAGGCACTTTTTATGTTGTTAATCAAAACATGATGGCTAATATGCATTCCTTGATTAATGTTCTTCTCTATTTAAAACCAAATGTGATTAGTTTAAATGCAAATATTTAAACATCACCATAATTAATATTTTGAAAAGTTTAATTCATTATTTCTTTGAAAGGGTTTTCTTTATATTTAATTTAAAAGTCTAACGTGACTAACACTGTATTGTGATATATAAGACATATACCATTTTTAGCACAGATTCAATACTAAAAGTATTCAAATTATGTTAGCTAAAGATATAAAGACAGCATCCATGTTGACAAGAAAATTTTCAAGCACTGTAATATTTGCAGCACTAATGTGCAATTAGAGTTTTTACTGAAGTTCAGTCACAACCAGAGTTTTATCAAATACATAAGCTAGATTTTGGAGTTTTGTATGCCAAACATCTTGAGAAAAATTACAACTCCCTCCCCTCCATCCCATCCCTTCTTCTCCCTTCTATTTGCTTTAGAAGAGCAGTTTGTGTAAAGAGGAAGAATAGCTGCTGTTTTCTAGACTCCTACCTGAGTATGAGTAGAAAATGTAATTTTAATACTCAGCATTGTCTGAAGCATTGGAGTCCTACATTAAATGGTTCCACCTTTTAGCAGAGCTCACCTTGCCTCCCATGCATATATAATAAATTACTCTAACTTTTCAGCTAAATGTAATTTTGTTTAAAGAATGGTGAAAACACTGACAACTCTGCTTCCCTTGGGTTGTGGGTACCACAGATTGAAGAAACACTAAGTAATACAGATCAGTTTTGGCAAAAGAGGGGGAGAAATTAGGAATTAATTCTCCTTTACAAATAGCCCTCCTTTCTTAAAATTCTTGAAGACTACATCTATACCAGTAATTTAAATGAGCTTGAGAGTGTTTGGACCAGATACCATCACTGTCCTGTAGCACTGCTGCAGCACCTCACACTGCCATCCTCCAATACAGGAGATGGGGACTTTTTCCTACAGGGAACAGTCCCTGGCCCACACTAACTTCCTGACCCTAAGGAAGCTTCCTAATGCTCAGGAATTAATTATTTGTAAGTGCTAGTTGTCACAAGGTAAAGGCATATCAGAGGCTGCTCTGACAGTCTAACAGCAGAGGCTCCCACATCGCCTGGGAACATTCCCTGGCTTCAATGCAGATTGTAAACAAGCAAGATATTGATTTAGTGTGTAACAAAATGTTGACAGGCTTTGGAGAAACTCTACAGGAAAAACTGCTACGAAACTTTGAAAAGCCATATGTTCTCATATACAGTATGTTCATGTGTTTCTGCCAAATGAGTTCAGTCTCTCAGTCCAGCCCTACTCTAAATGAAGACTTAATCTTTTGAAAGAAACTGGCTGTCAATCAGCTGTTAGGATGCATGTAACCAGATCATATTTCTAAACCAAATCTATATTTACTGATCACCTGGGAAGCAAAGTAGAATTCCTGAGTTAGAACACCAGTTCTGCAGTGGTTTTGTCCATCACAGACTTGTGATTTTTTAATAAATCCACAAAGTACCCATCAGTCCCTGGCACAATCCATGTTATGCATTATTTCCTATGAATGCTTTTTTTCTCACTGTTTCTTTTTGTGTTCTGCTTTCTCTTTAAGGAGAGACTCTTTCCCTTACCTCTTTTCATCCTGGCTTTAGGGACTCTCTTCTAAAAATCAGTGCTCAGATTCCATTGTCTCATAAAGGCACCTTTTCAGATGTGTTACTCTCTATTGTATCTGATCATCTGTGGAATATTGTGAGGTTCAGGCTCCTACACCATGAGCCCAAAATTAAATATTTAACTTTCTTTCATCTAGAAACACTACTGTGAAGAAACTGATGCATAGTGAACATTACAAAGCATTCTCATGTTTTTTCCACCTTCCTAACAAGTTCCTTCCTCTCCTTGACCAATACCATCTCTTCACTGCCACAGAGAGTTCATTGATCTTCCATTGTGACCAGATCTTACTTTCTCCCATTTTACTCACTGACAGTACCTCCTGATAAACCTCTGCTTAACTTCCCAGGATGGAGGTTACACAGCATCAGTCCCAAATACTAACTGAGAATGTCAGGAAAGTAAAAACTTGACTTAAGTGTTGCTCTGTATCCAAAGGCTTATCCTGCTCATTTATTTGGACAGGACTTAATCCAGGAGAAATGGCTGGAGAGGGAAAATTGATAGGACTCCAGAATGAGAAAAAAAATGGGAAATTTAATAACAATGAAGAACATAATGCACAAAAAATCAGGAAGACTTGGACACAAGACTGGCAAGGAAGCAGCTTGTTTGGGAATGCTGCTTCACCTCTACTCATATAGATAAGACATGTTTCGTGCCTACTCTAACTCATTCCTGGAGATGCAGGTCCAGCGATATGATTGGTGTGTGAATCTGTTTTAGCCCAGCAAATCTACGTATTTCCTAAAGTATTGCAACAAAAGAGAGAACAGTGAAAACATGTTCTCCAAATCTAGGGGATCTTGTTAATTATTGAAAGTGTCTGTCCAATAGCCTGTAACATGGGGCTTCTCATGTGGATGAAATATCAAGATTTTATTGAAACAGCAACTAGCACTTTTTCACAATTCCCTCAAACTGTTTTCCTATTTGAGGGCAGATAATTACTTTCACAGTGATCCAGAATGGCTGGGTTTCACTGGTGATGAAATAAATGAAATTATGATTCCCAAGTCCAGGAAGACCCTCTCAAGATTAAAGCATCCATAACAGCTTCAAAGTGAATGACAGGGGTAACCCAAAGCTACTGAAACACTCCTGAAATATTTCAGGCCTCTCAAATGCATTATTTAGATTAAGTAACTTACTAAGCAGGACATGTGTGCATGTGTGAACACAAACTGAGAGGACAGAAGCTGCAGCACAGAGAAAGCTCAAAGACCAGGCCAACTTTTAGCTTTAAATATCTATCTATTACTTGGAGCATTTGTAAGACAGTAAGTAATCTCAAAGCAGGCAGATAAAATAGAAGTTGTTTTTTGACTTTTTAAATGGCAAACAGAACTAAGACAATTTTATTTTCACTATTATAAGCTGTTAAAATCACCTAGGTTAGGGGTTTAAATGACCTAGAGCCACCCACAACTAGCCTTAGGAATATATTTCTTATTCTGGCTCAGAAATATCCCTACATATTAAGATGTCAGAGATCATAATTATTAAAGCACTGGATGCTTTCCATGAAAATTAAGACCCTTGGCCATTAGTAGAGACTAGTACCACATTTTTCAGATATGTTTCTCCTAGTAAACAATGATTTCTGAGCTCTCTGCAGCACAAGACTGTGCCCTATCAACTCACAGTGTGAAAATTAGTTATTGAAGTCTGTATGCAAACAAGAAATTAAATTCTGTTTCAACTCTCAATAGTCTTCCCAAATCCACAGGCATTTAATGCAGTCAGCATTTTTTAAACTATAGTAAACATTTATCACTGATACTTTCTGTTCAAATTCTGTTGTTTATGCTTACACGACTCAAGTTTATAGAATCAAAGCCTTGCCTGAGTGAACGTTGACATCCTCACCACCAATGCTATCTGCACCTCTCAATTTATCACAATTACTGTTAGCAGCTAATAGTTTTAAAACTTACTAACACATGCAAAGCACAGGAGTTACTTAACCCAATATCACACATAAACACAGTGATTTCACAAATCTTCAAGAATAATGGAATTGGTTCAGACTTGGCAAGACATTTCAGGATACTTCATTATTTTCCTAGGAAAAGGAACAGATTAAGTCATCTTCAAAGAATCACAGAATATTCTGAGTAGGAAGGAATGCATAAGGACCACTGAGTCCAACTGTCAAATGTATTATTAAAGCTTCAACTTTCATTTTTGCTCCTAAGAAGTCTGTCAGGAAAGCTAGAGTCTAACAGCAATTTCAGACCATCAGGGAGTGGAGCATGGCTGATTGAGCACCTGTAGAAGGTGATGCAGCAGCCTTACCATAGCCAGAAAGCTTTTGTGCACAGAACAAAATGAATGAAAGCACATTTTTAAGAAGTGACAGAGAACCTGTTATCCTTGACCAAACATCTCCAACAACCCTAAGGCCTGAGAAAACAGTATTCACTCCAGTCCAGCCCATAGGTCAGAGCATTTTGTGCAGAGCCTGCCTTAGGTGCTGGTACCGCGGGGTGATCCCAGAGGGATGTGTTTTGCTGCTCTAACAATTCCACATCTACCAGCATAAAATTCAAATTACTCAGTTTTGGGGTATGCAAGCCAGTTTTGGTTGTCCAGTTAGATGATGCTTTCTATTGCTGTACTTTCTAAAAACAGCAAATAAGGAACCATAAGACAAATAGAAAATCCTTTTGCCAAGGTCAAGGATATAGGGTGCACAACACAGTACGTGTACAGAACACGGATTTTATTTTTTGAGTGCTCCTAGACCTCCACAGAGTAAGGGAATTAAGGAGCTTTGCATTAACAGGCCCTAAAAAGATTAAATGATTGCCAGCAAGAATAGTAATTACTCTGACTTATAAATCTACATACTTCACAGATGTGGAAAGGAGCTGAGAGAACAAAGGCCCCACCGTGCAGAAATTGTGAAAATACTGAGTGACTATTTTCTGTCTTGGAGGCACCTTTCCTCCCATCCCCACTCTTCATTTGTATAAATATTACATATTCCTATCTGAAAAAAATCCATAGTCTGGGATGGAGAAAATAAGAGCAATTCTAACACAATGCCTGTATAAAAATTAGATTTAATGAAGTGCCTACAGTGGATTTATTTCCTGATGTTCTTCTGTGGTAATAAACCCATATCCCTTGACACACTTGGAAGCCAAACCGAAAAATGAAACCAGGAAATTTCTTGGCTGCCATCTGCTGTTCAAAATTTTCCTGTATCTCACAGAAAAACAAACCGGCCCAAAGAACAGTCACTGACACCTTCAGGCTTTTTCCTTCTCTGTACTATTCCTGCTAAAAGCAATGTTTTTGGGCTGCTTTTACAGACCACTGCATTTCTCTAAGGATTCTGTGTTTGCTCACCTTTCAATCAGTATCAAGAATGAGAAACACAAAAGCTTGCAAACTTAATGACACCCTGTTTAAGGGAAGAACACTGTAGTATTTCAGTGAAAGACTGTTAAATAAGTTTCTACTGATTCACTAGAGAGCACTAGAGTGCAATTTAACTATTCAGCAGTAGGACAGAAACTAAAAAGCAATGTGCAAGAAAGCTGTCTGCATTCCTATTTTTCAAGGTTTTGTGTCTCTATCAGGGTAAGCCCTACAACATATTTGTTTCTCTCCCTCTCTCTTCTCTTGAGAGTTATCTAGATCTATTTGTCCTTTACAGTTCTTCTGCCTCATCTCCTGCCTACTCATTCACCTGCTTTGCCACGTTTAAAAAAACATTTCTAAAATCCCCACTCAGAAATTCACAAGACTATGTATATTACATACATAAACATGCCTACATATATAGCATCATGAAGCTGACCATATCCTCCTAGTCTCTAGGAGACAAACTGCTCCCTCTTACAAAAAGGTATCAGATGATGAAACAGTTTTTCAAGGATGGTTATAGAGTATGACAACTGCAAATATATATGACACAGATAAAAAAATTGAACCTTTGCAGAAAGGTACTAATAGATGATCTAGTAAGAATCTCAGCTTTCACAATTTCTTTTCTCTTCTCTTTAGTTTCCTTTAGTATTTGTCGAAGTTTGGTGTGCTCTGCTGGAAAAGTAATCCTGACTAGAGAATCAGCACACTAGCAGTCTGAAAGGGACAATACTCAGAGGCTGAGGAAAGCAAGCACATCAGGGCTCATACTGTAACAAACAGAAGAAACTGAAAAAGCAAGTGAAGAAATTAAACTAAAGAAAACCTCTTACCCTGAGCAAAATAAAAAGTAAGCAGCTGGAAGAATTGCATTATGGTTCATACACTGCACACCAGGTCATTTTGATCACATGTGGTCAGGGATGTAATTATCTCTATTGTATACTTCCAGAGCGGGTATTTGGAGGAACTTGATGCTTCAACCTACCTGGTTTGAAATGGGGTAAAGAGTGGACTCCAGGCCATGTGTCTTCGTTTGGTGTTCCAAGTACCTGTACACAAAAAAATGAAAAAAAACCACATTGCTTTAATGGAAAAGACTTAATAAGTCATAGCAGTGTGGAAAGCACAATCTAAACTTCAAATAGGCTTCTTAATTGGGGGATGGGAAGGAGGAAGAAGGTACAAAAGGTTAAAAGATTACAACGTTTCCAAGGTACCAGTGGATAGTCTATCACTAGTAATAGTGATAGACATTGGTAATAAATAGTAAATAAAGAATACGTAGCAATTAGTATAAAAGATAAGGACAGCCCAGAGACAGGAGGAGTCACCAGATGTCCGAGCCGACAGATGGGAGTGCTGTGTTCCTGTCACACTGCCTGTTTAACCAATGGATGTTAAAGCTACTTTTCACTGACAAGTATCAAGCTGAGAGCACTGGTGTTAGAGAGGCTAGATAATTTAGCTCAGAAATAACTTCAACCCCTAGAAACTTAAAAATGATAAACAGATAATGAATAGATGCTAGGATAGAAGATTTACAGAGATGGTAAAGAGGATGATCAAGAGTGTGGCATGAACAAGAATGGGTAACAAAAGGTTGTTATTTTAACGTGGCTGCAGTACATATAAAAATAGAAAATTCCTAGGAAATACAGACTTTATTGACCCATGCATTATGCTTTGTTTTTTATTCACTTCAATTCTCCTCCTTCTTGTAATGTAAGTCACACCAACTTACAGCATCAAAGTATTTACACTTCTCACATGCATCTTATATTCTCTGTTAACATGAAATGTTCACTCTCTGTGCCCTTGACACAAGTAATAATTCAAGTGACAGAACTGCCATAAGTAGTTCTCCCAAACCTGGTTTTGCTTCGTAACATGTAACTGTCAAGACTTACTTTAAGTAAAGGCAGGAGGAATACTTAAATTAACAGCTCTAGAAACACATTTCTGAATGAACTGTGGAATTTAATATTTTACTAGAAGGATCTTTCTTTTCAAAAATTTACACTCAGTTTCTAACATGAATGAAAATGCTAGAATCTTTTGAATATTTGTTATAAGCTCAGGCCCTGGAATAAAAGATCGATATTATAAGTGAAAGTAATTCACATTAATCTGGTGCTTGTTTTGCATTATCAATGTACAAAAGCCCCTTCCAGCTCTGCCCCTATCTGCACTGCAGGTCAGCTGAATAAATCTTTTGGACCTGCACATCTTGAGTCCCTGTGACATTCTGTGGTCACTTACATCAGCATGAAGCAAGCCCAAAGTTGGTGTGAATATCTTTGGTCCAAAAAATGTGAAAAACAACATCTACTCCAAAACATTTGGAACTGAAGAGATTTATTTTAATTTTGTTTGCTGTGATATACACATGAATTAGGAGCATTAAAGGAAGGACACTACTCTAGAATACTTGTTTCATTTCTTAAGCTATGTAAACATTTGCTCATGTTGATAAATTCAAGCTGAAAAAACTCCTTAGAACAAGAGACTGGTAAGGTAAAACAAAATGCTTTTCTTCAACTCTGCCAGAAATTTATTATGTTAAATTTAGAAATGAGCTTGAAAATTTGAAACAAAAGTAAGTGACCTGTAAAATAGATACAATTTTTACCTACAAGGTTTGTTTTATGAGTCTAAGGCCTCAAATTTGTTGAGCAGTTTACAATAGTCATATGTTTCTCATCTAATAATATTAATCCAAAGATAGTTTTTCTCCACAATCAAATACAACAGGCAGAGTCCGACTTGGATGTAGTATGATCAGTAGAAGGTGAAAGCAGAGCACTAAGCTGACAAAGGTGACAGTATCACTGCAACTATAGAATATACATTCCCATAGTTCTTTCGGTATGCAAATTCACTGATTTTATTTGTAAATATTGCTTGTAGCACATTTCTTTCAGTGCTTGTGATATGTCTTAATTGGCACTTGAATAAAATAAACCTGCAACCCTGATACATCACAACACCTGTGTTCATCTCATTATTGCTATTAGAGAGAGCACAATGCTCTCATTAAACACTGAGGAAGTTAGGAGACACCGTCGACACTATGTCACAAAATCAATTTGCAAATAACTTCCACTTCTGCATTAATCAAGCTCCTGGTGCCAAGCACCGCCCAGACCAGGAGAGGGAGCCCGTGGATCAGAAACAGAGATTCTGCCATCAATTTAAATTTAGAAATAAGGTTCTCAACTTTGCAACCCCTCTTAGTGAATCAAAGGAATATTCTCTTATTAAATAAGATATATTGGTTATTAATATATTTGTTCTGAATATTAAAAAAAATCAGCCACATTACTCTAAAAGAGCGTTCTCGTTTGCCTCTTACTTTAAATGAAACAGAGGCAGCCATGGGACTGTACAGATGAAAATTAAAACCAGCTAACAAAATCTGTAATTTTCACTCTTTAAAGGAATCATAATTGACTCACTGTTTCTTGTTTCACTAGTTTTCCAATCCATTTCTTTAATAATATTCAAGCACATCTGCTGCCACAGTATCTGGGAGCCAGCTACAAGCAAGTTCTGTGCATTGGAGTACTCAAACCTCCTACAATATTTATACTTTCTCTCAAGGGCAACAGTCAGGCTGAAAACAACTGCGAGTTTCCTAGCATCTAAATGCAACCATTTTTAATATAGAGACACTTGGTAATTCAGGCAAGGATCCAAACACTTTATTTTAATGCACGGTACAAGCATTATACAGATCATCCTTCTTCCACACGATTTTTTGCATATGCAATACAGAAATTCACAATATGTGACAACCAACAAACAAGGAGGAGAGGGCAGCAGTGAAACAAGTGTGGTTTTGGTTAAGATAGAATGGTCACTGCTCACAGATAAATCAATATAAAGAGATTTGTAAGCATCACCTTGTAAGTGATTCTCCTAAGCAGCAATCAATCCCATTTTGATGAGTGGGATTAAGTAATGCAAAACAACAAGTTTTGACACCTGCTATAAACAAAGCAGAGTGGGGTTCACACTTAACACCACGGAGGAGAAGAATATGCTTTGTTTTGCAGCTTAGAAGAGAGAATTAAGGCATCAGCAGGGAAAAGGGAAGTGGAGAGGAAAGGAGAACCCAACAGTCTCCCGGTATTACTGGAATACACTGTCACTTAGCAGTGAAGAACACCACGAGCTGTTATTTTACAGGTGACCTCCTAGCCCCACCAGTACTGCCTCCTCTACATTTCAACACTTCTTTCCATTTCATAATTCAAAACCATAAAAATAACCACTGCTGTCACTGCAATCAAGCCCCAACTTAATACTGGAAATAAACTTTTATTTAGTATTGAGAATTATTTGAAAAAATAAGACTAACTTGTTTGCTTTTTCTACTGATAATTTGCTTCTCAGCAAGGTAAGCATTCAGCTTGCACGGTTTAACATCCTAATTTCTTTAAACTGAATTACTAACACAAGATTAATCTACAATTCTCAAATTTGGAATGGATTTAATGTTTTCCAGGGACCATGGTGGTAATGGATTCTGCAAAGTAAACTCCAAAATCTACTGAGGTTCTGCTGTACCACACCACAGACAACACTCTGGGCTCTTTCATTCTCTGACAAGAGAATTTCTCATTTGAAACTTGCTATTAAAAATCAGGACCATATTCTAATTCCATTTGTAGGGTAGGGTGAGAAGTCTATTTATAAAAAAATAACAGATTTACAATACATCAGGGTACTGAGGGTCAAATACCTGAACTGCCAGTTGATATCATTAAGGTTTGGCAGAAAGTTATAAAAACAGAACCTGCTGTTCAAATCTCCATACACAAGCATGATACACAAAGATTTCCTAGGAAATGCAACAAAAATGCATCAAAGGCTACTGCATTGCCTTATTTTTTTAACATAAGAAAAATTTTGGGGTTAGCATCTGGTTTTGCAAGGATTCACAATTCCCTGGTATAGAAGGGAATAATTAGGTTTAGAGTGAGCTTTGCACCACTCTACCAACACAATTAGTCATGTTGTCTTGTATTCTGCTTCAAATGCAAAACCAACCCATGTTACTGCCATGTATTAGATGAGCAGCAGTGCAAATCTTTCCTACCAGCTCTTTCCCAATTGCTGGCATAATTAATAAAGAAAAGCACTTTACACTATAAATTTTGAATATAAAAAGCTGCATGTTATTGATATAACACTTTAACCTTTGTTAAAGCTGATGATTCTCAAGAAAGGTGACAGTTTGGACTTCAACAAAACAAAGAACCTGCAGCCTGTGGTATTAATGAGAGCAGAATGAATAACAAGACCAGAATACAAATGAGCTGCCTTTCCTTAGACAAGAGTTATGGAAATCAGGCTAAGTAATATACAGAATTTTAATTTTTTTTAATGTTAGGTCAACTTGATGAACAAAGAAAGTTTAGTATTAAAAAAAACTGTCAGGAGAATGCAATTTTTTCCTTTTAAAATAAGAGGGGTTTGTTCAAAAATGCCCTGGAATTTTAACTGGGAAAAGTTACAAGCTGGATGTGAAAATGTTTTCTTATTTTATTGTACCTTTTAAGGATGTTCAAGATTTCTTTCCAAGTCTTCCTGTATGCTGGGTAAAACATAATGCATTTAGTCAATCCTTGGCTGTGATGTACTATGGGAGACTACAGCTGTTTGAGGAACTGAACTTAATCAAAAAAGGAAGAGAATAAGCATTGCAGACCATTTTCAAATCAGCAATCTCTTTCTGTTGAGTGAGATTTGGAGGTTTCAGGTGGTTTTTCAACAAAAATCTGTTCTATTCTTCTGAAACATATATATCTAATGAAGTTTTCAACTTAGTCAAAAACCTAGGTGTTTTCTGTTTCATTAGAGGGAAGTACGTTACTGCTTTAGATTTGCCTCTTGAGGACCAGTGTGAGTTCCAGGGGTTTTTTTCTATAGCAGTTCCGACACTCTCAGAGCCGCCTCTGAACACAGAATTTCTGCTCTGGAAGAGCAATGGTGCTAAGCCATTTGTCCAGATGATCCACCCAGAGCCACAATCCCTTCCTGAGGAACAGTCAGGTAGATCTGAACCACATCTTCCATCATCTGGAAAAGTTTTGTGTTACGACCCAATAATGTCAGTGAGCACAAAGTACATGTAGCAGTGAAGACCAAAGAATGAACTTCATCCTTCAACTTAGCATTTAATTTTGGTATAAAAAGTTAGAAAAAACATTCAGTAACTATTTGTGTATTATGCATGCTGACTCAGAGCCTGCTGACTGACAGCTACAGTGAGATTTCCTTTGACTCTCTGCTGGGCACAATGGTGACAGCTCAGTGTCAAGTTTAATATCCAAAGATACAGTCGGAAATGGAATCACCTCAGTACCAATCATTTCTTTCATTTCTTCACACCAGGAGTTTAGAGGTTTGCTTTTGCAGTTCAGTTTCCATAAGGGCCTGTAAATCTATTAATTTGTGTGATGCACTTACAGGTTTGTTAGACTGGGTCCAAACTCATTTTGCCCTTGGGAATGTTGTGAAAGTTCCAGGGTTCACAGCTGCAGTGAAAAAGTCACCGCATTTTTCGCTAAAGAAACAGTATCTGTCAGCTAAGACGGAAAGAATATATTTATTTGGATTCATGAAAAGTAAAGACCACATGCATTGTCCTTGAGATTTAGAATATTGAAGCCTCACTTCATTAATTGAATGGCAAAAATTATAAATAATTGCCAAACCAGGAAGCCATGCCAATTCAAAGTTAAAACAACTGAAGTAGGGTTGTGTAATCTTAGGCAGTCTCTTCCCCTGTGGAAAGCAATAAAGACCTTGTTCAGAATCTGAAAACGGTATTTTAGTATAATTATTTTTCTTACATAGCAAATTTTCTGTGTTTTTTTCAATCAACTGTCATCAAAATATCCCTTCATTATTCCCACACAGGTAAGAAATTAAATACCAATGAAATATATTAAAAATACAGGAAATGTAATGTAACAGATTAAGCATACAGAAAACATAACTTGTATGATTCCTCTTCAGAACAAAAGTGTTAAAAAAGAACAAATAATTCTTTACAGGCAAATACAGAATTTCAAATTCTTATTCTTAGTTTTATGCGTAAAACAGGTTTTTTTTTTTTTTTTTTGCTTCCTTATGTGTAAATGCTACCAGAGTCATGAAAAAATCCTTACAATGATGATACATGGCAAAAGGAAAAAAAAATTCAACGGCCACCTTTTTATATGCACAATGGTAATGTGCAAATGAATATTTTTAATGTGATCTGCATTCATTCAGGAAATTACATCAGAATTAAGAGAAAACAAGGCTGGTTAGAAAGCAAACTGATTTGAGTATCCCTTTTGAAAGTTATTTTGTGAATGATCTAAGTATAGTCTTAACTAAAAAAATAAATTAAAAGGAAGGCACTAAATTCTTTCACTAGCCTTATGAAGACCTGCTACACAAATGATGAAGGTGGGACACAACAGCAACACAAAAGAGAGAAGGCATATCCTCACCATAAAACCTGTTCTTGCTCTAAGGAAAGTGATGCTGTTTCGTGAAAAAATTGAAGTTATTGAGGCTTATTCTTTAAGGCGAAAAAAGAAGCAGCAAGAACACATTGAGGTTCAACAAAAGTCTGACTCAGGCATCAAGCGGAATATCATCATTCCATTATATATGCGTAATTGAACCACTTCCTTTGAGCTAAGAATTGATTTATGATGAAGCTGTATTCTAAAACCTTGGGGTAATGTCCCAGTATGGATGAAGGAAGCAAAACATTCTCACAAAATTCTAATAACATACATTCATTTTAAAAACAAAAATCAAGCTCAACTAATATTTTTGCTTTAGCTCTGTCAAGGATGAAAAATGAGGTACTTGAAACAACAGAGGGCCCAACTGTTCTTAACTTCCTTTCCCCACAGAGGCAAAATACAATGAAGTCTTGCCAGGAAACCTTTTTAATATGTGATTTTTTCCATCCTTACTTTATGTATATAAACAATGTTTTAGTAGCTGTCTGCGTTGCAAAGCTAAATTTATCCCAACACTCTTTCCATACCATTTGCAGTACAAGTAAATTCGTCCTTCTCCTCCTACGCACGGTAACCACAGCCACCTTTGTGAGGGACCCTGGCAGAGCCACCCCTGCAGCTGTGCCAACACGAGGAGGCCAGCGGGGACTGGAGACTGCCCAGACACGCCTGTCCACCCTCACAGAGCCCGGGAGCTGGGAGAGACAGCTGCCAGGAGCACGGGAGGAGGAGGAACCGAGCAGCCATCACCGCAGCCGCCGCGCTGCCGAGCACCAGGACAAGATGAAATGAAAGCCCCGGCCCTCCAACGAAGCACCACGGGGGTTTGACGTGACAGTGTCCTTAAATTATCAGTCAGGGAAGAGCTTTGTTTATTCCAAAAAGTACCTACTAAATACTAACCACACTTTGACAGGGCTTTTTCTGTGATTTGATGAGATAGCTTTTGGAAACAAATTCCGTCCATAATCCACACTGAACTGGAACAAGCACAAAGCTAGAGTATTTAATCTGAATTTCACAACAAGAAAAAAAGCAAGTGTGAAACAACTTGTACAGGACTGTGACATCCTCTTCCTCCAGGGAGTCATCATAAGGCCCTATTTTAGTAACTTAAAACCTTATTCAAAGTTCCCATGGTGGAAGAAACTATTTAATTTAGTGATTCTTATTAAAATGTTTATGTGAATGAGATGAATACTAAAAAAAAACAGAAAAAAGGATTCGGCAAACTTATTTTGAAAATAGAGGTGCCTAGGCTGTAGAAACACAATCTGAACTGAACAGCAAAAGGGGAAAGAGGAAACTCCTGACAGAGACTGCACTTTCCCTCAAACCAGTACAACCATGCAGCAATTTTTCCAAATCAAAAGCTAGTTGAACAATGATGTACGTGGCAAAGGATATTTTTTAGCTCCAAAGTGAAAAGATTGCTCCTCTGTGAGGGATGCTGCATGCTGAACTGCTAAAAGCAGAACAGAGAACTTGTCCTTTCAGCTTTCTCAGTCATCTCTGCTCAGGAGTCTCCTTCCATCAGCAAACAATCCCATAATCAGAATTTAAAAATTCTGACATTAAACTAGACTTGGGGTCTCTGATATCTGCTTTAGAGCTGCAGAAACTGTAAAAGACCTCAACAGGACGAAACTGATTCTTAGTAAGAAGAGAAAAGATTTTGGAAGCTTTTGTAGACCTCAAAGCTGTGGATCAGGAAAAGACTGGGAAGAAAATTCATGTAGAAGACTCAAGCTAACCTCAAGAGATTTCTCTCCTGCTCTACAAGAAGAAAAGTTTGGTCTTCTGGCATTGACAGAGCTTGTGAGCTCACAAATAAGGTTACAGAGAGGGAATGATTTCACTGAGGAAGAGATTGGTGTTAATACATGTGAAGGAGCAGCCGCCGCTGCCGCTGCTAGCTGTGCTGGAAGGTCTCTTCCTTACTGTTTGGGAACAAACAGAATGGTTTTCTTTACTGCAAAGACAGCAGTTTTCTCCCAGAAGAACCCCATGGCTCACAAGTCATGCTTGTTTACATATTCTTTTTAAATCTGCTCTGATTTACTCTGTACAAATAGTGATATACTCTGAATTTCACATTTCCTATCCTGTCTAGGTTGTAAAGCCTTTGGAACAACCCACCCAAACAGAGAGTCCTCTCCTAAACATGTTCTTTAAAGATTTATTTCTAATTTTTTTACTGACTTCTTTTCTTTAAACTGAAAAAGGAGAATAAAAATAAAAGCCAAAACCTTGTGGGAGGCTTTTATGAAATGTACTTCGAGAAGCCCTGCTGTGCTGGCTCAGCAGCTGGTTCATTTGAATTCCAGGTATACACTACACAGGGTTTTTTGGAAATGCCGGCTTATCGGAAAAGCAGTGCTCCCTTTGGATCATAAAGCTGGCTTTATGGTCTTTTTGAAGACTGTAAAACGGGCTCAGTTAACACATATGAATTCCTACCTAGTGTAGTATCCAATCTCATTGGCACAGGCCAAGCTACACCATTGCATCAGGATACTTAAGGGCTTAAAGCTGTCATTCAGCTGGAAAGCTTATCTAAATAATTAACAGACCAAAGTATGCACATTCCTATGAATCATCATAAAAACAGCAAGAAAAACATTTTTATTCAAAATAAAATCATGTTTCTTCACTACGGTGCCGTTTAACTACAACTGTTTAAACAAACCAGAACATTTGGGATCACATCCTTTCTCCACAAGGATTTTCTGTGCACCAGGACCTGACCCTCTGGTTTCCACAGGAGCCAATCAGCGTTTCCACAGAACAAACCTCCACTCCGAGGCAGTGAATGCACAATGCACTTCTCTGATACTGCAAACATTTTGTCTCTGGCCTGGTGCCCAGTCCCAGCACATCAGAGGAACGACTGTGCCTCGTTATGACAACACACCAGGACTCACCACTCCTCACGCCCAAGGAACAGCACTTGCACGGCACAAATAGAAGCTCATGACATGTGCTGCTTAGGTGATAGAAATATACTTGCAGAGGAAAGCTGTTGTGCTAAGGCAGATAGAATACTAGAGGTGGGCTGCCTGAGCTGCCTGAGCTCACTGACTGGGGGAAAAACAAACAAAACAAAACAAACAAAAAAAAGAGAGAAGTATCATGAGAATTCTTTTTCTCACCTAAAAAACCAGGGGAGATAACATACACTGAGACCTATATATGAAGCCTTGTGTTCAGCATCACAGAACAGCATGACACTAGAGTTTGATCAGATCAAGTAGAAGTTTGCCAGCTCCTTATTTTGCCAATTAAGGTCTTGATCTTGTAATAATCTCAATTTTGAATAGATTTGTGAAGCCACATGGAGCTAAGTGACACAGTATTTTGTCAAGTTTTTTTAAGTGACAGTCTGCAGAAAATGAAGGCAGCCAATCACACTACCATTTGAAGAATGTGCAGGTTCAGGTGTTACAATGTTCCTGAAACAGTGAGGGCATTAATAATGAGCTCCAGTTGTGATGGGTATATAGATAGATAAGAGTACTCTTCTTGGATGTCTAAATATCCAGCTGATTCCTACACTGAACTTTACCAGAATTCCCAAATCAAATCCCTTTGTAAAATGTCTAACCTTATCACTTAAAATCCATTTCAAGTGATGCAGTTCCAAGTGCGCCTCCTACAAGAAAACACAGCATGATGCTTGGTGTATTCACTCCAAAGAGCAGTATTTTGCTGCTACAGAAGAGTTTTATACTATGCTTCTGAATCACAGGCACGAAACAAGCAAGCAGAATGAAAAATGGAAGTACAGAATTTTTTTTTTTCTTAAAAATGGGGGAAATGTGAGCCTATGTCTGATGGAGAGAGAGTGTCTATAAAAGCAGCTAAGACATTTTAAGTGGGGTCAGTGCAGAATCCCAAGGAATTATGCATTCTCATCCAGAGGATGGTAAGATCTATGTGAGGTCTAGCTGAACAGAGCCTGTATCCTCCAGTGCAGAGGTGTGTTGTCAGTGGGGAATCTCCATGGAAGTTCTAAGAGAGACTCCTCTCCCAAAGAACTGATGAAAGCTTATTTTTAAATGGTGAAACCGACTGAAAATCACACATGTCTCCTTATGTTGTTCGTGGGAAAGTAAACACTTTGTGTATATCTATTTGCACAGATATATGACAATGAGCTTCAGTACCACTGGTAGTCAATAACGAGAGAGAAGAGGCGAAAGACTGGGATAACAATTTCTTGTCCCCTGTCCCCAGTACATTAAGGTCCACAGAAATGCATGGCCTGAAATATTGATGACACTGAAGTCTGAAAAAGTATGGGGCATCAGATACAAGAACAGTAAAATGACCACTTTAATCTTTAACATGAGCAGCTCTGCTATTACAAGGTGTTTTGGAGGTAAAATTTAAAGATCTCACTGAAATAGAAGATAGGGAGATGTTATACCAATGAAATATGGACAATCACCTACGTAAGTTATCAGAGAGAAAAATCAACCTCTCAATGCTGTAGGCACAGCTGATCTCTTGGACTATGTGAGGAATGCAGATGAGCAGCACAATGTTATCATAAAGCTATTTAAAAGGCCACAAAAGCAACAAAAACATGAGAACATTAGCAAGAAGATACTATAAAGCAAAAGTGCAAAAGTGGTAGGAAGCTGCACTGAAAGTAAATTTTAGTGGAAGTAAATGAAGCCCAGTGAAGAGATGACTTTAGTAACAAACAGGTGTTTCACTACCCTTAGTTTTCAGCTACATTCACTGGTCTGATTTTTTTTTTTTTTTTTTTTTTTTAATGGAATAAGGTATTGCAGAGTTTTATGAAAAGACCAATTAAACAAACAAAAGATGATTTTCCCTGGCTATGGTTCGAACTGCTTTGAACTGCTGAGCAGCTGATAAAGTGAAATGATGCAGTGAGGTCAGCAGGGCCTCATCCCCACCCCTCCCTTTCCAAGAGGAAGGAGCAATACCAACACACTCTAATGAGCTGGCTCAGCAGCATAGCAATGTCATCAACCAAGTATCTCAGTCATCAGACCAGAGCAGACGATACCAAAATGCACAGGATCTCCAACATCCTAATTCTTAAGGCCTCTCTTTAAGTAATTAGGGCAATATGTTTGATGGGTGCACACCAAGATGAGACATGAAGGATACTTAAAGGATTGATAAAATCCTTGGCTGCTTTCCCTCTGATTTTCATGAAGGGCCAGTTCACAGATACAAAATTTATGTACTTTTGTTTCTCTTATGAGAAAAGCATAATTACTAGCTACTGTAAAACAATCACATTCAGGGTACCTAGGGGTTCAAAATGCAAATATAGTCTGCTCTAAGATGAAAATAAGTTATAATTCAAATAACACCATTTTGAAAAAGTAAATTTAGAATATTTTAAAATACCTGTGAAAGGAAGTAGGCATAAAGTAATAAGTTCCTCTTTATAATGTAATAAAGTTTAATCAAATTGAAACCTTACAAAATCAACTGATTTCTCACCTATCAAAATATAGAGAAACCCAACTGTAATCTTCCAATGTTCTAATTCAGATGCTAAAAATCTTCTTTGATTTGTACTCGTCAGGGTAATCGTATTTATGTGAGAACATACCCACTGTACCACACTACATTCTCTGTTAAGTATTTACCTAATGCTGCTCTGCTTCACCACCAACAGGTTTGAGAGTTTGCACCACAGCCATTTGGGTCCTTTTCTGCCCCAAAAAAGCACTGTGAAGAATTCTCACTATGGTTTCACAAAATATATTGTTAGCTTTCTGTGATGTACTTGGAAACAGTCCTCAGTTGCCAGAAATACAGCTACATGGTGATATACATGCACACTCTAAAGACAAACAGTGAATGCAGGACATTCTTCTTCCTGCAGCTGACAGCTGGAGAATCCTGTTCTGCTTTAGGCTCCAAGTCACTTTAAACTCAGAGCTTAGAAAACTGGGGAAGGAAGAATGAAAGCACCAGAATAAAACATAATACTGCATAGCTCATAACCTGCTCTGTTTATTTCACACTCAGTTGAGAATACCTACTGCATTAAGATCCTAGTCAGGCAATTCTCCTACTCTCAGTATCTTATGAGGTTTGGTTTGGTTTTTTTTTTTTTTTTTCATTTTCTTATGTAGCAGAACACATTTCATTTCTACAGCACTTCTTTCCTTTGCCTACTTATTAATACTGATTCTGTCAGTAGGATTTTCTTTTCACTGTTCAAGTCTCATAAGAAATGGCAACACACAAATAGTGGACACAGAAATTGTGTGACACCATTTTGATAGGTATAATTAAAACAGATAAGGTTATATAAAATTTTCAACCTATGAAAATTTTATGCCTGAGTTATTCAATTATAACCATTTAAAGAACTAGAAAAGCAGCTGTCCAAATCAAGGTGTATTAAAGTTTGGCCCTTGAAAACTTGAAGCCTCTTAAAATTACTAAACTTATACCAAAATTTACATTTAGCTCAATAAGGATCAGCAGCTTGTGAAAATGATAGTTTTCAATGACAATCTTATGGCAAGTGCTCAGCATCTTGCTAAATTAATCCCTAGTCTAGGGCACCGATTATGGAAACACTAAAATAGGTATTGAAGTCTAACTTTATTCAAATTAGGCTTACTGAAAATGGTATATCAAAGTATGTGCATGGGCTGAAGGGGAAGTTTCCCCCAGACACCATGATGGAGAGAGCTATTTACTTTTACTAGTTCTAAGGTGTTGGAGTCCAGGGCATTCCCTTGTCTGCCCTGGAGGGTCAGAGACCTGGGCAGGGGGGTCTGGGACCCCAGCCCAGAGCTCAGAAAGACACTGGCTTTGATCTCAGTCCATGGGAAAGACTTCCTGCACTGCAGGAAGCATTGCAGGCCACAAGAGTGTGAAAGATTGTAGTTTAGTATATCACAGGGTGAAAAAACAGTAAATTCATATTTCTAGCATTGAAGTGAATGGGGGAAAGATGGAGAATTTGGGGTGTTGTCTCCTTCTTCTTCATCCTTCTTGCCTCACTCCATTTCAGCAGTGACGTGGCACAAAGTACTTTGTGAGGATTGGGTCGGAGTAGAGATGACCTTTTTAGTATTAGTGATAGACATTGGTAAGAAATAGTAAATAAAGAATACGTAGCAATTAGTATAAAAGATAAGGACAGCCCCAGTTCGGGGGGAGTCGTCAGAAGTCCAAGCCGCGGCAAACATCTTGTTGGACACTGACAAAATTGTAAGAAACAATAAACGAAGTATGCAACCTTGAAAAATCTAAACCTGAAGACTCTGTCTCTTCCTTCGGTTTGGCACAGAGCTGTGCAGAGGGCAAAGGACTCTAAAACCACCTGAATCTCAGGGAACGAACCTGACACTAAGGAGGACAGAAGAAATCAGCTATTATTCTTGAAGTCTTTTAAGAAACATGCGCAGACAGGCAAGACATATCAGCCTTATATTCTCATAACCCATCTCTAAAATAATCATCTAAACCAGCCTCACATTGATTTTTAGACATTTTCAACCTTAAAGATGTTTCAACTTTTGCTGCTATAGTTCATAAACAACAATTTTGGCCATCAAAATTCTATCCAGAAAACTCACTTTTGACAAGCAACGTGCAGTTCAGACACAAGTAAAAGAAGAAAGGGAAAAGGGAAAATTCAAGGGCAACGAACATTGTGTCTTTACTTATGAAAAAGAAAGCAATGTGAGAATTTGATACCTGATCATTTATTATCTCCCCTAGCAAATAAAGCCAGCATACCAGAGTAAGTTTTTTGAATGTGTCTGTGTTTTTTATAGTACTGTATTATCTTGTAGAATAAAGTTTTGGATAGCAGACCAGCACTTGTGCTCAGAACAGGCTTCACCTCCCACAAATGCACAAATTGCTTGCAACTGCTTTTCTGTTCAGTGTCACCTGCATGCAACAATGCTTGCAATTACAGCTCCATAACAGATGTGGCCACAACTGTGGCACAGAGAGGGATTTTACACGGCAAAGAAGATATTTCTGTGGTGTAAGGGGCCAAGAAGGAAGGCACCTGCAAAGATGTAAATCAATGTGGTGATTTACACCAGGTACTGATTTACACCAGCTGAGTCTCATCACATTTTTTCAATGTATTTTCTGTAAACATGTTCTCAAAGGCCAGAGACAAGTCTGGAAAAGAAACAATGCTTCCTTATAATTATAGCCCATTTCTCATTCAGCATCTGAGATATGGCAGAAAGTAAACATTCTGATTCCAAAGAAAACCACAAAGCCATTGTTTTCCACTGAACCATGTCTTAATTTGTTTTCTTTTTCTGATAGCCAATTACTCCTCATGTTTTGCAGTACCAAGCTGGTAATAACCCACACTCTTGCAATGCCAGCCCAGCCACACTGAGGGTTGTAGTCAGAATTAGCAGGCTGGACAGGAACATCTTGCAGGCAGATAACACCTATGTGCATGAGGTTGTGGGACTGGCTGGCCTGAAATCCAGCCAACCCTTAAAGCAAAACGATGGGGTTACACATTACTTTATTATTTCCTCTCCTCCTCTTCCCTCCTGCTACCAGCTGGTAGTCCCCCGGAAAGTGTCCATAATACACTGGCGGGTATTTTTATGACTTTAAGCATGGATAAATGTGAGACTGCGTGTCCCAATTTCTAAAAGAAATGTTAGCAGAGTGTGAGATACTTATTTTTTAAAGCCTCCTTTCCTAACACACATAAGCAATACTCCTCTAGAAATTGTCCTACATTTTTACAAGACTGCTGTTTTTAAATCCTAGGCCAAGTTTGCTTGCCCAGTACCATATGGGTTTAATGGTACAAGGCAAAGTACAGCACAGACTATTGGTACTCGGACTTGGTGAGCATGGGAGTTCTTCATGAAAAGTGAGTTTACTTGTGCCCTGTTATATGGGAAAAAGTCAACTCATACAGTAATACACAAAACAATATAGTGCAGTCAGAGATCAAAAGTTGAGCTCAAACTCCATTAAAAAAAAAATTTAAAATTACCAGAATCCTTTACAAAGCATAAAGACATAGAAGATTTACTTTGTTTTTTAAAGTCCATTTTAAAAGGCAATTTATTTCATACTTGCCTAGTTTAGAATTACTTTCATTTGAAGTTTGGCGTAAGACATAAAGCCCAGAGAGGAACCTTGTAAAAGTGGTATCAGTGCAAAACCTGCAGGCAACTACAGTAAAATACTGAGTAAGTGCTAACAACTTCAAAGAGAAGACCCACAGGTAGAGAAGCCTGCTATTTATGTAATTAATTTTCAGTGGTACTGAAAAGCAGTGAAATATTTTGCATATTGTTGTTACTTAGCAAAGGAGAGGTAGATTTATTAGCAGGATTGCACTTCTCTACTTATGTATTGTGTTATAGAAGATGGAACTCAGCAGTCATGTTTCTAATTAATTAGTTTCAAAACCCCCCCTCATTTTCATCATGCAGTCATTGGTGGGAAGTAAATGAAAAGATACAGAAGGAAAACACAAACTTTGCCTTCTAAGCAAGAACTATTTATATTACAATAGATTCATCCAGCCAGAAGAATAGATGGCACCACAGACACCATGCCTACACAAAATAAAATTTCAGCTCACGTTCAGCCTCACAATTACATATATTCCATCAGAGATGAATGACCTGTATTTCAGAGGTAAAGTATTTATTGAGTGAAAGAAAAATATTTTAAATAATGAAATGGGGAAAAAAGACCAATAAATTTGACTAAATACCTGATTACACAGATGAACTTCAAAATCCAATGGTTTAAAGTACTCCCTTGGTTTTAGCATTTCTAGCTACCCAAAAGATGCTATTAATACAATGTACCAGAAAGCACATTTTCTTTGGGTTCATCATAAGCTTAAAAGCTCTCGAAAAGTATTTTAACAGGCTTCAGAGGATGTCAGTGACATGAAGCAAACCTTCAAATACACAGGGAGAAAGCTTTGCAGCTTCACAAATGTCTGTTAACATCAGTCGTGGAGGAAACACTACTAGCTTGCATTACAGGACACTTCAGGCTCATAGTCATATATTTACAAGTATGTGTGCATATATGTATTAAAAATATAATATTGCTAGCCTTTTAAATCTTCAATAATGGGAGAAAATCCTTCCATTCCCATTGAAATTAAAATGTCATTTTCCACAGCTATCTGAAATGGCCAGCTCTTGTGAGTTTTGCTGCACAGGTCCATGTGGAAAGCTGGCGTTTCTGGTGTCACCCTTTGGCAGATCAGGCTGCTGGGCTCAATGCATACGGTTCTCTTTTAATTACTTTTTAACACTGTGAATTATGCTACCCAGCAGAGCAATAGCATCCCATATGAGAGAGGAGTCCTCAGCTTGTTCAGTACATGTGTCAGGAAAGACAGAAGCTTCTGGCTGCCATTTCCCACTCCTGCTGAGACACCCTGCCTGCAGTGTGATGCTTCTGTGGTGCACACGCTTCCCACAACCCATTTTCAGACAAACCAGCATTTAAATGCCATTGTCCTGCCTGTGCAGAGAGCTACAAAGTACCAGGAGAACTCTTTGTACATTATTCTTGCAGTGAAATCTAATTTGCAGTGTAGTTGGCACCAAGGCTAAAGTTCAGGCAATGCACAGATTATTCCCTTATCGGGAAGGTTTCAGAGCCTGGGAGGAAAATTCACTTTGATCAATTGTGGTTCTCAGAAAGCTCACATAAAATGGAAAAGACAGAAATACCTTCCCACTTAAAAAAAAAAAAAAAAAAAAAAAAAAAATCTCTGCAGAAGAAAAAATTAGCTAACACTAGAGATAAAACTGTAATCTGTTTTGAATCCAGTAAGAACAGCAAGTATATAAGCACGTGCTTATCTAAGAATCAGAGCTGTAACCAAGTTTCTATCTCCAGTGTGGCATGCACAAGCATACTGCAGGCTGCTCAGTGTAATCAGCTTTAACATTCAACTAATTCATACTGATCATCACCAGATCCAAGGAGCTGTCAATTTTCCGTGGTACAGGGCTACCTTGAAGGCATTTGGTGCAGCTTCAACTTCTAGACATAATTAAATTTTATATTTACAATGGCACATTCTCCTTGATCTCAAAACCTCAAAGTTTGCATATAGAGATATGTATGCTAACAAATGATCAATAGGAATAAACTACTGATAAAGATCTTAGCTACTCCTTATCAGAAGCCAAATTATATTTCTCAATTTTGTGTAATTTTATTTTGATTCAACAGATTGCCTCACATAGACAATATTTTTTACCACTCAGTATGCACTTGATCAGTTTCATCCTTTCATGTCTTGTGCACGTATTGCAAGACTAAATAGAAATGCTAAGATTACCACTTCATGTCTTCAGTTCATCAGACTTAGCACTTTGCAACAAAAACCCAAGCTGCTTGTCTCAGAGAAGGGCAGAGGAAAAAAGTTTGCTGGAAATTATGCTGGCACAGCATTAGTTTAATACTTTGAGGTGAGACTTATCAGCTCTTACAGGCTGTAATTACAAAAACCAGTGACAGAGCAAGAGGAAATGGCCTCAAGCTGCACCCAAGGAGGTTCAGACTGGACATCAGGAAGAATTTCTCCACTGAAATGGTTGTCCAGCACTGAAATAGCAAGGGTGGGAGCTATAGCTATCCAGGGAGGTGGTGGAATTACCACCCCTGGAAGGGCTCAGGAAATGACTGGACATGGCATTCCAGTGCTATAGTTTAGTTGACAAGGTGGTATTCAGTCAAAGGTTAGACACAACTTTCATGATTTTATTATTTAATTCCATGACACTACACTTTCCTCTCTTATTATCTATGATGCATTTCTATCCAGAAAGTAACCCGTTTATTCCATGCAGGAAAAAAGCAGGAGCAAAAATGTAATTGTATACTGATTAAACCAAAACACCTCTGCATTAAGGCACTTTATTAACTGTTAAACCTCTTTGAAAAAGCAACCTATTAATATGCGTGATTCCCATTTCATTTGGTAAGCACAGTTTTTTTAAAAGAACCTATCAACACTTTTAATTTTAGACAGAAAAAGAATTCATATTATCAGATCCAAAGTGTGACAAAAACAACTTGCAGCTGCTTATTAATCAACATCTCTAAGTGCTGGTCTGATTCTGAGAACAGATCCTGTGTATAAACCCTTGCTATTTTACTGAGGCCTGTGGTTGTAATAGAACCTGAGTACGCTTATTAAAAACAGCTGCTGTAACCCAAGTAGAGAATGAGTGTATATTACCATTTAAAAACCCACAAATTGAATCAACAGAAGTCGGGAGAGACAAGCTTAAAGAGAAAAGTCCTTAAACGAAACTGAAAGATCAACCACTGTTCTTAATCTACTATATACAATCACTTAATTAAGCTGTTATGAAACATAAATAAACATCATTCATAATGAGGAAGGAACCTATGTGGCGTGCTGTGTTGCATCCGTTTTTGCTACATTAGGTATGTGAAGAAGGCCAGCAGTAGAGATACACAAAGACATTTAGAGAATCTCTCTGACTTCAACTTGATATTTGCTAACACAATGTACGTAAAGCGTCTTTTAATTTCATTTACATAATAATGGTCACTAAACAATAGGAAATCAAACATCCATTTAGGATTTTTACACTGTTATTCTTGTTAAATTTTATTCACTTTTCTTGGCTACTATTTCTTACATTTTTCCAGTTTCCTACTATAATGTAACCAATTCCCCAAGAGCTGCAACCTGGCTCCTTACACACTAAGGACACGTAGCTAGGACTAGCAACAAGAGCAACAGATATGATGAAGATTATTATTCCTTTGTGTTGCAAGTTGTGTACAAGGGGTGAACAAAGGGATTACTGGATCAGAGTGAAGGTGGACTGCACATTCCACCATTTTCAGAAGAGAACCCCCTGTTATAAGAAAACTGTCACTGGTGGATGCTGAAAACATGAACTTTGGGAACTCTTCCTGCAACAGTCTTTTATTGGCTGTTCTGTTCTTTTACAACCATGTAAGTGCTCCCTGTGTGGGAATTAATCATATTAGTTATCTGGTAAAATAACCTGATTCATTTTGTCCTTCGGTGCTATTAACTACCCTTCTATATATGATTCACTGGAGAATAAATGAATTTAATCCCTCTGTTCAAATACAAAACCAAACAAGAATAATCCTCTGGTTTATAACTTTTAAATAGATAACTTAAAGCCTTAATGAAGCTTAGAGTACATTAGGAAGGCACCCACTGAAACTATTTAGCTAATGGTTACTAGACACTACCATTAGAAAGCCTAATTAATTGGGATTTAAAATTAACTCTGATTTGCAATGGACCATAAAACATCCAGACCAAAATTTTATCTATTTATTTGATGATTTGCAAAAGATCAAATTAAAAAAAGAGTATCAATAAATTATCTCTTGTTATTTCAACACTGTTCTCAGTATTTGCAACTGCAATTTAAAAACAAAATTTAAAATAATTGGCAGGTCTCATAACTCATCCTAGATTGCATTTATCTTAGTAATTTAACACGCAAATAGTGGTGAGGATAGAGAAAAAAACCAGAAGTATATGAAAGGTTTACATACAAGAGGCATACAAAAATATATTTATATGATATACCTCTCACTATCACTTTTTGCACTATATCTTACAATCTCATACAATAAATTGCAAATAAGGCACTGCTAAAGGAAGCATATGATTTCTGCTGTTACAAGTGCCCTAGATTTCAACAGCAAAAACAGTCAGTAATATTTTACTGCAATAAATGAGAGGATAGTACCAAAGAGGAATTAATTTTTGAAATGTTCATGTTCTATAAATAAGGAGAAAATTTCAAATTAATAAATGAAAAGCATAATAAGTTTAAAAAGCAAAAGCAGGAAACTGGCTCAGAAGTTGCTAGCTTAAAATACACAAGCTGGCAAACAAACAAAGCAATGAAACACGTCAGAGGAACTGCTCAGAACTGCTGCTCCCAGTCTATATTTCAGTATAGCTGTTCTTTCACAGCACAAAATTTTCAGGGTATTAGCCAACAGGGCAGAAACCCCAAATATTTTACAGAAAATGAGTTATATTTATACACAATCAAGTAAGGTCTTGTTTTAGAGAGATTTTTTTTATGAGTCATTCCTAAAAGCATTTGCTAAATTCCCTGATGCCCCCACAAAAGAGACATAGTGCAAGCAAGTCTGAATGAAGTGAAGAATGTAAATTTTTTAAACATATTATGAAAGACTTTATTCCTCTCCCCATGGACCAAAAAAGAATCCCAAATAAATACTCTGCCTTTGAAATAAATGACTACTGACAACCTTTGAAGCAAGGGTATGCTCATGTTTCCCTTCTAAATTTATGGTCAGAAGCAATGCAGGGATTGACACGTTAGGGCAAGGTGCTGCTCCCACGACACCTTCCCTGATGACCACCCAACAGTACCAGGTGTCACTCTGGCTCATCTGGGCGAGCAGTGGCTTCCCTGCACAAACCCACTCCACAACAGCACAGCTCCCAGGAGGCATCAGAATCAATATAAACCTTTGGGTTTGGATATTGGGAGTCAAGAAAAGTGGTTCCTGAACCTTTTGTAAGGGAACTGCCAAACCCGGGGCACAACAGAAGAAAGAACAAATGAAAATAAAATCCCAAGGAAACAAACAAAACTCAAAACCCACAGCCTTGGCTAGAAAAATGTATAAATTATCATTATGCTTGAGACAAATTTCCTTTTCTTTCACTCCCAATGTAGATGTATCATCAGTGCCTTTGAGCAACCTGCATAAAGGCCCTAACCAGGCTGCAGAAGCAGTGGTCAATGACCCCTGCTGAATCTGAGTATAAGCATGATTTCAGAATTCCTATTCTGTTTCTCACCTCACTTCATATCTTAGTTTTCCTTTATATATCTATATAACAAAAAAATATTAGTAGAATATTAATAAGGCCATCCAGAGCTGTCCTCTGCAATGTGAGGATGACAAAATGGCTGGATTTCCATTGCCTTACATTTGGGAAGGTTTTCCACGATTGCATAAACCTCTTTGTTTAAACAAACAAACAAAACAAAACAAAACAAAATAAACAGGTTAAAAAAAATAGAAACAGAACTTTTTACACAAAATATATCAAATAAACTATAGCTTGTGGACTTGGCTTCTGATCCTTGGGTCTGCCAGTAATTTAATTCGTAACACAAAGAAATATGTGAACACTTATCAATTGATCCTTTGTTGTCTTACTTCAGCAATAAAGAACTCACCAGAAATATCCTTTCAAGCTGATCTTGAATGTCTTTCATTCCTGGAAAAGCAGCGACCCCTTGAATCATTTCTACAAAGATACAACCCACTCCCCTACAGAAGGAAAAAAAATAAAGACAAGGTTAGAAAGATTTCTTATAGACCAAAAAGCCAACAACAATGCTTTTGTATCCTTTACCAGCATTTATTTTTATTTTTTTTAATTGATGCCAGGCAGAAGGACAGGCATGTGCATTTGCTAAAATCAGTGTATAGAAATGAACACTTCTCAGGTGTTTGAAGAAAGGTGTAGAGGTAGCAGGAATATGGTTGGTGGGTGTTGAGACTAATAAAGGTACAGCTGCTGATTTCTGCATTAATGCTTCCCAAGCAGAATAGTCATGCCCCCAAAGAAACTCTGGAGATGTGGGAATGGCAGTGAGAGAGCATCCTTGGGAGAAACTGAATGGGGACAGACCAATGACAGGGAAGCACACTTAGCATAGGAGGAGAATCTGGGAAAAGGTGAGTCAAAAGGAAAAGAGCTTACAGCCACTGAACTTAGCTACTGCCCAAAGGCTGGTAACTTGAGGGATGTACTTGCTTGGACTTTCTTCTTCCCTCTTCCAGCATAAATGAAAGAAGCTCAAAGCCCATAGCTGCTGACCCCATTCCCCAGAAGCTCTGGCTGAGAGGTCCTGCAATGGGCTGAGAAGCCATGGACTCCCTCCTCTCCCCACAACAGCCACCTTCTTTTTATCTCCTGTCCTTGGTTTCCACTCAACATCCTTCACACGAGTCCCCCTCATCCCACTGAATTAAGCCAGTGGCAGAAGTACTGGGAAGTCAGACAGTAAAAATATCTGAGGCACACTAACTACAGCACAAAGAATGCATTCTCAAAGGTTGAAGAAAGCTTCTGTGACTCTATCTCAAATTCCAGATAACCTGTAAACTTCCTGCATCTCAAAAGGAAAGCAAATTACAAACTTGTATCTTTTCTGGATGAAAACAGCTCAAGAGTTGCTTGTTCCCTCAGCAAAAATAATGTTATGAGAAAACATTCCTCTTGGCTATCAATAAGATGCAGAATTTGATTATATACTTCAACTTCTTCAATTACATTTTTCTGCATACATTTTTCTACAACTTTCATATGCAAACACCCACATATGCTGTACAACCATGTCTGTGTAAGCAACCACACAAAACCACTCTTCACTCAAAGTAATAACATGTTTAAATCCCCAAAACGTATATCAAAATGAGCTAAGAATTTGCAACACTAACTACAGCACCAACTCCCTTTAAAAGTGAGTTTTGTTTCTGTGACAGATCCCAGCAATAACCTCTAATTTAACTTTGTGTTTAGAAGTAAATTATTTGGACTGTAGTAATTACATACCTTTTCATTGCTTATGCATCATGATGATGCATTCAGAAAGAAGCGTTTTATTTTGGGATTTGTGTTCATATATTGGTGAGGAAGTGGTTCTAGAATAAAACAACTTAATGAAAACAGGTTGCACATTTTCATTAACGCTGGAGCTGAGTACTTAAAGACACCACTTAACTAAAAGTATCAGTAAATGACCTGTGCTTTACTCATCTCTCAGGCTTTGAAAAATACCCAATAATGAAACAATTTTACATTCCAGTACAATGAAGGTTGATAGTCAAATTTTTTAAGAAGAAAATTAGATATAATTCACCATTTTCTAATTCTACAACCCAGAGCATAGATATATTAAGTAAAGTTTCTCGTTGACATAGAAAAGTGGAAGAAAACTTTGGAAAGCATAGTTGCAGTCAAATTTTAGAATAAATCAGGTGTTTATAAAAGAGAGGTTAAAATCTATGTTCCATATGCTTCTGCTGGTTACCAAATGAACTGAATTGATTAAACTGCCATTCATCATTTAGTCTGGTTAGTGCTTCATTAGGCACAGATAGGCACAATATATCTTAGTCAAATACTTATAAACAGTACCAGCATCTCAGGCAAGGAAAAACTCAAGATTCTAGCCAGGAGCCATTTATTCAAGATGAGCAATAAAACTATTGAACTCAGACTAAAAAAAAGAGGACCATGGTTCTATTCTTGCAACCAGAAAACAGGCATTTGATTAAACTGGCATATCACTTGAGAGCATATACAAATCTGCAGAGAATCTTCATCTAGCTTTTTAAAAAGGAACGTGGTAAGGGCAGCAGGAAGATTTTGTCAAATTTTGTATTGTTTCACTTTATTTATAAATTTGTTCACTTTTAGTGGTTCTGACACAAGTATAAGCAAAACAATCAAGTAAGAACAGCAAACAAAACTGAAGAAAAATTTCCTGCTTGGAAAGAAAATCCTATTATATGTCTTGGACTCTTGTGTAGCCTAGTATTCCATTTAGTCACAAGCTGAAATAAAAGAGTACTGGAGTTAAACAAACACCTAATACAAAAATCAAAAGAGTATTATAATCATTGGGGAAAGAAATATAAGCAACCTTCAAGATTTGAGCTGGAAGACTGCTATTCCCTTCAGCCCACTTGAAAATTAAGCTTATGATCGGTTTCAAAGGTTATGGCACTCAGCACCATAAGTCAATAGAAAGAGAAGTTTAAATGAATACTAAAAAAAGGGGTAATAGTCATACAGCAAAAGTATGACATTGAACTAGGAAATGGATAGGAAAGACCCAGAAAGCTTCGACAGCAATAAAGGCTTGAAGATGGCTGGATGATGTTTCAGATGGCATAGTGGTACTGGTGAATTTTAGGATCACAGTAAGTAGAAACTTGAGTCTGTTATAGGATCCCTGCTTTGCAAACTGTAATTGCACACACTGCAAACAGGAAAAGAAAGCCTCTACAAGGCCCTGACATTTTGCCTTGTTTTTGTAGACCTCACAAACTTTTAAACAGTTTAGAGATGTTCTTGAACAAAGAAAAACTATTATCATGACAGAAGAACTGGGTTTTGAGGAAAATTTAAGAAAATTATGTCATTCTTGGCTACAAGAAAACCCAAGGGACAAGGGAGAATGTGATGACTCTGTATTTAAAATTATGCAAAATGAAGGACAGGGAAGAACTGATTTGGATTTTAATGGTTGCCAGAATGGTTAAGCAGATCCAAAACAGTATAACTAGAAATAGCAGAATGCCTTTAGGAAATAGAATTTTTAAGGTGAGTGCTAGGGAAATTAGCACAATTAGTAATTGTGCTATAGCGCAGCCTCCCAATGGACTTGAAGCCCAGTTACAGTCATGTAAAACCAGACAAGCTGAAATACTTCAAGAATATTCTTCAGGAAACAGACTTGCATTAACAGTGGAGTGGATAAGATGATCTCATGCATCACTCCCAGCTCTAGTTTCTATGATGCAAAGATTACTACTGAAAATATGAAATATAAGCTTTATGGTGCATGCATCTCCAAGGGTGTGTTATTTAGGTAAATTTGTGCACATTCAGCATACAATGACATTTTCAGGAAGCACTTATAAATAATTTTTGACAAAAGAATATTACCTTAACAAGTTTTGGTGTATTCAGTTTGGATTTTCTACTATCTTTATAGGACTTCTGAGTTTGGATAAATAAGCCAAATGCAATGCTGTTCTGCAATATTGTTCAGACATCTTTCCAATGCAATGGCATAGGATAAACTTGTAAAGTAAAAGTGACAGCCATTTAATGCTGAAATGGGTGGTTTACTTTCTGATGACAAAATGCATGACTAAACCTATTGATATATTGATGAGACCGTACCATCTAATATTGCTCTCCTATTGTCCTGCTTAATTTCCTGGGACTCTGGCTGTCACTGTAACAGCCTTATACAGAGTAAGAGTTACTAGCACAGCTGAATGGCTTCTCTTGCATTTGAATTGGCATAGTAAATGAGCCTGTAAAAATGAAGTTGAACGCCTCAGGAACTTCCATTTTTTTTTTTTTTTTTTTTTTTTTTTTTTTTTTTTTTTTTTTTTTTTTTTCGCCTGCACAGCTTTTATAATTCAGAAGGGTATTCCCTTAAAATTAACTTGCTTACTGGTGGATTGGTTTTATGTGTTTGGCTTAGGGACTCACATTCCTGTCTCTGTGTGACAAAGATCCTTATTACTACAAGAATCTCCGGCATATCTGTACTTTAACACTGTAAAACAAACAACCCCCCCGCCTTTTGGTAAGCCTTGGTAAGGCATAATGTATAAAAGATTATAAGGGATGGTTCCTCCAGTTAATATGATGACTTTTCTTGATGGAGCCATAAAAGAGAGTACAGACACATTCCGGAATGAGGACCTGTTTCCAATTCAAGTTTTAGTTTATACTTAAGTATATAGAGATCCTATATCCTTATTATATATGTTTTAAAGTGTTGAATATTCTGCCTTGAACAGATCTGCTTTGTATCAGGCTCAGTGCAGGTGATAATATTCATCATGTCCTCTGCAGTGAAAACCTGTGCTGGGTGTTCACATAATATTTTTGTCTGGTCATTAAGCCTGTTTTCTGTGTGCAGGGTTTGGTTCCAGAGGGGGAAGGCATTTTATGAAAGCCAAGTAATTCCTTTTAGCAATGCCCCTGGGGAGATTTCTGAAATTCAAAGGAACAACAGAGTTTCCATTCAAGCTTCCCAAACTACACACTGTTTGTAATGTTAAATATATCAGAATTAAAAAGCAAACAGAGAAACAAATAAAAACACAAACAAAACCCCACAGAACCTACAAATACTCGCCTTCAAAATCCCGCTGCTTTACTTTTTTATGGATTTGTCAACAAAATGTAATATTGGAGCATCTTCCATAAAATCTTAGTAATATACACGTTGTAAGGGCAAAGAGATTTTTATGTTAGCTCTGATTTATTCAGGAAAAAAATGGCCATGTTTCTTTATTCTCCTGCTTATAAACACAACAATGAAAACAAATTTTGGGGAAAGGGAATCTAAAGTAAGGGACTTTTTTCTCCTTAGCTGACTTACTTATTAAAAATCTGATTTATTTCTACTTATTATTAAAAATCTGATTTATTTCTACTGCGGCATACTGCTGGAATACCCACAAATGCTGAAGTTGGTTAGAATTTGTCTTTCATGACCATTATTCTTTGATATATAAGAAATAACATCTAGTGGACGATACAGTCTGATAAAAATATATGCCAGTAAGGCAAATAGCAGTTCTCACATGAGAAGCAATGAGTGAATCAAAATTTCCCTTTCATGATGACAATGTAACATTAAAATTTGTGCAGGAAGCATATGCAATGAATGAAAACTAATTTACTTGAGAGCATGATAGCTCAAGGTATTTCTTTACTGTCAGACTTCAAGCAATTGTAATTACAAGAGAATAGAGGGGTCATGTTCTTGCATGTGTCACTGAATACCTAGAAATAAAAGCTCCAGAATTTTTTTTTTCATTCTAGCAATGCTCAGTTTCTCTATTAAGAAACACTGTATTCATGAAGGATTAAAATCTACATGATCCCTTCTTGTGGGATTCTTTCTATTGGACTCACTCGTTCTGTAAAAGCAGAGTCAAAATAAACTTGAGAAAATACTCAGACTTGAGCAAAATTTTGCCAGGAGACACTTCCTTGTTGAACATGAACTTCCTGGTTTTCTTTTCTGCATCCAGATATTTTTATAATGTACTTTCCTTACACACATGAAACGTATTTCTAGCAATAAAAAAGTAACAGCAAACCTGATGTTGCAAATGGATAAAAAGTAGTTTTCAGATAGGAACTGAAATGTGCTTCCCCTCACTACAGACCCTGACAGTTCCTTGCTTCCTCACACACAGCATTTCTATGAATCTGAACCTATAGAATTTTCCAATCAAAAGCTAATTCAGTTGATAAAACTTTTGAAGAACCCACTGACAGCAAGAGAAATTTAATTAACAATACTTTTATAGTTACTGCAATATTACCTTAATACCGTAATCCTACACATTAGCATTTCTTTGGAGTGAAAGTCATAATCCTGAGGAACATCAAGGGCAAAAGAGCTAATTTTCCCTATTTCCCTGTTCCCTCTCTCAGGCCCCAAGAAATATTTCTTCAAGGCATACTGGGACTACTGCTCTCACTTTTCTCTCACTGCAAACCATTTACAGGAGAAACAGGAAAAAGATGCAATGACCCCCGTGTAAAAAACATAATTTGGTACATTTGTGTCTAAGACAAAATCCATTTTTATGTAATAAATGTCTTAATTATGGTTGCAGGTCTTCATTGGTCAAATATTCACGAAGGCATGCATGGAATTATAGTGAGCACTCAAATCCACACTCATAGCAGGCTATGTGTGAAAAGTGGTTTGTTCCCACATACCATTTACTTTTCTAATAATAGGACAGAGAAACTCAGTATGAACAGGTTTCCCTAAATTAAGCTCAGATTTGAAATAATGTATAACAACCCAGATGTAACAAAGTTAAATAAGTTATTTAAGAAGCAATTTTCTAATATTTTACTGGACTAGTTTTAATTTGTTTCTGCCTCAGTACTAAACATAGGTGGTGCTACTTAATAAAAGTGAATTTAAAATATATCCTAGCCCATAACTGCTTAGGTTACTTGTACTGTGACTAAGAGCATATTTTTTTCATAAACAAAACAACAGAATATGCAAAATAAATGCCAGCTGTTAGCAAACACAGTTTAAAGCCAGCTGCACTTCAAAGTAAAATATCCCTAGTGACTTCTTGATGTAAGCAACCCAGATGTAGCAGCAGCACATGCATTACCAGAATCAAATGGATTTAACAGCCTGTTTAAATTGCTTCATTTAGTAATATACTCTTCCTGTAAGGAACAAATAGAATAGGTTAATTTAGGGGGTTTTTTTCCCCTAAGTCTCTGTGTTACTTGTATATGGGTTTTAGTAATCCATAAACCTTTATGTGTTGAAGCCTATTTTCCTTGCATTGACTTTCAAAGGACTGTAAAATTCAAGGATTAGGACAAGTTACACCAGAGGCAATGCAAAACCATTTTCCTAGCTACTAGTAAGTCCTCATCTAGAGGGAAAAAAAAAAAAAAAAGCTATATCAAAGGTTATCACAACTCTTTGATGCAGTTGTGGGTAGTATAATACATTCACATAATGCTGCTGTATTAAACACTGTGAGCAGTAAATCACCAAGCCCGACACACTGATTTCCATCACCAGCCTGACACCACTATTGCATGTACATCTTCATTAATATTATTTTTTTGCCAGTGGCTATTTAAAAAAGAATGCAGGAGAATGTAACATTGCGTGTGGATCATTAGCTTTTAGTTACTATTCTAATTCTCTACACCAGCAAATGAAGTGTAAAAATAGCCCACAGCCTCTGCCACCTGCTTCCCAGCCACTGCCCAGTGGTTAATATTTGGACTCTTTTTTCATGCAGCTGGTCCTCTACTCTGTGGGAGCCTCACTTTCTGCTCCCGGGGAACCACCATGAAATGTCATTTATCATGGCTATAGAAAAAGCCCTGTGTCTTTAATTTTTTCTTCTTTTCTCTAAATACAGGAAACAGCTGTGCTTTCTACCTTAACATTATTTAAATATTTAGTGAAGTGGCTGCCTAGTTTTGTCATCATGTAGATCATCAATAATGACACGGGAGAGCACACACTATCTGCCATAAGGACATAATGCCAGTAATTGCATAAAAATGCTAATGCTACAAACACACTTTTGATAACAAATTACCAAATTATCTTGGAATCTGATGGTAGACAGGTTTCTCCGTGTCTCCCTTCCTCCCACTCTGGGAAGCCACTAAATGGCTTTAATGTAATTACGGCTCAGCTCTGTACAACCAGTGTGTCAGCAGAGCCCCAAGGCTGCCTGTGCTCCAGCGGAGCTCACTGTCAGATGTGCCAAGCAAGCACAAGTGACCTCGGCACGCAGCTACACCTCTCGCAATCAAACTGCAAGTGCTGTCTCAGACAACCCAGCAAAAGTAAAAATCTGAAGCAGTTCTGTCACACACAGTACACATCTGCTCTCGTCTGATTTCAGATGTGGCAGAGGCTGAGCCCCTGCACAAATTGCTGCCATGTGAAAGGAGCTGTATTACTCGGTCCCTTTTTCCGAAGCCCTTCACAGTTCCACAGTTTGTACAGGGCAGAAAAAACATTGTAAGGGCTACAAATTGAGTAAAAGAGGAATATGACATTGTTTTTCACTTGATACAGAACACACCACCTCTGATCCCTGAGCACCTGGATTTTTTTTAGGCCTTTATAAAATGCTCTGTGCAAAAGATCATCATTTTTTTCATATCACTGAAAATGTAACTATTGTTTTCTTCCCCAACACTCAAGTCATTTTTATCAGAAAACAAAATAATGACCTGGATTGCTGAAGTAGCATTTTAAGTCCTTCCTTGATCTTCCCTGCTGCCCATGTAAATTGAATATAAACATATGATTATGAAGGATATGCTCAATCTGCAGGTATAGTAATTTTTGAACCCTTTTAATTAGCTACATTAGTTAATCTTTATTACAGGAACACCACATATTTTGATTGGACCTTCTAATAGCTCTTTTACTAAAATCATCATGGAGGGAATGTTAAAATATCTATTTTTGACAAGCTATTGAACTTTGGAGAGAACCATTTTTATTTGTGGAAAAAATTTCAGCAATGACAAAAAATTTTCTAAATTCCTTTTTTCAGTTTCACAGTGCAATGTTTGTTAAATTGAGAAAAGTTAGAAAAATTAATTTCCAATGTTACTTTTAACTAAAAAAAAAGCATTTTAAAGTGCTTTTTGAGCAGTTTGCCCTATTAAAGCATTAAAAATTTTCTTTAGCTGTTTCTGTATATTCTCTGTAATTTACAAGTTGACTCATGTATGTGCAGACATGCATGAATATGTGTGACTCAAGAACTGAACGAATGGAGAGGGAACTATGAGAAGATGAACAGAAAGGACCGTTTATCTCTCCCAGCTACTTCCATCTTCTGAGTCAATTTTCTTGCCTCACCCCCAGCAATCTGAGCTTTTTACTGAGGGCGTCCGAGGCATTACTTGGAAAAGAGGTGATTGTAAAACATCGGGAGCAGATGGGCTGCAGAGATTGTATGCAACCTCTGAAGACACCGGGTTGAACCGGATATTTAGGAAAACAGGACAGTTTCAGGATAGATGAGAAACTGACATGTAGAAGGAAATTATTTTAGACCTGTGAAGTAGAGAACAGTCTGAGGAAAACCAGACAACTGATATGGAAGATGCTGCCTTTGCCTCCCTGGCACACTCACAGTGTTCACATTTCGAGTTTTCTCGCTGTCCCTTTCTTACCTCTTGGTTCACCTTCCCTTAGAGCTCAAGGAACTGCAGCAGCCAGCACCCAGGTATACTAAGCAATTAGATATTCTAGTATTTATACTCTGTAACCCCTCCACACGAAACAACCCTGTGATTTCTAAATCATGTCCCCAGGAGTCAAGATTTTTAGGAAAACCTAAGATTTCACCCCACAATCTCTGATTTCAGCTACAGGACTAAATATAACCTCATGTTTAGTTCCCTTTCCCAGGGAAAAAAAAAAAAAAAAAAAAAAAAAAAAAAAATCCTGCTAGGTCTTCAGTTTCAATATTACACTGCAAGATTACCTTAAAAATATTATTCACGCACCATATGAAAACACAAGGTGCTTTTAACCTTACCTTACAGTTACCTCTAGATTTTAATATAATCATAATTCTAACTTTGGTTTGCCTGTATTAAAGGAAAATATTTCAGTGAACTGCAAAAATATGATTGTATTTTTCTGAAAATTCCTCAGTATAATTTTTTTCTCGATTGAGTTATAAAGGTTTAAGAAGTCAAACATACATTAAAAAAAATGAAACCAACCAATCAACCAAAAAAACCCCTCAAAGTAAACAACCAACCAAACAAAACAAAACCCAAACATATTCCAGAGCATCTTCCTTTCTTTGTAAGGAAGAGGAGGCTTTTTTCATATTTCAGAATTTGTACAAATTACAGAGATTCTATCACCTCAAAATTATTATTACAGAATAAACGAAGAAACTCCAGCTTGGTTTTTGACAGTCAAAAAAACAAATACCTTCCTTGTTTATTGTTCAACACAGGACTAAATGATATTATCAAAAACGAGCAAGGTGATATATATTGTACAAATCAAACTACCCTTCTAAACCTGCAAGTCTAAATAAAATCTGTTGGTTTGAAAGAAAACTATTCAATGATACTGCTACCAAGTACAGTAGATTAAGAATAGAGGTTTTATGTCCACAACCAGAGAATTCTGGTTTTCTCCTTGCTATAGGTGGTCATGGTGAAAGCCTTTCTTTTGCAAAACAAGTGTCATGTCATGTCATCGTGAAACACAAAGAAATCACACGCAGACAAGAGATTTCTGCAGAGGTTCTTCTGATCCAGCTTCCAGCTGAAAGGGCGGAGAGAAGAGACCCCTTTGTTTATTCTTTTACTTTTATACATTTGTGGGTCTAGCAGAAGATTGGCTTTTTGGGGTTTCCACCCCTCAGCCTTAGTGGCCAGACCAATTGTCAGTTACAATTGTTTTCAGGTTAGAAATATGCAAACAAAGGACAAAGAATGAAAAACAAAGGATTTGTTTATATTACATCTGTGGGAAAGGTAGAAAACTGCTCTAATATTCTACAGTAACTAAAAGATCTGACTCCATTTATGAAAATCAAAAGGCTAATAAAGAAACTCAGAATAACCAGGGTAACATTGTCATATGAAAATACCACATTGAGACTACAAAAGTCAGACTAAAGTCTCTTTCAAAGCACCAATGGGTGCTGTGTCAACAGCTGGCAGCAGCTGCCAGCCAGTGGGGTGGCAGGAGGGGATTCCTTTAGGGAGATACTGCATGAACCACACATATCACTACACATATTTTCTTTAACCTGCACCAATGATCTCACTACATATTTGGTTTACATGTCTAAAAAAACCTAAAAAAAGCTAAAGCATCTACATAGAGCCTTTTCATCTACACTTACCACATGTCAAGGCAGGTGGAATATTCTGTTGATCCCAGAAGGACATCTGGAGGCCTGTACCATAGGGTTACCACTTCATTGGAATATGTATGACTAGGAACTGATTTAGCTCTCGCAAGACCTGTAGGGAAAACACAAATAAATTCATATAAACAAAGCAAAGAAACAGTTTGCTGTACAGTTACAGTCTAAAAGGATATAAGGGCAAGTATCACGTTATGTGACAGGCACATTGCAGGAGTATTTTTCTTCTAGAACTGGAGTATTTTACTTAATGGTAGCATCTATCATTAAGTACCTGGTTAAACAGAGCTGTGAATATTATGAAGGGATAATAAAATATGCTTTTCATAATGACAACCACAGGCCCAGGAGAGATGCAAAGACATACTGTGGTATACCTAAATAAAAGCCAAATAAATGAAGATTTTAATTGCCATTAACTGCTCATCCTGAGGCATGAATAACCTTCCATTTCAGAGTTATTTAGAAAAAGAAAATGAAAAGGAAACTCCCAGACAAATGATGTCACAAATGAGATTTGGCTTCTTAGGGAAGCCTAGGAAACCTTCAACAGCTTACACTGCAAAGCCCAGCCTGCTTATTCAAGTTTGAAATAAGTTTGAAAGCTGTAGATACACTTACACATTACCATTGAAATAAATATTAATATTGCAGCAATACAGCAGGAAATGGTATGTGAAAAATTCCTCTCCCTCAATTGTGTATTGGCAGTGGTCCAGTTTTAGAAATAATTTCAATAAAATCTGTGGCCTAGAAAAGATGTAATATTTACAATAATTGCCTTTTCAGCTTGTCAGTCATTTAAAATAATTCAGATGCTACACAATCTATGTAAAATAGAGATCATCATATGCTAAACTGAGAAGTTTACAAGTATGCTTTCCCTACAGAGGACTCTCTCCTGCAGAAAATGGAAAAAGATCTACAGGGTTATCGTGACTCTTCCTATCATGGGCCTGTAAATGCTTTTTCTAAGTTTTCTGATCCTAGCTACTGCCTTGAGAACATCCACTTCCTTGCTGGGAACACTGGACATGCACAAGTAATGGAAATCAGGAGAACACAGTACTGGGTGCTTCTTTGTGTCTTCCTGAACTACTGATTTTGTTTTCAGAAAACATCTGGATTTACTACAACAAAAGGTCATGTTTTAGATCTCACAGAGACAAAGAAGCAAAGTCATACACTCAGAAATAAGCAACGTGAGAATTCCTGAAAGAGTGCAGAAGAGAGTCCTTTGCCCTCTTCTTCTTAACACACTAGAAAAGCTGTTTATGAACATTTACTGTCAGTGAATGTATCTCCATAGCAATGATGGCCAGTCTTGCGAGCAGATTGCATTATCAACTGATTACAGCAATTAGGCCAGTGTCAGGGAATAATTTGAATTGTATGTAATGATCTCGTCTTTTAAAAATCACATTTGAAACATGAATACCTGTTTTTTAAATTTGCAGACCTCCATTTCTTTAAGGTTTGTGCACCTGTCCATCAGCTCCATGAACAATTTGGCTTACAAAGACAACTCAGGGTTGGCCAGGCACAGCCCCAAAGAGGAGAGGTCACATCATATGTTCCACATTGTCTCTGCCTCCAGATTAAGGTTTTTTCTTCTCGGAGATCAGAAATCACCAACAGCTGTAACTGTTGGGCAGTTCTTTTGGGACACACAACCATTAACAAGCTTGAATTTCTGTGCATCTCTATTCCATGTGACTAAACTGAAACAGTATTCCCTGAATTTGTGGATATGGACCTACTACTATTAAGCAATATAAAAATTTTGAAAGGATTTGAGATGGTGAATGGTTCCATCCTTTTTGCCTGAGCCCTCCTCATTAGTCTTGTCTGAGGAAGACTGTATTTGTTTATAAATTCTACACTTCTACCAAAGTTTCATAGGACAAGAGGCATAATCAAGCAGGGGAAAGGCTTCTTGAAGAAGCTACATCATGTATTTTGAGGAAAACTGTCAAAAAACTTTGGAGCTTGTGGGATTTTCGCGACACAAAGCCATTGATCCACACATTCCAGAAATCTCCCATGTAGGGATGAATACCCAACCTGCCATACCAGAAATCATGTTGCAAATAATAACACCATAACCATTCTTGCCAGCCGGCTTCTGGAACTTTACAAGGAGGGAGCTTCGCAGGTGTTAATAGTCAGCCCAAACACACCTTTCCTCCTCTCCTGCAACCAATCAGCATGGAACCAGTCCTCCCTTCCTGCTCGGAATGGTACCCATGCTGTTTCCTCTATATTCTGCTTCTAAATCTCCTCCACCTCTAATCCATTCCAGGTTAAAGAAAATCCATTTTGGGCCATTATACAGCCTGCTGGACAACTGTTTTTCTTTAATCTGTTCTTCACTCCCAAAACACTATGAAAGTTTCATTTGATGTTGGCTGCTGGCACCTGGTTTCTCAGTTATAAGAGAATCATTAATGGAACTGAGAAACATTTAAACAAAATCTTAATTTGTAAAAGCAAGCTGAGGCCATACATTGGTGTCAGACAGCACCAGGTTAAGAGGTGCTCTAGTTTAAGTTGTGGCCAACTGGTTTTCTAGCTGGTGACTGCTTTGAAAAGTAAATGGAAAAATCGAAAGCAGGAGTGAACAGCTAAGGGAAATACCTAGAAAAGCTAAAATTTGGCAGGAGAAAATTTGGCACAGTCCCACTGTTCAGTCACTCACTCCCCTTGTGCAGGACTGGCAGGACCTGAATCAGGCTAATGCCTCAGAGGAACTGCTTTCTCACAGGGAGGGAGCAACCTTTGCTTTTTCTGAATAATTCTCTGCTCTGCATAAAGAATGCATTTAGCAATCATAAACACTTTCATTCAAAATTAAGGCAATTTTGTCTCATCGCACATGAGATATGAGAAAAATACTCTCATCTTTCAGATATATTTACAATCTAAAAAGAACGCTATCAAAATACATATGTGAAACACCAAGATACTACATTTCTTGTTTTGATGGTCCAGATGCAAATAGATGACAGTTACCAATTTTTTTTTCAGCTAACCTTCTGCAAGAAAACTTGCTACATATTTTATACCCCTTTGCACATCCAAATACGCTTACTCATGCAAAATTTATTTAAGCACATCCTTCAGCTGAAAGAAAACTGAAGGGTAGGATTAATTAGCACAGCATGTTCGATCACCTTCTTTAAGGGTTCCCTGTCTGTTTCCATGGTTACACTACAAGAAGAATGACAATCTCATTTAAAAAAACTTATAAAAAAGCTTATAGTGGATCATCAAAACTTCAAACCTTAATGGTCCACATGCATAAAAGCCAAAAGGCAAGTGGCAGATCACCAGGTGAGTACACAATATTTACATATTGCTGCCTGAACACTCTTTTAGCCTGGGAAGGTGGAGGAAGGACCTCCTGACAAGCAGTGAACTCCCCTCCGATTCCTGTGTCTTACAAAAGATAAAGGTCAACACATCCTGCTGTTGCAGCCCTATTTTGAGAGAAGGAATCCAAGGATAAGGCCCAGTTATTAAAAATAAGGTTGAGTCAGAGCCACTGGAGAACTTGTGTGTAATTATGTGAAGGACATTTAATGTTCTCCAGGCACTGACTTCTATGACCATTATGTACCCAAAATGAAAGAAGAAATTGTTTTGATGCATTACATACTGCAAGACTTGCACAACATCATCTAGCTGCTCTGTGGCACAAACCACAACTTAATTTTAACTCATTCATTAAACAACAGCTCAGGATACGCCGGGAAGCCCGGTATTTAAAATTCAGAGTGAATGATCTATGCCTATGTATGTTTATGTCTTTAACACGGAAAATACCCTGCTGCCTCCTACTCTGAACTTAAAACCAAAAACTTTTTATTTTTTTAAGAAGAAATTTTCTTGCTCGGCGAACAAAACTTTCTCTGCTTTATCTGGCTGTATCTTAGACTCAGAGGATGTGTATGATTTTACCTAGGATCAGTTACCGACAAAACATATTGCACTGATTTGTGACTGTAATTTTTAAAATGTATTTGGCTTTTACAAGACACTGTAGCTACATCCAGACTCGAGACCTATCCAATACACAGATCTTTGGCTACATGAACACAAATATTAGTATTTGATACCTCTCTAGCTGCAGGATAGCTTCCTAGTCAACTTCATAATGACAATCAGGAAGCCTTTGTTCACAGCAAATATGATTCTGCAAATGAGAAAACCAGAGAGGTCTGCAAAAACAAAGGCTTACCAACCATGTGCATGGTTTCCCTTTCTGTTATATCTTAAATGTGTTGAGCACTTTATTATTTTGATTTAGATATATTCAAAAAGGTCTAGCAAGCATGCTAAAAAATAAGGTGTTTTTCTTGTTGCTTTTCCTTGATGCAGATTCTTTAACTTCCTGTTTTGTTTATTTAACCATGACTTACTCTAAGGTAAATGGCTTATTGAACCACAACTCTGAGTCAGTAATAAAATTAAAATTTTGCTAATGTACTCTGTTGTAGATCATGAACTGTCAACTTAACCTATTTACTCAGCTACTTGTTTTCCAACAGAAGCACATTTATCCAACAAATACTTGAGTGACAACAAAAAATCAAAAAGTAAAATGGGTGGAGCCACTGACAGTGCTTCAATGAAGCGGTCAGCACTCTAACCCAGAAGCCAGTTTTTGGCAATCAAAAGCATCCTGCAGCCTTTAGGTCCCTCTGCTGTTTATCTGAATGCATCTGTCTCCAACATGAAGCTTTACCAGAGCATCTGAGCTAAATCCTTCTCACATAAGATAGATTACCTACAACAATCTATGTCCTGGTCCTAACATAGCCATTATCTTGTGATAGTGCCGTTCATTTGTAAAAGTTACTCACGGTCAGAGAGAGACTAATTAGGATCTCAAATTAGTATTCCCAAAATGCACTTGAGCAATGACTACTCTTCCAAACTGGAGTGCAGGAGTCAGTTTTCAAGAGACAGAGAGAATTAAGTAAGACAAAAGGCATGTGTGCCTCTCAGCCTGTCTGGTTTTTCCAGCTGTTATCAGCTACTGTAATAAAAGATTATTTTTCCCTACAAGTCTTATCTCATGTAATGTCTTCAGACAATCACTTACAGTAACACAGATGATAATTATTCTAGCCTGTGAATAGGACTCAACTGTCAGTTGACAAACACAAGTTGCAGAATGGGGAGACACAGAAATACTTTTCCTGCTACCAGAAAGAATGACTCTAGCACTCGTGAAAAGTGCCCCTTTCCAACAAATCCAGCATCATCTTTCTCATAACCTCTCTCCTCTGCCCCCAATGCCTCCCAAAGGATCATAGGGAATAGAAAAAAGGGATAGCTCAGCTCTTGGTTGAATTTAAGATACCTTTGGTTAATTTTTTTGAAAGCTATCACAGCTATAAAGCTGTTTATTTCTTTGCTTTAAAATCCTTATAAATAATTTCCGATACATTTTGAAAAAAAGCATGCTGATTTTGAACGTGTACCATGACTGAAAAATATATTCTTTGTCCATCAGCAGGAAAAAAACACATTAAAAATTGGGTACTGTGCAAAAAGTGGTACAGAAATACCAAAGAAATACACACTCCTCTTTTGACACCAGGAAGATGTATCTATGCCCATGCCATTCTGGGTCAGAATGAATATGTTCAAAGTGCCTCTACTAGTCTGGAGGTAGAAAAGTAACAGCATGGGCAGGGAAAAAAAAAAAAAAAAAAGGAAGCAAACTGTATCAACATTATAAACAGTCACATAGATGCAAAAGCTAGCAGGACTCAAGGACAGTAAGCAATTTCACATCAAAGATAACTCCTGCATTACAGAAAATGCCTGGATTACTTATGGACGTGGTGTACATGCCCACAATAGCCTAAAGAGGTGATTGATTTAAATCTTGCTTTCAAGATTCTGGATTTTTAGTTAATAATTTTTTGTTTCATAAAACGTCTAGAAAAATATGGTGCCCTCTACTCCTATAAATGCCCCAGCAAGAACACACCACTGTGCTAATAAGGCTGTAAGTGAAAATGTCAGAATTACTCATTTCACAGTGAAGTTATTAGGTTTGAAGCAGAGTTAACAATTGCTGAACAGATGGTTTTAAATTGGAAAGATATGCAAAGTGCAGGGTGGAAGTTCTAGAAAGGACAAACAGGCAGAAAATAATTCTTCACTGAAAATGAGAGCTAATGAATCTCAGGATATTTTAATATTACTTGAGAAAAAAGAGAAAATGGGGAAACAGCTATGCATGAATGCACAATTTTTTGTGTAATAGTGATAATTTACATGTGGAATTTTAGGACATGACTAATGAACTTGCTGACAAAAAAGGTAACAGACCACTTTCACACAGTTTTGAGGTATAAATCTTTCATCGTCATTAGGATTTTCCCCTAACAAATCAAAGGAACCCAGAAAAGAGAAGAGAGAGAGAGAAAAAAATATATATATATATTCAGGAGAACAGTGTTGTTTGTAGACAAATTGAGAGCCATGATGTTCCATTTGGTGAAGTATACTAGTCCATCAAGCACCAAACACAGTTAACAATCTACTGCCGGCTATTGTGTTTGAAACTAACAATTTACTGAGATCTCTACCTTTACAACTAAAAGCAGGACAGCAAGGATCATTTCTGGATGACTCCATCTGGCATTCAGGTAAAAATGAACCAAGTCTTTTCAACTGGTACCTGGATAATTTATCATGTGATAGGTACTTGACATATAGCATGAGACAGGTTAAATACAACACAGCAGTAAAGAAATAAATATGCTTGCTCTCCAAGACTTATCTTTTTAAGAAAATCATCCCGTAGACAAACTGCCTCCCCCTCTACCCAGGTGCAAAGAGAACTGAACACATACCAGATGCAACTCAATTGCATACAGGGCATCAGTACCTTTAAAGTCCTTCTAGTTTCATGTTGTATTAAATCTGACAGCTGAAGAACTGTTTAATAAACAAAATTTGGTGCTACTGTAGTGATCCACAGTCATCCACATAGAAACACAAAAGCTATGTTTCACTGACAGCTTTATGTTCAAACATCCAATCCCAGTTGTTTACTCCCAGGTAATTTTGTTTCTTAACTGACCATACAACACTGGCAGTGACAAGGTGATGCCACCTACTGCTCCCTCTGCCTACTGAAGGGGTCTGCAACTCACTGAAGTGAACCCATGCAGTGCTGGACAAAAGGCAACAATAGCAGCATGGCTACCGGGATGTTACTCTCTGGTGTGATTTATTCCAGTGGGATCAGTTTTGCTGATCTATCATGTCCTATGTAGCTGTAAAATATCTGGACAACTTTGATGAAAAGCGTATCTCAAGACATGGTCAGTTATTAAAAGCCTAATCAAGCAGCTGCAGATTTACTTGAACCTGTCTAGAATAAGTAGTTTAACAAGAACAGGACTACATGGGAAAGCAAGTATTTGAACAATATTAACATCTATATACAAACAATATTTTTGAAAAGCAGACCTAACAAGTATTTTGTTTATAAATCAAACAATGCTGCCATTTGACGTTACCTTGCAGGAGTGGAATCTGTGAGTTTGAAAAACTGTCACCCCATGGGTGCTGAAACCACCAACTCTTACAATACAAGGTCTGACATGCATAAAGGACACAATTCCATGGCTAGTATGCACCAGATCCTCGCCCCCGTACTGCAGAGCCAGTGCACGTGGGTTTGACGTGCCTCCTTTCCAGCCAAGGTGCCCCCTGAGCATTCTGCACCCTATGCTGCAGAATGCAGCTGCATTTGGTCCCTCATCCACCCTCAGCTCACGAACCATGGCTGCCCTGCCTGGCACAAACTGTTCCCTAGAGCTCATGGAGTTTAATCCAGGCTGCTTCCAGCACCCGAGCCAGACTATTTATAGATAAGACAAATATTTATCTGACTTTTGTCATTGCTGCAATGTGATATCGCACAACTTTCATATTCCCTTAGTAGGTAAAACACTGTCTTGGAGGTCTACTAAAGAACTCCAGTACATTTTGCATGTGTTATCACACTAGTACATACATTCACATACTAGGTAACACCCACAGCATCTAAAGCCACATCTGACTGCACGGCCTTAAGTCAGAGAAAAATGATCTGAAAACAGACATTGGTGCAAAACTAACAAAACTGAAAAAATATCTCAATTGTGTAAAAGCTTTTTTAAATACAAAGAACAAAATGACTACAAAATAACTTGAAAAGTTCACTAATTTTCAAAATTGTTTCCACTTTGCTTTCAAGAGTGAAGCCATTAAGAAAATCTGTATAAGCACTGTTGCTTCTGTAAAGCAATATTATAAAGCAACATCAAACAACAGAATTCTCAGATTCACCTGTTCAATTGAATTGCTCCTCAAAACTCATTTAATGTATATGTCATCTTAAATTATCTGAATCACAAATCTTACAAGAAAACTTTTATGTGAAAGGCATTCCAATATGCTTAGGTCTAAATTATTATTTGACTTTGCATCAGTAATAATGCATCCATATTCCTGCAGAGACATCTATTCAGTTCTTAATACAATTTTGTCAAAGACAAAGAAGAAATGAAAGCTGACAATTTCATTTCTAAAAAAGTTACATTAGAAGGGCATTAAGGCTATTCCTTAACAATACAGTTCTGGAAAAAAAGTAGTTAAAACCCAACTGCTCTTAATGCAGCATTTTTCTCTAAAGTGATAATAAACACTGAAATGCCACTGCCAGAATGCAAAGCTGGAGCTATACAACCCAATCTAGTCCTTCATGTACAGACGGAAGCCTACCAAGAACTGCAAAAGTAGAACTGCAAAATCCTGTATTGTAACTAATAAAACAAATGAAAATTTGTTTGAAACCAAGCCATTCTTTTATCTGTTCAACTTGGGGACAATGGATGTACTTCTGAATGAAGTGCTCAATAAAAATCACTTGTAGATTGCAAAGGAACCCTATTAGTATTTTGACCACTGACAAAGTACTACTGTCACACAGTTATGGAAGCATTCCATGCTTTATTTAAACCATCTACTCTATCAAGGTTGCATGCGTGAACCAACTGTCGGTACACGTAAGCATGTCTCATTTAGTAACACAGCCTACAACTGGCGTAGCAAAGCTGGTGGTAATCCTGAGCACTGTAAGACAGAATGGACAAAGGATTGCCAAAAATTTCAAGAAGCTAACATTAGGCATTTGTGTTTATAAAGTACATTTCAGTGATTGGCTGCCTTTCTTCTTATCCCTTCCCCACCTCTCTTTTTTTGATTTATTTAGTTTCTTCCTAAGGTTTAAAGACAGGTCAGCGCTGAACCAAATTTCCAGCCTGCTGGAAGAGTCCAGAAGTAGCTTAAAAACATTGCAATGACATATGCTTAAGAGCAAATATAGTCACAAATGCAAGTAAATTTGATGCCCAAGTGACTTAAAAATTGCTGCAATAAGAAGGATTGTGGCTGTGGGTGGGAGTAAAAGAGATTACATCTGAGAATCTCCTCCTATCTTATTTCCAATGACCCCACAAAAAATTGCTGTAAAAGTGCTGTACATATTATGAGCCAGAATAGCCTAAGGTGGTACAACCAACCTTGGAGGAGAGCTTGAGGACCTTTAACAAGGTGAAGCTCTAACCTGCCATTCTCCCTACCATGTAAATCAAAAGTTACTCAGCACCATTTTCTCCCCATGCAAAGCCATTGTTCATGTTCCCACATCACCCAGACATAAAGCTGCTGATTCCTAATTCTCCCACTTCTAAGGTTTTTAACTTTCACTCCTTCAAATTACAAGACCAAAACATCAAACAAAGTATGATTATTTGTAATATACATAAGGGTAACTACCTGGTGTTATCATTTATTTGTTGAGTTTTTGGAAATGGACGTCACTGGAGAAGTCTTAAGTATTGCTAAGACAAGCACTGCCTGATCACTTCTGGCTATCATCAAGGCTAACTGATGCAGGGGAAAATCTCATCCTAATGCAGGTAGCCCTGCAAGTATGATTTTAATTTATATCAGGACAAATTATGCAAATATGAATATGAATACAACCAGCACTGTGTCTTTCAGAAGGAATGAAAAAAATTAATGCATAAATTATTAAGAATTACCTAGATAAAAAGTGACTGTGTTGCAGAAAAGTAAGGTTTTAAACTGTCTGGGACAAAACAAATGATGTTATAAATTACAGAGCCATCGTTTCTTTAAAATGCAATCTCTATTATGGAATTATTTCAGACCCTGTTAAAGGCACATTTCTCTTAATGAACTGCCAGTTCTGTTCACGTTAATCTTTTTCTTTGCATATCAATATTTTTGTTCTGAGTGATGATGAATTTTTTCATCTTTAATCCACACCTTTCCCAGTTAACCTTTAATATCTACATAGCTGATTATTTCCTGTGTAAAATAAATCTGCATAACTATTAACACACTAATGACATTAAAATAATTTTAAAACTTGACATGATTTTCTCACTATATAATACAGTATGTTCTCTTAAATAAGGAAACATAAAAATCATAATCAGACCAAGAAAGCAAAGATAGAGAGACTATGGGAGATACCTGGAGGCCTATATTCAAAAACTTTACCATAGCAGTACCTTTTTCTATAGTATTTTTTCCCTTTAACTACTGTAATAGAAACAAGCAAAGAAGCTTCAAAACAATAAAGTTTTAATGAAAGTTTGATATTTTAAATACAGGTGCTTGTAAACACGATAATAAAAAGGATATGGAGAGGTGTAGGAAGAGAAAATGTTCACATATAAAACTGCAAAAACACCATCACATGACTGAATAAGGCTTTTCTTAAATAAAACAATATTTGTTTTAAATATATCTACAGATTCATATGGATGGATGTACAGACAGCAGATCACAGTTCTCCAAATCTTTTGGGCCATTATCATGTAACAGTCTAGTTCACACTTAAGTGGGAAATACAAGGCAATAAAAAAACCCCCCATGATTATCATAATAACACAGCACTGAGCTAGCTGCAGTACAGATGACATTCAAATCCCACCTTCTTCTTAAGCACAAAATACTGAAACAGATTTTTCATTGCAGTTGTTTTAATGCTGTCATAACCAACTTCCTTTATTACCCTTAATGGAAAATTAAGATGCTTTCCTCCTATTTAAAGGCTTGATATAACTCTCAGTTGTAACAATAGAGAATTGCATTGAACCCTAAGTAATCCGAGATGCGTTTAACAGGGGACCCATTCAGTGAGTCACACCAATCTCCAGGTCCTTCATGCTTTTTAAAAAATAAAACATTTTCCTTTACAATCAATAATCCTACACAGTGGGAAGGGCTTAAGTTACAGCATCTGCTTTAGCAAAAGCTGAGAAGCCTCATATTTAAATAAAATTAATTTCAATTGTTAAAAACTATCAATGAAGACTGGCATAGACAAAAATTCAGTAAGTGGCTCTACTTTGTACTAACAAAGAGAAGTTAGAGTCTTAGCTGAATACAGAACCTCCCTACAGGTTTTGCAATTGCTGCCTCCAGATAGCAAACCCATGTCAAATCTACTCTTTCTTCACAGACTATGAAACCCAGTTTCAGTCCAAAAGAGATTCTTACTGTGTTGACTCTCACATGGTAATTTTTTGTATAGTTTTAACTGGTTCCTCAATAAAACCATCAGATCTATGAAGCAAATTAGATGGAGATCTATGATGAGAACAACAAACCAAATAAATGGAAGAAAGAAACATTTCCAGCAGCACTAGACCACACCTTCTCCTGAACCTTCGCCTCTGAAACAATTCTTTAGCCCAAATGCCAGAAATCAGATCTGCCCCTTTGCACTGCTGTTGTTCGGAAATTTTCTGCCACCTACCCATCTCCCTCCCCATTTCACCACAGGTCTGGGCATTACAACAGAAAGCCACAAGCACAGCATATGAAGCCCTTGCTCCTGGGAGGGAAAGGGACGAGTGCAGCTTTGGCTGCTCCCTGACAGCAGCCAGTTATACCATTAGAAACTGAGAAGGAAGGTCTGGTGATAGAGGGAAAGCCTATCATCCTCGGAAAGCAAAATAAATTACATGGCAGCCTGCCACAGGTCTCTGGGTCCACAGTGCCCACAGCTTTTGCAGCCTACAACATTGATCTTTCCTCCATGAAAACAGATTTGAAAGTGCCGTAGCTACCTATCAGCTGGGCTCCTAAGTGCTGGCCTTACTTTGTCTGGATCTAGAAAGTGTGGATTCCTGGGCTTTTTACCCTGTTACTCAGTAACAGGCCATGGAGGCTATTCCAGGACAAACACACACAGTCTGCTCTGCTGCCCCAGCCCCAGCTGCCATTGTAAATAACAACAGCAGCTTCTGCTCTCCATGAAAAATAAGGTATTTACAGCTTATTACAAAAATAACTGTACTTTATAAAGACCTGCAAGTTGACTCAGGTTTGGGTAGTTTGGGGTTCACTTTCCAGGTTCCCACTTCCTTTTCTTCAATTTCCTCACAACATTGTCACTGAAGTCATCTTCCTTTCTTGATATTCAATACAACTAGAGTCCTCAGAGAAGCCCATTACTGTTCTTCCTGAGGGGTAAAAGAACCAATTCTTCGGATTTCAAAGGCTGTTATCAGAAAGCAACAGGCTGCACCTGGAGTAATAGCAACCTCCTCCAGGAATATAGAAAAGAAATGTCTTTTCTTTCCATGTCCAACTCAGGCAGGGTGTTAGAGGGTTTTGTGGACCTATGTTTGGGGTAAACTGGGTTTCTTTACCAGCAGCAGCCTCTGATAACCAATACTCAGGCAGCTTCCTGTCCTTCTCTACAGCCTGCAGAAGGGCTGCTGTGGAGGGCAGGAGCTGTGTTGGGCCAGTGGCCTCAGGGGTGACCAGGCTGTTCCTACAACTCACCCCAAATGGCTGTGATGTTCCTTAGGCTCACCTAAAGCCTGGCAACCAAAGGAGCCAGCCTAGATAACTAGAGGCACTCTCAAAGGAATTTTGCTAACGATTTCATCAGACTTCATCAACAATATAACACCAGCTCTCTGGGCACTGAGACAACTCCTTATATCAGCGTCTTAAGAACTGATACCCTGTGGAACATTTACGAGGGAAAAACATCACAGTTATCCATGCAAGCAATCTTTTATGCTATTCAACTTTTCATACGAATTTTACTCAGTACATTATAAGGAAACCCTTGTGGAATTCTTACTGTGAAGGAAAAAAAACAAAACAAACAACAACCTACTTCTTTTTTCAACTTGTCAACATAGTTTTAGCAATTATAACAGTAAGCTACACAGGAATAACCTTGTCCCTCATGACATACCCCTGTCATGCTCTCCACAGAAAAATCTATATGGAAATGCATGGAAACATCCACTCTAATACTGAGCTGCAGTTTTAAACTGCAACTCCATTGAGTATAATTCCCTTTATTATAATCCTCCAGTCTCTTTGCTCCTGCTATCTATTATTAATCATTCTATGTATCTTCAAGGATGCATGGTTGAATCACACTGACTTGATTCTTTTACTACATCTGAGGACTCCATATTAACAAAATTCCAAAAGCTTAAGGCAGGATTTTCACCATAGTACAGACCTCCTGCAGATCCTTACTCATCCAGAGATCCCCAAAACTAACAAAAAGCAGTCAGGAAAAGCTTCAGGGTCAGTGTTATTTGAGAGACTAAATGAAAGACATTTTCGTGAAGATGTCATGCTGCTTTTCCTTGCCAATTTCACTCCCACAGATGATAAAGAGTAACTCTCATACTGCAGAAACAAGCATTAATGCATTGAAGTACTAAGTTCCTGACGCTCCTTGTCACTCACCTTGCAACACTAGAATTTGTTGGTGGTGTTACTGCAGTTTGAAGATTTTTTTAAAAGGACTAAAATTACCAAAAAAATGGGGCAGGGATTGGGAGGGAGGGGAAGCATCTATTCAAGTCTTTCCTAAATTTTTCAATTTAGAAAATTGTCAAAGATCAAGTTTTCCTGTCCTTGCAAATGATACTCAAGCTAACAGTACTTCTAGGCCTGTTGTTCCTTGCTTTGAAATTGTACTTTGCACTTGTGTGCCTGCTATGTGGGTACCCTAACAAGGCAGGTGCCTGCATAGTTTATACATCGTGTCTTTGAGCCGTAGCACAGAGAAAAAGGCAGTATACATACTAAAAAGAATGGCATCTAATTAAAAGATGTGATTACACAGAAGGTCCTTGCACTTAAAATAACTGCACAATCCAAAACAGAGACCAAACAGGTCTTCAAACTTCACATTCACCTACTTCATGCAGCTCACTTCTGTTGCAGGTCTAACAGAAGAGATTAAAGGGAAAGGCAGCTTCAGGGAAGATTCACAAACAAGAAATTCCCTGAGAAACAAACTCGGAGGTGAAGCAGGCCAAGGGCCTTACTAGTGACTTGGCCAGTTTCTCTCACAGCCCCAGAAGTGCTTTTGCTGTGTCACATGATAATCAAGTCTAAATGTTTTGTTTTCAACACACATGACCGGGTGATATTCTCAGTGCACTGAAAGGTGATGTAACCTCAGGGCTATGTAAATCTTTTATCAGAAATTATCTAATAACAAGTACAACTATGTATTTTTCAACCCAGAAAGCAAAAGACTATTTTAACTAAAGAATATGTCAGAGTAACTGTGCTATGGCCAGAATAAAGGTCCACATTGTTCCTGGAGGTGTCAGAATATTAGATTGCTAGTGGCTCTTTTCAGAGAATAAGAAACAAGGCACTAAGAATAAATCCTTCCTGGAAAGTCCCACACTGAAGGTGGGACCTACCTCTCTCCTGATTACTGTCAGCTATTTAGGGACTTGGTGCTGGAGTTTATTAAGTTTGATAATCTGCATGCAAACATAATTGATTAGCCAATCTTGATTTATATCAGCATATACAATAACCAAATACCAATATCCAATCATTAAGAAACAAAACAAACACAGTATTTACTAAGTCACAGAACCACACAAGAAGGAGAATTTGCCTACTTCAATCTGCCAGATTGCTTGGGGCTTAGTCCAGTAAAAGAAACAAACAGAGATTCCATAACATCTCTGGACTGCTCAAGCGCTGAAGTACTTTCATACAAAACATTTCCTTCCTTATAGCCAGTTGTGTTTCAGCTTATGACCATTATCCCTCATCCTCCCACTGTGCACCTAAGTAAAGAGCACTGCCATGCTCTTAGTAACCAACTCTTAAGGCACTGAGAGACTGCAGAGCTCCTCATTTCATTACAGAAGGCAATCCCATGGATCAAACATGATTTACCTTGATTAAAACTGGCACTTTCTCAACACCTACAGAAGCTACTTCCAAGAAGCCTCACTCCATTATTTTCTATGGGATAGTGGTTGACCAAGATGCAGCCACCTCTTTCTTGCCCTTTTTGCAAATGGGTGAAACAACCTTTCTCCAGTTATTGGGAACCTCCCTCAATCTACAGTCTGTCGAAGATACCAGAGAGCAGCCTGACAATGACATCAGTTGGCTTTTTCAGTACACTCAGGCACACGGTGTGATTCTTGGGTTTGTCCTTGGCAGGGCCAGGAGCTGGACTCCATGATGCTTACAACAAGGTCCCTTCCTGAGGTCAGACTGACAGGCCTGTAGTTCCCCAGATCCTCCTTCCAACCCTTCTTGTAGATGGGTTTCACATTTGCTAATCTCCAATCATCTGGAACCTCCCCAGGTAACCAGGATCAAAGATAAATTATGGAGAGTGTCTTGATGAGCTCTTCTGCCAGCTCCTTCAATGCCCTCCTATGAATCCCATTCGGACCCATGGACTTGTGAGTGTCTGAATGGCTCGGGAGGTCACTAACTACTTCTTCTTGGATTGCAGGGGCTCTGTTCTGCTCCCTGTCTACCAGATCATGGAGTCGGTGCCCCTGAGGATTACTAGTCTTTCTATTGAAGGCTGAGGCATATTTCTTATGGTGTTACTCATTAGAGGTTTAAAATACTTTATTTCTACTTAAGACTGACATATGCAGGAAGGGAAAAAAACAAACTGTCGTAGACAGCCAAATTCACACCACAGGATGAAAAAAAATTCTTGCACTTCATTCCATAAGAATTTTCAATACACTTTACTTTCCTCTGAAATTTTAATTAGATTTTATAGAGAATGCAGGTATGGTGTTCAAGGACTATTTTTCACAGCAACAATTACTCAAGATGTAGTCTTCCCTATTATATCTTCTCAAGAAAGCCATTTTTTATAGCTCATCCATTTTTAATTTGATAAAGCATCTATATTCTGCCGTCCCTTTTCATTTGACCGCTAAGTCTTCTGATAAATGTTCATTTCCTAGCAGCTAGAGCACAATGAACAGAAAAGCAAACCACTGTTCATCTGAACAAAGACACTCCCACACAGTGAAGTATCTATGCCTGGGAGTCCTGCTGTAGAAAAACACATGTCCACAGTTATTCAAAGATTCCACTTCAGCTGCAGCGCAATGCACTGGCAGACATGAATAGCCTTTCTTTTACCTTGTTTATTCAAGAGCTATGATCCACTAGCCTGCTTTTAAGTATTTGATATCCTACAGTGAAGAGATTAAATAAGCCAAATGAAAAACTTCAGACATGATGATGATTTCTTTAGCAAATGTATGAACCCAAAATCTGAAGGTCTTGTCCTTAGAGACTAAAAGGCCTTTGCTCCAGGATTTTATATTTATTATGCTAGCAAAGTCAATCCTATCTCTAACAGACACTGATTTCTTGATCAGTTCTCTCCTGCCTTGAGTGCATTTGAAAGCAAAGCAACGATCTTTCTAATTTCCACACTGCTCCTCATGTAATTTATCAAATATACAACCTAAACTGACTTCCTTTCTAGCACGTTATTGCAAATCAGTCATTTGTGGGAGAAAAACACAAAGAGAAATAGGACTGTATTTTACATCTTGTTTAAGAAGAGTCTTTCATACTGGGAAGGTGGAAGATGGGCTGTAATTTTACAACATTTAAATAAGAAAATATGCACAGGGGCACACGGAGAGCATGCAGGTGTGATCTCATTTTTCATGCTTCCAGTGAAAGAGGTCATGACCTTTCAGACTTTAACCTCATCACTTCTAATTTTTCATCTTGCGTCTCGGAAGAGAAATTTAACCCATCTGGTTTTCAGTTTTATGAGGTCATGAGCCATGAAAGAAAATCTAGCTTTAAAAAAAAAAGGGAGATACATAATCTTCTCTCTGTGTATAAGAGTAGATTACGCAGATGTTTCTGTTATTTCAAGGCAAACTTAAAAGGGAAATATATCCTCTGCACAATATTGCACATTCATGTCTGTACCACTGTGTGTTTCTGTCTGGTTGTATTTATACATTTCTAATCCCTCTACCAAAATCATACACAATGGTCAACCTTAAACTCCTGCCAACACAAAACTGTGAAAATCCTGCCTTTCATGTCATCACTGGGATATTTAGCCTAGTGCCACAATGAAGCAATAATTTGATCAGAAGTGATAGCTTCCTACTACAGCAGGGCACGAAAAAGCATCCCACCCTGTTCTCTGCTCTATGGCAACACTGGGCAACACAACAGATAGAGTCAACTTAGATCTGAGTTGGACACTTCATTGATCAGTTCACACCTCCAGCAAAGCATTTAATAGTGCTGGTGAAAGGCAGGTTGTTTTCTTTTTTCCTAAAAACACAGCAAAAAGTTTGCAGCCTCCCTTTCCCCAGGCACACAAGCCATAAAGCTTCAGCAACTCACCCCTACACCATAGGAAACATTTTACATACAAAAGAGTTTGTGAGATCTTTTATGGTTTTCAGCATCCACCAAAGCTAGAGAACCATTGTTAAAATCTCCTGAAAGATTTATGAGGATACTTGGAGGTCAGATTGTTCATAGGGTTCTAAACATATAAATGATACAACAAAGCTATTAAACAGTGCAACACCTTCAACAGAGGGTTAACTCATATTTCACTACAAGAACACTGAGTGATGCACCTGTTTCATATCCTTAAGAGATGAAAATTCATAGTAAAATGCAACATGCAGGAATGGTTTTTTTAAGCATTTATTTCAAAAAACAGCAAATTTTGAAAAATGACAACAAAAAATCATATATAAACCAGGAGAAAATTGCTTCTAATATTATTTCTCTAATTACCTTACTATCCAAAGGCCAATCAAGTTCTTGTGGACTGTGTCCATCTTAAGTCCTGTTCCCTTCTCCAGCACAGCAAATACACACTGAGCTGTTAATTGCAGTAACACTAATTAAAAGACAAAACCTCATGACTACATTAACAGTGAAATTGCCAATTAGCACAAAAGGCTTCCTCATTACTGCTGCTGTATGAAATGTGAAGCATGATGTGGATAGCAGACATAAAGTAAAAGATATTTTTAAAAAGCCAATAGGTCACATTTTCAGCTTACTTTAAAAGTACTGCTGGAATCAGTAACTGAGAAGCTGACCTACAGGAAAGAAAGAAATTCCTACAACCTTTTTGTGAAAACCACTAAGAAAAATATTTCCATTTTCCACATCTGCATTCACTTTTCAAAGGAAAGAGTACTTGCCCTGGTGTAGCCACTAGAAAATGGCTTAAAAATTTAAAAGTAGGCCAAAGGCTAAGATTTCAGTGGATAATTTATCCTGACTTTATACTCCACATAAGGCTTTCCTAGAAAGAACTAACGGATACTGAAAGCAGTCCAGGTGATCCTAGTGTCCTTTATTTTGCAGAAGGAACACTTATTCATTCTTGAGTCCTTCAGTCTCTTCCAGCGACCATTTAATGAAAGTTAATCCACATCTCCACAACCCTAGAGCTGCTTCCATAAAGTGATTGTGCTTATCATACAGTCTGTAATTCCTCTGGTCTCTCTCCACCTTTTTTTCTTTTCTTTTTAAAGACTTTTAATTCTAATTCAGAGGTCTCATGGTAAATAAAATGGAAATACTTTCAGCATTATCTTCCTTAAGAGAACTGGAATAGGTATTTGTTTTTCACTTGCTCCCTTTTAATCAAGCATTTTGTTGACCATAATCAATTTCTTCACTCAGGAGAAAAATGTGCAATTATCTACAATGAAGAAGGTGTGTCTAAGGAATAGGGTGGGGGGGAAGAGAAATCAATGAAACCATCTGTCTGACATTCCTACAACATTATAAGAGACTTGTAATTAACTGCTTGCCTACCAAAGTCTGCCAGCTTTAACTCCCCCGTGTCACTGATCAGAAGGTTCTGTGGTTTCAGGTCCCTGTGCAAAATGTAACGCTGGTGGATGTAAGACAGTCCTCGCAGCAACTGAAATAAAAATAACTGAAAAAGAGGGGGACAAAAAATGGCCTCTGTTAATATTTTTCATATAACCACAGGTGATTTCTTCACAATATGCAGGGTGCTTGCACATTGAGGTAACATTGTGTCAGAATTCCTCCCAAACTGGCTAATTCCCACCCAAATTAACAATGAAATTTCCATATGAAATATACTTACTTTTCAAGGACTTAACTCAGCCTCCAAGCACTACTATGTCATAGATTCAATCTGACTGGTTTAAAAAAGAATGAGAGTAATACAACCACGTGCAGAAGGCTTGGTTTCTACCAAATTATAATTATATTCCATTTACCCATATGGCCTTAGAGATTAGGTGGTAGCCTGAAGACAGATGTGTATCTTCACTAATTATAGGAAACAACAGTACACGGTGGATAGGGATGGGAAGATAAGGCTGGGGGATGGAACACTGAAGCTAAAACAAAGAAGAAATTAACAGTATAACAATAATGCCTGTGTACCCAAGGAAATATGCAAGTAAAATAGATTTTATCCTTTGAAATCTCTTTTAGTGGGAGTTTCTTATGTATTTTTCATTAGGAAATAAAAACTCTCACTGAACCTAAGGACAATTTTTGAAACCCACTTGTAATAATCTTTAAGGTAAATTTAGACAGAAACCTCACTCCCTGTCTCCTGGTTTCTTGAGTCCTTCCCTGACTCCATTAATGCTTACTCCTAAAACTAAGCATTACTATTGTGTATTCTGTAATTTACAATTATGAACAAAGAGCTGGATGATCTTTGTCCTCCCCTTTTCATCTCCCCCATGCATCATTCTCCCACATCCTTTTGGACACTTGCTGTGAAGGGCGGTGTTAACCATCATGTGTTTTGTCAATACAAAGGGCGAATGAACTCCCAGGAGTTTCCTTTGCAGTTTATTAAGAACCTATCCCAATGTAGAGACCCTTCCTTTTACCTGATATATTTTAAGAAATACTTCAGTTTTTCTTAAATTTTTAAATGTGAACGCAAAAATCCCTTCCAAAGCTAAACATGGAGGATTCAAGAGCAGATATGGACCTCATGCCTCACAGCTCAGAGAACAGCGAAACGTGCTCTCTATGAAACCACACCAAAGATTTGGGAAAAGTCAACTCAGGCACAGGAGAATTTCTAATTAACTTGCAACACAAGCATCCTATTCAGTGATTACTGAAGTGAAGAGACATTATAAAAAGGGTTACAAAATCTGATTATAGAACAGAATAAAGACTGACATGAAAAAAACAGAAATGTCATGTTACTGAAGGTGAAATGAATTTAATTGCATTTCATTTTTTCCCTGAGTGCAGACACAATACACTCTATGTTTAGCTATTTAGCCAGGGCACAAAGAGCCATATCAGTCACCTTCTTGCCAGGGTTTGGTCTAACAATGTGCTGAGGAAACCTAAGAGCAAAATACATAAAGAATAGCAGGGAAGTCATAAGTAACACGCACATACCTTTTTGAATTGTGGTTAAAGTGGAATTCATGGTACATAAAAACTATTTTAATAAGAGCAAGAAGCAGAAATGGCTTTCATTACAGCCTGAAAATATCAATTTTATTCTATTAAATTACTTTAAAATAATATATTTTTAAAATAAAAAGATGGTCAAAATAACCAGTTTGCTAGCCTAAATCAATAGCATTTAACTTCAAACATTATTTTTAAATATGCAAAGAAATTTCAACTATCATGGTAGCTTACAGCACTGTAATCTTTATAATAATTCAAAATATATTTAATAATGTCTTTTCATTTGGCTTTAGTGCAAAGAGTCAAATGATTTGACACAATGTGCCCAAAAAAACTGCCGAACAACTTCACAGATAAACAGAATAAACATCTGCTCTTGAGGACAGCTTTGGAATGTAGTTTTATACCAAACTTGTAGACATGCTGTATTCATTAAGTACTTCCCCAGAAGTTAATTAATTCACTCACACCTCCTTGGAGAAAGCTCATGGAAGAGAAGGGAAAAAAAACTTCCTGAATTCACTACAGGGTAAACTCAGATATTGGTTTTTTTGCTTTCTCTTTTTCTCTTCCCCTTTGTTTTTATTTGATAATATTAAACGTGAAAAGATTTAAGTGAACACAAGCCTAACATCTGGCAGCAAAGCATTCTGCAAACCACAGGCCCTTTGTCATTGCTTGGGATGGGAAAACACCGAGGGAGGCCTCTCCACTTCCAACAGTTTCCCAGCACAAAAAAAAGAAAAGATAAATTGAAAATAACTGTTTCTGATTCCTCATAAAGCACTTCTGCCCTCTCGCAGTCAAGTTCCCTCTCCTGATCTTGAGGAAAGCCTTCTCCAAGAAACCCATTTTCTTTCCAGATTATCTCCATTACCTTTGCAAGAACAAAAATGAATCCTGGATGAGGTACCATCAATCCTTATCCATATACCCCATTTGAAATTGACATACCTCCTATCATGCTCATACTCTCATCTTACTTGCTCCTTCTTCCATCTCAGTCAATTCCAATCACTATGAAACCTCAGCCTGGGTTTTTTTCAGGGGATTTTGAACAAGCAACTGAACTGCAATTTCCCAAGGCCCCAGGATGGCAGCTGGAGTCAATGGCAAATTCAACATGTATTTCAACAGGTTGGTTGTGATGGTGAAAACAACACAGATTCGTAGCTCTTTAGCTTTTGTGTTGGTAATTTTAATATTGGTCATACACAAGGCTGTATAGGTATTAAATAACCCACAATAACCAAACTAGGACATCATTCACTAAGACATCATTTGCATACAGCTTATTAGTAATAACAAAGGTTTTGGTAATAAAATTAGGCTCACAAAATGACAAAGGTCATTGTGGTGAGGATTGGAAAAGACAGAAAACAGGACAGGGATTTGTCCCTAGAAGCCAGGTTTTCAGCAAAGCTTAACATTAGGAAACTCAACACTTTATGTTCAGACAAAAAAACCCTAACACTTGTGGCTTCAATACTTGCCTATTTATTATAGCCATTAAAAACTACCTTTTTCCCCCTGACTGTTATGCAGCTCTCACTTTAAGGAGTGACATATTTTAATGAAGACTTTTCATTGTCAGCGAGAAAAATGCACGCAGGTCAAAGCTAATTCAGGGTTTATGGACTGTGATATTAAAAGAACATTGGCAGCTCTTAAAACTTACAAGAGAAAGCCTTCAACTCCACAAGGGGGTGTTAGGACCTACATAGTCCTTCAAGTGCAATGCCTGGATAGCCATTTGAGCTACATGCAACATTTGACCAAAAGCCCATAGTAGTTTTAAAATACATTTTCTGAGAGTCTTTTAGCTATCTGGAGGAACAGCCCAGCTCTCCTGGTGTTTCAGTGAGTCTGGGTAAGTGTACGACCCAGAGCCTTACGTGCAGGCACCCAATGGCTGCCCGGTGGCCCACGTGCTGCAGAATGCTTCACTATCTCTTGGCCTCCGAACAAGCTCCTAAGTTACACACTGACATAGGCTGTACAAAACACATCTAAAGGGTGGGACTGAGCAGCTAACACCGTGTGACTTAGGTTCAGAGGGTTCTTTCCAGTCTAAAGATGAAGGGGAACACTCATGTATAAGTAATCTGTGAAAAGGACTCAGGTGACTCCATACAGCTGCCCTCCATTATCAGAGATGGTAGAGAGTTTCTGGCAAAGGATACTGAGGTAAGTGAAAAGCAGAAATTCACAACATGCCTGGGGAGATTCTCCAGAGAATCTACCATTCCAAGACAGACTCTGCTGAGGCACTGAGGACCCCAATGACAGAAAGGATGCTTGCCAAGAGGACAGAAAAATTATGCCTGTGGGGGCCTTTTAAAAGTCTTTCCGTTATGGCAAAGAGGGATTTCCAAACGATTTTCTTTATTTCAGCTCCCTTTAATTCATGTTGTATTGTGGGAATAGAGGATCTGGCCCTGGATACAGAAGTAGAAAGCTACACTGAACTAGAAAGCTACAAAGAACTTTTTAGTTTACGGAAAATACACAAAACTCTTGGTTCTGCTCTCTTGGCAGCAAAAGACTGCAAAAAAGACTAAGATAATCTGGACCAGGAGTTAACATTATTTCAGAAGAAAGCTGAAAGCAAGTCTGAATTAATGTGTCTTTCCTTCAGCAAGCTCATACTGCTCTATCAGTATTGTTACTTTTGAAAAATAATACACAATCCCACACAAGATTTATTATCATCCATCACTGATTACACAAATGCTCCTGCTTGCTCTGTGTATCAAAGCACACTGTTTGGTATCACACAATCATCTGAATTCCCAAGTGTGTATTCAGCATCAATCAAGTCATATTTAGTCTTAATAGGCCATCAAATCTAAAAATATCAATAAAAGAAACCTAACTTGGGACATCCCATCTCATGCTTGCAATCAGTGAAGTTCTCCCTATCATCCAGAGGACAGTACAGGCTTCTGTAAATTATTGGCTATTTAAAAAGGTAAAAGGAAGTAATAAATCACTACAGTGCCATCTCACAGCCTTGGAAATAAACACAACCAAACACATTACTCAGTTCCATTTGGGTTCACTAGACTGTTTGGGAGATTTAGAACTATGTGTTTGAAAACACTAACATTAGAAAAAACTACCTGGTAATATGTACTATCACAGAAGCAACAAGAAACATCCCTCTCTGACTTCTGCTGGCATGTCAAAAGCTTGTCAAGCACAATCTTTTTTATTGCTCTTGGTTTGCTATTCATTTCCTTCTTCTCAACCAGGATAATAACCATGAGATAAAATCAGCTTTTCAATTCTATGACCTGGGGATATACTGTACTTTTTAGGTCAAAGCTTTTTAGACTCTGTTGCTAAAATTGTCAGAAGAAGCTGCAGGAACAAAGTATTGACTTAAGACAAATTTGCATCCCTACAAATAAGGAAAATATGAATAAAAAATTATTAGCTATTTGAATCTGCAGGATTTTCGGATCATAATAAGATTTATCTCACTAGAAGGTTTCTCCTATCTGTCTTTCCTGGAATCAACTGAGTTCTCTCCAAAAGAATTTTAAACCAATCCACTCCAAAATGCATTTATAAAGGCTTCTAACTTGCTCCTGCATTCCTTACATGAGAGTCTTACCAAGGCAATGTCACACAGAAATACATATGATACAGCCACAGGAAATGTGCATTGCATCATCGCTTAAAAAATGTATATATACAGATTTTTCCACTTATTTCCAGCAGAACTGCAAAGGAAAGAGATTGGAATGCGTTAATTCCTTAAACTTCTATTCTCTTTGATGCTCTTTTAATCATTTTTTGTCCCCTCTGGGTACTACTACAGTCATTTGCAATGAGGAAGGTGTGCTTAATTAACTGAGCATAAAGACACTCCCTTATGATCAGTTATAGTCGTCTGCTAATGTTCAGTAAGTAGAAGACTCAGGTTTTTTCTTCTGAATGGCAAAAGCAAAAATAAATTCAATTCAATTGAATCTGCTTTTTTACCTTTCATCAACTCACTTCCATGCTGAAGTAGGTCAGCTCACAGATTTTAAAAATTTTGAAGTGTTCTCCCTAAAATATATGTTTTCTTGCCATATGTGAATCGTGACGATCATACAGACAATAAATTACAAGTGCACTTATGAAAGTGACATTCTTCTAACATGAATTTCAACATGCTAATGAAGATTCTTCATTAACTGTTCACAGTTGTGCATATTATCAAACCATTAAGTGACAAGACTGACACGAAGTAGAGTGAAATGCTGGTGCCATATTTAATGTCTGATAACTAAGAAGTCTAATTTAAATAATCAATTCTCAATGCCATGTGTAAAAGACGACCTTAATTAGGCATAACATTATTCTGTCTGCTGCACACCTGCTTGTTCACTGAATGAGGAATGAAAAATAGTACCTTCTCAACCACATTAAACAGCATCACTTCTTACTTAACATATCTACTGAAATAGACTTTTAATTCAACTTCACATCAGCAACATGACCAATTTTAGTGAGTAGGAGAGAGATTTCAAAGGCACGACATTAGTTTAGATTTGCTTCCAGTAACAACAGATAAATTTTAAAGGACCACCACAGCAGGTTTTCAACTCAAAGTCAAAGACTGTTTTCTTCAAGCCCCAGCAAGTCAGTGACATAAAAATTCATTTCATACCTGGATCTACTAACGCAGTTTAACTGCCCATTTCCTGTGCACTTACATGTATGGCACTCAACCTCCTGGTCAGCCACCTCTAGTTACACACAGGTGCCCACACACCACAGCTTCCCCTACACCGTGTAACACGTCTTTGTCACATGGGGATGCAGAACTTGCCACGTAATTCCACGTCTCCCCACAGAAAAAGGGGAACACAAACTTCCCATCCATGCCACAGATGTTGATACAATCACACAACGGAAAGAAAACAGAAACAGGTGAGGGAAGTTAACAAGCGTTGCTAACACAACTGCAACCTAAAACCTAAAGCATTTTTATTCTGCTTTTCAGATATTACGCTTTTCTAATGAGCACGTGGGTTTGAATCTTTCTATTAATAAATGTAGCTGCTGCTTAGCAAGAGCCAGTATGAAATGCTCTGCTACTGCCACGTTCAAGCAGCTTCACTTCAGTGCAGTAAGCCTCATATGGATACGACACGGGAGCTGCCTAATCCTTGCATGTTCTGAATGCTTCCCTATCCTTTGTACCTCAGACCATCCTAACGCTGTAATCAGTTCAGCAATAAATATTAATGTTTACAGAAGACATCAGATGACAACTACCCTATGGCTTTGACTCAGATTATTAATTTTCACATTAGTCATTAAATGCTAAAATTACTCATCTGACAAAACCAGACTGAACACTAAAAACTGCAACCATTAGTTAAGGACAATGTTCACAGTGCTGCAGTGCAGTGAGGAACACATGAATACCATAAATGACTAAGTTCATATCATATAACAATCAGTGTATTTCAACATTTTCAATCCAATGTTATAGAGACCACCATCAAACCCTCGGTAATAAATTCAGTATTTTCATCATATCTGGGGTTTTTTTAACTGTGTAGTTGCTATAGAGTTGACTGACCTCTTCTCGAGCATTTAGCACAGAAAAATGTTGCAGCACCTCATTATGTGTCACTAATTACTATCTATTACATTACTTTTAAAATAATTTTTAAAGTTTTAACACAAACTAATTATATTTTTTGCTGAAACATAATCATATTTTTATGGAGGTTGTTGGGCTGCCCTAGGAAACTAAGTGCCCAAATCCCAATCCACATTTTGCTATACACCCTGACTCAGTATTGCAGTGATAAAACACATTTTTAAAGGTTCTGGTGGGGGTAGGGCTTAGTTGAGGTTTTGCTTCAAAAATATCCATCCATTATGCACAGAAAACTGCCGTGCCCCGCTTCCTAGGAGAAAGGAAGGCTCAAAACTGAGATGGGTAAGAGCTGAAGTCTTGAAGGCTCCTGGGAGAAGGCTGAATATTCTTGTTGCCTGCATGCAAAGCTCAACAAGAGGGCCTGCCTAGTTCTTCTTAACACTTTTTGGCCCTAGGAAGAGAAAAGGTGCCGAGGGAGAAGAACAAATCAGTGGAGCAATATCAGATAGAATAAGAACAAACTGGAAGTTCCTTCCCCCTCTGGTCACAGCAGACTACAGGAGGCTTCCAAGTTGCCTGAAGTAAAAGATTTTGAGAGCAATTAAGAGACAGAGACAGTTTTTGTCTGGTTGACAACCCGTTGTCATTCAGGCTGGTGTTGCTCGGATCAAGGAACAGAGGTCAGAGGTGAGTGTCTTTTTATACTGCCAAAGATGGGGTTTTTCCTGTCAAATGCTCACACAAATCAATACTACCTCTAACACTTCAAGTAGAAGAAAAAAGGCAGAGAGAAAAAATTCAGGATGCTTTTCTCAAAAGATTTCAGCTATCTTAAGGCAGCATCACTAATTAAGAAGCAAATCAACTTTCATTAATTTATTTTTAAGGCAGGGATGCAAACAAGCAATGTAGGCATGACAGATGCAAGCCTTTGATCCTCTTATTCTACCAGTAATAGGAGTTACAGTAAACAAACTCAACTATAAGAAAAATGCATCAAGACATAAAGATGAATTTATGTGCATTACTGGGAATGTAATAATATGGGTAAAAGACACAGTTAAAATAAAGGTGATTTTTCAAAGACTAGAAGAAGCTAAGAACAGTTACATTTTCACAGGACATGCTGAAATGCACAAATAAAAACATACTTAAATTATGAATTTACAAAACCAGAGCCATTTATGGACAGCTGCAAACAAAAGCTCATGAGAACCAAGAAGGTAAGACAAAAGAGTGGTGGAGATAGCCCTGTATCAGACAGAAAGGGACATAAATCAGAATGAAGATCATAACAAAAAAAATAAAATATCACTGGTAGGGTCAGCTAGTTGCTCTGACCCATTAGAGTTCCTGCTGTAGGAAGCAATCCAGATGTTCCAATTTAGCATGGACTAACTCTAAAGGCTGCAACATCTGTACAAAAGAAAGCCAGGGGTACAGATTTCGGTAGTCTGGGACAGGAGGAACAGCACAGGGCTAGTCATGAGCAAATCTTGTACCTCAGTTTGCAATAGCACGTTTTGCAGCTTGGCAAGCACCACACGGTATGCACATAAATCTGTTCCTATTTCCAGTCATGGACAAGGCTGAAGCTATAGCTTCCAGCAGAAACATGATTATATGTGGGGCCATGTACTTAAGATTTATTGCTTGCCTTCAATTGTGGGAAAACTGAGAAAGATATCTTTTAAACCAGACAAGAGAAGATGAGTCCATGCCGACTACACACGGACTTATTAACTGATTGCCTTTTTCCTCAACATCTCTAACACTGTACACAGTATATGAATGTATAGTTATAAATAAATGGTAGACATGCAAGTTTGTTAGCTACCAAGGATGTAAATAATTTTATATTTGGAGCTGATGGAGTTTGCAGAATATATGGACTGAAACAACTGCTTTATGCCAATTTCTCTTGAAGCTGACGAAGATGTTTCAGGTACCTAACTGTGTTTATGTCATCAGAATAACTGGTTTAACATCACCAGGGACAGACATTTTTAAAACATCTCAGCATCACACACAAACTCCTTGAAGGGTTTAAAGCCTGATGTTATTTGAAGAACTTGTGCCTCCACCCCTGAACTATAAAATCTTGAAGTCATTATGTGTCAATACATACATACCAATAAAAATGCTAAACCTATTACTTTGGGAAGAAATCTTGTTTTATTTGCCTATGCATACTGTCCCTGGACTTCTACAGCTGCCAGCTGAGACATTCTTCTTTATACTTCCACATACTTATAATGTTCTCCTTAGTATTTATTTAAAATAGTTAAGTGACAGCAAATAGCCTATTTAAAAGCACAAAGAAAAGCAATGCCAAACACAATACCTGAGGGGACAACAATATGTGTGTCCGTCAAAGTAATTTAGATTTTTATTCTACTTATTAGTCTTCATTTAAAAGTAAGCCTGAGGGAACAAGCATTGTCTTTAGCTTGCAAATACAGAGCAAATTCAGAAATATAATTAAGCTGAAGATATCCTATAGAATCCAAGATGTAAGTAAATAATGGCTTTCCATCTGCCTTCCGATAAAATACTGTTTAACAGGAACTACTTTCTTTGGAAAAAGAACGATTTCTGATTATGTGGGTTTGTGTTTATAAGAACTGGCAATAAGCCAGAAAGGAATACCCATCAATAGGCAATACTTTCCCCAAGTACAAAATTAAAAGGCGGGGGGTCTTTTGTCATGCTGGGAGAGCATCAATGGCTTAATCCCACAGGTTAGCCCCAGAGAGCCGAGACTAATTTATTGCTACTGGAATATAATTGCTCAACTGGAAGCTTTAAAAATGGATTTAGGGATCACATAACCACCGATTCTGAACAAACAGTGTCCAAAAGTCTGACTAAAAGTGAAATTACTAAAGAACCTCTAGAAAGAAGGCACTGTCAGGGAGAGAAGGCTAATTAATATAGCTCAGTTTAACCCTTAGAAACAGCTGTGGATCCAAAGAGACAACTTTGTCCAGAAGCTAAAACCAAAACAAAGTGGCAAAGTCTCAGATCCCCAATTGCATAAGTCAACAAACTGAGTACAGCACAACAAAGCATTAAAATGAAATGGTTATGAAATAACTATCTTACTTCCCCTGAAACAAAAGAGCAGTGCAAGCTTTTAGTTTGGCATGCTGGTGAAAGTCTGGGAATTTTTAGCATATGTGACTGGGTTTCTGTCCTCCCAGCTGAAGAAATCACTCTCTTGGGCTATTTTTAATTTAGCTTTGAGAGCAGGTATTACACTGAAAATCCCAAGCAGGCTGATTCATTAATTAAAATGGTAGGACCTCAAATCATCCTACCTGGTTTTAACAATTACTGCATGATTAAGGCTAGCCTTTGTTGCTGGCCTGGCAAGAGAGTCCACTAAATATAAATAACTGATTTTCATCAATATTATTTAAGAGGAAAAAAAAGTTAAATGTTCAATAGGATTGCTCATGTTTTGTCTGCTGATTGAAGTTTCATCTGCTCCAACTCCAAATTTTTTTTTCTTTTCAACCCCCTGCTGCTCCCCACTTTTATTAATAATCCATTGAAAATTTACAAAACTTGAACCAGCAGTACATCAGGATTCTACATTTAGCTACTCAAATAAATATTTCTGTTGTGTCTATAAGCTTCAAAGGTGTTGCTGAGCACTGTTAGATGGCACACATAGCCACAGAAATACATGCAAAAAATCTGAAAGGGAAATGCTGTTGCTACAGATCTCTCTGAGGGTCTTGTTTTAAAAGACAGGTATCTCAGGATTTAGAGGAGTGGTGTACTAGAAAGCTAAACTATCTGTATATATCCATCCTCCTCAAAGACAAGGTCACTGGGCCCTGATAAGATAAAATAAAAGTACAATTATGTGAATTATTATGTCTTTTTTAGTGGGGAAAAATTAAAGCTACAACTACTAGTGCATATCAGACCTTGAGCTACACAGCACTGCAGCCTTGGATTAAGATTTACAAATCTGAAGCAGCACAAAGAATCTTAATAGCCAGTCTTCATTTATCCCAAAACTCAGAGAAATGAATATAAAAGTATCCAGACAGGGAAATTAAACACAACCCCATTGTTTTAACAAGCACATTCAACACCTGAAACTCTGCTTAGGAAACTGAGAAGGGAAGAAGGCTCAGAAGTTTCAGGGGTCAAAAAGTAGGTCCTACCTCACCCCCTTTAGTGCCACACCCATGGTGTGTGAGTGTGTTGGTTTTGGTTTTTTTTCCCAAATATATGCATTAAGGAGGAATTTTCCTTGTTTTTTTTTTAGATGAAAGTAATTCTTATCTGAATTCTTATGTTGTAGATGCCACTTTTCATTCAAAGAACACAGAAAATTAATGAATCTACATGATGTGCAACAATGATCAGCTATTGCAGAAGCAAAAATACTTCCTCTTTTAAAAATATTTTTCTTTATTTTAAACAAGACAATTGTAACAAATATCATCTGAGTGATCTATACACACATGACACATTCTGACCATCTGGTTAGCTTCCATTTGATACTAAAATCATTTGGCTGACTTCCCAAGTAGTACCTGGATCAAGTCTCTACTCATCTATCTTTCCATTAAATCCTGCTAATAAACTCTGTCCTTCCTGTGTGATTCTAAGATGATCTACCTTAGAAGGAAAAAAAATTTCCAAAGTGAGATCAGCTATGAAAATGCTGATCTCATCCAAGAAAGTGAGCAAAACTATTAGGGAAGGTTTTATATGTTCATATAAAAAGCAGTACATTCAGCTAATACAATTAATTACAGTTCCCTCAAAATTGATGAACCCACACTAACTCACCTAACTGTAGATCTAGCACTGACAACCTAAAGCCTGTTTACCTTGGGATTTTAGGGCAGTATTGCCTTTAGAGCAAGTGTTTGAATGGAGGGAAGGGATTACAAACACTTAACAGCATTCACTAATGTATTTTGGCTCTGAGTCAATTTTACAAACCTCCGAACTTCTACTGCAGGAATGCTCAAATACTTGAACTTGTGATTATTTTCAAAGAAAACAAATATTTAAAAATACAGTTCATATGCCAGGATTTTCCCTTTAGCTAGCGATCAGTTTCTATGAAACAACAGACGTGACATTTTTTGCAAAGTAACTGCTACTGCATTTGCCGTGAATGTGTGCTCTTTTTGACTCTTACCTTCACATTCTCTGGATGAAGCCCTCCAGGGTGTTTGTCCATGTACTGACATAAATCAGTGTGCTAAAAGAAAGTCAGATGGAGAAAACTATATTAATATCCATATGACTGCACCAATAAATACCCCTCTACTCAGGAGTGGACATAACAAATGGAAAATAAAATTCTTTTTTCAGCCACACATGTGCAAAAACACATTTTTACCTTTACACTCATTTTATTTAACAGTTGTGATAACTGATATGAATATTCAACAAATGCAAATTAATATTTTTTTCTAACACCCTGCATTTGGTAGATTAATTTCCTGAATTTTAATAACATTTTAAAACTTGTAAGGACAGTATCACCATCAACACCACAAAGATAATATCCAGACAGAAGAGGAAGAACCTAAAGGGAGAATCTCGTATCTCATTGTTCACATTATAGCACTGCCCTTTAAATGTAATTTTACAGCAATTCTAGATTAAGATGGGTTAAAGGTTTAGAAAATAAAGCTGAAAGGCATTGCATATCAGAGTATTGAGCGGTACCTTCCAGCTCAAAAAGAAGCACCTACAATGGACATGTACAGCCATTAAATACAGATACTTTAGAAAATAACTTCATGGAAAATTCAAACCTAAGTTTTCCCATCATAGTTACCTATATTTCCTGCAAACATAGCATGAAATCTCTTCAGAAATAAAATAAAAAAAAAGGTTTGCAGTGTACAGATTAATGTTATTTTTAATGAATAAATATTTATAGCTTTTACTATGGAAACACTTCTCTGAATTATTCTCTTACATTTCTACACTGCAGCAGCATGGCTTCAGTCAAGTGGCATGTTGCTTCTCTAATGTGCTTGCATAACTCAGCTTCTGGAATTATGTTCAGAATGAGAAAAGCAAAAATATGCACTTGATTAACCAGCAAATACTCAGGCTCTGTCTTCCACATCTGGTTTCTGAACACATCTGGTAAAAATCATCCAACATTCCTTGAAAAGCTACTTGGCAATACCTGCCTCACATACACAACAGCTCAGCTAAATACAGGCAGTTTTCAAAGTGAGAGTTTTGGACAAAAGTTGCCTTCCATGCAGCAGAATGGTGTCTCTGTGCACCGTTTCCCAAACCAGGAGGCATTCTTCAGCTTTCTTTTGCAGTGTAGTGCAGACACATAGGAGAGTTCACATCTGAGACACAAAATTTGTTCTAGCCACAACTATTCTGCATAAAAAGCCTCAGAATCCTGGAAATCTTACAGAGTCAATTGTGCCTCAACTGCAGTCTTTTAGCATTTATTTTTTTTCCCTACCCACACACTGCAGACACAGAGGAACATGTACCAAGCCTTCATTCAGATGGTGAAGAGAAATTGCATGTATTTTCTGTTCAAATCTTTCAACAATTTGCTTTTATAAAACTAAGAGTCCTTCTCATAAAAGTAACTAAACATTATGGTAAGAACTGTGGAAGCAACTTAAAATGTTAGAGAACATTGCTTCCCACTTTAAAAAAAGAAGGTGGCAGCAAAGCAAAGGCAGCATCAGCTGCTCCCCTTTTCCAAGGTAGGGACTGAATGCACATTGAATTAAACATTAGTACAGCCAGGAAAACTGACAGTGCTGCAGAGACAGCTCTTTCTAAACCTGTTTTCCCTTTTGGCAGCCAAAGTGTCTGCTCCAGTGCTTGTGTGCACAACTGACATTGAAGCAGACAACACGAATGCAAGTTTCAGGAAAGCATTAAAAAAGAAAACAAGGGAGCAAGCTGGATGAAAGCGGTTTTGTAATGGTATTCCATGAAATTTGTACTATATAGACTGACTCTTTTTCTTCATGCCGTATTTCAAGGTGGAAAACAACATGCTTTCCCAAGCGGAAGAGTGGCTGCAAATACAGCCTGCCATAGACTGAGACTGGAGTCTTTGCTGCGGTCACCACTCCGATCTAATAAAATATATACCCTAAAGGAAAATTCAAGATACAATTACACATGGCAATAACATAAAAAATATACTGAAACAAGTTACAAAGACAAGAAACAGACCAACCAATACACCTTTCACAGTCCATTCTGCACTGTCTCAGAGAGTAAGGCACCTCACGGGGAAGCAGCATACTGGGAATGCAGCACAGAGACATCCAAGTAATTGCACACATTCTGATCCCAAATGGACCTGGCTAGACCAATTCTGCTTCAAGCTAGCTTTTAACAGCTCTAGCACCCATCCTGTTAACCCCCAACACACATAAATCACCAAAGTAATACCACGCTGACAGAACATTTGATGTTTTAGTTTAAGTTCAAAATCCCATTATTTCCTGCTCTTTACACTCCACCAGTTTACCCACATCTATATGTACAAGTACTCAATTAGCACTCCTCTGCTCAAAACAGCTACACACACACACACACACAAAAAAAAAAAAAAAAAAAAAAAAAAAAAAGAGCAGAGGTACATCAAGTTTCTATAGAGAAGAACTCAAAAGCTAGGAAAGTCCAGAATTAATGGGGTTTATCCAACCTTTTATTTGTTTCTCCATTAAATGTATATTGTAACTCCTAAAAGGTCTAATGTCTTTAGGTCATATCTTTTTTTTTTTCATTCCCAGGATTAGACATACTCATTGAACAGAAGGAGATACTTGATTAAAAAATAGCTGTACTGTTTTACGGGTAGGGGGTTGTCTTATATTCTCAAACAGCTTGAAGAGTCCAGCTTTTTTACTACTTTGAAGACATAAATAATCTCACAGGTTTTCCTACACTGCTTATTGCTATGGTACTTACATGCTTTACAAATATAGAATAATGCAGGAGACACAAAGCATTACTTCTGTTTATCAGATAGGGACTTGAAGCAAAGACAAAAAAAAAAAAAAAAAAAAAAAAAGCCTAAGAATCGCTGATCTGGACAATTCTGTTCAAAGAACTTTGGTTTTGACTTTTCAGAGTATTTGGCACTATTTTGTCTTCTGTGTTTTGACTGACTGTGGTGGTAATGAAAGATATTCTGGTCTTCAGGTGCACCCTTTGCCCCCACATACATCCTCTTCCTTTTTGCTGTCTCGGATGGGCAATGAGGTTTGTCCTAAGCTAAGAATACCTGGTGGACTTTGCAGAATGAACTGTCTGGATGCTCTCATTCCAGAGATGGGGAGGCTGACATGTTTCTATTGACTTTGGTGCACACTGACCTGAAAAAGTATATAAAATGCATTGGTAATATTTAAATAGATATTAACAATAAATCTAAACATAATCATCCACCTAATCATTGTGTCCTTCTCGTGCCTGGCTGAGAGCCTTGTCTCTACTCTGCAACACTGGCTTCAGTTACAGCTGTAAATGTGTTTGCAAAGGAAACTGCGAATCTCATGCTGAATAGCAGAAATCTGTAATGATAACAATTTCAGCTGGTGATGACAATAGAGCAGGGATGGAACCCAGTTCTCTACAGCAGTTATTACCTAACTTGTCTTGAAATGATACTTCGAATAAGGCAGGAACCTCAGAAGACATCCTGGTTCCCAGATTCACAAAAAATGAGAGAAATTCAAAAACAATCACATGCCTTCACCACATAATCCTTTGCAAAGCTGCACAACATGCACTTCCACAAGGATGAAAAAAAGGAGATTGCCCAGGCCATCTTTATCTTGGTCCTCCAATTTTAAGAGCTCAATTTTCCCACTTCACTAACAAAACAATGTTTTCTGCAAAATCTGTTATGCTTTCAGCAAACAATTCTATCTCTCCTCCCACTACCGGCTTTCCCAGAAACAGAGATGAATAGCTACAATATTTGAAGTGAGAGACTGAAGTTTTTGAGAAGAGAGGATGAATCTTCAAAGACATAGCTCTTAAGTACAATTTATGATTTTTCTGAAGCTTATCACTTGACCAAATTTGTGGCAATTTTCAAAATAACAGTCCAAGGGCACCCACAGCACAAAGACTACCCATCCCCTGAATTCCAAATCCATACTATACAGCTTGAATATTTGAGATAAGGGTCCTCCAGATAGAGGTTCAAGATATTTTGGCTGAAAGTAAACGTAAATATAGGTAATCTGAGACAGCCTTTGGCATTTTTGCCTTCAAATAATTGTATTTCACTACTGTGTGCCAGAAGATCACAGCTCCAGGGCTGCACCTTGTCTTCAGGGTTCTGACACACACAGCTTCTTGAGAAGGCCCTGTCCAGCTTTTTTGTTACCTTCTCTCAGTACACTAAAACACAGATCTTTCCCTCAGTGCACATCTCAAGTAACAAAGCCTCCATTAAGAAACCCATGACCCTTCCTGGGCTAGATGGAACAATTTCTAGATAGACCAGAGACTGCACAGTGCTTCCTAGGATAGGGGATGGAAAACCCATGCTCAGCAACGCTGGTTCACCTAGTCTTGTTTCCAAACTAAATATAGAAGCACATCAGCCAATGCTCATTTTTGACCCCAACTTAAATTAATCGCAAATGTTTTCCACCCTGTCATAGAGACAAGTATCACAACTCTTACAGGTACCTGAAAATGAGAGACAGATTAAGTAACTTTTCCAACATAACTGCTCATAGTCTAAATAAAAATCAAAGTCATACAAGGATTAAAAAAAAAAAAAGAAAATAAAGAAAATGCACACTTGCTCAGACTCTCTCTGTAATATTTTCCCACATTTTCCCCCTATACCATCAACTACCGTGACAACTCTACAACTAGACATTATTGTCCAGAAGACAATGAATTGATGAATTGGGGTTTTGATTCAAACTTGGGGCAGTGTATAATTGTACAAAGGTTGTTTTTGTTTAGCAAGACACTGGTTTATAAGTAGACACATGTGTGTTTATGTTTGTGAGCATATTGTGTATAAGCATCTGCTGAAGGGAAAAGAATTTTGGCTGATATTTATACAGCTGAAGCAAGGTTTATATACACTACATCCTAGGTCTGGAAAAGAGCGAGTATGCAAACAAAGGGGGGAAAAAAGACAAATGTTGGTGACTCTTTTCTTCTCCTCTTGAAAGAATTCTAATTATGAATAACAAGCTAGAAATGTCTTCAGATATGCTCTGTGCTTCACTTTAACATCAACTGTTTTGCTCAGCTTTCTTACTCAGAAATCAGACTCTGCTACTGAACATAAATGTGTGCGGACAAAGGGTGGGACGTTTCCTTTCAAAGGCAAGGCTAGTGACATGAAATGATCTCTACTTTGCCCACCCATCTCCATAATAATAATGTGACTGTCATTCTCTTCTAATTAAATTAGTCACTTCTACTTCCCATGCAATGCATTCTCTTTCCCTCCTCTTCCTCATTCTTGATAAATCTCCATGTGACTTAGGCGTCCCATAATTCTGCCTAATTGGTTTCAGCTGTCATTTTTAAAGCTGGAATGCAGGGAGAGCCCGAGGCTTGTGAATGGAACAGGAAGCACTTCCAACTTCATTCCCATCATGTAAAACCAGCAATGTGTAAGAGCCCTCCCATTAAAACAAAACTGGGAGTATTTGGCTGCTGGCGATGCCATCATGCAGCAGACAGATTGTGCTGCTCCACTGAGGCAGCGAGGCTGTTGTGAGCCATTCCTCTCTGCTCAGAGGAGAGCACACATTATTTATGCCCTAGCAGCTTTCCTAACTAAAATACCTTCCTTTTCGTCACCAACAAATTCTTAAACCGATAATATAATTTACCAATAAAAGGATGGGTACCAGGAATATCTAAAGTGACAGGAGAACAAAAAAAAGTTAATTCCTTTTACATGGCATGTATCCTCCAACCTGTGCGCTCTGCAGATTACTGTGCCACAGTTTAAACTTATTTCACGTCACTGGTATCTTCAAAAGTCTCATAGACTCTCGTTTTCATGTATTTCTGTAGCTTTCTACAATTCAATCATTTCCCTCTATGAGATGACACAGTGTTACCCATGCTAACAAAAAAATACCCTACAAGGTATCTTTGGGTAATATCTAAGCAACTTCCAGCAAAACAGCAGCAGGCGACAGCACCAGCTGGGCTGAGCAGCAGGGGAAAGATCTATATTAGGGATTTAAGGAAGAAAATCTGCCCCACAAGACACTCATAATGAAAACAATTCTGCTAACAGATGTTTTTAGTGCCTTGGATTTCTCTCACACTGTCAACAAAGATAAGTATACTTCAAAATACATGAACAATACTATATAGAAAAGGAGACTAGGCGCTGGGGGAGTAGATAATACAGATAGAAACATATCTGAAAATACCACAGAGAAAAAGGGATACACAGTTGTCTGATTTTTGGCTGTTACTAGAAAAGATAGATTTATTTATGGATACAAAGCCCCTGTTCATTTCACAGAGAATAATCTGCTTCCTTACAGACACGTGAAACACACACCACTAAGGAAAGAATTGTTGAATGAACTAAGAGATCTTCAACAAAATACAGTTTTCTAAAGATGTCAGTTTATCCTCCTCCTTATTCTCTGTCCACCATAATAATTCCATCTGCTTTGTGCTCTTAGTAATTCAGGTTAGGGAGACAAAACTCACTTAATTTAGTGAGATTATCTGAACAAAAGAATGACATTGCAAAAATAAGTGGGAATTCCTGTTTAGTGTCATCAAAAGCTAGCATCAAATCATCAGCTTGTGCAAACTGTGATGGATTTAGAGACCTCAAAATCAACAGAGTTGGGACAATTTTTGCGTGCTGTAACACACGTGCCCACAAGGATGGGCATGTGCACATTGTCTCTAATTTGTTTTGTCACTGAGCTTCCACAACACTGACAACAATAGGCACACATAACAAACAAACAAACAAACTAACTAACTAAAAATAATAAAAATCTGAAGATACAAAATTTCTTGTTAGAGCATGGAAGTTTCCCATATCATGGTGAAAGTACTTGCTCCAGGACCAGGTAAGCAGAACACATACATGGCAGGCAGGCTGACAGTCCACACACAGCCACACACATCAAGTATCCACAATGATACTGGCGTGGCACTGACTGTGGATAATTCAATTGTATCTACACAAGCTCAGGTGGCACAAGAGTCCTTCGTATAGTGGTGTGTGCTGGGCAACAATAGAGCAGGAAAGGACCAGTGCAAAACCCTCCTTTAAAAACTTCCACATCCTCTGTAGACCTCTCTTCACACTGGCTGAGTGAATTTTTCTGTCATTGTATGCTAATCTTAACTGTCCGTGCATGATTGTAAGATTAATAAAAATGTTATAGGGAAAAACTCAGTTCACACTGCAAGGCACAGAAGAGATAAATGAGGCACCCATGGATTAGATCTTCTTTATTCAAAGTAGTAAAATAGAAACAATTATTAGGGCTTTTTAACTTTCAAGAACTGGCTGTGGTTATTACTCAGGCTTGGTTCCTGGTTCCTCCTATTCTCCATTTCTTAATTATCTATTACATCATAAAACTATAAAAATACCTGCAATTATTGATTTATTCATTCTGACTTCAGGATTTTTACTACTTTTATTTTGACAGAACTGCTCATCCCAAGTTTCTGGTTTTAAAAATTGCATAGATATATTTTTATCAATATGACTAAATTAGTACAAAGCTACATACTTTGTTCAGGAAGGAAAAATCTATTTTTAAGATTTAAAATTATGGTAGTCATCACTCTCCAAACAGTAAGTTTAGACTGGTGGTTTGTTTGTTGTTTTTTTTCAATCTGCACAGAATAAATGAGAGCATCACATTTAAGAAGAATTAAGACTTACAACTCATATTATTAAAGGAAACCTGAGGAAAAAAAAAGTTTAATTAGACTGCACAGTCTCTAGTGCAAGTTGAGATACCGTCAGGTTTCACCTCAGAGGAGCTAGGCGATGCCAGTTTTATGATGGAAATAAAAAGATAAGGAATATGTGGGATGGCACCAGAACTACTGATGATAGAGGTGTGCATAAATCTATAACATAGAGATAATTAATTACTAAAAAGACCCAACCAAAAAAACCAAAAAAACCAACAACAAAACAACAACAACAACAACAAAAAAACCCACAAAAAACCACAAACAAACAAAAAAACCCCAACCAACCAACCAAAAACAAAACCCCCCCACACACAAACAAACAAAAAGCTCACAACTAGAATTTCTTTTTGCAAACATTTTTAAAGTAGTAAAATAAACTCATATTTTTTCTTCAGTTCATGACACAGGGAAGCAACTTAATTGCATATTAACTTCACTGAAAAACTAAAAGGGTTCATATTTTGCTGATGAAAACTATGATGCAGAAAGATACGTATAGAAAGGACTTCAAAAAGAAAAAATAATAATCTTACCAATATCTACTATTAATGACAGAATTCCATTGATTATTTGCCTAAACAGTTCTTTAAAAACTGACAGTATTAGACAAACCATCACCCCACAGTAGCTTCTTAAGTGCTTTATTATTGTTAGCATGAAAGGGGCATTCCTTGAGTTTAATCTTTCTCTTCCTTGCTGTAATTTCAAATTTTCTTTTTTTATCCTCTTTACCATTCACATAGAAATAGGTCACTGACTTTCTCTATGATATATTTAAAGGTTGTAAATGTCTTATCCTTTTTTATCCCCAACTATAAAGAGCCCTGCTTACTTTGACTTTTCCTTAGAGGGCTTTATTCTTGATGTTTACCCACCCTTGTCTTTTTCCCCCTCAGGTCTCCAGCTGATTCATGACTTTCTTGTGTGCACAAATTTACCCTTTAGGATGGTGGTTTTACCTGTATTAAGTAAAGTGTCAACACTGGCATGTCTACTATGCACATGCGTCTTACTACATGTACATGTTTTTTAATGGACTGCAATGACACTTGAATTTTTATCTGTAATTTAGGGAAAAACTAATTGGGATCTGTCAGGAAGTAAAATATCTCATGGGACTTCCGGTATTCCATCCATCAGCTCAACTCTGAATGTTTCTTATGCTTTGATTTTGTTGTGTGTATTGCTTTGGGTTTTTTTTAATACTTACATTGAATGCAAGTGTTAATACTTAATAAAAAGAAGAATAAATAATAGATGCTAATTATTAAATGGTGCACAGCACATCTAACCAATATTTACCAACCATTAGTAAACTGTACAAAAAAAAATAGGTCAATCAAATACACACAGCCTTCCAGCCTGTTGGATTGTAAATCTTGATTAATTTTATTAATACATCTATTCATCAGCATGTGCTTTCCATATGAAGTCTACACAACATCTGGAAATCCTGCAAAGACAGGATCACAGAATCACAAAACATGCTGAGTTGGAAGGAAGCCACAAAGACCATTAAGTCCAACTCCTGGTCCTGCACAGCATCATCCCCAGGAGTTACACCATGTGCTCAAGAACATTGCATGACTAACATCTGCTCTTACTAGACATGTGTAAACTTCTTAGCTTAGCAGGAGCATTTTTATTTAAATTTAAATATAATTTTTCATTCCTTCTTTCCTACCAATTCCCATGCCTGGCAGAAACTTTACCTCTCAGCAAAGCACAAAACAATTTCCTTCTGAAATCCCACCTCAATCCCTCCCTCCTGAAGCCTATTTTGTTTGCATTTTCAGCCTATACTTGGACATCAGCAGCAGCTGTCTCTGATCCGCTCATTAAAACTTGAAAAACAAGGCTTTCCCAAGAGCAGTATTCCCTTACTGCCTCTTCTCAACAGTACAGCATTTCCTTTCTCTCTGTTTACTCTCAGCCTGTTCTGTCATCTTTTTGACTGCAATTTAAGCAATGCAGCTACAGGCAAGCGTAGGGCACGAGGCAGTGTTAAACTACAGGGGAACAGCTCCTTCCCTGGGCAGGGCAAATAGAAACTACTAAATTGAACAGCTCCCATGCTGGGAGCCCTCCGTGACTCTGCTCCTTGCCAGGGTGGACAAGCACATTTGGGCTCCAAAGTTTCACTTTAAGTCAAGGATTAGAAGACTCCTCCTTCCTTCTTGTGCCTGGTTTGTCCCTATGTATTAGGCATCACTGAAGGATCCTAGCGATAAGAGCTCAAAAGGGGCTCTGGGACATTACTGATTCTTCCCGCTCTCTCACCCACTGAAAAATGTGGCTTTTTTTGGTTTGTTTCCACAATCACTACCTTCATACCTTTAGTTTCAACACTTGCTCCCTAGTAAAATAAATAAAAATTTAAAAGCAATTTATAATATAAAAATAAAAAATATAAAATAATATTTAGACCAAATTATCAAAAGCTATAAGAAACTGAAATTTTTCAGTAGAAAAATTTTTGATCCTTACAGGTAATCAATATTGCCCATTTTCTTGTATTATACTTTGCAAGTATTATGTAAGACAAATTTGTCCCAAGACAAATTCAAAATCTCAGCTGTGTAATTCTTAGTACTGATAAAGAGTATGTATGTCAATTTCCAATAAGCTATAAAAAGAGAAACTCACACCCATTTTTTTTCTTACCGGAAATGGGAGGGAAATGTAACTAATTAACTTTATTAAGTAAACTCATTGTATAACAACCTATTTTAGCTGCTGTAATGAAACAATGAAAATTAAACGTTCTTCTTTATTGGCAAGTAATTTTTAGAAGCAAAAACATACACAAATATTAAAATAGGCAAGGCAATTGAAAATGCTTGGGTTTAAATTACATTGTTAGATTACTCTGGAGCTTTTTCACTGTTGAGGCAGACATAATATTGCTCATTACTCATACTTCCAATTATAAGTATCTGTTCTTGTTGCAAACCTAGTTCATAAATATTGAAAGCATGATGTAGAGTATTGCTATACAAGCTCACTTTTACATGCCAGGAATAGGACGAGCTGCTGGTTCATTTATTGATAATAATATACTTACATAATTATGTGTAATACTGAAAAGTTCATTATCATTCTACCAAGCCTGTAGCAAATACGTTTTACTTAGGATTACATTTCAGCAATTAAATGTTTCTAAATTCAGTCATCTTCCTTCTAAATAAACAAGTGAAGCAGCACATGGTAGAAGCTAATGATCATTTTAGAGCAAACAGATGTGAACCCATCTTCAGAGATCTCCCAATATGTCTGAGATCTCACCTGTAAAATTCACCACCCCCTTGGGCAAAGCTGGCCATATCGGTGACACTTGCACTAAAGCCACCATCCCCGTAAGATCGCCTGAAGTAACACCTAAACAGAGCCTGGTGAGGAAGGGAACAAAACCTATGGGAACAGTCTCACACCTCCACTGAACTGTAAAGCTGAACTGACCTTTTACATGGGGAAGTCACTGCAGTCTCAGACAGCAGATGCAAAGTGTGTCAAAATTTCATTTTCACATCTTGCTTAGCGCATCTCAGTTAACTATACAGAAATCATTTTCTTTACCATTTATACATGAAAGACTATCAGCCATTCAGGTTTTGTAGAGGAAATCCAAGCAGCTCATTCTCAAAACTTCCTGGGTAATAAGCAATGGCTCTCAGTCATCCAGTGATAAAACTCAGCTCTAAGCATGCTTTGCAATACATTGATTAAAAGTTAACAAAGAACACACAGAAATTGTGCCCTTGTAACAAGGTACCGTATTCTAAACTACTTTTGACTAAGTTCTTTCACGCAAAAGGAGTAAGCTCCCTTTCTCTTCTTTCACATAAACATACAGCTCCACATTCACCACCAGAATGTTTATATTGCAAATAAATTTCTCCTGATCTTCAACTGTCAGACAGATTTTTTAAAGACTGCCTTTTCTTCGCTTTGCAGACCACCAAGCTTAAAGTTAAAAATTCTGCCATGTTTTCATCTGACAGACATACATATTGAAAAAAAAAGCTAATTTGAGGGACCCAGAGAATTTAATGACTGCCATGTTCCCTTTCAGAGGGTATTCTGCTCTCAGCATTTGACTTATTACCATAACACATTTTGCAATGAAAGATGCTACATGAAATTCAGCTTCCTTCTACTCTTTCAGGGTCAATGCTGAAACCAAACACCTCTGATAACCTCAGACATTTCACCAGCATTATTTTTCCAATGGAACCATCACCAACCTAGCAACCCAAAGTTCTCATTTCCTGCGAACTCTCAGATCAATAACTGTTCATTCCTAATTTAGTCATGATATCTCAGTCAAACATCTTTTATTGTATTTGAAAAGGTCAATAGTGATCAATGGCAATAGTGTATCAGTCCAATGATATCCCTTTATGAAATAAGTCAAATTCAATCCTTTTTAGGTTAGGATTCAGTCATTCAAAAACATACACCACCATATAATTTTAATCACATGAATATTTTTTACTTCTTTCAGCGCAAATTACTCATATGATTGAGCTAAACCATGTACAGGTGTTAAAATAACAACAAACCAGCCACTACAGATAGAGAGTTCAGTAACACCAATTACACAGCTAGATTGTATACTCAACCAGCCAAAATGTGTACATTTAAATGGGCAACTGTAATTTTTGCTTCTGCACATTCACATTATGCACTGAATGGAACCTTTATAACCAAATGAACGAATGAGATCCTTACAATCACGCAGTTAAAACCTGTATCATGCATACCCACAAGAATTCATTCAGGTTATGTGGGCATTCTCAAGCATTATCAGACAGCATTCACTATTTGATCAGACTATAACTTTACATTACCGAACAATGAAAACAGACTTTTGTAAAGAAATTCTGTTATCTCAAGGCACAGGGGCATGTTACAATGTCATTATTATAGTCTTTAGGCTGTTTGGAGTGATTAAAGTATCCTCTCCTTCTTCCCCAGCAGCACCTTGAGAGACTGCCTACCAGCCTAAACACTAAAATATCACTTGGATCACTTGCTAGAACCCATTACTAAATGAAATTCTCAAACAGCCTCAACGTCTACCAAACACCATGGGAACCAAAAGGTGCAATCACCAGCAGGGTTGGCCCCTTCCTGAAAAACAGCTAAGTGAATCCAGAAGAATGTGCCACTGCATGAAGCTTAATCTGTGTCTGTACATGGCTGGGAGCCAGAGTTGCAAACAACCTATCTTAAAGAACCTGCCTAAACAACCTTACTGGATATAAAATCCAGAAACTTGCATCAGTGTAATAAGCAACATGCAAAATCCAGCAATTTGAAATTAGTGTAATAGGCAAACCCATCTATTTTAGGGAGAAACATATTCTGTACATCTAATTTCTCAACCAGCTCTAAAGAATACAGCTAAATACAGCTGCTGATAAATGGGACAGCAAATGTAAAGATTCATGTAAAGATATGCAAGTAAGTGTACACTGACCATTACGTAAAGTAGCAAGGATTTTCCTATGTTAATTCAGCGTGTTAAGTCAGGAGCAGAAGAATTACTGATTTTAAGAAAATGAATTTTTTTTTATTACTGTTCCAATACCTAAGGTAAAAAAAATAAAAATACATACTGTATCACATGCTCTGCAGGCTGCTGCAGATGAATACCCACTCCCCCACAGTGCAGCACATTTACATAAACACACAACGTGAACGGCTTCTCCAGAAAAGATTCTGTGATGCTGTGTGCATTATCATGTAAAAATTAAGGCCTGCCCCAAGAAACACAAAGCAATTTCTGCCTTAAGGAGAGATGTATTTAGAGTAATGCTAGCAATCACTGTACTTTATAAACACAGTGTCTTACAGACTACAGTACAATAACTGATATTATACTGAAAATCCAATGGTATCTAAACTCATTTGTTTCTTTTAAATTGCATGCTCTTGGACCCATCTGTGAAAACTGGAAGGTTAATTGTGATAGTACATTGCATAATTCCACAGCTAAAATGCTAAAGTACTTCTACATAAATGCCATATGTTTGTCTTAGAAAAACTAAAAAGATTAATTAGGAGGCCAAGGCCAGTACTTTGGAAAGCAATACTCTCAATACAATTAGATCCTTACACTGCCTACTATGTAAATTGAAGTTTTAATTATTAGTTAAAGCATTAGTTATGGCAAAAATTTAAAAAATTCCAAATTCTAAATTGCATGCACCAGACATTGTTTTACTGACATTGCTTATTAAAAGACACTCTGCACAAGCCAATCACAAAAAACCCCAACAATTTGAACTTGATACATGCTTTTCATTAAGGAGGATATACCTGTTAAGCATTTCAGTCCTGCTCTTCCCTACATTATTCTCACCTATTTATAGTTACCTGATCACCTCAATAAAGAAAAAGCTGCAATAAACAAACCATAACTAGGAAGCAAAATAAGTTTGAAAAGTCAACTCAACAACATAATGTCCTTCAAGAGCCCTAGCAGCCATTTCTCCTTCTCTGAATGTGGTTTAGCCCAGCTTTGCACTTTTAGCCGACTCCACTACAAGGCAAAGTCTCTTACACTCTCCTGAATTAAGCAGTGTTATTTTGGCCTGATTCACAGATCACTGATGGTATAGAGAGCATTTCCATAAAATTCAATACACACTGGACCATACCTAGAACAAACAGTCACTTTACTCACCACATATTCAAACACAAGTGTCAAGGTCTCCTTGGTGTGAATGATGTCATGAAGCAGCACAATGTTTGCATGTTTCAATCCTTTCAAAAGAGAAGCTGAAAAGCAAAACATATATGTTAACTTAAGGAATATCCAAATATTTTATATTGGTTTGCTCTCTTTTTTTAGTGACTTAAATGAGCTTCATAACCCGACAACCAATAGTTGTACTTTAGTATCTTCTATGTTCATGAGTACCACACATCCAGTTTTTGAAGATCACACCTTCCCATTCAATGATATTTTCTCCACCTTCCTGGTCAAACTCAGCCTCACTCTGAGGCCAAAATGAGCTGGAGCAAGAGATATTTTCTTTACACAGCCTTCTCTAAGTGAATCACTCATGTCTGAGCAACCAGACACCAAGAGCACTCCTACACTCAAAGGTATTTTTTTTGTCTCAGATAAAAGTCAGGCTTGTCTTTTCAAAACATAATCTTTCCTATCCAAAACAACACAGTTGCTGTCTAAATTAAGTGCAGTGTCTAGCCTGAGAAAAAGGCTGTTAAAGGCTGTTTTCCTTTCTTTCAAATGTAACAGAGATTTAATGAATCATTTGTATTGGCCCATGAAATTAAATACATGGTATTTTCTCACTATATCACTTAAGGGTACTAGCTCATGTCTTCAGAAAAGAGAAAGACTTATCTAGTGAACTTTCAGGTAATCTCCTTCAATTTTTTTTTTTTTACAACCTAATACATATTTAATGTTAATTCCATACTTCATATTTAATGTTCCACAAGACGGCATATTTTAGCAATATATGCTGACAAGCCATGTGTTGTTATCAATGTCATTCTGTCATCGGTGCCTTGTCATCTCATGCATACTTCTGAGCAGGACTATCAGTCACCCTAGCAAGTAAATAATAGACACAAAGACATGCAAATGAGTGGCATATTTCTAAACTGAATAATGTGGAACTTTCCTCTGTCACCCTTCTGCTTTCGTCAAGGAAAAAAAATGAAAGACCAAATGTGTGTCTCAATCCTTTACTGTGAAAAAAAGGAAACTACAGAGCTTCTACAGCACGGTTACCCCTTGCTGTCCTATTCAGGGTTTTCCACCAGGCTGAGCTAACTCCAGGGATCATGTGGCTTTGAATTAAGATAAGTACATATCATCTCTCATACTGGTCTTTTGGAGATCAATCTGACAAGTTAATCACTCTAGGAAGCAACACAAAAGCAACATGGCATCTGGCTGCATCACTGCTCCTCCACCAGCATCCTTAGCATCAAACTCGAGTTCATCCTAGGCAGAAGGCAGACAGCAAAGAGGAAAATACCATAAAGCTGCTTCAAAGTGAGTAGCATCACAGACATCATGAAGACAGGACTGCAAACCTGCAAGGAAGCTCTGTGACCAAGAATGAGGCAGCCCTACAACCTGGCTGAAGAGGTCAGGAAAAAAATTTCAAAAGAGCTTTTGCTTTGGGCCAGCACTCCACAGCCCCTGCTATTTAGGGAGCCAGCATAGGCGACTCTTTCCTGTGCTCTGATTTTGTTGCCACTGAGCTGTAAAACAGCTACTGTAATTACAAATAAGAATTTTAAATGTTTGATCAGTGCACATCCAGAAACTGTTAATGTTCCACAAATGAAGTACAGGGCTTTCTTGGAAAGAGAGAGCCATGAGCAATTCTCATGGGATCCTCATCTTAGAACTTGGACAATTTCTTGGAACTAAAACTCAGAGAGATTTGGATATGTTGGTTTTTTTTTAAAGACAATGATGAGCAAGTGGTACTGGAAAAAGGTATGGATACAAACAAAATATAAAGAAAAACTCTTTTGAAAGGTACCTTCCAACAGAAGCAAGAACTTTTAACCTGGGAAAACACTAAGAAGAGTTCACCTGAAGTAGCAGGTTTTTACCAGCTCTTTCCTCAAACCTTATTGAATGACCATACATTCACAGACACTGGGAACAAAAAACCTTACTCCTAGCAGAGCCTGTGTTGAACTGTAATAGTATTTATGACCTCTGTCAGCTTTTGCTGTTCAGATCATCACCTGAGGCCTTTAATTCCTCCAGTTGGCCATTACTTTGTTGCTAGAATCTCTATATGGGTCATTAAAGCTTTAAGAGTATATTGAAAGCAGCTTACCTCGAGGTCTTCCCAAATACTGTCTTTCCCCTTCAGTCCCCTCCCCCACTCTTATTTATCTTCTCTAATATCCAATTCTCCCCTTTTACAGCCTCAATAATCAGCATCTGCTATATATTACAAGACCTACACCTGCAGGGTGAAATTTCTGTCTTCTCCATTAGTCCAAGTGAAATACAGCAGGTAATATAGCACACAAAGCAAAATCATCTTAATTGCACTAATTTTACACTACAGAAATAAGCAATTACACGATCAATTTATGAGAATTTTGTGGGAAAACAAACGTAAGTGGTGAAAGTAAGAAAATTACCCCACATGTTTTTCTTCTATTAATATTACCCATCTTGTGAAAACACTGTTTTGTTTCTTAAAAACAAAAGGGGGGGGGGGGGGGAGGGGGCAGCGGCAGAGGAAATTAAAAAGAGAAAAAAAAAAAAGTTGTCTGAAATAGGAAAGCTGTTTCTTCTTCCACAGAGTACTTTAAAAACAAAATGAAATATGAACCATAATATGGAGGTTTTTTTCCCAGAAAAACAGCTTTTCAGAACAAATGACCTATACACCTCCTCTTTTGGGCAAGTTTTTACTCAAAGGCAATAGAACTTTGGATGAACTCCACTAATTCAAAGACAAACCCCAGAAATTCACATTCAAAAGAATAAAAGAGAGTCCAGAGAATCTGTCAGCATCAACTTGAGACAAGGCTGACGTTACCTTTGAAGCTGCCAATGCAGCTGCTACTGGAGCTCAGTGAGAAGTCAGGTGCTGCTGTGTCTGGTGTAACTTCTAGAATAAAATAATTCTTTCAGAGAAGGCCATCTCCATCCACTGATTATTACCCACAGATTTCACACACAAGTTGTTTTCTTTTAAGATAAAAAGACTAAAATTGTTGAAAAAGCATTGCAACAACTCACAAAAGTGGGGCCAATGTACTAGTACTCACTGTATTCTTAACATGTATTTTTAATAACAAAATTATACAATGCTGCTTCAAAAGTACTGGCACTCTCTTCTTACCCTTGGTATGAAATATAAGATAAACAGATGGCATTTAATTAATTTCTCCAAAGAGTTCTGAGGAGGAACAGCAGCAAGAAATGTTAAAAACCATTTTTAAAACACTTTGGACAAAGTACTATATGGGTTTGAATGGCCAGGTCCTCGTTCTGTCACCTGTGTATGCACAGTCCCACACAGCAAACTCTTAACAGGGAAGGCGAATTGTTGACATACTTCAACAATTAACAACATCCCAGATGATAATTTCTGTGACTTTTACACAAGTTCATGATCTGAGTCGCTAAATGTACCAGCACTCCACACTTTCCATCAAGGGCTAATAGCCATATTTGCATACTTAAAGGAAACACATTGCATTTGCTTGAATAACCATCACAGGCTTTGCTTCCAGCAAGGGGATGCTCTCAGCTATTATGAGCTCCTGGCAAGCTGCCATATCGCTTGTGCTGGTCAAGGAGGTTCTTGCTGTTCCCAGATGAGCTGGATTCTAAAGTACACTCACTCCACGAGTAAGGCAAGCCAGATGGACTGCAGCCAACTCTTATCCAAAACCTGAGTAGCATCAGTAAATCAGTGCTTCGCTCCCTGAGGGGTTTACAGCATCAACTCAAGCCTGACACTCCATTAACAAAGCCTTGTGACTTTTAGATCAGCCTCGGCTTGGGAGTGTTTTGAAAAAGGCTATTCCCATACCTCATAAAGTAATATTTCACAGCTGTATGATAAATTCAACAAAAGCAACTGTTACTATTGACTACCAGGTCACACGGAAGAACTTTTCACTAGCAAAGATAGTAGTTTTGGACGTGGTAAATACATTAAGCTCGAACATTAATCATGGTCCTTTGATCATCCATTCAGTCTTTCAATTCCTGACTATCATTTTATTCTCACTTTGTGAAAAATCACAAATCTCCACTGTGGCCCTAGACAGAAGAATAACCAATGATGTTCAAACTGGCTGATATTTCAGTGACCTGGAAGCTGTTCTCAGCAGCAGAACTCAGCCTCATGCTGCTCATATGCACCATAATGTACAACTGCTGATGACACTCTCTCATATTTCTACATTTTCAAGTTTTTTCTAAAAAGTATAACTATAAAAATACCTGCTTTCCTCAGTAGCTGGGGTGTCCTCTGGGATTACCATGCACCAGTACTAACTATTGCTCATGCTGTTACTCACATGCAGTGCTCACCCTTTCTCACTGCCACTCCAGGAGGATTTCCCTCATCAGGAGATTTTTGAAGACTGCACACCATGGAAGTTTGCATTTCTCTAATGCTGTTAATGCAACTGTGCATCTTTGCTGCCCTGTTGGATTTCTGAGATGCCAAAGAACACACATTCTAGTCAGTCACACAAATCTGTGAAAGCAAGTAAGCTGCTGTGCTTCAGAGCCAAACAACTTATCTTTAAAATTCTGCAGCTTGTCACACTCTGCAGACACAACGGTGCTCTCTGTCAGACTGCCAACTTCCTCACATACACAGTTGGGATCAGCCTCTGAGCTCTCCTGGAAAGGTGTCCTTAGTGAGAAAACATTCATAGGGATTTTTTTCTTATAATCATGTTTTCTGAACAAACACACTCAAATGTGTCTTACTGCCTGCACAAACTACAGTTCTGCTTCTCTCCCAGCAACTTGTTTTCAATCTATACATCTTCCCTAGCAATTTTTAAAATTTGGCCTGAGAGCAGAACGTCCCTTATGCCTCTCATCCACTTCCCACACAGCAGGAATTTCTGTGTTACTTAGAATTCTACCACAGAGACAGGAATTCAGCACTCTGTTGGTTTTGCAGCAATAAATGTGCAGTAATTTCCTCTTCAGAAATGCAGTCCCCAAATCTACACTTTGCCATTTTCCAGTTCACCCATCTGAAATTATATACTACAAGCAAATAGCTTTGCTTTCCTAGAACCCGAACATAACAAAATTCAATTCAGTGAAAACTGTACATCCTAGGTAAAACCACAGTGACCAGAAACTTCTCATCTTCTCACCACAGGATATATTCTGTAGAATGATCATTATTTATAGAACTTATGTAGTCCCGAGTAATTGATTTTAGAGCTGCCTACCTGTAAACACACAGAATTGGTCAGCTTCCACTCTGATCTTAGCGGACACAATGCAATAAAGATATATAGGTCAGTCTTCAGCTTGGAAAACTTTCTAGGAGGAAGTTTCATAACAAATTGCAAAAGTATTTGTGAGCTACAGAAAGAAGAACCAGCAGAACAGAAAACTTTAGATGGGTTTTTATTTAAGGTTAGCTCAATTATATTCTTTATGACTAATTCCAACCTCATGAAAGTCTCTCTTATTCTAGTTTTCATTAAGTCAAAATAATGACAGTCTGCCATTAAGGAAGCAAACACTGCTCCACATGCTTATTCCTTCAACTGTAGGTCATTTTGCTGGACCAACTACATGGATCAAATTAGCTTCATTTACCTACTCAGCCTCAATTCAGGCTTACATGAGTGACTTGAACCTTTATCTGATTTTTTTATTATTATTTGTGAAATTTCTTTTTGCTGCTCCTCCTTGAAAGTATAGTATGCTGTTAGAGAAGAAATACAGAAAAAATGTGTGTGCTACAACACGTAGGCACCTTCAAAGTTTCTTGTCACAGCTGTAGTCCCCTAAGCAAAAGGCAAGTCACAAACTTGCTAAAATCTCTTTGCCTACTGAACTGGAATAAAACACTGGAATGACTGATCAAAGAAGCTCTGAAAAACACTACAATATATTATTCTAACAGTTATACAGAAGACTGCTGCCATATGAAATGAATTTCTCCTTCATTACATTCTAGATATAAATGTATGATGCACTGTATATTGTTCCCAGTGCTCTTCCAACACAAGTACAGATGGAGGTTAGAAATAATGAGACATCATCCCATTAAAGCCAGACTCTTTTGGAAAGCAGTTGCAATATTCTACTCCCATCTTGCAGCCACCAGTCATATTTTGCCTTCCCTATCCATTTCAGCATTCGAGAGGAGGAAACTCTGTACACCAAAAATATGCAGTGTTTACAGAAAACAACTCTATAATGCAGGTAGCATGTGAAAGCAGGAACAGTTCTATTACTTTTTGATGCACACCTAGCATGGCCGGGACTGATGACACAATCTATAAAACCATCACCATCTGTTTTTAGCCTTGTTATTGTGGTGAATTTCACTGTCTTCACATAAATATCTATCTACCTTAGGATTACTGTGCAAGTTTTCAACCTAAACAGTTCCTCCCATTTCTCAAAAACAGGCTTTAGTAACAACTTCTGTAAACCACAGAATAGCTTTCCCTTTGGAAACAAAACCCCTCACCTCTTTGGAGTAGAAACTCAAAATCTGGGAACAAAGAGGCCTTTAAAATAGAAATACGTACTTTCCCATCTCTGTGAAAATACTCTAAATTTGGTAAAGTTAAAGCTTTGGAAACTGTCTCCGGGTCAGCCTAACTATCAGCAGTGTGAAAGGAAGGAGGAATACCAAAAAGGGGTGATGGCAGACTAGGCTGTGATCCACAGTGGAAGCTAGGACAGCTGGGTAAGGAGAGGACAAACATCCTTCACAGGTGGAAAAATGCTGGAAGTGGAAAGAGCACACAGACAGGACAGAAAAGGGACAGGATGCAGAGCACAGGGTGGGCAAACACATTTTGGGGGAAGTACACAAGAGCCTGCAGACAATAGCACATATCCTCCACTGATGTCCATACAAGAACCCAAGATTCCCGTTGCTTTCAGCAGGAATCAATGAAAGTTTTCCTCATTCTCCTGCAGTTTCAGTCTGCAGAGAGAAGTGCCCTTCAAAGTACCAGTTACCAGTTCAGGCAGGATATGTTCCTATGAGAGCTAGCAAATATAATGAAACACTGGAGTGCACACACCAACGCCAGAAAATGGAATATAGATTTCCATTTGCTTTTTCAAACACTTGGAACATTACTTAAACAAAATTCAAATTAAAATAAAGAATGCCAGGCAAAGTGCTCCAAACAGAGATGGACTACAATTACAGGGGCCACTGCAATGTGAACTCTGAGATACACATTCCTGGTGTCACTACCATGAGATAAGCCAGAGTTTCAGTTCACAGCTGCTTCACATCTATCTTGCATTTATCTCACACTTTGACAACCTGCAAATTCACAGCCTAACTTCTCCTGCAATGGCTGACCTGTGTGGTTGTACCCATTAACTGTTCTCAGGTCTTTAATTTCTTTTCACAGATGGAATAAGCAGTGAAAGGATCTTGCCCATTCATCAGAGAAGCTGAAAACTCCACCAGGTCCAAGACAGAATAAAATCATTCTGATCTTTACCCTTACCTTAACACCGACTAAAGATCACTTTAAGTCACTCAAGCTAATAATACGACCATGTTCCTCATTTTCTGAACATTTCAACTTTTGATCTTCATTCACACTTATCAGAACCACAGAGTGCATACAATTATTACAGAACCCCAAGCAATCCTGTACACCGATGTTACTCAATGTTATGCAAGTACTTTGGAAGTCATCACAAAATGATCATTTAAAAGAACTCTCAGTAACCGGGGTGCTGACAAGATGAACAAATATTTAAATAGTCAGAGTAGAGTGACAACTGTTCTAGAAATTTTCAAAACCATCTGTGTTTTAGTAATGCACAGTAGGTGCCTATAGCTAGAGCCACCCATCAAGAACATTAAATTAAATTAATCGATCATCATCTGACACAGGCAGAGATCACACAGCAGGAGCAAACATGGTGCTGTTGTGTAATTAAGGAAAGAACAGTAGTAGAGAGATCAAATTAAGTTTTCACAGGTTAAACTTAATTCTGACAACTTCTGAATGATTAAATTTGCAACCACAATAAAGATCCTCAGCTGTAAAGGGTGTATCTGCAATATTAGTATTACACTGTCCAAATGAGGGAGTAAATAACCAAGTACCAGCACTGAACCTCATGCTCTGCTAAAGTCAATGAGCATTTTGTTACTCACTTTTACCAATGCATCAATATGACAAGAAATCACTTAACCTTATGTACCTGCAATGAATATTTTTTTTTGTACATAGAAGACAGAAAGGCATCACAGGAAATAATTAAATTGCATTGACATGAAGCTCAGTTGCCTACCAGCATACTTGAGTCACTACTTACAAATGAGGAATTCTACAGAAAAGCTATTTTAGAAAAAAAATTACTTTTGCTCTATTTCTCAGTGGGCCATTTCCTTCAGAAAAAAAAAAAAAAAAAAAAAAAGCTGCAGGAAAAGCAGACTCATTTGTCAGCACACACTTCAGGCTGCAGAAAAAAAGTCTGGTGGCATATGTCTCACTATTTTTCAAAAAAGGAGTGAGACAGGAGTCTTTAAAAGATCATGTCAATTTTCTTCTTCTAGGTGGCTGAGGCTCAACATGCCTTTTTGCCCCTAAGTGGAAAACAAAGCTGGAATGCTCATGGTATTACTATGTCTCTTGTGGAACGGTTTAGATGTTAAAGAAAGGCAGACTCAGTAGAAAGCTAGCATATAATTATTTTTTCAACTATTTTAGTAAAGAAAATCAATCACAATGAAAATAAGGCATACTGCTCTGTAACTGAAAAGATCAAAACATGGAGTGTATATCAGAAAAGGATGAAAAATTCATAATAAAGCAAATGAAATCCAGTCACTGTGTAACTTGCCCTAAAAAGCAATTCAAAACAATGAACTATTAGGCTCTTAAGCATCACTAGAATGTTAATAACATCTAGAACATTTTAAAAATATTTTTAATCACAGGAAATAACCTTAATTCTGGCTAGATCTCTTTGATGCCTTTTATAAGATTTGTAATTGTTTTTTTTTTTTCCCAACCAAAAAATATGCTTAGTATGCAGATTACAAAATGGCAGTATTCCCTCAAGTAACTTGTAAACTAATTTCTACCATGAAAAAAGCAATAGTGATGAAGCAAGCTTGCAGACACAACAGCAGCAAAATCAGAGAAGGTTAAACTCTTTTCCAGACTAAATTAGTTGAAAGATTACATCGGCAATGGACAGCCATGCTTTACCACAACCAATAAAGCCCTTTGGTGCCAACACTGCTGGACATCCACTTTGCAATACGCACATAATCTGAAAATATGTTTGAAGTGTTATTTTCACATGTAAAGGCCCTATCAATTCACAAGGGGCAGATATACTGTCCTCCTCCTGTGTTCGCCCTGTGGTCTCTGGGTACTGTTTTGGTTCTCACCCCATCCCTGAACTGTCATTTACTCTTGCAGTCCATAGTACCCAGTGTTAGTTGAATTCAAGGTGCAAGCAATGGAGAGGAAACACAAAAACTGGGAGTCCCAGGATTTTTGCTTTATTCACCCCAGAGTGTAACTATATCCAAATCAGTATGACTGCAAACTTTACAAATTTACATTTAAATGACAGTGGAGAGCTGTTATTATTGTGCTCACTCTCTAGAGCAGCATGTGCTTATTGAAAGGTTGGGGACATTGTTCAACTTGGAAATACGTGATATACAGGAGAAAAGTTTTTGTTTAAGCAAAAGATAGCAAGTCCTGTACGTTTCTTTATAAAGCAGCTGGCCCTCATCGAGTGCAAGAGAGGTGCTAGAACAGAAAAGATGAGCTGAAGGAATGTATCAGCTTCACAAAGTTGACAGCCATAGCTGACAGTGACAGAGTGATGCAAAAGTGATGCTCAGAGGAGACCTCGTAGGTAAGGCAGTGATTTCTATCCTCCTACTTTTGCTAAAAACATACCCATAATTTTCAAGCCCAGATTCAAAATTACCTGTGTAGATGCATGACATGAATCAAACTATGGATCTAAATCATACTGTAAGACATTATGAGCAATGACATAATAAAAGCACTCCTAAGAAATGTGAGAAAACACATTAAGAGTATCTTCGAGCATAACCCATTAACACCACAGGTGGTAAGAATTTTTTTTTTAAAGGACAACTCAACAGCTTGTCTGTCTACTACATACAGATATAAAACATCCATCCCCCTTGAAAATATACTCAGTTCTTCCATCCTGTTGTGTCATTCATCAATTATAATTACAGCAATTTACTGTTTGCTTTTCCAGATAAAATTCTTTTTATAGAATCATGGTAATTAACAATGACAGTAGCAAAATTGATAGCCTTGCTTCTTAAAGTACCCGTTCTTCTAAAATGACAGTACTGCATTAAGAGACTTAAACTAATGTCCTCATCTTTTCCAATCTGTGTCTAACAGTGCTTGTTCCAGTCAAAACAGGTCAGCTCTTTTCCAAGAGAGTACTAGAGAACAAATATGCTTTTTAATGTTGCTGACCTTTTTTTCAAACAGTTCTCTGAACTCATTCATTGAAAGGCCTTCAGAAGTTAGACTTCAGGTCAAAGAAATGCTTTTTCTAGTTTCTGTGAAAAATTGTCCGATTTCTCAAAATTTACGTCCAGTCAATGGAAAATTGTACTTTAAAGCTGCACTTAAGCAGCTAAAATCCCCCAGAGAATCCATCCTCCCTGAGCATGCTTAACCATTTAGGTATTTGGCAGAAACAGAAGTCAGAGCCAAGGAATCTGGAATACAACACCAATTATAGATAGGACAGTGTCATCAGGAGAACAATTCTAACAGCTTCCCCAAAATCTCAATCACAAACCTGGCTTTGGCCAAATGCATCTCCAAATCCTGTGCTCCATTTCTGCTCCTCCCCCTTCACCCCTGCTAATAATGAAAAGGGTGGGAAATGCTAGCCCTGTCCAATTAGATCCCCCATTCCCCATGCCATAGGCTCCTGACTGAGGCCAGTCAAAGTCATCAACCCTTCCTATCTTCCTATTATTACATTCTACCGCAGTGCTGCTTTGAATGGCCCTAAATTTGCATTCTTCCAAACTGACTGTGATAGTTGGTGTAATCCTCACACCAACAACTATTCTTAAGCTCCATTTCTCTCAGTTCTCCTCCCTACCACTGCCTGGGTATGGGCAGTGCCAAGCATTCAGTGGGGCAGTCTTCTCCAGCTGCCAGAGCATGTCAGAAAGGGAAGCAAGAAGGCTAGAGGGAACACAGAAGGGAAAAGGGAATAAAAATGCACGGATAATTCATGCAGAGTTTATGACTCTGTCAATATGAGAGAAAAATCCAAAACCAAAGCTAAATGCAAAGCAGGAGGTTTACACCTGTGCAATGAAATTTGCTACCGAAAAAGCCAGTTTGACAAGGGAACTTTCATAAGCTCAGGACAAGCTAACAAGCCAAAGTCCAAGAGCTTAAATCTTGGTTCATCATCCCACATAGTCCATGAGCCTAGAGATACAGACAATTGTTGTCTCTTTAAATCCTTCTTGCTTATTGTTACAG